>NC_056415.1:15775000-16416666 GCF_905147365.1 Aricia agestis
GCTCAGAAAACTTCGATAGCGCGATGCAAGAATGTTAGGCGAATTGTGGGTACCGCCACAAAGTTATTATTACTTTATGACCAGGTAACTCCAAATAATAAACACAATAAACGAATAACGTTAATTCTTGGCAGTAGATTGAAAAACTACCCCCAGAGTTCTTAAGTTTGCTAAAAACCGATAGTCATAAAATTTTAACTTTGTCGTCCGTAAAACAGTATATCCTGGTGACCAGAAACTTTTTATATTCTATCTCATAAGGTAGAAAAATGTTGATGAAAAATTGTATTAAAATTCTGCAATTATATTTTAATGAAACATAATTTTGTATTAAGAGTATTTTTTTACTGACAAGGGTGAATAAGGGGGCAAACTAGCAAACGGGTCACCTGATGGAAAGCAAGAAAGCAACTTCCGTCGCCCATGGACACTCGCAGCATCAGAAGAGCTGCAGGTGCGTTGCCGGCCTTTAAAGAGGGAATAGGGTAATAGGGGAGGGTAGGGAAGGGAATAGGGTAGGGGATTGGGCCTCCGGTAAACTCACTCACTCGGCGAAACACAGCGCAAGCGCTGTTTCACGCCGGTTTTCTGTGAGAACGTGGTATTTTTCCGGTCGAGCCGGCCTATTCGTGCCGAAACATGGCTCTCCCACGTTAAAAGGTGTTAAAAGGAGTATACAGGGTGTAACAAAACTAAGTGATAAAACTAAAATAGATTTCACTATGAAAGCAGCAGAGCTGAAAGAGTATTTTTTTTACTTTTGTACGAGCAAAGTCATGAACTCATGACGCTTGGGGCCTAGGGGGTGCCCATATAAATCACAAAATAAAAAAAAAACTCTTTCATCACTGCTTCTTTCACAGTGAACTCTTTACAAGGGACACACCCTCAAGTATTAATTAGTATTACCGCTTTCTTTTGTTACACTCTGGGCCTATTTCACCACTTTCTGATAAAGTGCCTAATAGGCTATTCACAACTTTTTTGCAGATTCTCCATACTTGATCTGTCGAGTTAATTGGTGAATAGCCTTATCAGGAAGAGGTGAAACAGGCCCTCTGTATAATAAACATGGTATAATTACACCAATTAATATAACCTGTATTTGGTGAATGTAAGTTGTAACTCGGTCCCTCAGCAGTTTCAATTAAAAGTTTGTTTGTCGGGTTAGTTGGATTCACCTGAAACAATACTGAATTCGGTAACTTTCTTTTTACAGACGGAGACGATAGAATTGTTTTATTGTGGAAATTGCTTTTCGAGAAGCTTGGAAGATACAATGAAATTCAATTCTACGGTGTGTAACAAAAATAAGTGATAATACTTCAGGGTGTGTACGTGTTCCTTGTAGAGAGTTCACTGTGAAAGTAGCAGCTCTGAAAGACGAATTTTTTTTTCACTTTTGTAAGGGCAAGGGCCCGAGCGTCACGAGTTTCCCGATACAAAAGTGAAAAATTTTTTTTGGTCTTTCAGCGCTGCTACTTTCACAGTGAACTCTCTACAAGGAACATGTACACACCCTAAATTTATATCACTTATATTTGTTACACCCTGTATACACGTAACAATCCATAATAATACTAATTATTATTATACAAATGGGAAAGTGTATCTGCCTCACTCTCTCTCTATATTCTGTCTGTTACCTCTTACGCCCCAACCACTTAACCGATTTTCCTGTTTGGTATGGAGATACTTTGAGTCCCGGGAAAGGACATAGGATACTTTTTATTATGGAAAAGGGACGGTTTCAATTTTCACGAACGCTGCGGGCGTTATCTAACATACAATACAGGTTGTTAGGGTGAACACCGTTATCCTTAAAACCATCAAACGAGCCCGTCAATTGACGATTTTTGGCTCAACGAAGCCTGCAGCGTTATCTAGTAAAAGTAATATATATCTAGTAAAGTCCTTAGAAAAAACTGACCATTGCTTTAAAGACCAGAAATCGATCATGGCTTATCTATGATTGCCACCATTTTTTTTTTAATGAAATAAGGGGGCAAACGAGCAAACGGGTCACCTGATGGAAAGCAACTTCCGTCGCCCATGGACACTCGCAGCATCAGAAGAGCTGCAGGTGCGTTGCCGGCCTTTTAAGAGGGAATAGGGTAATAGGGGAGGGTAGGGATGGGAAGGGAATTGGGGAGGGAATAGGGTAGGGGATTGGGCCTCCGGTAAACTCACTCACTCGGCGAAACACAGCGCTAGCGCTGTTTCACGCCGGTTTTCTGTGAGAACGTGGTATTTCTCCGGTCGAGCCGACCCATTCGTGCCGAAGCATGGCTCTCCCAAGTATACCATGATTGTGAAGCTTACTATACCATGCACCCGTTACTCGTTGGTAATTTTCAACAGTTCTCAGCATGGTCCATTCAGGCAATTTTAAAAATAACCTCATTTTTCCGCTGTCGTAGGCGTATTACGGTGCGTCCACATTTGTATCATTTGCGCGATCAGATCTCCGATCAGATCTCCGTCGCGTATCATCGAAGCACACACATGATCGGCAGAATGATCTAACAGGCGTCCACACTATAATACGCATACTTGATAAGGCGCGATGATCGCGAAGGAGATCTGATCGGAGATCTGATCGCGCAAATGATACAAATGTGGACGCACCCTTACTACCGCATACTTTGTTTCACATGTAAATGTTTTTGTAAGCGTTAGACCCAATGGAGCCTTACGTTTTTAAATGTTCCACATAACTTCTATTGTTACTATGAAGTATCATATTCGGAAGCGTCTTTAGACTTTTTCGTGTTTTTAGGTCATCCATGTTGAATCTTAAACAATAGGCATGGCACAAAAGTTAAATGCCACAATTATTTTCGCTAGCTCCTCAAAGAGAGAGAAAGAGAATTTACCGGCAGAGAGTTTATTGTGAGAGTGTCGTGAAAGAGATACTTTTAGAGTTTACTAAAAGAGAAAGTCTACTGGCAGAGAGAATTCACTGTGAGAATGTGCTGAAAGAGATACTTTACTCGTAAAGTTTATTGAGAGACAGTTTACTAGTCGAGAGTTTATTTTGGGAGTTTGTTAAAAGACTTACAAGCAGAGTATACTGGCAAATAGAGGTTATTTTGTGAAGATATATGAGCTACAAAATTATTTTAATTAGCAAGTTGAGTTTTACAAGAGTAGTTTGGCTGTGTCACGTTTTGTCTGCTTGTTTTTATGTTAGACACCATTTTATTCTTAGGGAAGTATAATAGATAATATTATTGTGAAAATGGTTAATAAAATTTTAGTTTCTGCGTATTGTATTTTTGGTATGCCACACGTAAATTAAACAGTTTGTGTCCGAACCCACAAAATTTTTTGTTGTTAAATTTTGAATCTTGTTCTAAATCATCTAAACAAAATAACTACATTCATAACTCAAGACGTAATTTTTTGTGGGTGTACACGAATGCTTAACAGCGTCCAATTTTTACCTGCCAGAAAACTTAAACGACGAAAAGCCAAATAGCCTTGACGTTTTGTGTGTACGACCCTTATTTTCCTGTTCTGAGGTACGACCGTTCATGGTACTGTACCTCGTTAGATAAACTGAAATTGATCAAGTTTCGGTTTGGAGGTAAACATGTTTTTTATTTGTTTATTTTCCGATGATTTTTTTTAATTGAATAAAAAATGTGAAAAAATGAATTAAATGAGTTAATGATAATTTTTAATAAATGAATTGTGTTTGTTTAAATATTAAATACAGAATATGTATACAGTAAAATGAGATAATTTCGCTAAATCAACACCAATACACCGCAACAATTAATATTGCCGCCTCAGTTCACAATTTATTACCACAATACTCATAATGCCTCCCACATCAGTCCAGCTACGCACTAGTGATTATACAGTGCCCAAGAGTGTGCGCAGTTACAGAACAGCAATTTTTTTTCGTTATGACGTAGATATAAACTGTAGTAAAAACCCAGTTTTACACCGGTTTCATGGCTCAGCTACGGAACTAAGAGTGATTTTATAATGCCCAAAATGTGCGTTGAACATAATAGCATTTTTTGGCTACGACTTTTAACAGCTGTAGTAACCCAGTTTCACGGATGATCGACACGACTGGTGAGAGCATTCGCAGGACTGACATTTTACATACCCAACCGAAGCATGGTTGGTCCACTACAACGTCATCTATACTAATATTATAAATGCGAAAGTATGTCTGTCTGTCTTTTACCTCTTTATTTCCAAACCACTGAACCGATTTTGCTAGAATTTTGGTATGGGGATACTTTGAGTCCAGGGAAAGGTAAAATATACTTTTTATTTCGAAAAAATATACGGTTCCCGCGCGATAAACGAGTTTTAATATATATAATATAAACGATAAAGAGTCTAAATATAATTCTTTAGATAATGTTGTAGTTGACCAAACAGCGTATTCTATATATATAGTATATTAGTAATTCAGAATCGTGCAAAAGTTTGTCTGAAAGTTGGAGGTTCTGAAAGGAGTGTATTACAATGTCTGAAATCACAACTTCTCGCTCGCTCGAAAGATGTTTCATTGAGGCTATAAAGCAGATAAGATTTCCACAACATATTATTATGATGGCACAACAATGTTTGCCTAATCGACTAGTTGTTCGCAAAATATATTATTTTCAATACCTGTACGTAATTTCGCGATTTAGAATAACCATACACGGTTATTACTTTTTAACGGGCAAAAAACACAAGCAATCCAGACGTCTTCCGGTCGTGTCATCTGGCAACACAGGAACGCTAGCAACACCGGATTTCCTTCTCTCTTCTCATCGTCCTAGGCCTAGGACGCAACATTTTCTTTTCTTCAACGTAAATAATTTTATTTATCTTATATTTTACTTTTACATCTAACTTCTTATACAGTCCACAAGTTTAAAGTAATAACACAAACAATACCATCTTCGGCTCGTTTCTATACATTAATGCTTTAAAATTATTATTGAAGAAATTAACTTAATTATTGTACTCCAAATAAACGAAATGATCCTTTTAGTATTATTTTACCACCAATTTCCTCCCGATAAGAACAATCTAAGCACCAAGTTGCATAATATTAATTTTCTAACCATTTACCCGTAATATTCCCGTTTAAGCACTCGCTAAAGTTTTGCATAAATAATGTACTAGTGTGTAGCAAGTTGTTGATCTTGCCTTCCTGAATAATTACCGTCTGCATTGTTCTACAGTTTATACATACTGTGTACAGTATGTACAGTTCAACAGTATTTGAGGAAATAATGTTTTGTGGTTAGAAAGACGAGCGGCGTTGTAGTAAAAATTAAAACGCTATGTCGTAGTAAAGTAGATTGAAAAGAGCTACGTCGCGTCGTAGAATAAAGCTACGTGGTAGCATGTTCGGGTGGACCACAGTCTCACAAAACGGATATAAAATAAAGATCGTTTTAAAAGAGATTGTTTTGAAATGCCCAATGGAAGGGTAGGGTAACTCTCTCTGGACTTGCAAGTATCCATTTTGTTTATGAAATAAGGGGGTAAACGAGCAAACGGGTCACCTGATGGAAAGCAACTTCCGTCGCCCATGGACACTCGCAGCATCAGAAGAGCTGCAGGTGCGTTGCCTGCCTTTTTAAGAGGGAATAGGGTAATAGGGGAGGGAACTGATGGGAAGGGAATAGGGGAGGGTAGGGAAGGGAATAGGGTAGGGGATTGGGCCTCCGGTAAACTCACTCACTCGGCGAAATACAGCGCTAGCGCTGTTTCACGCCGGTTTTCTGTGAGAACGTAGTATTTCTCCGGTCGAGCCGGCCCATTCATGCCGAAGCATGGCTCTCCCACGTATAAATCCATGGATGGTGATTATTTGTTACTATCAGGTATACTCTATATATAATAAAAGATTCCTCGTCCCATATAGTATGATGATTATTTTTTTATTGCAGGCGGTCTACGTCATATTGAATACTCCTCACACACAGGAGCTGGAATAGTGATGATGATGAGAGCTCGTCGTTGAAGCGACATATTTAATAGCAGAAAGGAGTGCGAGTGATGCGGTTATGTACTATATCACTTGCTGACACATCCTTCGCTAGGGTTGACACTTTCAAATATAAACACAGGATTATATTTTTAAAAGAAAAGTTCAATAATCTAAAAGAGAGAAAACAATTGTAGACGGACTTGTTCAATACTGTCAAAAGCCAAAATTGTATCGTTAGATTTTTAACTAATGCATTTCCCGTAGCCGGCAATCGATCCAACTAGTTTTGGTAAAAAAAAAGGTACATACAGGCGAACGTATTACCTCCTCCTTTTTGGAAGTTGGTCTGAAATACCATTTACTACTAGTAATAATAATGTAGCAATAACTACAACTACAATATTTAGTGTAAAAATAATGAACATTAGATTGAAATAGAACATAATATTACCCCTTTTAATAATAAAAAAGTTACACAACGTTATGAAATTTTGCTATCACTAGACACATACATTATCGTTAGCATAAATCTTAAATAAAAACATAATTGATTATAACAGCTGCTCCGTAATTTTTGGATTGTGGCAACCCTAAGTAATGTACGATATTAGAGGGCCGCGTTTGGGTTACAGCTAATATTGTATCTTATCTTCTGATCATCATCATTTGCTTGCCGGTTATTAAAATCTGAAAATCAATGACTATTAAGGTCAATTCTGGCTGCAACGCGACGCATAGATGCATTTCTAAATTTGTATGGATTTAACAGATATGCAAGATGTCTCACGCAATCGAAATCTGCCAATTCCGTACAAATTTAGAAATGCGTCCACGCGTCACATTGCGGTCTAAATTGACTCTTACTGATGGAAAAATAGCTTTGTTCACACTATGCCATTTTTTGTTCATCAAGGGCATGCGTTATAGCGCAGATCCTATGACACTTTTCTTTCAACGCGGGTGGATTTTGACGCATTCAATTATTGAATATGCCAAACGAAAGTTGAATAAAAAGATGATGACGAAAATTGAAGATGAAAATTCATAGTGTGGACATAGCTTGTAGTTAGTACACTGTACATTGTACAGTGACAGTTTTTGATTAATATCTGAAAAATTAGTATGTTTATTCTACTTGTAAGTGCTATACAATCTTTGATTACAAACAAAGTAATCCAGCATAAAATATACATCAACAAGTTACAAAGGTGTGAATAAAATAAGTGCATTTTATATTTATAACGTAAAGTAAACGTTTAATTAATTCAATTCACGGTGCAAAATAAACATTTAATTATTAACGGCAATGCGGATTTGTAAATATCCGTAAAATGCACCGTAGATACGTTGTAAAATAAATAAAGTTACGTAAATGTACGGGATAAGCTCGTGCTATCCGCATGCGCACTCCTGGACTATACGGGAGAAATACTCGTGTGTTTACACTTTAAAATACGCCATTTTATGAATCTATTAAGATATTAAAGTGTCCTGACACCAATCATAAATAGTCGAGGAGGCGACGATAGTTTCACAATAAAATTTTATGCCATTCGATTATTCGATTTTGTATACAGTAAGCCATATTTCCATACTTAATATTATACTTGCGAAAATGTTTCTGTCTGTCTGTCTGTCTGTTACCTCTTCATGCCCGAACCTCTTAACCGGTATTGCTGAAATTTGGTATGGAGATACTTGAGTCCCGTAAAAGGACATAGGATCCTTTTTATCTCTGAAAAATGTATGGTTCTCGCGCAGTAAACGAATCTTGGTGCAACAAAGTTGCGGGCGTCACCTTGTTCAAAGATAACTTTTAGTCGATATATACTTTAAAGTATTATACTTAAAATAATCAACAGGAAAAGTTTATTTGTTTGTTTGAACGTACTAATCTCAGGAACTACTGGTCCGATTTGAAAAATTCCTTTAGTGTTAGATAGCCCATTTATTGAGGAAGCCTATAGGCTATATTTTATTACGCTAAGACTAATAAGAGCGAAGAAACTGGAGCAATTTTTCTGTTATTTGGCACAGATGAGAAGTGGACCACGTAAAGGATCATAGGCTATTTTTTGTGGACGAATTTGTCTGTTAAATATCTAATTTACGCGGGTGAAGCCGCGTGGAACGTCTTTATATAAACGTAATCAGAAATATACTATTGTATTATCATACTTTGAAATATTTTACTTTGTATAAGAATATAACAGAATCATAAAAATCCAAACCATTCTACCGCAGTGACATAGTTAAAATAGTCTTGAGAGTCATAATAATGAAGATCAAATTTTCATACTACGACAACTATAAAGAAGAGATGCAAAATTCAATTTCGTATTTTGTAATTTATTTATTTTATCTTCTACTACGCAAGTATTTGTAATATTATGTACTCTATAATATAATATTATTGCATTAGAACGATATACTGTAAAAAACTATATCACTACTTTACGTTACTTGTTTTTGAGACAGTAGTTTTCGTCCAGTCTAGCTTTTTTTAAATAGCCATCAGGGTCATAATTATAGGACTGATTTCGTGTACGATACGAGTATCAAGCCTGATTGGTATTTCATATTATTCTCGACTGACTTTTTATATGACGTACGCGTTGCTATTGATATAGTAAGTTATATTTTATTTCTACAAAAATTCAGTCTACCTTTTAATCGTGAGTCGTGACTAATATTACATTTTCTCAAATTAATCGATAGGATAGATAAGTGGGGTAAAAGTGAGTGGGCTCTCGGACTACGTTGAAGATATGACACTTTATTGCGGAGTGTTTGTTTATCGCCACTCAAAATGGCGGCCTTATTGATGCCGTTTCCACAATAACTTCCTTGTTTTATAAAAATACTCGTAATTTCGAGTGTTTGAGAAAGGTCCAGGGTTTCCTCACCTGATATTAAGTGGAAATAGTTTTTGTGACTGTTAAAAATGGTCAGAAAATATATTGGGTTATTTTGGATATGCCCACATAAAGAGACTATACAGAGTGACGGCCAATTTTATCATGGAACACTTTTATATTACTAATTCGTGAGTTTTTTTCCTCCGTATTTCTTGATTTCGTTTCATGATTTTTTAACAACATCCCTCGAATGATGATGACTGCCAGCAGGAGAGCGAAAGCACTGTCATTACATAATATTAAAAGCCACCGTGTAATATGTTTTACACCAAGATAAGAAGGATTTCCCGGAAAAAGATTTTCGTGCCGATAACATCGAAATCCATAAATTATGCTACGTGAGCTTCGATTACCTGATTTGAATTCAGAAGGTTGTAATGTAATTACAAATTATTTTTATAGTGAAAGTGGCAGTTAAGTATACTTCAATAAGTACACTGTTAAATACTTGAGTACTACTCACTATATTAAAAGTTAATACTTACGTAAGGATACGTCATGTCTGAGTCTTAAAAGGTCTAAAGTTTGTGTGCCCTATTTGGGGCCAACACAACTTGTTTGCCTTTTTCAGGCGCATAAAACGATCTAGAGACCATTGAATTTATCGTGACAAAATTGTTGTCATATTAATTATGTGCTCTCCTTGCCTCGGGTCTTTTAAACTGAAACGCCAAAAACTGAAATTGCTCTAGCAGTTTTGGAGCTTATTTTGTTTTATATGCAGACAAGCCATGGCTTTGTATAGAAATTACCAAACAATAAACACTCTTGATATTATACATGGGAGAGCCATGCTTCGGCACAAATGGGCCGGCTCGACCGGAGAAATACCACGTTCTCACAGAAAACCGGCGTGAAACAGCGCTTGCGCTGTGTTTCGCCGAGTGAGTGAGTTTACCGGATGCCCAATCCCCTACCCTATTCCTACCCTCCCCTGTTCCCTTCCCTTCCCTTCCCATCCCTACCCTCCCCTATTACCCTATTCCCTCTTAAAAGGCCGGCAACGTACATGCAGCTCTTCTGATGCTGCGAGTGTCCATGGGCGACGGAAGTTGCTTTCCATCAGGTGACCCGTTTGCTCGTTTGCCCTCTTATTTCATTAAAAAAATAAATATTACAACGGGTTACGAGTTACAAGTCAACAGTAATTATCTTTAAAATAATTGTATTGTGTAATCAACATTTTTGACACCAGATTAGAAAAATTTATGTAGTAGATTTATGCAAATGGTTACTTAGGTTGGGTTGCACCAGAGGCGTGGTTAAAGTTAAAGTTATGGTTATAGTTAAGGCTAAATTTAACTTTAACTTTAACCTTAACTAAGGCCGGAGAAATTGACAGATGACAGCTGGTCCAACAAGGTTATAAATGAACGTGGGCGAGAGCGCTGCTAGTAAAGGAGAACTGCCAAAAATGGCGTTTTTGTATGATGACAGCGTTAGTTCCTTTTTTCGCCACGTGCATTTAAAACCTTGTCGAGCTCTATGGTTATGGTTAAATATGGCGCCTTGATGGCGTCCATTTGTAACTTTAACTAAAGATTTGACATTTTGCATTG
The DNA here is from genome assembly GCF_905147365.1 of Aricia agestis. Taxonomy (NCBI): domain Eukaryota; kingdom Metazoa; phylum Arthropoda; class Insecta; order Lepidoptera; family Lycaenidae; genus Aricia; species Aricia agestis. The sequence goes on from NC_056415.1 coordinate 15,785,434, forward strand.
TAGTTAAAGTTACAGTTATAGTTAAAGTTAGTTGGTGCAACCCAACCTTAGGGCTCATTTTTACTTTGGAAATGAATATGGCCACTCTAGTGGTTCCATTTAGCCGGATAAGGTTAAGCGAGGTTCGAATTCGAGATAACTCGTTAAAAGTTAGATGTTTTAACTGGCTCGGTTAAGCTGCAGCGATAACAGTGATTTTATCGGAATATGCTCGCAGCTTCACTTTGTTCATGTGGTGAGATTCACAATGAGTAAATTATTATCGTTGTTAATATCCATACTAACATTATAAATCGTAAAAGTGTCTGTCAGTGCCCTCTTCACGCCCAAACCGCTGAACCGATTTTGCTGAAATTGGTATCTTTTGAATTTGGTAGAGCTTTACCAAATTACTTTTATAGATTCTTTGAGTCCCGGGAAAAGACATAGGATACTTTTTATCTCAGAACAATGTACGATTCCCACGCAATGAACGAATTTTGGCGTAACGTAACGTAACGTAATTATTAATATAGTGGGGATTTTTATAATTTTTATGTTTTTATGTAAAAGTAAGGTGCCCATTAAAAAGAAGCGTTACGGATCCGTTTGCAACATTGCTGAATAGGAATTAATTTGGTATTACATAAGATCAACATAAGATAGTATTAGTAATTTTTAAGTATTATTATTGTAAGATGTTATACAAAATAAATGTATCTTTCTTTCTTTCTATCTAACGGAGTTGCAGGCATCATCTTGTTAATAATAAAGCCCGGTTTGTATGTGGGAATTATTTTCTCTCTTCCTTTAATCTCATCTAGATGGAAAACAGTTTTATATGCCCATTTGCTACAAGGATTTATTGTAAGACAATCCTGACATGCATTGTCCTAGCCGTAATTGGAATATTTAACATTGGTTCCAACGCGGCAATTGAAGGCATGACCATTGAAGAGCCAAGCTTTAAATCATTTACCTTCTAAGCTAACAACAAGACTACAGAATATATTATTTTTAGCTAAGAAGATCTTTGTTAAAAGGATCTTTACTGAGACTTAGCACAACGACGCTTGAAGATGTAATAATTTGCATTATATTATGCAGCGCTGCGTATCCTGAAGCAACGCATACATTTTATATCGCAATTGAAAACGTGCGTGAAACGCCACGTCGCGACGTTATTAGGCATCCATTACACGCTCATGCAAGCGACAGTCAATTCCGTCAATCATGAATTATCTTTGACTGATGGTGACTGATGGACTGACGAATGGTATTAGACGGTCACTCAATTCTCTTCAGTTTTATGTCAGTCAAAGCCAACATTTTCAAAGGTATACGTTTCTAATTTTTTTCCTATTTTGTCGGATATGACAACACTCACTCAAAACTCGTGACTGATGGTTGCATGAAGCAAAAATCAAGATATCCAGATTTTCATCAATCAACTTCGTGCAACCGTCTGTCACGCTCTTACACGATATCCATCAGTTATAGCTATCACTGTGGTAAAACTGACAGCAAAACCTACCGTGTAATGGCATCCATAGACTAACCCTTATGTCTGTAGCGTCAAAGATTGCTTTGCATATTCATGCTTTTAACTTGTAATTTTCATTAAAAAGGATATACTCGTAAAACTCACTATAAAAAGTGAATCAAATATGCACTGATAGCATATCTCGAGTATTCTTTGTCTAAATTATATTACATTTTATATTAGGATGGTTATGAAAATTATAGTCTTGAAATGTAATTTGTAGCGAAAACTCCAAAATGGTATAGACGACACACGACTTTAGATTACTGCATACATTTTTATAAGCGATATGGTGCCTTGAAGCCTAATTTTTATAAGCAATATGGTGCCTTGAAAACTACTTCAAACCAATAATATGCTTGGCTTGTTTTCTGAAAGTTGGCGATAACATCAATTATTTAATACCAGTTAAGTACAAAACCGAAGTTGCAATACTATAACCTGTAGAACAAGTAAACATACACCGAACTACGGCTCGATATTTCCACGTTGGAAACTGGATATTCCGTTGAGTTGTTTTTGTGTACTTGGAGTATGGTTACTGAGCCCCTAGCCAAGACATTTTTTTTAATCGCTTCTTTATCGCTTCTTCATAGAATCGTCGATCAAAATGTGTGGAATTGACTTAACATAGGGGAATGTCGACTTTATTTTATCGAACACTTTTGTTTATTTCGTGTATTTTGGTCAGCGATTCTATAAAGAAGCGATCAAGAAAACCTGTAGGCTAGAGGCTCTGGTTATTTCAACGTTGGAAACTGGATATTCCATCGAGTGATTTCTGTATACTTTGGCTATGGTTACAAGATAAACTCTTTTGACCAAGAATTACTGAAAACTGGGGCCCAAATCGTTCGATTTTTATTAGGTTTCAGGTTTTCAGTTTCAATGGTATACGATTTCGCAGATCTGCTAGAAATTCGAACTGAGAATAGAGATATTATGAAAATTTGACCCATGGGAATGGCAATTCCAATTCGATAATAATGTATTCAAGCAATATTTGCATTTACGTGGTGTACCGACCAAGAAATGTTATTTTCATTTACTGGGTATGAAATAAATATTTATAATATTACTAAATGACGCCCGCAACTATGTTGCGCCAAAATACGTTTATCGCGCGGGAACCGTACATTTTCCGGGATAAAAACTATCCTATATCCTTTCCCGGGATTCAAAGTATCTCCATACTAAATTTCAGCAAATTCCGTTCAGCGGTTTGGACGATAAGAGGTAACAAATAGACAGACAGACATTTATATATTTATATATATAAAAATGGATTTCCAATTGTGTTAGTAACGCTAAAACTTGAAAACGGCTGAACGGATTGGGCTGATTTTAGTCTTAAAATATTCGTAGAAGTCCAGGGAAGGTTTTAAAGTGACACAAAGTTCACCGGGACAGCTAGTATTAGTATAGATATACAGATTATAATATTAGTATGAATCTTTAGAACGTTTAAAGTTCATTAGGGCTTGGTTTAACCCAATTAAACTTTTTAATGTAAGTATAAATATTATCAGCCTACCACAGCTTGAAATTGCAACATATTTTGTCACTTTTTTTAACGTATCTAGTTTGTCGCACCACATCTCAACAAAGATCAAACTTAAAGGATACCAAGACATCCGGGTCCGGACGGTCCGACAATTGACGTATTAATCTGGTCCTGTAATTAATGAGGGTCCCGCAGAAGGTGTGACGCAGGCTGCCGCAGCCAGTTCCCGCCCTACCGCCGCGCCGGCCGCCCGCCTAGCGCCGCCCTAAGTGCTACGAACACGATTTTGTTCTAACGCTATTCGATTTTGCATCGTGATTTTTGTTTTTTTTTTTATTGAAAACTATTTTTCGGTAAGATATTTTAATTATGGTTTTATTAGTTACGTCTTGTGGTAGTTTTTTGTGGATTTTTACTGTGTTAAAGTTTTTTGTGGTAGCTTTTGAGTCATATTTTAGAAAATATTTAAGTGTTCCTTTGAGGATTAATAACGCGGACGCTAAATAATTACGGTACTTATAACCATCTATAATTATTTCGTAATTAATACGTATACTACCTCAATTTGGCCCAGTTATAAAAAATAATGATTGCCATAGTATTTTATCTTTCTGTGTCCAATTATATGAAATATTTTGTACATTTTTGTTATTTGATTTTATTATATCAAAGCGCACGGAGTGCGCGGCCAAGTTCCAGCAAGCCGCGCGCATTCTACTTTAATTAATATATCTATGAATCTCCAAAACAATAATTTGTTTACGCTAGACGAAATCGCGGACTTAGCACTGTGAAGCTAACCACTGAGCCATAGAGATCGTAAAATAACTAATAGAAACCGTAGTAGGATATCGTGGTTTACAGTGATTCATCATACACATTTAGCAAAAAAGGAAATAGTAAAATGTTCTTTTTATGATTCTTTGTTTTTTTTTAATTAAATATAAAGGCAATGTATAAAAATGATGATCGTCGAAAATTATTTTGTCGCACTGTAGTTACTTGAATGTTGTCTATAGTCTTATGAATATACCTAGTCGACATATCAATTTTCAGGTCAGTTTATCAGGACTAGATGACGTCCGCAACTCCGTTGCACCAAATGAGGTTTATCGCACGGGAACTGCACATTTTTCCGGATAAAAAGCATCCTATGGACTCAAAATATCTCCATACCAAATTTCAGCAAAATCAGTTCAGAATTTTGGGCATGAGGGTGTAACAGACAGACAGACATTCACATTTATAATATTAGTATCTATGTCCATGGTCGTGACATAACAAGAGCGCGTATCATGTCTCTTAAGTCCTCTCGCGCTGAGTGGCTTTTAGAGTCAGGTTTCCGGGATAAATGTTTTTCTCTTTTGCCAACGTTTCCCGTGCAAGTGCCTCTAGAGCGGCATGTTAGTAGTTATAACATAGGGACAATTCCTCGAGGAAACGTTCACACTAATTGTATCTTATCTTATATCTTTAAACGAGCAATTCTTGTATATAAATATATAATTGGAATCTCGGAATCGGCTCCAACGATATCCGTGAAATTTAGTATATAGGGGGTTTCGGGGGCGATAAATCGATCTAGCTAGGAATCATTTTTAGGAAATGTCATTTTATTCGTGTTTTATCGAATACCGAGCAAAGCTCGGTCAAATAGCTAGTAATTTTAATGGGCACACTCAGTGATTTTAAGTTTTCTATTTCGTTTAATGAAGAAACTTTTGTAATGAATGGCACGAAAGGTGACAATGACAGAATATGAGCTGAGCGGTGGTGGTAAAGTCCCGACGTTCAAAAAGTTCATTCCTGCCTACAACAGTTTAGACGTGGGAGAGCCATGCTTCGGCACGAATGGGCCGGCTCGACCGGAGAAATACCACGTTTTCACAGAAAACCGGTTTGAAACAGCGCTTGCGCTGTGTTTTGCCGAGTGAGTGAGTTTACCGGAGGCCAAATCCCCTATCCTATTCCCTTCTCTTCACATCCCTACTCTTCCCTATTACCCTATTCCCTTTTAAAAGGCCGGCAACGCACCTGCAGCTCTTCTGATGCTGCGAGTGTCCATGGGCGACGGAAGTTGCTTTCCATCAGGTGACCCGTTTGCTCGTATGCCCCCTTATTTCATTAAAAAAAAACAACACTGTATATAAATAAAAATATGATTTTAATTTTGTCAATCTCGCTAAAACTCAAGAACGGCTGAATCGATTTGGCTTATTTTAGTTTTGAAATGTTAGTGGAAGTTCAGGGAAGGTTAATATTAGGTTAGGAGGAAAGTGATAAAAAGTTCACCGGATCATCTAGTATTAAATAAAACAATTTGAGGTTGAGATGCTTTTAAAACTATGGGTATGAATTGTTCTTGAAGCGTTTAAATATTGCAATAAAAATCTTTGTTAATTTATCAATATTTGATATTAAATCTACAGTAAATGAATTAAATTACAATAGAAAATAGTTATAGAATCTAGTTGCTCGAAAATCTCAATATTCAATATGCTAAGTTCTAAGTTTCTAACACCCGAAAGTTTAGGGTTAACAAACGAATCCGAGCCTAAGTTTCTGTCAGCCCCCAGTCTCCACGTTGATTTAATTAAAAGTTGCAAAACTTTTATACCTTTACAGGTATTGTATAAACTTAATAACAATAATAATTAGATTTCGCCAAATTTATTATTTTACTAGATGACGCCCGCAACTTTGTTGCGCCAAAATTCGTTTAACGTGCGGGAACCGTACATTTTTCGGTATAAAAGTATCCTTTCCTTTCCAAGGACTTAAAGTATCTCCATAGCAAATTTCAGCAATTCGGTTCAGTGGTTTAGGCGTCAAGAGGTAACAGGCAAACATACAGACACACTTTCACATTTTTAATAAACTAGTATTGATATTGCGTGATATTTTTATTTTTAAAATTAGAGGTACTTTAAACCTATCTGATGTTATTTTATCTGTAGTCTGGGCCTGGAATATTGTAGCATTTTATTTTATGCATTTCTAAAAAATAATAATATGACGCCTACACCGTAGAAGATCTACGAAACTGCAACGAAACTGCAGGTCTACTACGAAACCGTTTTGAGACTCAAACAATCGGACGAGAATACCGCGTCCTGCTCTAACAACGTCATTTCACGTTTGTTAGAGTAGGATGCGGCATTCTCTTGATTGATTGAGTCTTAAAACCATTTTGTGGTACGGGCTCTGGTACGCTGTAGAATATCTACGAAATGCTACGCCGTAGCTCAGCTACGTGAACACGTAGATGCTCTACGAAAACTAATTTTATTCTTATTCAAACCGAAGGCGCGGAGGCTTTAAATGTGCGAATACATTACCGGCCGCGTTTAAATCAACGCTTATCTGGAGAAATGAGTGCTGAAGTTAGGATCTTTTATTTGAATTGAAATATAGAGGTAGAAATATCTTTCTCTTCCATCTTTTCTATTTCTTCTATCTCTATCAAAATTTTCTTTAGCAAATCATACAGTAATTTAAACACTAATTGTAACTTGGCTTTTTTTATTTTTCTAATGATTAAATATAAAATTCTTACATTTGACGGAATATACAGGTTTTTTAAAATCCATACTGATATTACAGATGCGAGAGCAGGTCTGTCTTGCTGTCTGCTGCTTTTTCACTCCCACACCGCTAAACTTATCGTGCTGAAAAGTATGGGGATGCTTTGTGTCTCGGGACTGGGCATAGAATACTTTTAATCCTAAAAATTTACGGTTTCTATGCGACAAACGAATCTTGGCGCAGCGGACTTGCGGGTCATTTAGTAAAATTACTAGCTGTCTCGGCAAATGTTGTTTTGCCATAAAATGATTTTCCCTGTTTTCCTGCTTTTCACTTGAAGTTTTTTCAGATTTTTTTTCTATAGACCTCACGGAGCACGAGACCTTTCCAACGAATGCAAAACCGTGGAAATCGATTCGTGTGTTCTGGAGTTATAGCGTCAGGAAGGAAAACCCTACTTATATTTATAAATTAGATATTATACTTATTTACTTTAACTACATACTACCATTATACCACTACTTCGTATATCAGAATCTGCCTTGAATCTGTCAAAAAATGGAAAAAGAAATTGACGCTACCAATATTGGGGAAATTGGAGCAAAATGTTTGGAACTTTTTTTCCTTAAAGCGGCTGATTCTGTGTGCGATACATGCATTTTTTTAATGAAATAAGGGGGCAAACGAGCAAACGGAAGTTGCTTTCCATCAGGATCACCTGATGGAAAGCAACTTCCGTCGCCCATGGACACTCGCAGCATCAGGAGAGCTGCAGGTGCGTTGCCGGCCTTGTAAGAGGGAATAGGGGTGGATAGGGATGGGAAGGGAAGGGAATAGGGTAGTAGTAGTAAGTAGAGAAAGGAATAGGGTAGGGGATTGAGCCTCCGGTAAACGCACTCTCTCGGCGAAGCACAGCGTAAGCGCTGTTTCACGCCGGTTTTTTGTGAGAACGTGGTATTTCTCTGGTCGAGCCGGCCCATTCATGCCGAAGCATGGCTCTCCCAAGTATGACATATAATGTAAAAAAAATATCCAATGATTATGTATATTTTTTGAAAATCTCCCATCCTTTGCCACGAAATTCTGGTAAACGAGGTTAGTTACCACCACTGAGACGTAACCTCGTCGGTTCTACACAACTCGTACTAACGTAAACTCGTAAAATCAATCGTATGAGATTCACCGAAAGCTATCCGCGAAGTAATTAAACTTTGGTATTAGCCCGCCGATGTCGAGCATGTTTGGATTTCCTTTAATTATTTTCAGGCATGTAAATAAAAGAAGCTTCAAGCTTAGTTTCGTCGTATATTTGTTATTGTTTTAATTTGCTGTTTCTTTATCTGTTTCTTTGTCCGCAACTGAGATTTTTGTCGCAAAGGAACCGTATATTTTTGTGGGATTACGCCTTTAGTCCACCGACGCTGCTGACTGCGAAACAGCGGCAAACCGATTTACTGTCTCATCCGCCACACGACAGTGTGTTATATTGCATCTCGCTCTATTGATGTTTCGCAGAGTTTTCGCAGTTCGCAGCGGCGGTGGACTAGAGGCGTTAAAGTTACCCTATGTCCCTTCTCTAAACTAAAAGTAATTTTACCAGATTTTCTAAAATCTTTCAGACTGAAATATTAAGCATATCATAAATAATATAAATAACGTGAATTTCAAAATGACGTGAGAGAATTTAATAGTAATTTACATGATTATTAGTAGTAAACATGATATTATAATAAAAAAAATACGAAATAAACAGTTGCATCTAAATATAAAGTCTAATACTACTATTTATTATAATAACTTATCACCTCTAAAAATAAAATCGGCCAAGTGCGAGTCGGACTCGCGCACAAAGGGTTCCGTACCGGTTTAGAGCGAAAGTAGGCAAAATATTGTGTTTCTTGTATGGCAGCGCCCTTAAATATTTTCTTAGTTAAAAATTTATTATTAATTATTAAAGTACAAATATAGTTAGGGATTTTTTGAAAATTTCAAGTGCTTAGCTATTACCATTATTGATTACGAGAGAAGAAACCTAAAAAAATCACGTTTGTTGTATGGGAGCCGCCCTTTAATATTAATTTTATTGCGTTTTTAGTATAAATTGTTGTATAGTGGCAACAGAAATATACAATCTGTGAAAAATTCAGAAGTGTAGCTACAGCGGTTCTTGAGTTACAGCCTGAAGACAGAGGGACAGACGGACAGACATCGAAATCTCAGCAATAGGGTCTCGTTTTTACCCTTTGGGTACGGAACCCTAATAACCTAATATATCACCCTAAAGTGACAGCTCACGCCCATAAACTATATTACGCTTAAACTTAATTAAGTCATTGATAGAGAAATTAATTTCTTAGGCTGGTGATAAATTTTACCAAATTACGTGGAGGGTTGAGTCGAGAATGTCGTGTACGCACATAATACGTGTTTCATCGTTAATATGCATATCGTTTAATAGAAATTTTAGCACATTGTATATTATCTTCTTCTTCTTTTTATATATAAAATTCTCGTGTCACAATGTTAGGCCGCGTACTCCTCCGAAACGGCTTTACTGATTTTTATCAAATTTTATATGCATATTCAGTACGTCTGAGAATCGGCTACTGGGTACTTTTTATATTGATAGTACATTATTTTGTTGAATAAATAGTTTAAAATTATTACAACTCGAGACTGACGGCGACCATTGTTTGTGCGACGGGATAGCGATGGACGTTGCCACGGTGACATACTTATTTCGATGGCCCCAACGAATAAACGTGCAAGAGCTCTTACCCAAATTTTTTTTTTGATTTTTCGTTTGCATGGACTATGATACACCTATATAATTTTGTTTGAATTTTTTTGACTTAAAATAACGATTTTATAGCAATGTAAATCTTTATTGTACAGAAAAAATAATAACATATATCACATCAATAATAAAACATGCGCTTATTGCAGATTATTTGTTTATTTGAGTTCACCAGAAAAAGCGTGTTAAAACAATCTGGCGCTCGTGTCTATCTTTCCCTTTGGGTTATAACTCTTGCACGATTATTCGTGTAAAAATGCAAGCGACTTCTACCACTAATGTCTCATTGTAGATGGCCAAACTTTGAATATATTAATCACAGCTACTCTATTATCTTTTACTAACTTCTCTTGTCTTTTCTGCTTTTGTAAAGGTTATTCGAAGAGCTATTGTAAAGTTTATCACAAGAGCTGCTGGTGAGTTGCCGGTCTTTTTAAGAGGGAATACGCTCTCTTCTTGAAGGTTTGTAGATCTTATAGGTCCGGAAATACTGCTGGTGACAGTTCATTCCAATTTTTACAGTGCGCGGCAGAAATTTACGCAAAAAAAGCACGGTGGAAGCTGCCACTCATCAAGGTTATGAGGATGGTATATTTATAACGTGGAACGATGGCGAAAAGTTGTAGGAGGTATGATTCCGAACAGTTCCCCAGAGCACTCCCCGTGATACAACCGATTGAGGATGCAGAGTGAAACTATTTCCATCTCGGCGTAATTCCAAGGGGTCTAGCCTGTTTGAAACACGATGGAAGTCAACAATTCGAGCGGCCCTTCGTTGGATACGATCCAAAGGGATTTATTGGTATTTTGGGGTCTCTGCCCAGATATGAGAACAGTATTCCATAACATGAGGCCGATCCTGCATCTTGTAGAGTTACAGAAACGATGGCGTGCATTGGTCAAGACTGAAATACTGTCTCGTCCTGTTAAGAACAGGATCAGAAAAGTATCGTCTACCCAATTCAGAGACTTTCTCCTGTGAATTCTCTATTTTAGACATAAGATACTAAGACATAGACTCTCGATGACATTTAGCCGAGAAATATGGTGGAAGCTGGTAGATAGGGCATCACCTGTACTATCATCCGCATAGCAAACCCGATCAAAGGCCTTCGCAATGTCCAAACTAATAGCCAATGCCTCTCCTCTCCACACAATCACCTGAGCCCAACGATGAGTTTGGTACGCCAAGAGATAACCAGCCAAGCGACCCATACTGTTTGTCGTGTTTATCTCTTTGTAATGTCTGGCTGCCCAAGTATCGAAAGAGCTGATAATGGATTCCATTATCTTCGAGATGTTTTAGCAATTGGTCTGTAGTTGAAAGGATTTGAGCGGTCACCTTTTTTGGGGATCGAGTACACTAAGGCTGCCTTCTAAGAAGCCAGGACAATGCCAGAAGAGTAGGAGAATCAAAAACGACGCGTTAAGACCGGAACCAACTCTCGAGCACACTTTTTTAACACAATAGGAGTAATAGGAGGGATTTCGTCAGGCCCACTCGACTTTTGGATATCAAGGGCACGCAGGGCTATTCACACTGAGCGCTGATGTAACCTTATATCCGATACGATACCCCTGCATCGTGGTATGGTCGGCAGTTTTTATCCCAAGGTCATCAAGGGTCGAGTTTGACGCAAGGAGCTTACCCAGAAGATCGTCTTTGTATTTTGCGTCGTGGGCTAACGATCCATTTCCTACTTGTAGGGATGGTAGGATGGCTTTCAAAAATACCCTTCAATAGCTTAGGCCAGAGACCAGAATTCACGGGTTCCCAAAGAAGGGCACTCGAGTCTCTTACCGATACTATTGACGTGCTGTTTCTTTGCCCGATTGATCTCTCTCTTGAAGGATCTACTCCATTTTATATGTATGTGTCCACGCATAAACGCGAGGTAGGTCAATATTTATCAACAACAACAATAGGTCAACAATATTTTTTACTGAACCGCCAACAAGAAAATATTAGCTAACTAGACTTTCCACGCGGCCTCACCCGCATAAATGAGAAGTTTTACGGAAACCGTTCATTTTCCCGCAAAAAATAGCCTATGTTCTTTCACATCATGGTCTACTCTACATCTGTGCCAAATAACTTAAAAATTCATCCAGTAGATCGCGAGATAAGCGCCTTCAAATAATTTTCCCGGTTTTTTCTACATTTTCCTATGTTTCTTCGCTTCTATTCGTCTGAGAGTGATAATTTATAGTTTATAACCTTCCTCGATAAATGAACCATCTAACGACGAAATAATTTTTCAAATCGGACCTTACAGGTTCCTGAGATTGGCGCGTTCAAACAAACAAACTCTTCTACTTTATAATATTAGTATAGATTTACATTTTATACCATACACTAATAAGGCCGTATTACATGAATAATGAATCAACTTCTTAACACTAATATACGGGCTTTTATCTTTACACACATGTAAAAGCAAAAAAATATACAATAATAAGCGTGTAAATGACCAGAGCATGGCTCAGGAGGAAAAAAATATACGTGAAATAACCATGCAACATTTCACTGCACTTGTTGAAACTTCATTATTGACACGAATAAACGTGCATTGATACAATAGTGTTAACAAGTCTCATATTATTCACTAGAATAATAATTTAATATGGTTTTTCTTAAATATGTATTAAACTGTTAATATTTGATTTTAAATAAATATACGAGCAGAAAGATATTCTTTTTTCCCTTTAATTTGATTATACATTATATTTATATATTTATTATGTAGTCAAAGTTATGTGGTTCCAAACATTTTTTTGGCTTCCTGAAAAGTTGTCTTTTTTCGATTGCACGTTTATTCGTTGGGGCCATCGATTTAGTTACGTCAATGAAATAATACGGACGAAATACTTTATATGGCAAAGAAACGTTTGCCGGGACAGATAGTAATAATATATTACTCGTTTATATAACATTGATAGCTTATCCCTACTAATCTAGTAGTGTGTCGGTCATTGATAGATAAATTAATAATCTCTTCATGCTTAAACGATTCAACCGATTCAGATGAAATTCAGTTTGAAAATACTTTGAGGGGTATAAGAGGCTTTTGGTAAGGAGATACTTCTGATCCCGGAAAAGTACATATGACACTTTTTAGCTTTATTTCCGGAAAAATTTACGGTTCCCGCGCGGTTAATAATTTAACAGTATTATAGCCATCCTATTTTAAAGGCTTTTTTTAAATTCCGTGCGATACTCTCAGACACAAACCACTCAACGGATTAGGATTTTGGCGCAGTTTCAAAAAGTGGTCCCGAGTACAACATTTTATAGTATCTTTCCTGTTGTGTAGTGAACTGAAATCAATTAAAGTTGATACAAAGAGGATTTAATCTGCACAGCGGATAACAAGGGACGGGCAAGTGCAGCCTGAGTATTTTATATTTATTCGACTAGCGCTAGCGGTGAATATTAATTTTTTAAAAGGTTCTTTTGTTTTTAATTTCTTTAGGTTAGCTTAAACATTTTTAAATAAACACTAAATTAATAATGAGACCACATAAAAAGACACAAAGAAAATCATAAGAAAGTACATTAGCAATATTGTGCCTCCGGTGTCATAACGTCATTGAAGATACATTTTCTAGAAGCATTGAAATATTTTTTTTGGGATTCGAAAAAACCATTGAACTCTTAATTTGTTTTACCATAACCGACACCAGTTCTCTTGTTTTCTGGTTGGTATTAGATTTATCATTATAAACACACCGGCAAAATTAGAGGAACATAACAAAATTTTCAATTTTTTTTTAATTGTTCACTGATTTTTATATATTTATTTATTTATTTACTAATTGATTATTAAAAAATAAATTTATTATAAATTTAGGGCATAAAAACGTGAAAAATAGAAAAAAATCAGCAAAAATAAAAAAATTAAGAAAATCTTATAAATTTCAGTAGTAAGTTTTTAAGATAAATTCTTCATTTTTATTAAAGAAATGCCATGTTAAAAGCGTGTAATGCTGGTGTAATGCCTTCTATGGATCTCAAGAGGGCCTGGATACGCCATTCCATGCTTGCATTTTAATTGTCAATCATTTCCTGTGGGATATTCTCCTACTCCTCCAGTAGCGCCAACTCGAGCTCCTGGACTCATTTTGGAGCTGGAGTTTTAACTCGTACCGTTCACCCATTGATGTGCCACACGTCTTCAATCGGATCCACATCCGTAGACCACGCTGGCCTCTCCACCTGGGCTACGCCAGCATCGTTTAGGTAATAATGCCCGATTTTCTTACTCTATGGACGCACATAAAATTGAAAATAACTACCTAAAACTGTGTAAAAGGCACACCATGCAGTTCCAGGATGTCGGTGCTATAGCTCTGTACTGTCAAAGTACCATCATCTATAATCATCAGCTCCATGCGGGCTCCAAATCATATGCAACTTCAAACCATTACGAAGCCTGCATCATAGGCCACTGTTTCCGGTAAGTTTGATTGCCTGTAGCTTTCCTTATGATTTATCCACATTCTTTATCGCCTGTCAATACAATGTACACAGAATTTGCTCCCATCACTGTACAGCACAAGATTTCACTCACTTGTCTAATTTTGATGTTCACGCGCAAATCTTAGCCTGGCTCTTCGGTGTCCTGTCTCAAGTTTTGGTGCCCTTGCTGGCACTTTTGAGTTTAATTTAACTTATTTGAGTCTTCTTCTTACTGTACAATCACTTACACGTTCATCTTGGACCTGTTCCGACAGGTTTCGTGTCTGCATAGCAGTTTGAGGTCGATTTCTTAAGTTTTGTTTCCTTACAAAATGGTCATTCTGAACCATTGTCACCCGATATCTGCCTTGTTCTCGTCTCCGAACGTAAGATCCAGTCTCTCTGAAGCCTTGAAAGTTACGATGAACCACGGAAGCCGACACACCTAAGGCCTGACTTACCGAACGGTAGGTGTGACCTTTCTCTATCGTGGTTACAGCTCTAGCTGTCGCAGATGCTGGGAAATCACTAATTTTGTATCTAAGCAATGTGTTCTTCCAAAAACCAAACAATCAAATGAGCTGAGCATACCTTGCATCCCGCTAAAACGCCATTCTTATCAGGAACACTTACAACGTCAATAATCGAAAAACACTTATTAGGGTATAATTGCTATAAAAACCTGTCAACTTGCCAGTTTTGTTCAATATTTTATTTCTTGAATGAGCTTAGAAGCTATAAAAAAGGCTTTCAGACAGCCCGGCCCAGTTGAGTTCAAGTTTTGGCCCTTTTTACCAATGTTCCGCTAATTTTGCCAGTGTGTGTATTATGCGTCATCTGTTTTTAAGGCACTATTATATCTTAATAATGTTTATGCTTAAGGTAAATTACTTTCGTTCTACTAAATTGCCATCACAAAATATACAGCTATTTGTAGTGGCAACGCTGTAACAATAACAGCTAACAAGGTACCGTTTCCCGCAATATTTTGCCAGTAAACACACTCACTATATTACTAGAGGAACTTTATAAATTGCGATGTTATTGTTAGGTATTTTGAGGTATTTAAACTTTTCATAATAAAATATAAGGATTGGATATGATGAACTTACGTTTTGCAGTATTAGTAAAAATTAATATGTCCCCCAAAACTGGAATCACATTTCAATTTTGATTAGTTCAAAGGCGTTATTAATGAGTAGTAGTTGATGTTCGGACAAACTATTACATCTTTTAGTTATGGACCGAAAACTGTTTAAGAAAAATGCCTCGAGCATAAAATTATCATAGTTCGTACCTCACATCGGTTCAACAGCTTGCAGACAAGACTTTGAATGACATACGTGTTGTAAATGCTTAAATATCCATGTATAATATTAGTATAATATGTATATTGTATGCACAGGACAATAATAATACTATTCGGCACCGCTTCTGGCGCAAAGCCCGCCTAGTTTACGTTTTAAAAATGTATGCAGATTTCCAGCACACTTTTTTGGGTCATGCATTATACATGACACAGGTGATGAGGCTTAGCGTATTTGGTAGAATTATACAATTTATTTGAATATACATGCGAACAATATGTATTTATATGTTAAGGGTATGTACTTTGAAACAATAATTATTCATTGAAAAGTTCTACCAAAAATATAATATACTCGACTTGTGAAAACTTTTGAAATGATGTCGGTTCTTTGTGGAAATTCATGTTGAACCTACTGTTGAACACTAATAAAACACAATTTTACGTACAAAGTGTTCCACTCTATTAAGAAATTATTATACTCGTAAATTTTAACGAAATACACGATTAATTAAGACGTAACCGAATGAAATGGATTATTAAAATATTATAACACTAGCGACCCGCCCCGGCTTCGCACGGGTAAAAAATATATAGCCTATGTCACTCACTGAAAAAATGATTAAAATCGATTCAGTAGTTTTTAATCAATACTAATATTATAAAGAGGTAAACTTTGTTTGTTTACTCATAGATCTTCTACTACTACTCGACTAAGAGCTGACGACCAAATCAGTCATGTAGCTTCAGGTGTGTTAAAACCCCGTTAGCTACTTCCCTGATCAACCCTTTCTGATAATCTGCGTGCTGGCAGGCCGTGGGCGGTGGGTGTGGGAGTGGTGGGGCGGGGAAAAATGAAAAAAATATGACTGTCTGTCTGACTGTATGACTCCAGGCTGTGTCACAAGGGCCGCTATAGATAGACATCTGAAATTTATATCTATAGATAGACTTCTGAAATACGGAACCCTTCGTGCGTGAGTCCGTCTCGCACTTGGCCGGTTATTCTACATTATCTATGTGAAAGGAATTATAAATTAACATTTACCATCGCAAACACTATTAAGTCGCTGAAACTACATTTTTTCCCCACCCCACTACTCCCCCACCCACCGCCCACGGCCTGCCAGCACGCAGATTATCAGAAAGGGTTGTTCAGGGAAGTAGCTAACGGAGTTTTAACACAGCTGAAGTCGTCAGCTCTCCGTCGATACTACTGATAGATCTACATTACTACTCAATAGTCAATATTCTGAATAGATCTAAACTCCTCTGCCGCGAGCGCACCCCCTACCCCGCCTTGGTAGCAGCGCCCACTTAAAAACGGGCGTAAATCGCAATATTTTAATTTCACCATAACTTCTAAACCAAACGTCCAATTTTAATCAATCAAAGACCAAATATTGTCTACATGTCTTACGTGGGAGAGCCATGCTTCGGCACGAATGGGCCGGCTCGACCGGAGAAATACCACGTTCTCACAGAAAACCGGCGTGAAACAGCGCCTGCGCTGTGTTTCGCCGAGTGAGTGAGTTTACCGGAAGCCCAATCCACTACCCTATTCCCTTCCCTTCCCTTCCATCCCTACCCTATTTTATTCCCTATTCCCTCTAAAAGGCCGGCAACGCACCTGCAGCTCTTCTGATGCTGCGAGTGTCCATGGGCGGCGGAAGTTGCTTTCCATCAGGTGACCCGTTTGCTCGTTTGCCCCCTTATTTCAAAAAAAAAAAAAAAACATAAAGTGTACTTAGAGATGAAATAATTTATTTTGATAAGGATTATTAGCATGAGTAGAATAAATGCGTTTAAATGTAGTCCAAAAAAAATCAAGATTTTTAAATAAAAAAAATGGTTGTTGTACCTCACTCGACATAGATAGGTATAGTGTGTTGCGGACATTTTTGTAGATATTTATAAGATCTACATTTACTTAGAACATTGTATGCTTCTATCTTTTATAGTTTAGGCAACATACGCAAAATAAGTAAATTTTCTGGTTGTTTCCGAAAAACTGAAATATCTTACGGAACCCTATATTTTCCAAAATAAAAAGTAGCCTACGTTACTCGTAAATAATGTAGCTTTCGAATGGTGAAATAATTTTTAAAATCGGTCCAGTAGTTTTTGAGCCTATTCATTACAATTAAACAAACAAACAAACAAAGTTTACCTCTTTATAACATTAGTATAGATAAAGGCTACTAATTACTCATATAAGCTAAATAATAATTTTTTAGGGTTCCGTACCCAAAGGATAAAAACGGGACCCTATTACTAAGACTTCGAAGTCTGTCTGTCTCGAGGCTGTATCTCAAGAACCGCTATAGCTAGATTTCTGAAATTTTCACAGATTGTGTATATCTATTGTCGCTATAACAACAAATACTAAAAACAAAATAAATTAAATATTTAAGGGGGGCTCCCATACAACAAACCATAACAAACATATATTTTTTATATTTTTTGCTCGATATCAATAATGGAAATAGGTAGACACTTGAAATATTGACAAAATACTCAGTTGTATTTATACTTTAATAATTAAGAATAAAATTTAAATAAAATGAATTTTTAAGGGGTCCCCCTTAAAAATTGCCGTACAAAAAACATTTTATTTTACCTATTTTTGCTCTATAATAGTACGGAACCCTTTTCCTCGAGTCCAAATCTTGTCTTGCCTTGGCCGATTTTTTTATCTTAAAATTTTTACAAACCTTGTACCTTACCCACTTAATCCACTTACGTTTTCAAATAGCAAGAGTTTACTAAAGTAAAGACTTTATAAGGTTTTTTTAATGTGTTTTTTTAATAAACACATTAAAAAAACCTTAAAAATTGCTGGTTTAAAACCCTCTTTGTCTCAAAGCAATATCATTGCCAAATATTATAATAATTATGTAAATATTGTTGCCAGGATGATTCCAATTTAAATTCCATTATTAAAATGAGTCGGTGCTTGCCAAATATATCTTTTTTGGTTTTCAGCCTTAATAGAAAGATGTTATTGGGATTTATTAAATAGGGAATATTTATATAAATCCTGTCTTGTGATCTTTTTCTACATCTCAGTAAGGTATTACTAATTTAGGTTCTTAGTAGTAACAAATTAACTGATGACCGATGTCTGAGTTCTTTTTCCAGAAGTAATCGTTTCTAAAGCGTTTTTGATTGGCTATCGTCAAAAAGATAACCAATCAAAAACGCTCTTTAAAATATCAACTCCTGAGAAACGAGGCATAAATATTAAAACGTGTTTATTTATTAAATCCTCCATACACACGCCGGAACTAAAATATTTTCCAGTAAAATATTATTGAAAAATAAAAATTCCTACAAATCGTGGATATTTTTTAGTTCCATCAAAAAGTTTTAAACCAGGATTATAAAATATTGCGCCATACTTCAAGTTTTCAACAATTCCAATATAATATACTGGGAGTGAATATAAAAAATCCATAAAATGGGGATCCCGATCCTCCCGTTCATAAAGTTTCAAGATTTTACGTCCATTCGCGCCGTAACTTTGGGCGGGCGGAAGGCTTGAGAATTTGTGAAACATATTTTATATAGCCTGTTATTTTTATATCTGATTTTACTATCTGATTATATCATATTTATTGCGAAACATATATTGGATACTATTTATAGCTGTATTATGATATTATTTTCGGGTGGTCTTTATTCTAATATTACGCATTCAAATTTTTCGACAGTGAATAGACAAATAAGTGAAATGATTAATTGATCTCTGTAATTTAAAGGATCTATTTGCTTTTTTGTTATGTACTATTGCGAAGAAAATTATAATTTGCTAAACAATTATTTGGTTTTACAATCTTTCATAGCTTAAATACGTGGTAATCTTGCAAGCATGTTATGCTGCGTTTCTATGCTTGTCAAGGCTTGGCAAGCATCCACAAGGCACAAGCGTCCACAAATCTCGCTTGGCATTTGGAAGTCGTTTACACGCTTGTGAATGCGTCAGTGTATTACGTATATCCAAGCATGGCGGACACCAAACTTGTGTCAGCTATTACGTTTGGTTTAACCTGTCACAGCGGCTATTAAGCGCGCGCCAACGTGTGAACGCGTCGCAAGTGCTTGCCGCAAGCGCCCTCTGATCTGTGTCCGGACTCCGGACTTTTGACTACTCCAGTAGCCCTAGCACGGCCACCAGTAGAAATGCGAAAGTATGGACAAACTGTGGAGATAAACTTAAGGTAGCGTTCCGATCTTTTTTTGTTCCCAAAAATTCAATTAAAATGCCTCTTTCAGACAGACTATAGTCCTAAAAATTCAAATAATATCCTACTCTATGACATATATACTATAGCCAGTTATAAAGTAATAATAATAATAATAAACATTTATTCAACATGTAAACACATTACACCACAGTACAAAACAGAACATAGTAAACAAAAAACAGAGAAAAAAAAAACAATCAGACGGACATTATAATACACATTTTTAATATTTATCTGGGTACAAAACACAATGTAGTGTAATGCGAATGCTGCCGAAAAGGACCCCACTCAGGTGATGATCGCGGTATAGTATCTACACCGCGATCCCTGGTGTTCTGTGGAGCCTTGTTGTCGTTCGCTCGACAGATGCACACTGGCGTGCAAACTAATTAAGTATAATAAAATAGTATATATAACAATCTTTATAAGTAAATGCATAATAATTAGATAAAATAGATATGCTCAAATAATTTGTATACTTACATAAACTGTACCTACTTAAATAAAATGATAATATATATAATATTGGCAAAACACGTTAAAACAATGATTTAGAAGTATTAAATTTAATATTATCATTAAAAAGTTTCAAGTAACTATTTTCCTCTCACCCCAGCCAAAGAATACAATATTATGCACTACGTGAACCCCAGCTACAACTTGACGTCACGTCATATGCCATATCTCAAAACAAAACAGCTGGCGTACTATAATACTTTATCTATGAGTTGGCGCCTAGCTGACGACTAACCTAGGTTGCAAGGAGAAATAGGAGCGACGCGTGCGCCGCATTCCGTGAGAGAATTTGTAATGTAAAATAAAAATAAAGTGGCAAGTAAAATAAAGTGGCATTTTAATTGAATTTATGTCGGTCGCGATTGGCCGCGGTAAAGATCGGAATGGCGGGGATACAAGCGTCCACAAGCTCACAAAAGCCAAGCCAGATACTCTCTTCACACGCTTGTTCTTGTGGATGCTGGTCAAGCCTTGGCAAGCATGGAAACCCAGCATTAAATATTTCCATTTATAAATATTATTAAATATCATGCTTACAATTCACGTTAGTATATTATAATGATTTACAATATGCATATTAGAATTCAGATAATTCACATGAGACAAATTGTCAGAAAACAAATTCCAAGTGTGATCACAAAGTCAAATCTAAAGATATTAATTCAAGGGCGCTGGGGAAAATTGCTTTTATTCAAATATTAATTGGTAAGTAAGATGTCGCCAACTCTTCAGTTTTAATAACGCTGCTGAGTGGTGGGTGAAAATTCCAGTTATCCAGTGAGGGTCAGTTCTCATTGCACATGCTATTATATGAGCCATTCAAAATTGCAATAGGCATACACAAATCAAGTCTGTCATTGAATTGACATAATATTATTATGTTATAACATCTTTTTAAAATGCATCCCATCGCCAGAGTAGACAGAATTATAGAGTATACCGACTTAGAACTGATGTTGAAATTTTTAAATTTGACGTATTATGACGAAAATCGTCGCCTAGGGTTGTTAACTTGTTACCTACGAATTTAAAACTATGACATATTCGATGGACGTGTTCCTCTTTGGTCGTATTGTTGTTTGTGTTTTGGCACATGCGATTAAAATTGTCAGAATCCAATTTTTAAATCTTTATTTTAGATATTTAAAAATAAATTATATCAGCCAGCGCGAGGCACATTCCGTTCATAATCCTAGTGAAACCCGACGAATTTGACAGATATTGAAACCTGTCCGTCTCTTTGCAGTCGAACTACTGGTCGTTATGTCTATTGTGCCATCGCCATAGGTTGCATTGGGAACTAACGCTGAAGATGCCCTAAACTAGTTGTTATAGTAGTTGTTATCCGTAACATGTACTTATTCCTGTTTATACAAAACATATTCCACTATAACTTACTCGTATATTTGCAAAACAAATATAGCAGACAAGCATCACTTGAATGCTCAACCAAATTTCATGTCTTTCACGCAAAACTAATGATTTGAACCAACAAAAAACATCACAAATTCAACACACGGAAACCTTAACTCGCCACTAAAATGTAAATTAATATTTGAATTTCAAGCGGGAATTATGAAAAGGATGTGCACCGAATGTAACGTCACAAAGACCGCGCCGGGTCACTAGGTCGACCGCGCGTTTTTCCACATTACACGTTACGCGACTTTTCGGGAAATCATGCCGATATTAACGTGAAATTGTGGTGAAATTACTGCCTAAGTGCGTTTGTGCACTACACGGAATTTTACCGTCCGGCGTTCATAACTTTCACGTTTGCCATATAAATAAGGTAGGAAATCGAGATGCGGCGCCGCGCCGGATGGTAAAATTCCGTGTAGTGCACAAACGCCCTGACTATGTAAGAGGAGTTAAGTTTAAATGTGCGTTATGTGACGCATGTACTATCAGAGAAGTTGATTCTAGGCAGTTCACGGACCTGCGTCATTTGGTAGACTTATGTAAATTTAATATTCGGCTCGATTTGATATAACGCAACCAAATAACGTAGTTCCGCCATCTGCATATAGTTAGGGAGGGGAAGAGGGGATTTCGGGACAAGCTCGAGCGTGTCAGATTAAGCTTGTATAGGTTTCCGATATGTGTCTAGTTATCATGGTATATAAATCTGATTTCTCACGTGGTGGGTTAAAAAAAAGTTATTTTCGAATATTGAAATGTCATCGGATCTGTCAGATTAAGATAGGGGATGTTAAGTATACCCAAATTAAGAAGCATCCATTTTTAATTAATTATTTCCTAACTAAGCTTCGCAGATATTTTATGTTGCACTAAACTAAATGATTTAGTCCGTGTTATGTTAAATCTTGTTATAATTTACCTAAATAAGCAATTTCCCGAATATATTTTCTTTATCATAACTTTAAAATGGCTGCAGTTTCAGAACCCACCGCTAAAATAAAAAACACTTTTATATTTTTTTTATCAGTTTTACCTATTATGAAAAAAACCTACTAGGTCTCCATGACGCTCGAGTGAATACATGAATAGCACCCTGGGCTCCCCTACTACTATGAATTAACTTCACTGATAGTACCATCAAAGAACAAGATTTGCAGCAGATGATACGGTACTATGTCAAGTTGTGTCAAGTCATAGATAATTGTGATCTTTTTGCTGGACTTGACAAAAATCAAACCACATAGACCCAGGGGCTTACCGATCAATTTCTTTGATTGTATCTGTGTGATATTATGTAGACTATGGCATGCTTTACGTAAACAGCACATCAAATGTGTTTAAGATATTATTAGACTTGAGAGTTGTTCTCATTACAGAATATTATCATTTTTAGGCGCTTTAAGCTCTTAGGGTGAAGCCAAACGAGCGTAATTTGTGAGTTGTGAGTCGCAGAATTTCTGCCGCGTAATATCTTTTTCTGCCGCGTAATATCTTTTCATATAAATCATGACTCACAAAATTACGCTCGTGTGAACCAAACAGGACTTTTGTATGAAACTGAATGCTGCAGAATTCTGCCGAACCGAAATTCTGCGACTCACAACTCACAAATTACGCTCGTTTGGCTTCCCCCCTTATTAATCCAATTATAGTTTTTTTTAATGATATAAGGGGGCAAACGAGCAAACGGGTCACCTGATGGAAAGCAACTTCCGTCGCCCATGGACACTCGCAGCATCAGAAAAGCTGCAGGTGCGTTGCCGGCCTTTTAAGAGGGAATAGGGTAATAGGGGAGGGTAGGGATGGGAAAAGGAGGGTAGGGAAGGGAATAGGGTAGGGTATTGGGCCTCCGGTAAACTCACTCACTCGGCGAAATACAGCGCAAGCACTGTTTCACGCCGGTTTTCTGTAAGAACGTGGTATTTCTCCGGTCGAGCCGGCCCATTCGTGCCGAAACATGGCTCTCCCACGTATGTGTATATAATATATAGTGTTACAAACTTGAGTTTAAAATAACCAGTTTTAATGTCACCGCGTTTAAAATTACCTCACTTAAAATACACGGCAGTGTTTGCTTCGCCATATTTGTATTTAATTTCATCATTTGCTTTCGGTTAGTGATGCGAAAGTTTTGTTTAAAATAATATCGTTACAAATAATATTTACGTACAGAAAATATTGCTTTTAATTTAAATTCTTGGTACTAAAAAATACATAATCGGTAAATTTTGCATAAAAAACTAGTTTTCCGTGAATGCTCAAAGCTCTTACCCATTCACCGAAATCGTAATTTTGCAATTTGTAAGATATTATGCGACGACCTCTGTGGCTCAATTGGTTGAGTGTGTGGCAGCTCAAGCTGAGGGTCGCGGGTTCGAATCCCGCCGATGGAACAAAAAGTTTTCAATGTTCTGGATGTGTATTAAATATGTGTATGATATAATAAAAATCTTAAATATATGTATAGTATAAAAGTATTAAATATATTTCCGTTGTCTGGTACCCGTAACACAAGTCCTTCAGGTACTTACCACGAGGCCAGACTGACGTGGTGTGAAGCATCCATAGATATTACTATTATAATAAAGAAACTGTTAGGCCAGTAGGAGGTTAAATTATACACTACTAGAACACGCCCGCAACTTCGTTGCGCCAAAGTTTGTTTATTGCATGGATACCGTACATTTTTCCATGATAAAAAGTATTCTTAGATGTCCTTTCCCGGGACTCACAGAATCTCCATACCCAGCAAAATCGGTTCAGCGGTTTCGACGTGAAGAGTTAACAGACATACATACAGACAGACAGATATTACATAATAATTAATATTATGAAATAATAAAACTTATTTTATAAATTTCAGTAAAATAAAACTGACAGTAAAATAAAATCCTAAAAAAAATATTAAAATCTCTCAGGTCGATCCCCGATACATAGCCGGCATAATATTATGGCGACTTGGGACGGCCACATGCGAACGATTTTAAAATTGAACGTGCGCCGCCCCAAGGGACTTCAGACGAAAACGGACTAGCTGTCTTTATATTCTTCTCGCACAAATATACTTGAAAGTTCGTGGGTAATAGATATGGCCCCAAAAATGTATTTTTCTATTTAATATCGTTGCTGTCTTAAGATATTGTAGGGTCAACGCAGAGAGAACTGAGCGCAGCGGAGAGGATTTTATTAACGCACTCATAAATAAATTATAAAATTATTAAACTTAAGTGCAATGCTTGAACTTTACAATGATAACTTGACGATGCGCGGGAATCTGTTATCGCAGTTTAGTGTAAAAATTTAAACTTTATTTGTGTTGACTCTTACTTGTCTCTTTAGATCTAATCACAGCTTATTTTGTGATTGATTCCGCTAACTATCAACTATGTGTTTGCTAAGTGGTAGTGGGAGGAATATGTGGAAGGCCAACGACCATTAAAAATGATACTCCGACTTCGTATACCCAAATTAAGCAAATCACGATGGCCGATGGTGCCTTGTTTCCGCAATAAAAGTTAGTTAACCTTGTGGTTTAATCTATGTTTGTGACAAATTTCATCTATATAGATCCAGCAGCTTGACAGTTTTTTTAATGCAAAACAAATATATTTCCTTGAATAACTGCAATAGCTTCTTTGTTAAGTGACTATTTAAATGTAACAAACAAATAAAGCAACTTGGTATAACACTTGGTATAACTGTAAAAATATTTTATTAGTGAGTTTAGTAGCGAACTACAAATAAAATACTATTGGATTTCATGTGAACAAATAAAGTATTTTTATTATTCTCACCACATGCACTTCAAAATATCCTTTCTTTTATATTTATCTACTGGAATACCACTCGAATGCTCTTATTCCCAAGATAAGATATTGAATAATGTATTTTTATTCCGTTTATTATGTTAGGGAACCCATCTTCAGCTTGTCTTGACGGACTCATCCATCTACTTTTATTCATTTATCACGTTGTCAATGTCAAAATAACACTATTCATCACGTAAAACTGTGATAAATATTAAATATTTACTAAATCTAGCTTTTCGTCTTTGAGTAATTAATATTACATAGTTGCTAAGTGTAAAAGTTAGTAATTTAGTAGGTATTATCTTAGGTTACAATTTCATACTTGTAAATTATACATGGATGGACAGGAACACACTGAATCTAATTTTTGTTTTGTACGTTACAGCCTACCTTTCGTGCAGAAATAGTACTGTGGTTTGGGATAAAAAGTAGGATCATCGAAGTCAATAACTATCACAATTCAAATTCAAATTCAAAGCCTTTATTCAGACAAGTCATTATAATAATTATATTAACATTAGAATAGTTCTTTCAAAATAAAATGTCAATTAAGTTATCACAATATCAGACTTCAAAACCCTTGGTAGTTTTGCATAAAGAAGAAATCCATCCATAAATGTGTGGTAATTATTTGTACCAGCTAGAAGCGATTCTATGCTATCTTAAATATTAATTGCCTTTTTAATAGAAATACAACATCATTTATTTTTATTAGCAACAAAGTAAGAGTTAGTTGCTAAAGAATAAACTGCAATTAAGAAAAAGCGTTGGTGTCACGAGACTCACCTTGGGCTTTTGCAAATTAAGATTAAGTTTATTCCAAAGAACATTAAGAACAAAATAGTCCTCTAATAAAAAAGCGGTACTTTAAGTAAGAAAATAACTACAATTTTTGGATATCTTATAATTTATAATAGTAGAAGACGCCCGCATCCTATATCCTTTCCCTTCTCAATGCCAAATATCAGTAGAGCCGTTTAAGCGTAAAGAAGTGACAGACAAACAGACAGTAGACTTTCACATTTATAATAGTAATAAGAATTTGACTTTAATTTATACTTGCTTATTTTCTTTTCAGTTTTCACATTTCGGATATACCCAAGCTGACTCTCTGCCTTGGAACAGTTCGAGTGCATGACAATGTGTGTAGTGAAGTGACATGAAGTGACATGAGTGTGACAAAGACCACAGTTGTCAGTATACAGTGGGAAGGCGGTGGGCATTTCCAGTGACTAGCTACAGCAAATCCAGCAAGATGTCAGCAGGTAAATATTATAATTTACCTTTAGAGCTGTTAAAAATATTAGAGTAATTAACTATTCAAAATCCGTTGTAGTTGTCTGTCATGCGACGATTTTAATAAGCCAGACCAAGACAAGCAAATCGTGAATGTTTTATGTTTATTCGCTGTACTGCTGGTTTACCATATTCCAGTAGCAATCCGGCGTTGGATTAGAATAACGTTTACCCGCTAAATAAAAATGTTTCTATAAGTAAGTACTTTTTATAATTAAAGTAATGTATTCCACATTACATTAATTATAAAAAGTTTAGAAATTTCGTAACACTTACATTATTTGTTTTGTGTAGTTGGAATGCTTGATTGCTTTTAAATATGTCTGCAGCACCCGAGAAGTTATAAGAGCTATTTTCTTTGACTTCTTGAGCCTTGATTTCACTTTAAAAAATTCGTAGAAGTATGTAAGTTTTATACATTTTTTCTAGAAGGTGTCAAGAACATAAAACAAGCAAGAATATTTTATTACATTTTTATTAAATTCCTTCTTATATTACATCTGAGAAAATACTTAGTAATTTTTATCACGCGAGACGATCGTTAAATATGTTATATCACGTATAAAAAGTGAGCGTGCGAAATGTATTTTATCAAATAGTAACGAAACCTAAGTGTACGTAGGATTCCGTACAAAATATGGCTAGAAAATTGTTCGTTCGTTCGTTCTTTACTGTATAAATGTCGGCTTTAGACCGGGAATATAAAAACCGGCCAAGTGCGTGTCGGGCCACACGCGATATAGGGTTCCGTAGTACCGCTACTTTTTGATAATATTTGTATGGTCAGTGACGACAAGACGAGGGAGAGCCATGCTTCGGCACGAATGGGCCGGCTCGACCGAAGAAATACCATCACAGTAAACCGGCGTGAAACAGCGCTTGCGCTGTGTTTTGCCGAGTGAGTGAGTTTACCTGAGGCCCAATCACCTACCCTAATCCCTTCCCTACCCTCCCCTATTCCCTTCCCTTCCTATCCCTACCCTCCCCTGTTACCCTATTCCCTCTTAAAAGGCCGGCAACGAACCTGCAGCAGCTCTTCTGATGCTGCGAGTGTCCATGGGCGACGGAAGTTGCTTTCCATCAGGTGACCCGTTTGCTCGTTTGCCCCCTTATTTCATAAAAAAACATATATTTTTATAACGTGTTTTACACTACTAACAACATCATCTCAGTTACGTTCAAAGGAATTTGAACGAAAAGTTCCTTTATACTTTGCCAAATACATTTTTTTAGTTGATCGACTATTACTCAAAAACTTATGAAGTGTTCTTAGCCGTGATAGTTTTCCTTTTAAATTAAACATATTTTCCACTCCCGTGATATTTTTTACATTTCCAGAAGCAACCGTTTAGCTGGTAGAACACTGGACTCTAACGATCTTTTCCACTTTAAAATTTCATATTTCACAAATGGATCCTTAAGTCGGAAAATGATCTATGAATACTCGTAATATTTTTAAAAAACTTATTCAAAGACGCAAAAAAAAAACACCCCCGCTTGATGTGTACAGTGTAGGGTACCATAAAAAATGATTTTTTAAGAATTTATTCATATTGATAATGAATTGATGCCAAATTACAGCTTTGTAGGTCCTATAGTCTCTGAGAAAAACCGTGGGCAGACAGACAGACGGACAGACCTAAACTATAAGGGTTCCTTGTTGACTGTGGATTGTGGAACCCTAAAAATATATAAACTTTATGTTTACTTTAGAAATATCCATATTTTTTATTGTAAATCATTTTCTTGGACCTAGCCTCCATTTATTAAAAAAACGAACATTTAAAAAATAGTCCAGCCATGGTGAAAACCTGGGGCTCCACTGGGCTCCGCAAAAGTCTTGTAGTGGCTCTGCAAGCGATACATAATTGCTTTTAAATATGCCATCAGATTGATCTCGTTATTAAATATCAATCATGAATTGCCCCCATGCTTGTAGCATGTGTGAGATATTATCTATACATATAAATAAAATTGGAGTGTCTGTTTGTAATATTGAAATAACCATTTTTTACTACGTGCATATAAATCTATATACGATACAGACACCAAAACAACATTATTTACAATATTTGTCTGTATGTCTGTCTGTCTGTCTGTCTGTTTGTTCCGGCTAATCTCTAAAACGGCTGTAGATATTATGCCGGGACTTTTTTTGGTAGATAGCTGATGTAGTAAGGTGTAGCTTAGGCTACTTTTTAACTGACTTCCAAAAAGGAGGAGATTATATTTTACTTTTTTCATATTTGTTAGCGGACTATCCATCTTTGTTATTATACTATATTGACGCGGACGAAGTCGCGGGCAACAGCTAGTTTGTAATAAATCATGTCTTATTACTAGTGATATACAGGGTGTAACAAAAATAAGTGATAATACTTTAGGGTGTGTACGTGTTCCTTGTAGAGAGTTTACTGTGAAAGTAGCAGCGCTGAAAGACCAAAAAATTTTTTCACTTTTGTATGGGGAAACTCGTGACGCTCGGGCCCTTGCCCATACAAAAGTGAATTTTTTTTTTCGTCTTTCAGAGCTGCTACTTTCACAGTTAACTCTCTACAAGGAACACGTACACACCCTAAAGTATTATCACTTATTTTTGTTACACCCTGTATATAATACTTTCATTTTGCAAGCCCAAACCATTTCTGACACATGCTTGTAGCATGTATCATTCAAATACAAAACATTTTTTTGGAGCCGTTGAAAATGTCACTTCTTAAAGTTTAAGAACCGCTGATATTGTAGTTTATAAAGTCTTATAAGGGTGTTCTATCTTGGGTACGAGTAAGATATAGGTCACTAATCCGTCACTTTTATCACCACAAAAATACTGTATCTGCAAAATTTCTTATCCTACTAATATTATAAAGGCGAAAGTTTGTTTGGATGTATGGATGTGTGGATGTATGGATGTATGGATGTGTGGATGTATGGACGTTTGTTACTCTTTCACGCAAAAACTACTGAACGGATTTTAATGAAACTTTACTTTGTATGGGCAAGCGCCCGAACGTCACGAGTTTCCCCATACAAAAGTGAAAAAAAAATTTGGTCTTTCAGCGCTGCTACTTTCACAGTGAACTCTCTATAAGGAACACATACACACCCTAAAGTATTATCACTAATTTTTGTTACACCTTGTATAGGGTATCATCCCAATTTGGTATTATATTCACAAAAGTGGTGATCTGATGAAGGATCAATAAGTAATCGAGGGAACTCCTCAAAACTTATAGGGAAACTAGCAGTTGCCCGCGACTACATCCGCGTTAACATAGTATAATAACAAAGATGGATAGTTTTCTCCTTTTTGTTTTTGTGGTTCCTTATACAAAGGGTAAAAACGTACCCTATTTAAGCAAACGTCAAACGCAAACGTCAATAAACTTTCATGTTTCTAACTCAAAAAATGACAGACTTTCATTGAAACTTTCTACCCCAATTTCACCCCCTTGGGGGTAGAATTACCAGAAACACTTAAATACGTTTCCATTCATTTTTAATCAGTAGCACAAAAATAAAGTTTCATGTTTCTAACTCAAGAAATGACGGACTTTCATTCAACCTTTCAACTCCAATTTCACCCCCTTGGGGGTAGAATTTCTAAAAACGCTTAAACACCTATCCATTCATTTTTAATCAGCAGTCCAAAAATAAACTTTCCTGTTTCTAACTTAAGAAATGACGGACTTTTATTTAAACTTTCAACCCCTATTTCTCCCCCTTGGGGGTAGAATTTTCAGAAACGCTTAAACACGTATCCAATCATTTTTAATCAGTAACCCAAACATAAAATTTCATGTTTCTAACTCAAGAAATAACGGAGTTTCATTCAAACTTTCAACCCCAATTTCACCCCCTTGGGGCTAGAATTTCCAAAAACGTTTATATACGTATCCATTCATTTTTAATCAGTAACCCAAAAATAAAGTTTCATGTTTCTAACTCGAGAAATGACGGACTTTTATTAAAACTTTCACCCCTTATTTCACCCCCTTCGGGGTAAAATTTTCAAAATTCCTTCCTTAGTGGGTGTCTACTTAATAAAACAACCCTACTCACCAAATTTCGTGGCTGTAACTTTTACAGTTTTTGCTCAGCGATGATGAATCAGTCAGTCAGTCAGTCAGGACATGTAATTTTATAAGTATATAGAATATAGATAAAGAAGATATGTGGTGACTTCGGTTTCGTGAGAAGTATTCTAAGCATATGCTACCAACAAGTAAGATTTTGTACCGAGATATACCTGGTATACCGTGGTTCGGAAGGTGCTGAGAGAACTCCTGATTCTTTATAGATACAAGTTTGGGAGTTTCGGCGTTGTTTTAAGAACAGAAAGCATATGCTACTATGCAAATTACATTCATCATCATCACTACCATTTCATATTGTTGTAAAATTCCTAATTCACGCGGGCGAAGCCACGCGGGACATCTAGTATTTCATAATGGCGTTTTAAAAGGAATTTCAAGAGAGACTAGTTGGGTAGTTTCAAAACAGAATACCACCGTAATAAAAGTTTTAACTATCTCACTTTAAGTGCCTTAGTTTATGTCCCTCAGGATATTTTTGAGAAAACTTTATAATAGGCTTACGCTCAAAACGAGGTTATTGTTATGTTATGAAAATCTTGTTGTTTATGTTACTGTAAAAGCTCGAACCTCGGTAAATCTTAAGATATGAGTGTAAATCTTAGGATTTACCGACACGAGTTGGTAAATGTAAGTATTTCCAATAATTACGACGATTTTCCCCCCCTCCGGTGGAGCCGGCCCATTCGTGCCGAAGCACGGCTCTTCCACGATCAATACCACTTTAATAATTTATAATAATATTAAAATAAAATAAAGATTTATGGGGGCCTTCGATACTAAAAACACAATTTCTGGCCTGTTTTGCTCTATAACGGTACGGAACCCTTCGTGCGCGAGTCTGACTCTCACTTGGCCGTTTTTTTTCAACATAATTTACCATGCCATATACGTAAATCCTAAGATCTACCAACTATATGGTGGTAAAAGTTCGTATCGCAAACCTTTTCGGACATTTACCATTAGGAATTGGTAGATCTTAGGTTTTAGTAATCTTAGGATATACTGCAGTTCGAGCTTTTACAGTAACATTTATATTGTTACGTTCGAAAGATTCGGAGAAACAGACCTGCTGACTCTCTTGAAGGATTTATTCACTCACACTAAGCCTAACACAAATCACTAGGTCCAAAACACTAAGCACTATCACTGTCCTAGGTCGAAGCCAAGTCGTAGGTTTCACTGGTTCCCTCACTATTGATCACTTGTTTTCACTCCAAAGTCGCCTTGAAGATCGCTGGTACTGAACTGATTTACTGGCCCGCCCTCTGCGGCTATTTATATGGGCCGAGCCGAGTCCTAGACTGTACCAGAACATTCCTTTCTAGACTGTACTCTATTCGCGTAAACAAGTCTGGAATATTTCTGGAAGCCTAACGCCATCTAGTATCGAGTAGGGGTTTTATTTTGTTTTAATTACCTACTCGAGTGGTTCCACAAGTTGATGCTAGATATATCATTAAAACCTAGACTGGAAAAAATACGTTACTTATTTTTCGGAATTATTTTATATATTTTGGAGACCAATTCGTAGTGTTCTGTCTCGTTCGTGCATTATTTATTGTCGCACGTGCAAGTAAGACAACAAAACGAACTTCGAGTCATGAACGTTAGAGCCCTTTGCTTTCATTAAATTTAGTAGTTTCAAAACCTAGTCAATGTACAAAAAGGATACTCTATAGTCTACAATATTTCATTCAAGTTATAATTGAAGACATGAGTAAAAGAACTGGGTAACTAACATTTTACAACATATTAAGAGCAAGTACTTACTCATTTTTTCCCTTAATATAATATAATTTGAGCAAACCTTGTAACTTACCTACTCCATTATCTGGCTAATAATATATCTAGGTATAGATATTTTTTCTCACTTTTTGTTAAAAGGTGGGCCCCGTGCGAATTTCTTACGCTGGTTCTTTTCGCCGGAATAGTTCCCCCACTGGTGGTAGGCACCAGTAGTATCAATATTCTGAAAGCATTTTTTAAAATCTACTCAGAAATAAAACAATTTTTATTTTAATTCATTTTTTTATTAAATCAGTTTCCCGGTCCTAAAGCCTCCATTTATGCAAAAACTACAGTTTTCAAATTGTTACTTACCCGCGTCATCCACTCATGTCTTCAATTATAATATTAATATCCTAACATTCTCTAATAGCATATTACATTGATCGGCTTACCGTAAAGAGGTTATCATGTGAGGATTATAATAATAGAGCTCATAATAAGCCGGCAGTCTCTAACAGTTAATCTACAATTAATTAAGATTAAGATTAATCAATGATTAGTGATATTGACGTTAGTTTAATACACTCACTGTTGTTTTTTTATTCAGGATTCCGTACCCAAAGAGTAAAAATGAGACTCTTGTATACCATTTTTTTCGTTGGGAAAATGCTTTTACGCATCCCCGGCAGTCTGAGGAGGGTCACAGGGGTATGTGAGACTCGCCGGGGCGGTGGAGTTCACGCCTGGTGGAGTTCATACCTAATAAAACCCCAACAGTGTTCCTGCTTTTCCGCTTCAGGCAGAGCCACGGGATACGCGGGATACCACAACCGTAACCCTGCCAAGGCCAATGGTAGACCTACCTAATTTTGTTGGATTATCTCAAAGCCTTCGTATTAAAGTCTTAAAACTTAAATTAAATTTAAAAAAATTAAATATCTTTCGATCATAATATCATGTTCGATGACGACACATAACTCCGTCAACATAATCTACAACGTCTTTTAGCGAACCGATTTTCAACGGTAGCACGCAAAATTAATTTTCGCGAGCATATGAAATTAATTTTAGCGCTTTTCATATAAGCACAAAGTTGGCGGGTAATAAGCTTTAGTTGATGGCAAGATATCGCTAATTGCCGACTTTACTGCGCTAATTAAAACGAATGAGCTTTGACACATGAATTTTATAAGAAAAGGTTGGTTTACATGCGTCTCGATGTATAATATGCGTCCGTCCGACCGCGCGGTTTGGCGCATAAAGTTAATATACCTAGCGGAATAGAGTAACAATCTCGAGCTATCAAACGAAACCGAAATTGGTTTCATACATACGTATACACTTAGTATACACTTACACAAGCAAGATTGAACATGATTTCTGAGATTATATTGTCAACATGCGGCACGTGCCGACTGGACGTCAAAAAAAGATCGCTGCTGTCATGTATCACACGTCTCTTTTTACCACGCAGTGTTACTGATAGTGACATCTCTCTTGCTCAGGCCTTTGTTTCTCTATGCCGCTAGGTATATTAACTTTATGGTTTGGCGGCTACAACGCGAGAACACAAGTGATTGTATGTAAATGACTGCGCGACCGTGCCGCTATTTAAATAAATCGTTACATTGCTTGTGTCTTTGCGGTGCGGTCAAACCGCTCGTTTGCACGAACGCATATAAATCAAGCCTAACGAACGCCAGCGTTAGATCAGCAGTGTTTTGGTAAAAGTGTCTATCCAGTCCAGTAGGTATCTAGTATAACAGCGTTGTTTAGATTGATACAGTGTTAGCACTTCCATCGTCCATAATAGATTTTCAATTGTTATGCAGCAGCCGGATGCCGCTTGGGGATTGATGGGTTAATCCAGTAATAATGATTGAGGTTCTTTGTGCTATAAGTCCCGCGTTAGCTAAATGCGATTATCCTGATATACCCACTTTCAATAAGCCTATATCATCAACTTATCCATCTGTTCGCTATGGATCCCGCGCCAGTTAAGTACGGCACTCCTAATCTCAATGGCATCTTCCAATAATGTCTCGCCATTAAGCTTTTTGCCAGCTTATTGTTCTTTCTCTTCTTCAAACTGCAGGTCCACCACAGTACGGACTCAATAAAAGGATCTCGGTAACAAAGTGCTAGACATTTATCCCCTCGTACCAGAGTAATGGTTGCCATTTAAAACACCAATTACTCGGTGTCGCTAGTCTTTAATTGTAACTTATACAAGGAAATAAACCTAGGACATTTCAAAGTAGATAACGCCCGCAACTCCGTTGCGTCAAAATTTGTTGATTGCGCAGGAACCGTACATTTTTAGTGGAGTCCGGGAAAAGGCAAGTATCCTATGCCTTTCCGGGACTCAAAGTATCCCCATACCAAATTTCAGCAAAAGTGGTTCAGCGGTTCGGACGTGAAGAGGTAACAGATAGACATACAGAATTTCGCATTTATAATATTAGTATGGGTATGGATAAAGCAATGACATTATAATATTATATATTACTAGCTGTCCCGGTGAACTCTGTGTCACTTTAAAACCTTCCCAGGACTTCAAGGATTATTTTAAGACTAAAATCAGCCCAATCCGTTCAGCCGTTTTCGAGTTTTAGCGCGACTAACACATTTGAAAATCCATTTTTATATAAAAGAGAAGATACAATCCCACCAAAAACATTTTCATGTAAAAAAGTTGCCAAGATGAGAACATAATAATATTATAGTTCGTCGTGTCAAAAAGTAGTGAGATCTCATGTAGAGCCAAGTTTCTAACCTTACATACTCAGCCCTAAACCTAGTTTTTAGATTCTCCTCGTGCGGCTGACACATTATAATATTATTATCAAATATTTTGCCGCGCTTTAGTGTAAAATTAAGGTTTTTAGGTTTAGGGCTGAGTATGTAAGGTTAGAAACTTGGCTCTACATGAGATCTCACTACTTTTTGACACGACGAACTATAATATTATTATGTTCTCATCTTGGCAACATTTTTACATGAAAATGTTTTTGGTGGGATTTCATTTCTTTTTGTAAGCTGGTGTACGTGGTTTTTTCTTTTAGTTCATTTTTTAGGGTTCCGTACCCATAGGGTAAAAACGGGAGCTTGTTGCTGAGTCTGTCTGTCTCCAGGCTGTATCTCAAGAACCGCTATAGCTAGACTTCTGAAATTTTCACAAAATTCTCAATTATAAACGTACTTTAATATTTAATACTAAAATTGAAATAAAATAAATAATTAAGGGGGACTCCCATACAAAAACACAATTTTTCCCCTCCTTTCGCTCTATAACAGTTTACAGTACGGAACCCTTCGTGCGCGAGTCCGACTCGCACTTGGCCGATTTTTTATTTTTATTTTTTTGGGTGTATTTCTTTTAGGTTTCCGTACCCAGTGGATAAAAACGGAACCCTATTGCTAGACTTCATTGTCTGTCCGCTATCCGTCTGTCTGTCTGTCTATCTGTCTCTTAAATGTATCTCATGCATCTAGCAACGGCCGTCGTAACTTACCGACTATCATATAAATTATAAACTTTCACCTTATTTTTAAGTTTCCGTACCCAAGGGATAAAAACGGGACCCTATTACTGAGACTTCGAAGTCTGTCCGCTGTCCGTCTGTCTGTATGTCTATCTGTCTCTTATAGGATGCATCTCAAGAACGGTAGAACTAAAGAGTTGAAATTTTTATCGATTATGTATTTCTGTTGCCGCTATAGCAATAAATACTAAAAACAAAATTGATTTAATATTTCGGGGGGCTCTCATACAACAAACCACGTTTTACGTCCGTGCAACAAACGTGATTTTTTGCTATTTTTACTTTTGATAATAATAGATGTCGCTGCTGGTCGTCTACATCGCGATATAGCTTGCACGAATAGTTTCATATAGTTGTTAATGCACTCTAATCGACAAGAGATGTCACTGTTGGGCACCTACATCGCACTATCGATGACGCGAAGATGTTTGGTATAGCCGTTTAACTTTTATAACACTTCTTTTTTGTTTTTGACTAACCGTAAACCGATGTTGTTTGCATTAGAAATATATTTTAAGACCTACTTTACTAAATTATCCTAAAATTCCTAATCAAACTGTTTCAAGTTTAAGTAAACTTGAAATAGATTGATAATTAAGTAACTAATTATTATTATTATAATTAATGAAATATTCTTATTTATTAAATATTTGCAAAGAAATGCTAAGACTACGAATATTCTTTGAACTTAAGTACCCAAAGGGTAAAAACGGGACCCTATTACTAAGACTTCGTTGTCTTTCCGTCTATCCGTCTGTTTGTCTGTCTGTCGTCGTGTTCGTCTATATCAATAATGGCAACAGGTAGGTACTTGAATTTTTCTCAAAGTCCTTAGTTATATGTCTACTTTAATATTTAATAATAATATTAAAATAAAATACAAAATCAAGGGGGGCTCCCATACAAAAAACACAATTTTTTGCCTAATTTTGCTCTATATTGGTACGGATAGAGTTTAAGTTGGGTTTGATAATTTTTTTGTTGTTTTAGTACTAATATCATGTTACATACCAAATTTCAGCTTTCTAAGACTTCAGGAAGTACCCTAACAGTTTTGATGATCGGTGAGTCAGTGACCAAATTGTGGGTTTTTGGACACCTATAAAATCTAAAGTATAATAGCTACGATATCCAAACTTTGTGCATTTAATAACTATACCCATGTCACTATATGTTAAAAATTTCAACTATCTGGCATTATTCAAACCAAAGTTACGAGGGTTCAAAAATACGACGAAACGTTTCGAGAAAAGGTAGGTAGTGCCCTTGCGCGCTTCGCTTGGCTCATCTTGGCGGGGGCAATCCCGTGCCCCCAGATATTTACACTAGGACACTTTACAGAAATATTCATGTACTAGCGGTACCGGTGAACTTCGTGTCACTTCAAAACCTTCCCTGGACTTCTACGAATATTTTAAGACTAAAATTAGCCCAATCTGTTCAGCTGTTTTCAAGTTTCAGCGTTACTAACACAATTGAAAATCCATTTTTATGTATATAGA
This sequence comes from Aricia agestis, assembly GCF_905147365.1. Lineage (NCBI taxonomy): Eukaryota > Metazoa > Arthropoda > Insecta > Lepidoptera > Lycaenidae > Aricia > Aricia agestis. Next base: position 15,822,709 of record NC_056415.1, read on the forward strand.
TATGCAAGCGGTGCGTTCCGCATGACGTCATTAGGTTTTTTCTAGTAGGTATCTCCGAATGCGCCAGCTTGCACTAAAAACGTACGAGTGAAATTCGTTCCGTTCGGAAAAAAGGCGTACTTGTGCGCCATTGCGCCAGTTGTGTTGCATTTAGATGTCCGAATACGGAAAACGATTTCAGAAGTGCGAACGAATCGTGCGTATGCGGCGGGTCTACATATGCAGTATGCCTATAGTAGTTTTTTTTTATGAAATAAGGGGGCAAACGAGCAAACGGGTCACCTGATGGAAAGCAACTTCCGTCGCCCATGGACACTCGCAGCGTCAGAAGTGCTGCAGCTGCGTTGCCGGCCTTTTAAGAGGGAATAAGGTAATAGGGGATGGTAGGGATGGGAAGGGAAGGGATTAGGGTAGGGGATTGGGCCTCCGATAAACTCACTCACTCGGCGAAACACAGCGCAAGCGCTGTTTCACGCCGGTTTTCTGTGAGAACGTGGTATTTCTCCGGTCGAGCCGGCCCATTCGTGCCGAAGCATGGCTCTCCCACGTATATAAACCAGTGTGTAAACTCCAAGTCATAAGACAGATTTCTCATTTACGATGTATTCAAAATGATGATGATGATCGCAGGTGAGTGGCCGCCCTTAAAGTCTCATCCTTAGCAACTGATCCCATTGAGAAACATCCTATTGACTCGCAAATGAAAATCAAACTTCAAAGCCGTCCAATTAGTGACAGCGTGACGGCTCCTGTCACTAGCGGGACAGTAATAATCCCGTCACTCCTGAGTCCTGAATGGGTAGAATTGAATTTAAGATATCAGTGGATAGAGTGGGTAACTAACATTTTGTAACACAAGGAAAATAACTCATTTTTTCCCTTATTCTTTGAAGAAACCTTGTAATTTTACTTCATCATCTGGCTAATATCTATGCATACATTTCTCGGTCCTAAAGCCTAAATTTGTGCAAAAAACGATAATTTTCAAATTATTACTTACCCACTTCATCCGCTCATGTCTTCAATTGTTTTACGTTCGGGCTGGAATCGTAGCGGAGTGTGACGTCACTGCGCCTGGCAGATTCATTTGTTAGACAAAGATCGACGTTTTAGTTGCGTAGGAATATTTTTATCTGATTTTTGCTTTGTAGGTTAGTTTTTACATAGGAATAGCCAGCTGTCGAAATATTTTGTAATCCAGAGCCTATAGCTAAGACGTTTTCTTAATCGTTTCTTTATAAAATCGAAAATCGAAGTGTATTGATTAGACATTAGAAGAGTCGAACGTCAACTTCATATTATCGAACGCTTTTGTCAATTCCATACATTTTGTTCGGCGATTCCATAAAGAAGCGATAAAGAAAACGTCTTGGTTAAAGGGTCAGGTAAAATTCACTTACCCGACAGCTCATGACTAATATTGAATTGACAGAATCCGACCAAATGACATAGGTCCGTCAACTGCCTATGAATAAATTTATTCAATAGTACCATGTGAAGGTATTGACTCACTACTTATTCCCGTCGCTGGAACTCCTGTAAAATAATTTTATTGTTTTTAATAACCTTTATGTTTTGGACTAAGCCGTCTATCACCCATTTCTTTGGCGATTGGCGACACAAACTAATCGTATATTATTTTCCAGCGGGGTCAGCGGTCGCCATGATCGGCGCGAACCTTCGCTTCGGTTCAGCCGGGGCGACCAACTCCAGCGTCGTCAACAACACCAAGCTGTGCCCGCCTGGTGGCGCGGCGTCCGCGGCGGCGCTGCTGGCGCTGTCGGGGCTCGGCATGTCGGCCAACCTCGCGCTGATGGCGGTCATACTGAGCAAGAAGCAGCTGCGAAGGTGAGTCATCGTGGTCAATAGAACAAGGCAGCGCTGCTGGCGCTGTCGTGGCTCGGCATGTCTGCCAACCTCGCGCTCATGGCGGTCGTACTGAGCAAGAAGCAACTGCAAAGGTGAGTCACCGTAATTCCTTAGAACCAGGCAGCGCTGCTGGCGCTGTCGAGGCTCAGCATGTCCACCAACCTTGCGCTGATGGTGGTCATATTGAGCAAGAAGCAGCTGCGAAGGTGAGCAACATCATCTGGCTTTGCGGCTGCTGCTGTAGAATAATATTTAATATGGCGTGGGAATTCTTTTACCAAATAAAATAATGCTTTCTACGTTAAGGCTACCTTAAAAATATATTTCGTTCAAGAGTGACTGAATCAGAGATAAACGTTTTAAAATCCAACTTTTCAATAAAATATGTAAAGCGTCTGCGGCAATAACTTTAACATTCAAGGTTCGAAAACTTTAATGCAAAAGTAACCAAATTGAAAATTCAAGCGTCTCGATTGACAACAGAGTTGGAACTTTTCATGGGTCTTACTCACGAAACTTAGATTTCGAGTGCGAGTATGATTCGATTTCGTTTTTTTTTTATGAAATAAGGGGGCAAACGAGCAAACGGGTCACCTGATGGAAAGCAACTTCCGTCGCCCATGGACACTCGCAGCATCAGAAGAGCTGCAAGTGCGTTGCCGGCCTTTTAAGAGGGAATAGTGTAATAGGAGGGGGTATGGATGGGAATGGAAGGGAATAGGGGAGGACAGGGAAGGGAGTAGGGTAGGGGATTGGGCCTCCGGTAAACTCACTCACTCGGCGAAACACAGCGCAAGCGCTGTTTCACGCCGGTTTTCTGTGAGAACGTGGTATTTCTCCGGTCGAGCCGGCCCATTCGTGCCGAAGCATGGCTCTCCCCTACTATTACGAGTGTAATTCGATGTCGCCTTTGATTTAGCTTCATCATCGTTATCCGTACTCCTTAGATCATCGACAATGCGTTGACTAAAAGTCAAATCTCTCGATCCAGATTAGTTACAAATTGAGTCACCGCACGATAATGACTGGCGATTCTCAAATCTTGTCATGGGCGTAGCCACACTGGGGCAAGCTGAGGCGCTCACCCCACTCTGGCTCTGACCTATAAGGTGCCTAGCTAAACAAAAAAAATGTTTTTAAATATCTACAATCATAATATCCGTACAGCACGACAAGGCTTTAAATGAAAGTGGCGAAAAAAAGAACTAACGCTGCCATCATACAAAAACGTCATATTTGACAGTTCTTCTTTACCAGCAGCGCTCCCGCCGCTTTGGTAGGTTGACTGCTGCCCCACCCTGAGCCCAAGTCTGGCTACGCCCATGAATCTTGTGTTAGACCCTTTTAGACAGCAAATTTTTTTACGAACTTCCAAAATAAAAGAAAATGGTACATGCAATATTCAAAATGTAATATTTATTCATTGTTAAGTGAACATTAAATATTTTCGTAGTTTTTAAGCGACATTGAATGCATAAAGAACTAATTTGGATACTATAGTAATTGATAGCAGAGATGGATTTTTTCATTCTTAACTACTAGTAGAGTAGTCTCGCACGACAGTCTGCATTATATCCATACAATAATAATTATAAATGCGAAATTGTGTCTGTCTGTCACCACTTTATGCTCAAACCGCTGAATCGATTTTGCTGAAAGGTATGGAGATACTTTGAGTCTCGGGAAAGGACATAGGATACTTTTTACCCCAGAAAAAAATACAGCTCCCCCGCGATAAAAGAGTTTTGGCGCAATAGAGTTGAGGGCGTCATCTAGTCTAGTAGTAGTAAGATCGAGTTGATTCGATTCTCGATTGTGTCGGGAGTAGGGGGTCAGGTATTCAACAAGGCATTTGAGTTCTTTTTAGAGTTCGGTCGGGGTTCCCAAAGTAAGATTTTTTTTTAATGAAATTAGGGGGCAAACGAGCAAACGGGTCACCTGATGGAAAGCAACATCCATCGCCCATGGACACTCGCAGCATTAGAAGAGCTGCAAGTGCGTTGCCGGCCTTTTAAGAGGGAATAGGGTAATAGGGGAGGGTAGGGAAGGGAAGGGAATAGGGGAAGGTGGGGAAGGGAAGAGAAGGTAAACTCACTCACTCGGCGAAACACAGCGCAAGCGCTGTTTCAAGCCGGTTTTCTGTGAGAACGTGGTATTTCTCCGGTCGAGCCGGCCCATTCGTGCCGAAGGATGGCTCTCCCACGTATAAAGTTTGTTAAAAGTTTCCATTGTTGGTGCCACTGTCTTTTCACACTTGCAGATGATGCCCTAGTTTTACACCTGAGCCTGTAGCCAAGGCGTTTACTTTATAGAATCACCGATCAAAATGTATGGAATTGACATTTGACGAGTCAAACGTCTTCGAAGCTAAGTTGCAACTCGTTTTGGTGTGATCTAAACTTTACACTTAAGAAGCCATGTTAGATGAAACAATGTGAGTAATTCAAACAACAACAAGCTGTTAAGTAATATTTAATTAAACAAGTCTTTATTCACAAATGTTACATTTTCGCTACATTTCTTTTGCTTGTTTATACCAATCGTATCAGAATCGACGTAAAAAGAACTTGTAAAGTACTTTTCATTTGGAATTACGTAGAGCGCCAGAGAATAATCCTCTTAATACTTAATGACGTTGCCGTTCACCTTAAGAACCGTATTCATTTACTTTTCGTATGTAAAAACGGCTGTGGGAATAAAAAAGGCATTAAAGAGATTCCTTTTAACCATTTAATCTTGATGTGAGGTCTTACATGTCTACGAGTTACCGAATTTTTGTGTCTACCATTTTGTTTCCGTCATATTTCTCTAAGAGCTTTCTCTATTTACTTTCTTCTACTTTCTCCCACGTCTGAGAGTCCTTTTTGTAGAATACAGATTGGAATGTGCAGTGTTTGGCACTCTTAAATTAAGAGCTAGGACAAGTCAATTATTATTAGCAGTATTTTTTTTAATGAAATAAGGGCGCAAACGAGCAAACGGGTCACCTGATGGAATGCAACTTCCGTCGCCCATGGACACTCGCAGCATCAGAAGAGCTGCAGGTGCGTTGCCGGCCTTTTAAGAGGGAATAGGGTAATAGGGGTCGAGGGTAGAGAAGGGAAGGGAACAGGGGAGGGTGGGAAGGGAATAGGGTAGGGGATTGGGCCGGATCAAATATATTTCTTTTTATAATCAGTCAAATAATAAAACATTTACAATTTAAATAATCAGTCAATTATTTATCAGTGAAATAATTTTTTTTATTTTTTTTAATTTATCAGTCAAATAATAAAATATTTTATTCTTCATCACCTTGGTCGTCAAAAATGCTGTCCACATGTTAACACATGATATTTTTTTAACACTTCGATGAAACTTTGCTCTTAAAATTTTTAAGGCGCGAATAAAAATTAGAAATTCGTAAATCTCTTGTATGCAACGCGATTCACAAAAAATAAAAATATTGTAGTGTAAAGACTATACCAAAGTATTTTTCAGTTTTGACAGAAAATGCGGAAATCATATAGGAAAGCAGAAAAAAAATAAAATCGAAATATTTAAAAACATTAAAATCTCAGGAACTACTTGAATTGTAGGAATGAAATAAAGTACAAAATTTGTGTCTCTTAATGATTAATCTAATCAACTGGGTAGCAAGTTTACAAACCCTCGTAATTAATTTAAATAAAAGAATTTCGTTTTCAGGGAGTCAAAAAATGAGTAATTTAAAATTGTTTTTCTCAAAAACGACATAAAATGCGCACACGGGAGTTCTACTCTTGCATTTGAAATATAAGACGCCATCGACTCATTGTATTAACTTAGTCATGTCCGATTTTGGGGATTTCTAAAACACTGTGCGAGCGACGGACGGATTAGCTTACTTAACAGAGTGCTCAATCTCAGAAATCGATATCCATACTAATATTATAAATGCGAAAGTGTGTCTGTCTGTCTGTCTGTTACCTCTTCACGCCCAAAACGCTGAACCGACAAATATACCTTGAAGGCCTTTTTACCGTTTACCTTTTAGATGGAGTCTTAAAATTATCTTTTATTCCAAATGTCTGAATTGCACAATAATTTGATCCAAAGTATATTTTCTCTGTGTTCGCGCGTAGCATTTGTCAAACGTTTCCTGTTTATTCCTCAGCGGTGACGTAACTTCACCATAACTGTGACGCAACCTCCAATAACAGTTTGGAAGTTGGCAGGAAGTCAAAAATTCTTATTACTAAACAACCTTACGAGTTAGCGTTTTGCATCTGGCATCGAATTTAGATTTTAAAGATTTCATTCTATTCTCGAATACAATATTAAAGTTCAAATAGTTTCCGTTGTTTGGTTATGTTAAATTTTTAGAATTTCAATAAAACAATAGTATAAATACAACGTGAAATTATTTGTAACTATTACTATTGTGAATTATTAATATCTCTCTCTTTTACCCTTGATGTTACTCATTCACATTGGTGTTTGGTATCATCTTATTCCGGAATAGGACATTTTTCTGAAAAAAGTAGTTACTGTTCTATAAAGTATTGAAGGAACATCAAATAAAACTACACCAGTCAACTCTGCCGAGAATAAAGAGATCGAAACAAGTCACTTACAACTAAAATTATCTAATTCTGATGTATTTGGGGCTCATCGTCTTTAAGTTATTGGAAGTTCGCTTCGAATAACTTAAAGACGATTGCCGGGGCACTCAGCGGTTAGATCAGACATAAAATATGATCACATGAATTTAATTTATCACTTTAGTACTGTACAGTTCAGAGTTATATTAATTGAAGGTATTATGCTCCTTACGTCTTTGGAATAAGGTTCTATCAGGGGTATTATAACTCAGAACGCTCTAAGTGAATGTTTTAAGCACCTGCCGCGCCGCAGATGGCTCCGTCTTCTCGCAAATTTAATTTACGATAAGTAATTTCGAAATAGTAGCCATTGAATAACGTTATTACAATAGTTGATTAATTCCTTCATTTGTATTTCGTGATTTATTTTAAGTCTGTGGTGTAGAGTAAATTGAAAAATCAAAGATGATGATTACCGATGGCCCGGCCGCAGGCACAGACTTTAAATTATTTCTTTACTTAAATTGAATGAAGAGTTGTACAATGTACTATCAGAGAAGTTGATTCCTAGGCAGATGGGGGACCTACGTAGTTTGGTCGCGTTATGTCAAACTCAGCTGACAGATCACAATTAACAAATGACGTTGGTCTGTCAACTGCCTAGGAATGAATTTCCTCGATGGTACTGTATACAATATGAATGTAAAAAAGTATTGTTGAAATTTTTATTAAAAAAAAGTTAAGCAATCTTTTATTCTTTCTCAATATGACTGTATTATTGTTAAATCTGATAATATAGCTTTGTGTTGGCTTTCCGTATTTCGCTGGTCTAAACTTAAGTCAAAAGTGCTTTTCATTTAGATACTTTTATTTTGAAAAATATCGTGTAAATCTTTTAGAAATAGAAAGTGCTGATTTCAATAATGTCTCTGTGCATAAAGACGAGATGAAATAAAACTTTCTGGGCCTTTGCTTCCTTTCATAATTTTCGCTTTTCGTCGCCTCTACCCATGAAAGGAATTCTTTGGATAGTTTTGTAGTTGAGTTTTTCTACAATTATATTACTTTTTAGGGTTCCGTACCTCAAAAGGAAAAAACGGAACCCTTATAGGATCACTTTGTTGTCCGTCTGTCCGTCCGTCCGTCTGTCAAGACCCTTTTTCTCAGGAACGCGTGGAGGTATGAAGCTGAAGTTTATATCAATTACTCAGGTCTACTGTCCCTTGAAGCTGTGAAAAAATCAAACTTCTAAGCCAACGCAATCAAAAGATACAGCCGTTTATGCCGCAAATTTTCGACACTTGCAAGGGAATCAAAACCTACAGGGTGCTTCCCGTGAACTCAGAATCTTGAAATTTGGTACGAAGCAACGTCTTATAGCATAGATAAAGGAAAAATTACGAAAACCATAAATTTTTAGTTACATCAAATAATATATATTTTTTTAATAATTTTAAACTTACTACCCATTTCCTCATAAACGCGTAGAGGTATTAAATTGAAATTCATACCAAATACTCAGGTCTATAATACCTTTAAGCTGTAACAAAATCAAACTTCTATGTCAACGCAATCAAAAGAAACAGCAATTTAAGCTGCATATTTTGAAACTCGCAAGTACTCGCAAGGGAATCAAAACCTAAAGGGTACTTCCAGTCGACCTAGAATCTTGAAATTTGGCATGAAGCAACGTTTTATAGCACACATAAAGGAAAAATTCCGAAAACCTTAAATTTTTAGTTACATTACAAAATATATATTTTTTAATAAATATAAACTTATTACTTTTTTCCTCATGAACGCGTAGAGCTATCAAGTTGAAATATGAATTTCATTTTGCAATAAAAATACCATAGTTATGACTCGATTGTCGTAATGAACGAACTTTGTAAACCTTGCAGGTTTGTACGGAACCCTCGGTGCGCGAGTCCGACTCGCACTTGGCCGGTTTTTTTAATATAAGTAAAGTTCTGAAGATAAACATTTCAAATATATCTTTTAAACAAATGAAATGACACAGATTTTTCTTTTCTCTGGTCCAATTGAAACATTTGCAAAGAAGTGTTAAGTAGGTATGTGTATGTATATTATTTTAGTCATACCTATTTGTAACCAAACGCGGTCGTATACATTATTTTTTTTTTATTTTCCTTGACGCCTCGTAACTCGTAACATTTCCTTTGGGATCTTAAGATAGGATACGTGTTATCGATCTTTTAGGGTCAGTTCACATCGCGCTACGCAGCACCTCAGATTTATCAGCCTGATTACGCCAATCGTCGGCGCTGATAGCCCAAGATGTATGGAAGTCTAGAAAGCGTTTGAACAACGTGTTGAAGTCAGCGTTGACTTTATTTGGTTTGGTTTTAGCGAGCGGTCAGCGCGACATTACAATCAACCAGGGTCAATTCAGACCGCAACGCGACGAGGCGAGGCGAGGCGCGGCGCGGCATCATTTTGTATGGATTTGACAGATTTCAATTGCGTGAGACGTCTTGCGAATCTGTCAAATCCATATATAAATTTAGAAATGCATCTACGCGTCGCGTTGCGGTCTGAATCAACCCTAAGTAAGATGTAAGCGCTCTAAGACAGAATTCATTCTGAATTAACTAGCGACAATTCGTTCAAACGTTACAAGATATAGTTATATAATACAAGATATATGATATATCAAACGCTTCACAGGAGTCAGTCAAGCAGAATTCTGGTTATAAGCAGTCAAGCGTTTACATATCCAGCTGATATTATAGAAACGAAATACACGGCAACAATATTCTTAGAAATCAGTTGAGCCTTTGAGTGGTGAGAGCAAAGTCACACTGTTTCTTTGCGTTGCTTTGTCGTAGCTTCTGCAACGTCGAATAAGATACAAAATATAATATGTTATGAATTCAAGAGTTTCGTCGTTGAACGCGATCTTACTGTTGAAATGGTTTTATGAATAATAAATAACTTTTACTATAGTTTTTGAATATCTTTATTCCGGACACACGTTTTGCAAGGGAGGCAAAATTGCAAGAGAACAGATTAAAAAACTATTCGACCATAGTGACAAGCACAGATACAAAATATATTTCTCTACAGTACTACAGACAAACAAATGGCGCTAGTTGACTCATTAACTTAAACTTATTAAATTATAAGATTATAATATTTACCAATTTACAACACGCCTCCTTAAATTTATAATCTTATAATTATTTATCTTAAATATTACAAAACGCCTTATTTAATTTATGACCTTTCCCTTACAACCTTTATATATGTTTACTTAATATTATTATTATTCTAAGTACCTTTTACAAAACCTTTTTCTAAAAACTTTTACAAAACTAAATCAATCGTAACTCTAATCTGTTTTTAGTAAATTTTGTTTTATCCAGACTCTTAGTTAACATATCTGCCAAGTTAAATTTTGTATCAATTTTTACAATATCTATAATTTTCTTTTCATAGTTTTCATTTACATAATGATATTGCACCTCAATGTGCTTTGAATTTTTTGTAAAGTTACCATACTTAGCTATTGCTATTGCACCTGAATTATCTACATACAATTTTATAGGATTACAAAATTTAACATTAAATGATTCACTTAGCAAGTTTCTAATAAAAATTATTTCTGTCACTGCCTCAGACATAGCAGTATACTCTGCAAAAGTTGAGCATTTAGTTACTGTATTTTGTTTACGGGTTTTCCAAAAAATTAAGTTTCCAAACAATCTAATTACAAAACCAGTTGTGGATTTTCTATCGACATTGTCTCCTGCATAGTCAGAATCTACCATACAATCCAATATTTCAGTATCCACATTATCATAATATGTTAACTTTAAATCCTTAGTCTTATACAAATATTTTAAAATTCTCATTGCATATTTGTAATGTGTTTGATTATAGCAACTTTGATATCTACTCAAATAATTAACACTGTACGCTACATCTGGCCTTGTGCCTGTACTAATATACAATAATTCGCCTATTATATTTCTATACTTAATCCTTTCATCTACCTCCCTAGCTTGTTCTAATTTTAAATTTGTCTCCATTGGAGTATCATACAACTTAGTATTTTTTAAATCATATTTTGCAGCCAAAGATTCAATATATTTTGTTTGGTTTAGAGTCATTGTACTTTTATCATCGCTATAATCAATATCTATGCCAACATAGTTTTTAATTTTTCCTAAATCCTTCATTGCAAATCTTTTCATTAAACTAGTTTTAACATTTTTAATTTTGTTTTTATCTTTACAACAAATTAAAAAATCATCAACAAATAATAAAATGTATATTGGATCCTTGCTTGCTCTATTAACATATAAACAGTAATCATAGTTACTTCTAACAAAATTTAATGTGGAAATAAATTTATCAAAACACTCATACCACACTCTAGGGCTTTCTTTGAGACCATATAGTGCCTTTTGCAATTTGTAAACTTTATTGTCGCCTGTTTCATAACCTTGTGGTTGATTTATATACACTTCTGACTTTATATCAGCATTTAAAAAAGCTGTTTCAACATCCATCTGTTCAACAAATAAATTATTTTTACAACTGTATGACAATAAAATTTTCAATGTTTGCATTTTTCCTACTGGTGAGTAAACATTTTCGACATATTCATTTTGTTGAAAACCTCTTACAACTAATCTAGCTTTATAATCATTATTTTCTTTTCTTCTAAATACCCACTTTACATCGATAACCTTTTTATCTTTTGGCTTTTTAACAATTTGCCAAGTATTATTTTTATTTAAGCTATTTATTTCTGATTCCATGGCCGTTTGCCATTTTTTACAATCACTGGAGTTTACCGCCTCTTCAAATGTATTTGGTACATTTGCATCAATATAGTTGACATAAATAAAATGTGAAACTAGGTTGCCATATCTAGAAACTGGATTTCTCTTTCTTTTTTTCACTTCTTCAACATCTTTATCGTTACAGTCACTTAAATTATTATTACTATTATTTAAATTATTATAATTTTCTAAGTTCTCCAAGGAATTATTAGAATTAGTCTCATCTGCATCTACATAATTTTCATCGCTTTCATAATTTGTTTTAATTTTTTCATCAAGAGTTTGTTCAATTTCATAATTATCATCTGTCTGATCATTTAGTTTTTCTAAGCATATTAGTTCAGTATTTTCTTCAACTACCTTTACATGCCGAGCATTAATTATTCTATTGTTTAATAGAACTCGATAACTATTTTCATTATAACCCACTAAAATTCCTATTTGTGCTTTATCATCCCATTTACTTTTTCTTAAAACTTCAGGAACCCTGACAAAAACTCTACTTCCATAAATTTTTAAATGTTCAACATTTGGTTTTACTTTAAAAAATATTTCATAAGGGGTTTTATTTTCTACTGTGTTTGCAATGGTTCGATTCTTTAAATATGCTGCTGTCTTTATAACCTCCGGCCAATACCTTCTGTGAATTTTTGCTTCTCTCATTAAACACCTACCTATATCCATAGCAGACCTATTATACCTTTCCGCTACTCCATTTAATTCATGGACGTAGGGTGGACATGGCAATAACTCAATACCCTTTTGCTTTATAAAATTATAAATATTCTTGTTCATATATTCTTTACCATTATCACACTGAATTTTCTTAACTTTTTTATTGAGTTTATTCTCTACTAAATTTACAAATTCTATAAAACAATTAGCAACCTCACTTTTACTTTTAATACAAAATATCCTTGTGCATTTACTATAGTCATCAATGAATGTGAGAAAGTATTTTTCTCCGCCATAACCAGTGGTGTTATGTGGGCCGTTCAAATCCGTATGAATTAATTCTAAAACTTCAGAAGTCTTTTTTCTGTTATTTTCAAAAGGGACATTACTCATTTTACTTTGAATACAATTCGAGCATTTCATTTCTGTGCTTTCAATCTTATCAGGCAATCCGTCAACTAATTTATTATTAACTAATTTATTCAAATAATGAAAATTTACATGACCGAGTGCCCTATGCCATTTCTCTTTCTGAGTTAAATTTACAGAATGTGCATACATTTCCTTTTTAGTTACATAACCTTTTATAAAGTACAAATTATAAATTTTTTCAGCAACAACTATTAATTCTCTATGTTCATTATAAATTTTTGCATATTCATTTTTAGCTATTATAGTGCAACTTTTAGTTATCTTTGAAACGCTTAACAAATTTTGCTTAATGCCTTCAACAAAATAAACATTTTTTAAATCTACATATTTTTTGTTAAAATAGTTCTGAAAATAAATTTTGACAGTACCTACTTTGGTAGCTTTTAACATTTTTCCATCTGGCAGTTTAACATGTAAAGGACTTTTCAAATCTATACAATTATAAAAGTATGTATCGTTATTTATAATGTGGTCGGTACACCCACTGTCTAAAAGCCAATTAATTTCACTATTATTATATTGACTACACCCTTGTATTTGATTTATCTCCGGATCGCTACATACCTCAGCTGTCCATGACTCCGATGAAAAGTTGTTTGAAGATTTACCATTGGACTGACTTTGACCTCTGAACTGACCTTGACTTCTGAAATGATTTCGACCTCTGAAATGATTTTGACCTCTGAAATAATTTTGACCTCTGTCTTGATTATGACCTCTGTAGAATCCGCCTCTGTTGTAACCTCTCTGTAGTCCTCGCTGACCTCGACCACTTTGTTGTCCTGGATTATACTTCGGACCATACCAGCATTCCTTCTGGAGATGCCCAGACTTTCCACAGATAAAGCACTGCGCTATAGTTTTTGTTGTGAATGTACTCATATTATTTTTGTTGTTCGAATTACTAGTGGACATATTTTTCTCTTTGATTTTTGAACACACATATTCAATCGTTCTCTGTTCCTCCGGAATCACATCAAGAAAATCTCCAATATAACTATAACTTGGTGGTAGCGCTTTGAGTAAGTATCTCAACTTTTCTTGTCCATTTAATTCTCCTCCGGCTATTTTGAATTCGTTAGTCACTTTCTCAAAGTCAACGAAAAAATCTTCAAGTGCAGTGTAATTATTCAATCTAATCTCCTCAATTTTTCCCCTGCATAATATTTGCATTGCAGTAGACTTTGTTAGATACATATTATCAAATTTTGTAATCATTTCATATGCTGTTTTGCATTCACTCACATACTCCAGTTGTTTATCTGTGATTGTACTCATTATAATCGTTCTCGCCTTTAAATCTTTCTTTTTTGATGACGCTTCTCCACTTTCACTTTTGGTGATGACCTCATGGCATTCTTTGTATTCCAACAAAGTTGACAATCTTAATTTGTAGCTGGAATAGTTCGTGCCATCAAAAATAGGTATCATTATATCTTCTATCTTTGCTTGTTTAGCCATATTTATGTATTATTATATTACTGTATATTTCGAAGATAATAAGTAACTATTTTCGTTGCGCCGGTATGACATAACCTCGAATCTTACTTGAACTTTTTTACTTCACTTATTTAACTTCCTTTTTCTTTTCAAATATTTTAACCACGCTCTGCTACCATGTTGAAATGGTTTTATGAATAATAAATAACTTTTACTATAGTTTTTGAATATCTTTATTCCGGACACACGTTTTGCAAGGGAGGCAAAATTGCAAGAGAACAGATTAAAAAACTATTCGACCATAGTGACAAGCACAGATACAAAATATATTTCTCTACAGTACTACAGACAAACAAATGGCGCTAGTTGACTCATTAACTTAAACTTATTAAATTATAAGATTATAATATTTACCAATTTACAACACTTACAATAGATTAAATGAGAATAAACACAACAATAAAACTAAGTTTGTGTTATGGCTCATGTGACAACATGCTATCTATAAGTTATAACTGAAGATAAGTTTTAACGCAGGCAGCCTTGGATTTATAAATTGAACGCTGGTGTGATTTGACGCGTCGTTTTTTTTTTTTTTTTTTTTATTATTTCGTCCCCCTAACATTATCAGGGCTATTTATTTTCTATTTGTCTATACATACAATCCAATTCCAATAAAAATACAAATGATTCCACTAAAATAAACAATTAAAATAAAATACAATTAAAATGTCAAATAATAAAACAACGGCACAAATATAAAACCAAAATTACAGAGACTATCCTAATATCACAATTCACAGCTTAAAATTAGATCCTAATTATTGTTATCACACAAAATACTACCGTTACGCTTATTTACTACACCCACGATTATCCTGCAAAAAGCCAGGAAGATATCCCGCTTTTTACCCCCCAGGATGGATGGCAGATTCTCACCCGTTATCGATGTGCCCAATTTCGGCTCAATATCGTATCTATTGCTAGCAAAAATTGGGCACTCGAGTAGCAGGTGAGGAACCGTCTCCTCAACTCCTGGCTGACACAGGCAGGACGGATCCTCCTTCAGCTTGAATCTGTTCAAGTAGAAGGCGAATCCGCCGTGACCGGTCAGAATCTGTGTGGTGTGGTGTGTGATGTCTATTTTCTGTACTATTTTGTATGCAGCAGCAGCGTCTGGGAAAAAGAGCTTCGTGACTCCGGCCGTCCCTCCCACTTCATATCTCCTGTTCCATTCCTCAATCGTATCCTCTCTCAAGATACGTTTGACGAATGAAACAGGACACAGATCGTAGTCAGGTTTCCTTCTCAATTTCAGCGCGGCCTCCTTGGCTAATTCGTCAACCCTCTCATTCCCTCTCAACCCTGCGTGCGCCTTAATCCAAAACAAGGAGACCTCCCGCCTCTGCAATGCAGCTTTTCGGAGGGCCGCCCTTGTTTGCACTGCCAGGGGATGAGGGGAACTAAGGGTGACCGCCTGGAGAGCCGATCTGGAATCACTAAGGATACCGACCTTTGCCATTCCACTCTTGCAGGCTATACTTACTGCTCTTTGGAGCAGTAAGTATAGCCTGCAAGCCATATCGAACGTTTAATATTAATTATAAAATCTATTATTATACTTTTTTGACAAAGTTTCAAGTTTGTCAAAAAAGTATTATTATATAGTAGCGTAGCTATTTCGTGCTAGGTCCACCGAAGTCATCTCGTATCTCCCTTTGGGGTATTATCTGATGTTCGTTTACGAGCGAGGTTTGGCAGCCCCGTAAAAGCACTTTACATGTATATCGTTACGGAGAATTTGCGTACAAATAGAACCTATATTCAGTATGTTTCTCATGCGTGTGTAAGAACTCGGCACGTATGGGCTGGCTTTAGAAAAAAATGTGATCTAAAAGGGAAGGATATTATACAGTGTGTTAGTGTTAGCACCGTTATCCTTGAAACCATCAAATGAGCCCGTCAAAATGAACAACTTTTTCTATGAGAACAGTGCTGGGAGCTCAAAAAAAAAAAGCCATCTTCATACCCATACGGATGCCCGGAACGGTTGTTTCAAGGATAACGGCGTTTACACTAACATCTAATGTACGCATGTCTTAAAATATTATTATTAAGGCATGGGGTATTCACATGTGACTTTACTTATTTCGATGATGTTTCCAATGTGGCACAGTAAATTAATTATGCTATGCTAATAACGTGGCGCGAGTGCGAGCAACAACTTCAAGAAACTTTGCCACAATTGATGAAGCTTTGTTGGTACCAATATCAAGAAAACACTTCGAATTTTACGTGTGAACTATTCAAAGTTTGAAGTTGTGAGAGTTAATGCTAGCTCGAAATGTTTCGCCTAAAGCTCAGAAGTGCTGGTAGTTTATTTTTTTATTTGAATTTTACTCGGGTTCAGAGCAAAACTCAATTATCTTTTCTACACTTAAATATAATTTTCTACACTATATTTAGTATACAGACTATGCATAGTTTTTGGTTTACAGCTCGACAAGGCTTTAAATGAACGTGGCGAAAAAGAAACTAACGCTGCCATCATTCAATTAACAAAAAATTAAAACCGACTTCCAAGGTAAAAACAATAATAACATCCTTATAATATGAACTAAAAAGCATTAGATAATTTTTCCTATCTAATAGTGCCTTTTTCCGAATTCGGCTAAAACTACTATTTCTGTACTCAATCTTCATCATTTTGAAGTCGGTACCAGATAGCTGAATCTTCAGTCAGCCAGAATATTTGAAACTTTTGGAACTGGCAAATTATTTAATACTTTTTAGTTCATATTATAAGGATGTTATTATTGTTTTTACCTTGGAAGTCGGTTTTAATTTTTTGTTAAAAATAATCATTTCACTCTTTTTAGTTACCACTTTTTAGTAACTATCGCGTACTATACGTAGAATAATTAATACACTATATTATTCTACGTATCTTATTACAAGCTCACTGGTGAGCGAGACACAATAGAATAACAATAGATTTCCAAGAATCCACGGTCGAAGGATTAATCCTACTAATATTATAAAGGCGAAAGTTTGTTTGGATGTATGGATGTGTGGATGTATGGATGTTTGTTACTCTTTCACGCAAAAACTACTGAACGGATTTTAATGAAACTTTACAATAATATAGCTTATACATCAGAATAACACATAGGCTACAATTTTAACCGACTTTCAAAATGGGTGAGGTGTTATGTTCGTTTTCTTATGTTCAACGATTACTCCGCCGTTTGTTAACCGATTTTCAAAATTTTTCTTTTGGTATATAGGGTATTATCCCAATTTGGTATTATATGCACAAAAGTGGTGATCTGATGAAGGATGCATAAGTAATCGAGGGAACTCCTCAAAATTTATATGGAAACATGTGGTGACTTCGGTTTCGTGAGAAGTATTCTAAGCATATGCTACCAACAAGTAAGATTTTGCACCGAGGTATACCTGGTATACCGTGGTTCGGAAGGTGCTGAGAGAACTCCTGATTCTTTATAGATACAAGTTTGGGAGTTTCGGCGTTGTTTTAAGAACGGAAAGCATATGCTACTATGCAAATTACATTCATCATCATCATCACTACCATATTATTATACCCATCGTCCCATGGTTATGACTTATGAGCCTATAATGACCCTGTCATTGGTACTTTTCATACTCTTTTAGATCGAGACTCGAGTTTGTCAAGCGATAATTGAAAAAAATCTATACTTAATATTATAAACCTGAAGAGTAGGTATGTTTGCTTGAACGCACTTATCTCAGGAAGTACTGGTCCGATTTAGAAACTTATTTCAGTGTTAGATAGCTAATTTATCGAGTAAGACTATAGGCTATATATTATCACGCTAAGACTGATGCGACTGAAGAAACTCAGGAAAATGTGGGAAAAACGTGGGAAATATTAGAAATTACGAACTACTGGAGCAATTTTTATGGCAATATTTGGCACAGATATAGAGTAGACCAAGTGAAAGGAGTAGTAAGGAGTAAGGACACGAAAATTTTAAATAATTTATGAAGATAAGAAGATGTACTTATTTATTGTATTAAATATCAATATCATAAGGCACTTATTTAAAGGGGCAGTTGTAAATTGCAGTTTTGGTAAGTTAAAAATTATAAATGGCACGTGTAATTACTAGTTTAGCAGTTAAAACTAAGCAGTAAAGTAAACAAAAATGAGTTGTAAAAAATAATGAAATGGATCATTGAAAACATTATTGAACAGTAAAATTATTAAATGAGCGGTAAAAATTTATGAATGAGCGGTTACGGAATTTGTCAGTGAGAAATCTTATTCTAAGCAGTTTTTTAAACAATGAGGTGGTAAAATATAATAAAATCGGCCAAGTGCGAGTCGAACTCGCCTATGGAGGGTTCCGTACCGTTTTATAACGTAAGTAAGGGTTGATTCTTCGCCGCCGCAACGTGACGCGTAGATGCATTTCTAAATTTGTATGGATTTGACAGATTTCAATTGCGTCAGACGTATTGCGAATCTGTCAAATCCATACTAATTTAGAAATGCATCTACGCGTCGCGTTGCGATCTAAATCAACCCTAAGACGGTCGCCGGCTGCTGCCGCAGCACGCTCGCTGCGCTCGCTCGGCTCCCTCTGTGTTGTGGTCTAAGTTCTAACCTAACCTAACCTACTCTTGGACTTTCTGGATTGTGTTTGATTTTGTTTTGGCGGGGGGCTGCGCCCTCCGAACCTCCCCTTTAGAACGGTATCCGTGGTTAAGTAGGCCTTCTGTTAAGTCGTTATCGAACCGCTCATTCCATCATTTTTATCTCTCATTCAGTTATTGGACTGCTCTATTATTTTTAGGGTTCCGTACCTCAAAAGGAAAAAACGGAACCCTTATAGGATCACTTTGTTGTCCGTCTGTCCGTCCGTCCGTCTGTCAAGACCCTTTTTCTCAGGAACGCGTGGAGGTATGAAGCTGAAATTTATATCAATTACTCAGGTCTACTGTCCCTTGAAGCTGTGAAAAAATCAAACTTCTAAGCCAACGCAATCAAAAGATACAGCCGTTTATGCCGCAAATTTTCGACACTTGCAAGGGAATCAAAACCTACAGGGTGCTTCCCGTGAACTCAGAATCTTGAAATTTGGTACGAAGCAACGTCTTATAGCATAGATAAAGGAAAAATTACGAAAACCATAAATTTTTAGTTACATCACATAATATATATTTTTTTAATAATTTTAAACTTACTACCCATTTCCTCATAAACGCGTAGAGGTATTAAATTGAAATTCATACCAAATACTCAGGTCTATAATACCTTTAAGCTGTAACAAAATCAAACTTCTATGTCAACGCACTCAAATGAAACAGCAATTTAAGATCTTTGTCTTAAATTTATGCTCCTCCATCTTTCCCCATTGTAATGTTATGAATTTCATTTTGCAATAAAAATACCATAGTTATGACTCGATTGTCGTAATGAACGAACTTTGTAAACCTTGCAGGTTTGTACGGAACCCTCGGTGCACGAGTCCGACTCGCACTTGGCCGGTTTTTTTTTATTACTGTCCATGTTTTACAGTCGCAATAATTAATCAACCGCCATAAAATTAAATAACTGCTCAATATTTTTTTAAACTGATCATAATAACATCTCAAATATTTAAATAACCACTCAAAAAATTTGTTCCCATCATAGACTTAATATATAGGTACTGTCGTATAGACCACCTGACAACCCGAAAATGCGTGACCATTTTCGATCTGTTAATGTGTGCGTGTGCTAGTGATGTATATTTTACTATCGATAGTATAGTATTTTGCTATCGATAGTATAGTCCGTTCGAGTTATTTTACCTGAGTTTCTATAAGAAATAAATAATATGCAACTTTGACAGATTTGTATTTCAAATTAGGTATAATACCTGGATGACCGAGCTTTGCTCGGAATAGCAAACACTTATTGACTTCGTGTTACTTAATAACGCCATCTGCTGGTCGTTAAAACAATTAGTTGCTAACAAAATAGTATTATTATTCGCCAATAGATGTCAGGAAGAGTCATATTTTTCAGTATATCGATTATCGATAAAACATGAATAAAAAGACATTTTCTGAAAATGATTCCTAGCTAGATCGATTTATCGCCCCCGAAACCCCCTATATACTAAATTTCATGAAAATCGTTGGAGCCGATTCCGAGATTCCAATTATATATATATATATATATATATATATATATATATATATATATATATATATTGTGTGACGTGTGAGTGACGATTGAAAAGTAGATACACATTTTCTTTTGGAATGATTTTTCAATCGTCGGATATGTTATGACATGAGGTTCTTATAGGGGTAAATAATATACACATAACACATTATGAAGTTACTTATTTATTACTCAGGTAAAATCTATCTGGTAAATCATCCCTTACATTGAAAGTAAACGTTGAAAGTAAACAACACACATAGTATATTATATTTTATTCTTAAATTAAATACATATCATAAAATATCATATTATTTTTTATTACAATTATTTTTAACCGACTTCCAAACAGGAGGAGTCTAGACGTTCGGCTGTGGATATGTTTTTTTATGTATGTTCAACGATTACTCCGCCGTTTATGAACCGATTTTCAAATTTTTTCTTTTGTTTAACATTGTATTGTTCCGAGTAGGTATCGTGTTCACAAAAGTGGTGGTCTGGTGATGGAAACCATGAGAAATCGAGGTGACTCCTTGATATTCAAATGGGAACATATTATGGTCCCAGAAAACGTTCAAAATCTTTCGATTAATAAATTTAAAAAAGTAGTCAAAGAACGTTTTGTGCCAAAGCCAAAATGATTTCATAAACGATGGCACATCTTGGGAGTAGAATGCTGAATTACTGCTTGCAAGGCTACTTCTACATGACTTACAATTATTATGTATCTATCTATGTTTACATTGTATAATTTTTAGTTACAGCATTGTAAATTTTATTTTAAAAGATAATTTTTTTTCTCACTTTTTTTGGTAAAAAGTGGGCCCCGTGCGAGTTTCTTACGCCGGTTCTTCTCGTCGGCTTAGTTCCCGAGCCGGTGGTAGGCACCATGTATTCTGAAAATATATTTTATTTTAGATTTGTTCAGAAATAAAGCAATTTTGATTTTGATTTTTTAAAACACCAACTGTAAGTATAGAAAACCTTAAGGACAGCTAAAAAGAGTAAAATTATTATTTTAAACAAAAAATTAAAACCGACTTCCAAGGTAATGACAATTGTAATATTATACTTAAATGAACTAAAAAGTATTAAATAATTCTTATACTGTACTCAGTATTAATTCTGTTCTCAATCTTCATTATTTTGCAATCGGTACCAGCTAACCTAATCGCCAGTTCTCTGACAGAATAGGTATAACTGCAACTTATATACTTAGGACTGGTACCGACTTCAAAATACTTTTTAGTTCATTTAAGTATAATCTTAAATGAAATAAAAAGCAATAATTGCTTATAATTGCTTATTTTTAATAATTGCTTCAGTAACAAGTGCAACAGTATGTCAAATTTACTGGTACAAATTAAGTTGGGATAGCTCCTTTAACCAAAATAGTATTTATTCTACTTTTTCTTTAAAAATTTTCAATGAAATGTTTGCTACATATTGTTGAATTTTTCTTGGGATTCCAACCAACACGCCCAATTAATTTCAGCCATTTTCCTCTTATTAGAGGATCTTGAGGGAATCTGTAAAACAAATGATTATGATATACTAGCTGTTGCCCGCGACTTCGTCCGCGTGGACTTCAGTTTATAGCGCGCGATGTCAACAAAATTGGTGTCAAAAGCTTTTATAAAAAAACCCTGGTACCCCTTAAATCAATACAGCTGTGCAGTGTGCACACAATAAGTATTTCATTTTTTTATATTAAACTTTATATTTTATGCCAAATTTTAAAGCTTATTTAGCCCTCCAATTACACAACTTTACCCATAAACTATCATTGATAGATTTAAGGTTACGTCACTGCACAGATAAAGTACTGAGTTATTTAATACCGTAGAATAGATGTAAAAATCGAAAAAAATCGAAACTTAAATGTAAGATGATACCACGTCTTATAGAAAGACTTTTGAGCAAGCGTCAGCGCGATGTAGAAGACGCACGGCGCCATCTATTATGAATTGTTGGAACTAACTTAATTTGAACAAATTTACGCATTTTCACCCCCTTTCAACCCTTTTTTCCAGTAAAAAAGTAGCCTATGTCCTTTCTCAGGCTTTAGACTATCTGTATACAAAATTTCATTACAATCGGTTTGGAAGTTTTGGCGTTTGGCGTGAAAGCGAGACTGACAGACAGACATACAGACAGACAGAGATACTTTTGGCGTTTGGCGTGAAAGCGAGACTGACAGACAGACAGACAGACAGAGATACTTTCGCATTTATAATATTAGTATAGATTATGTGCACACTGCATAGCTGTTTTTGGGTATTTTGATTAATTAAGGGCCGCGCTACACCGGAAGCACTTACCAGGGTTTTAAAAAGTTTTTAAATTTGACACAAATTTTGTTGACACCGCGCGCTATAAACTAAAGTCCACGCAGACGATGTCGCGGGCAACAGCTAGTTATGAATAAAAACAATTTTATATAGTAAAGTAGGTATGATTAGTTCTGTTACAATAATAAAGTAAAAATTAAAACGCCATCTGTTTTCATATATTAGAATTAAAATGTTGATTGCATTGATATATTTTCTGGATGGAATTAGGCCAACACGGTACACTCGAACTCCTTTATTTTAGAGCGCCTTCTGTTGTCAACTTGTCACATATATTAGAAATGCAGTAGGAGTTCTATAAGATAAGATAGATTGATTATTATTATACCAAGTGATTATATTATTAAACATAATATTCTAACGTATTAAAAACTATAAACAAAAACATACTAACTAATAAGTATGATTAGTTCTATGTTGCAATAAAGTAAAAAATAAAACGCCATCTGTTGAATCGTATTAGAACTAAAATGTTCATTGCATCGATATATTTCTGGATTTTTTATAATATTATACATAAAATATGTTTAAGATTTTTGAAATTTTATTTTAATACACATCCAAGACCCAGGAACATTGAAAACTTTTTGTTCCGCCTGCGGGACTCGAACCCAGGACCCCCGGGATGAGCGCTGGCCACGCGCAATGCGAATTCATTTTCATCGATATTTTCATGGAAATAAGATATTTTCCCACATCAAAATGTAGCCTATGTCCTTTCTCAGACTCTAGAATAACTGTATACAAAATTTCATTGCAATCGGTTCAGTAGTTTTGGCGTGAAAGCTAGACAGACAGACAGACAGACAGACAGACAGACAGACAGACAGAGATACTTTCGCATTCATAATATTAGTATGGATAGTATGGATTAGAAATGCAGTAGGAGTTCTACATAAGATAAGATAGATTGATTATTATTATACCAAGTGATAATATTATTAAACATAATATTCTAACGTATTAAAAACTATAAACAAAAACATACTAACTAATAAGTATGATTAGTTCTATGTTACAATAAAGTAAAAAATAAAACGCCATCTGTTGAATCGTATTAGAACTAAAATGTTCATTCCATCGATATATTTCTGAATTTTTTATAATATTATACATAAAATATGTTTAAGATTTTTGAAATTTTATTTTAATACACATCCAAGACCCAGGAACATTGAAAACTTTTTGTTCCGCCTGCGGGACTCGAACCCAGGACCCCCGGCATGAGCACTGGCCACGCGCAATGCGAATTCATTTTCATCGATATTTTCATGGAAATAAGATATTTTCCCACATCAAAATGTAGCCTATGTCCTTTCTCAGACTCTAGAATAACTGTATACAAAATTTCATTGCAATCGGTTCAGTAGTTTTGGCGTGAAAGCAAGACAGACAGACAGACAGACAGACAGAGATACTTTCGCATTTATAATATTAGTATGGATAAATATAAAGATTCCTCTAGTTTTAGAGTGACTCTATATTATAGTAGTTATATTATATTAGCTATTATTAGCTATATTATACTATACTATATTATATTAGTTAAAATAAGATAATATGTCCTTTTTAGTCCGGCCGCACATTATCCGAATTTCTGATCACAAAAATTCGGACGCCCCGCCCCGCTCATACAAATTCTTTTAGTATGATGGGTCTACAACAAAATGTATGAACAGAGTGCGTTCCGCCGGGCGTCCGAATTTTTCTGATCAGAAATTTCGGATAATGTGCGGCCGGGCTTAAGGTGATAAATATAAAGGTAAATGATTTTTATTTTAGTTTTATGTTATTGTAAAATATCGATAAGCATATCGATAAATTTGATTCAAGCACTAGCGTATATGTAAAAAAATTTGATGAAAAATTTTTTCTTCAAAATTTGTGTAATATAAGAACAATAGTACCTTTAGTTACGCAAAATATGAAAGTAAAAGGGAGGATTCACAATATTTTATTTGAAATAGAGAACTTAAGACAGAATATAGCAAAAATAAACACATCGTAGCAATTAGGACATGAAGATTAATTACCTGTAAAATGTATATTTTTCAGGATTATTCTTATGATTTACACTGCAAACACTTACAGCACAAGTCACTACTTTTAAATATAATAATATTTATTAAAAATAACAAACAAATTGAACAATATATTGGAAATACCGAAAGGGCATAAAAACGACTGACGACTTTTGACGACCTGTCAAATAAAAGTGGTTACAATTTTCATTAGACTGCCTCTCTCTTTTCATCTTGTTATAATTCCATAAAGGATTTTCTTCTCTCTCGCACTCTTTGTTGGTCTTTAGCATTATAGGTTTATGGTTCCCATATTATAATAAACGTCATTACTCATTATCCTTAAACGTATATAAACTACATAATAGAACAAAAGTTCTGATAAAATTCTAATAGTCTAATTCAGCACTCCACAGAATACACATTTGTACAAGCTACTCTAACTTAACGAAATTATAAATAGTTTCTTTTAAATACTTTTTAATTAATTAACTTATAAGTAGGGAATTATATCGTAAAAGAAACACAAGCACGAATATTTGTTCGTAATTTATTTATTTGACAACTACTTTGCTACATATCCACCAATAGGAGGATGAATTTGTGTACGAATTCGGACATCTACCGGTCCCTAGCACTTGTAAGTTGTATGACTCGAGCGATCTTTACACGAAATATTTCGAGTGTTTTGAGAATACACAAACTATTAGCAACAAATTATATTGTGAAGGAAACCGGTCTCGAACGCTTCAACTTCCAAGCGGCCACATGTGGTGTACGAATTCGGACATCTATAACCGGTCCCACTCGTTCGACTCGAGCGATCTTTGCACGAAATATTTTGAATGTGAAGTTTTGAGAATACACAAACTGTGTTACGCTCGTAAAAATCTCATAATTCGGTATTTTATTCGAAGATGAATTTTTCTCACATCCTGAGAATTGTGTCGCAGGTGCGCGTGGTCTATGGCGCGGGCGGTTGCATACTAAGGTATCTATGACTATCTCGATGGCCGGCCGCTGCGGCTGACGTGGTGATGAAGATGATGAATGTAATTTACATAGTAGCATATGCTTTCAGTTCTTAAAACAGTGCCTAAACCCGCGAACTTGTATTTATAAGGAATCCGGAGTTCTCTTAGTATCTTCGGAACCATAGTATACCTCGGTGCAAAATCTTGTGTTTTGGTAGCATAATATGCTTAGGATTCTTCTTATAAAACCAAAATCACCATATATTTCCATATAAATTTCGAGGAGTTCCCTCGATTACTCATGGATCCCATCATCAGGTCACCATTTTTGTGAACATGGTACCAAATTGGAGTGAAACCTAATACGACAAAACAAAAATTTCGAAAATCGATTCACAAACGGCGGAGTAATCGTTGAACATACACAAATAAAAAAAAAATATCCCCAGCCGAACATATAACCTCCTCCTTCTTGGAAGTCGGTTAAAAACCTCATTTTTGACAGTTCTCCTTCACCAGCAGCGCCCCCGCCCACGTTCATTTAAAGCCTTGTCGCACTTTAGATCTAATTTTGTTACCGCATTGCACTACGAATAATAGAAACTGCACAAAAGATTACAGAAACAAGTATACTTCATACCGCAAATTGGTTCCGCAGGATTTCTTTTTACCCTTTTTAGGGTTCCGTATCCAAAGGGTTTACTGAGACTTCGATGTCTGTCCGTCTGTCCGTCTGTCTGTCTGTCTCCAGGATGTAACTCAAGAACGGTGTAATAGCTAGAGAGGTGTCACAAATTATGTATTTCTGTTGCCGCTATAACAACAAATACTAGAAATAAAATAAATTAAATATTTAGGGCGGGCATCCTATACAAAAAACGTGATTTTTACAAAAATTTCTTGCTCGGAATCATTGATGACAACAGGTAGGCACCTGAAATGTTCACAAAATACTCAGCTATATATTTTATACTTTAATAATTAATAATAAAATTAAAATAAAATAAATATTTAAGGGGCACTCCCATACAAATAACACAATATTTGGCCTATTTTTGCTCTTTAATGGTACGGAAACCTTTGTGCGCGAGTCCGACTCGCACTTGACCGATTTTATAGTAGATATTACTAGATATTATAGGTGAGGTTCGTATCACTTTTTTGAAAATGAACTAAATCGGTTCACCGCTTTGAGTGTTAGCGAAACCAAAAAAAAATAAATTTTTATTTATGTAGATAAATAAAGGACAGTTTTTATCGCAAATTAATGAATGTTTCAAGCGTGATGAACGGATTTCAGCCCAAAGAAGCTGGGGCAAAATCTAGTTTATAATAAATAGTTACAAGAATACCAATGTAAAACTTTTTAACTAGAGTTTGTTACTTCGCACTCGTTGTTGCGCTATTGAAATTTATCCTGATCTAGCCGGGGAAGGAATTGCAATAAAATGCTTTAAAATGGGAATTTCTTAACTATCTCAAAGTTCTGTTTTCAAACGACTCAACGGAACTTTGCAATTTGTAATTTACAGCATCCTTTTTCTGCATGCCAGTAATTTTTAAATGCGGCATCGTTTTCTATCCTACAAAATGGTATTCTCCTAAAATATCAATGATGGTTTCACATTTCATGAGAAAATGTTGGAAGTTCATTATTTTACTGTACGATGAAAAATCTCTAAGAGAGAAAAGAGGGTAAGTCCAACCGTGACCGGAGCCGCTGCCAAAATAAATGAAATGTCGGGAATAAGAAATTATATTTCATTTTTTTATATTAAACTTTATATTTTATGCCAAATTTTAAAGCTTATTTAGCCCTCCAATTACACAACTTTACCCATAAACTATCATTGATAGATTTAAGGTTACGTCACTGCACAGATAAAGTACTGAGTTATTTAATACCGTAGAATAGATGTAAAAATCGAAAAAAATCGAAACTTAAATGTAAGATGATACCACGTCTTATAGAAAGACTTTTGAGCAAGCGTCAGCGCGATGTAGAAGACGCACGGCGCCATCTATTATGAATTGTTGGAACTAACTTAATTTGAACAAATTTACGCATTTTCACCCCCTTTCAACCCTTTTTTCCAGTAAAAAAGTAGCCTATGTCCTTTCTCAGGCTTTAGACTATCTGTATACAAAATTTCATTACAATCGGTTTGGAAGTTTTGGCGTTTGGCGTGAAAGCGAGACTGACAGACAGACATACAGACAGACAGAGATACTTTTGGCGTTTGGCGTGAAAGCGAGACTGACAGACAGACAGACAGACAGAGATACTTTCGCATTTATAATATTAGTATAGATTATGTGCACACTGCATAGCTGTTTTTGGGTATTTTGATTAATTAAGGGCCGCGCTACACCGGAAGCACTTACCAGGGTTTTAAAAAGTTTTTAAATTTGACACAAATTTTGTTGACACCGCGCGCTATAAACTAAAGTCCACGCAGACGATGTCGCGGGCAACAGCTAGTTATGAATAAAAACAATTTTATATAGTAAAGTAGGTATGATTAGTTCTGTTACAATAATAAAGTAAAAATTAAAACGCCATCTGTTTTCATATATTAGAATTAAAATGTTGATTGCATTGATATATTTTCTGGATGGAATTAGGCCAACACGGTACACTCGAACTCCTTTATTTTAGAGCGCCTTCTGTTGTCAACTTGTCACATATATTAGAAATGCAGTAGGAGTTCTATAAGATAAGATAGATTGATTATTATTATACCAAGTGATTATATTATTAAACATAATATTCTAACGTATTAAAAACTATAAACAAAAACATACTAACTAATAAGTATGATTAGTTCTATGTTGCAATAAAGTAAAAAATAAAACGCCATCTGTTGAATCGTATTAGAACTAAAATGTTCATTGCATCGATATATTTCTGGATTTTTTATAATATTATACATAAAATATGTTTAAGATTTTTGAAATTTTATTTTAATACACATCCAAGACCCAGGAACATTGAAAACTTTTTGTTCCGCCTGCGGGACTCGAACCCAGGACCCCCGGGATGAGCGCTGGCCACGCGCAATGCGAATTCATTTTCATCGATATTTTCATGGAAATAAGATATTTTCCCACATCAAAATGTAGCCTATGTCCTTTCTCAGACTCTAGAATAACTGTATACAAAATTTCATTGCAATCGGTTCAGTAGTTTTGGCGTGAAAGCTAGACAGACAGACAGACAGACAGACAGACAGACAGACAGAGATACTTTCGCATTCATAATATTAGTATGGATAGTATGGATTAGAAATGCAGTAGGAGTTCTACATAAGATAAGATAGATTGATTATTATTATACCAAGTGATAATATTATTAAACATAATATTCTAACGTATTAAAAACTATAAACAAAAACATACTAACTAATAAGTATGATTAGTTCTATGTTACAATAAAGTAAAAAATAAAACGCCATCTGTTGAATCGTATTAGAACTAAAATGTTCATTCCATCGATATATTTCTGAATTTTTTATAATATTATACATAAAATATGTTTAAGATTTTTGAAATTTTATTTTAATACACATCCAAGACCCAGGAACATTGAAAACTTTTTGTTCCGCCTGCGGGACTCGAACCCAGGACCCCCGGCATGAGCACTGGCCACGCGCAATGCGAATTCATTTTCATCGATATTTTCATGGAAATAAGATATTTTCCCACATCAAAATGTAGCCTATGTCCTTTCTCAGACTCTAGAATAACTGTATACAAAATTTCATTGCAATCGGTTCAGTAGTTTTGGCGTGAAAGCAAGACAGACAGACAGACAGACAGACAGAGATACTTTCGCATTTATAATATTAGTATGGATAAATATAAAGATTCCTCTAGTTTTAGAGTGACTCTATATTATAGTAGTTATATTATATTAGCTATTATTAGCTATATTATACTATACTATATTATATTAGTTAAAATAAGATAATATGTCCTTTTTAGTCCGGCCGCACATTATCCGAATTTCTGATCACAAAAATTCGGACGCCCCGCCCCGCTCATACAAATTCTTTTAGTATGATGGGTCTACAACAAAATGTATGAACAGAGTGCGTTCCGCCGGGCGTCCGAATTTTTCTGATCAGAAATTTCGGATAATGTGCGGCCGGGCTTAAGGTGATAAATATAAAGGTAAATGATTTTTATTTTAGTTTTATGTTATTGTAAAATATCGATAAGCATATCGATAAATTTGATTCAAGCACTAGCGTATATGTAAAAAAATTTGATGAAAAATTTTTTCTTCAAAATTTGTGTAATATAAGAACAATAGTACCTTTAGTTACGCAAAATATGAAAGTAAAAGGGAGGATTCACAATATTTTATTTGAAATAGAGAACTTAAGACAGAATATAGCAAAAATAAACACATCGTAGCAATTAGGACATGAAGATTAATTACCTGTAAAATGTATATTTTTCAGGATTATTCTTATGATTTACACTGCAAACACTTACAGCACAAGTCACTACTTTTAAATATAATAATATTTATTAAAAATAACAAACAAATTGAACAATATATTGGAAATACCGAAAGGGCATAAAAACGACTGACGACTTTTGACGACCTGTCAAATAAAAGTGGTTACAATTTTCATTAGACTGCCTCTCTCTTTTCATCTTGTTATAATTCCATAAAGGATTTTCTTCTCTCTCGCACTCTTTGTTGGTCTTTAGCATTATAGGTTTATGGTTCCCATATTATAATAAACGTCATTACTCATTATCCTTAAACGTATATAAACTACATAATAGAACAAAAGTTCTGATAAAATTCTAATAGTCTAATTCAGCACTCCACAGAATACACATTTGTACAAGCTACTCTAACTTAACGAAATTATAAATAGTTTCTTTTAAATACTTTTTAATTAATTAACTTATAAGTAGGGAATTATATCGTAAAAGAAACACAAGCACGAATATTTGTTCGTAATTTATTTATTTGACAACTACTTTGCTACATATCCACCAATAGGAGGATGAATTTGTGTACGAATTCGGACATCTACCGGTCCCTAGCACTTGTAAGTTGTATGACTCGAGCGATCTTTACACGAAATATTTCGAGTGTTTTGAGAATACACAAACTATTAGCAACAAATTATATTGTGAAGGAAACCGGTCTCGAACGCTTCAACTTCCAAGCGGCCACATGTGGTGTACGAATTCGGACATCTATAACCGGTCCCACTCGTTCGACTCGAGCGATCTTTGCACGAAATATTTTGAATGTGAAGTTTTGAGAATACACAAACTGTGTTACGCTCGTAAAAATCTCATAATTCGGTATTTTATTCGAAGATGAATTTTTCTCACATCCTGAGAATTGTGTCGCAGGTGCGCGTGGTCTATGGCGCGGGCGGTTGCATACTAAGGTATCTATGACTATCTCGATGGCCGGCCGCTGCGGCTGACGTGGTGATGAAGATGATGAATGTAATTTACATAGTAGCATATGCTTTCAGTTCTTAAAACAGTGCCTAAACCCGCGAACTTGTATTTATAAGGAATCCGGAGTTCTCTTAGTATCTTCGGAACCATAGTATACCTCGGTGCAAAATCTTGTGTTTTGGTAGCATAATATGCTTAGGATTCTTCTTATAAAACCAAAATCACCATATATTTCCATATAAATTTCGAGGAGTTCCCTCGATTACTCATGGATCCCATCATCAGGTCACCATTTTTGTGAACATGGTACCAAATTGGAGTGAAACCTAATACGACAAAACAAAAATTTCGAAAATCGATTCACAAACGGCGGAGTAATCGTTGAACATACACAAATAAAAAAAAAATATCCCCAGCCGAACATATAACCTCCTCCTTCTTGGAAGTCGGTTAAAAACCTCATTTTTGACAGTTCTTCACCAGCAGCGCCCCCGCCCACGTTCATTTAAAGCCTTGTCGCACTTTAGATCTAATTTTGATACAGCATTGCACTACGAATAATAGAAACTGCACAAAAGATTACAGAAACAAGTATACCTTATACCGCAAATTGGTTCCGCAGGATTTCTTTTTACCCTTTTAGGGTTCCGTATCCAAAGGGTAAAAACGGGATCCTATTACTGAGACTTCGATGTCTGTCCGTCTGTCTGTCTGTCTCCAGGATGTAACTCAAGAACGGTGTAATAGCTAGAGAGGTGTCACAAATTATGTATTTCTGTTGCCGCTATAACAACAAATACTAGAAATAAAATAAATTAAATATTTAGGGCGGGCATCCTATACAAAAAACGTGATTTTACAAAAATTTCTTGCTCGGTATCATTGATGACAACAGGTAGGCACCTGAAATGTTCACAAAATACTCAGCTATGTATTTTATACTTTAATAATTAATAATAAAATTAAAATAAAATAAATATTTAAGGGGCACTCCCATACAAATAACACAATATTTGGCCTATTTTTGCTCTTTAATGGTACGGAAACCTTTGTGCGCGAGTCCGACTCGCACTTGACCGATTTTATAGTAGATATTACTAGATATTATAGGTGAGGTTCGTATCACATTTTTGAAAATGAACTAAATCGGTTCACCGCTTTGAGTGTTAGCGAAACCAAAAAAAAATCAATTTTTATTTATAGTTTTTATCGCAAATTAATGAATGTTTCAAGCGCGATGAACGGATTTCAGCCCAAAGAAGCTGGGGCAAAATCTAGTTTATAATAAATAGTTACAAGAATACCAATGTAAAACTTTTTAACTAGAGTTTGTTACTTCGCACTCGTTGTTGCGCTATTGAAATTTATCCTGATCTAGCCGGGGAAGGAATTGCAATAAAATGCTTTAAAATGGGAATTTCTTAACTATCTCAAAGTTCTGTTTTCAAACGACTCAACGGAACTTTGCAATTTGTAATTTACAGCATCCTTTTTCTGCATACCAGTAATTTTAAAATGCGGCATCGTTTTCTATCCTACAAAATGGTATTCTCCTAAAATATCAATGATGGTTTCACATTTCATGAGAAAATGTTGGAAGTTCATTATTTTACTGTACGATGAAAAATATCTAAGAGAGAAAAGAGGGTAAGTCCAACCGTGACCGGAGCCGCTGCCAAAATAAATGAAATGTCGGGAATAAGAAAAGTGCCTTGCGACAAAATCCGTAGGTGTTTAAGACTAACAAGACAGAGGGTTAAAGTTTAAAAAAATATAGTATCAGAAAATATACAGGGTAAAAATATTACAATAACACGATTTTCAATGTTGGTCTACGTATGAAACATGAATGACGTCATTTGTGTGACAAAGTGACGGGAAGCAGGTAGTATTTCACGTGCGATCTGACAAACTTCTGTGATTTACGCTATTCCAGTTATCTAGGGAGCGACACGACATCCCTGCAGATATATTATTACACTTAGATTCCTGTTTTTCAACGATATATCTAATTAATGTATGTTTGTACAGAGTATAAATAATTTAACGAGTACGTGTGAGGAGTAATAATTTATTATAGAGGAAGACGATGCCTTAAATATGTTTTATTGATTTTACAAAATACATGTAACCTCGTTGCCTGCAATTTGATTTACGCAGGCATATAATAATAATAATAATAATAATAATAATAACGTTTATTCAACAGTATGACACAGCATTACACTACAATAATAAATTACACGTTACAATACAAAGAAAGATCGTTCGTATCACGTTGAAACACTACATTTTCCTACAAAAAAACCTTACCTCGGAATCAAGGTGTCTGTATTTTTTTTAATGAAACAAACAAAACGAGCAAACGTGTCACCTGATGGAAAGCAACTTCCGTCGCCCATGGACACTCGCAACATCAGAAGAGCTGCAGGTGTGTTGCCGGCCTTTTAAGAGGGAATAGGGTAATAGTGGAGAGTAGGGATGGGAAGGGAAGGGAATAGGGGAGGGTAGGGAAGAGAATAGGGTAGGGGATTGGGCCTCCGGTAAACTCACTCACTCGGCGAAACACAGCGCAAGCGCTGTTTCACGCCGGTTTTATGTGAGAACGTGGTATTTCTCCGGTCGAGCCGGCCCATTCGTGCCGAAGCATGGCTCTCCCACGTATATATTATGTATTTGTATATTTCACCGGTTTGAGCGAGTGGTAACAGACAAACACACTTTCGTATTTGTAACATAAGTTTTTCATTATTTATTAAATATAATAACAACTACATATAAGGTTGTCATAGCTCCAAATCGATTTTATGGGAGAGAGCAAATCAGGTGCCTTACTCCCGAAACTGATATCGATTTCGATTTGCGAGTTTAACGGTTTTTTGACACTTTAGCCATCTAAAATATGTCTAAAAAATGTCAAAAAACCGTTGAAATCGAAAATCGAAATCGATATCAGTTTCGGGAGTAAGGCCCAATGCCCGATGCTAAGACGTTATCGTTGATGCTAAAGACGGTGTTAGCCTTTTGAATTTCTACCATGGGTTTTCGACGAGAGTCACAGGTTTTTCTGACCCCAATATATAAAAAATACAGCTCCAATATACGACGCTAACTGGAACTTTTATTACTTCCATCTTAAACTCTTTGTGCTCCAGATGCAAACTAAAACCTATTTATTTTACTAACGTTCGCGCCAGGCTAAATTTAAACTGTCTGCTCCAAGTATTTATAAGTATTGGATGTATAATATTATGTAATATATTTCACACTAGAGATATAGATACTGTCTAGCTATGCGAGGTTTTTTTTAGTTTTGTGAATAAAGTGTAATCAATGGTCGATTTTTGAGGGTTTTTGACCGACTTCCAAAAAGGAGGAGGTAACACGTTCGGCTGTATGTATCTTTTTTTTTTACAGAACTTTCTGTTTTCAATAGCGTTGGTGATTCTATTAGTTGTATGTTTAAGGGCCGACCCACACGTACTACAACCACACCACGTTGCAAGTTACAACGACAAAATGCCGTCGAGCAGTGGTTACGTGTGAATGGTGTCGCTACAGCTTTTTGTAGTTGCGTTGTGGTACCGACAAAATGTCGATGTGGTTGCGTTGTCGCCAGTAGTTGCAATGTGGTTAAATACGTACGAAAGACAATGAAACTGAGGGGTAGGGAGTTCTATAAAAGTGTCATGGTAAAGATAGGATTTTGTTTTATAAATTTTATACGTGTCCTTCATTATCGGTCCCATATTAAATACACCAAGTTCAATTTAAAACGTCCTACCAGGATAACAAAACTGGATCAAAATTCGAATATTAATCAACTTATTCAAATTTCATCGACGGTGGATACTTCAGCTTAGGAGCCTGTCACTTATATCGCCAGTCGCCACTATACACGCTATTAATATGCAAAATCATGTATTGAGCTTCCCTGACGATACTCAGAAATTTATTCGTTTAGATAACAAACGTGGTCAAGGGAGTCATAGAGAATGATGTAAAATAGAGTGTTGTCTTATTCAAATAATAATAATAAGAAAAATTTATTTTGCACATCCCACAACACAATATTTACAGACGCAATAACAAGGACAAAGTAAGTATAATTAAATTAACATTATATTATTGTGTAATGCCAAAGATGGACCCAGCTCAGCATTAGCAGCAAGACTGCTGCACTGATATTCTGCTGGGACCAAGATGTGACATCACAATGATAAAGTTATCATAGAACAAACAAAAGCATACTAAATTAATAAAGTAATCATAACAAAAAAAAAATGAGAATAAAAATACTGTAAGGTCACAGCATTCGATTTGTGGTAAATGAAATTAATCGTAAATGAATTAATGGTGTCTTACTGAACTTTCTACTTCCTGGAATTTTCACCAGTACCCCAATTTTACTATTCTAATTACAATATTATTGCAGCTTTGTTCTTTGTTCGATCTACGTTACGTACGTACCATGTATTATTTTCCTCTATGGTACGTACTATTTTGTCAATTTACATGTCAATTTT
Source organism: Aricia agestis (assembly GCF_905147365.1). Taxonomy (NCBI): domain Eukaryota; kingdom Metazoa; phylum Arthropoda; class Insecta; order Lepidoptera; family Lycaenidae; genus Aricia; species Aricia agestis. The sequence goes on from NC_056415.1 coordinate 15,858,011, forward strand.
GATTGTATGCGCATTCGTTATGAGAATATAATTTTTTATCATCGGGTTGTACAGGACACGGACCATTTGAATAGAATATTTAAATTCATACTTCATTTCCATGAATCGAAACGATCAATAAAATTCACTGAAATATCTAACAATATCTAAGTAAGGTAGTTGCAATAAAACTGAATAATGCGAAGTTTGAGCAGTCGTAAGACCAACTCGGTACGTGTCTGAAATTAGAGATGTGCACTGAGCGTGACCTATATGGAAATAAGTTATAGCTTGTATAATTTACATCGCACGTGTTTTACCGTTTACGTGCATTATCTTAGTTTTAAAATCTACTTTATTACTGCTCGCAATCGTGTTTTCGCAAACCGTGACATTTACCGCGTTAGATCTAAGGTTGTGCTGCATCGTAAAGAGGCAACAGACTGACATACATACACACTTACTCATTTATAATATAAGTGTAGATGAACCAGACAATTTTATTAATTTCAACCGATTAAAATTACCTCAAAAATTCTGGCAGTGTCGCGATATAAAATAGCCTATGTTTCCCGTGGTTTTTATTCTACATCTGAGCCGAAATTTTTTTTTAAGTCTATTAATTGCAAACAAATATTTTCTTCTTATGTTATATAAGTAATTACGTATGACAATAATATAATTAAATTCTTTTTCCTCTTTAGCTCCACTTTGGTCCCCTCTTTACATAATATATCCACGTTTTGTCTCCAGCTCTACACTTATACCCACATTTTGTACCCAGCTCTGCACTTATACCCGCGCTTTGTCTCCAGCTCTATACTTATACCCACGTTTTGTCCCGAGCTCTTTACTTATTCCCGCGTTTGTCCCCAGATGACCGATGACAGCTCTATATTTATTTAGCTCTCCTTTTGTCCCCACCTGTATACTTTTACCCACGTTTTGTCCCCAGCTCCATACTTATTCCCACGTTTTGTCCCCAGATGGTCACATGGTCTGCTGTTCCACCAGGCGGTGGTGGACTGCGCGCGCGCCGCCATCTTGTTGCCGCTCGGCATCGCGGTCTTCCGCTGCCAGCCCGTCTACAAGTGCTCGCTGGTGGAGACAGCCTTCCTGTTGCTCGTGAGTAAAGTGAACATCTTTTACTTCTTTGAACTGTAGTCCTCTGAAGCCAAAAAATTTCGACAAAATTCCTATAGGAGAAAGTGTGGGATTGACACGAGCATCGCTAAGGCGCATATCTCATATTATTCTTATGTCTACAACAATACCATAAAGTCGTAAAGGCGCAACACCACAGAACTTAATGGTTTGACTTGGTTAGCTAAGGTCCATGGTTAATTTTAATCGAAATATAAAAAGGATACGGGCAAATTTTATACCCGCATTGCAAGAAGTTAAGACACATATTTTCATCAATAGCGTAATGAAGTACTATTTATTTATTCCAGTCTTTTAATACTAGCTAAATACAAGATGTTAGCGTAAACACCGGTATCCTTGAAACCATCAAATGAGCCCGTCAAAATGAACAACTTTTTCTATGAGAACAATGCTGGGAACTCAAAAAAATCCGTCTTCATACCCATACAAATTGCCGATCCGGGCATCCGTACGGGTATGAAGACGGCATAGCATAAAGCATTGTTCTCATACAAAAAGTATGTTCATTTTGACGGGCTCATTTGATGGTTTCAAAGATAACGGTGCTTACACTAACACATAGTATAGTCGCAATTCGCAAGTGTATACAATTTCAGTACACAGTAACCACACGCCATACGAGAATAACACTCGGTGTAGCCACAAATGTTCTAAATTACTTAGCCAGTTGGTCGTCGGATACTCGCTTAATTAAACTTTGGCTAACTCCCCAACTTTTTGACTTAATCAGTGGAACTCGGATTTCGGTGAAGAATTTCGTTATCACGTCTCGGGAGGCTTAAAAAGTTTAGGGTCCATGAAAAGGTCTATGAAGGTTGAAAGGTGCTAATGTGTGAAAGCTAGTGTAATTACTTGATGGACTGTCTATAACTATATTATAAACTAGCTGACCCGGCAAACATTGTTTTGTTATATAAATTATTTCTAGATCAATATACATTAATTTAACGGATAATGTGTGTTATTATCTGTGTTAGAAGTTAATACCTCTATCTTTTAATTTAACTAACAATGTTAAGGTGACGCCTTGATAATTTGGCTGCAGCGACATCGATTTTTCTCAACAATGACTAAAGCTAAGAAATTAAAGTTCATTGTCAGTATTCATCATGTCTTTAGTCAACTTTTATAACACAGAATAATTAATCAAAAATACCTCTATAAAAACAGGGATTCTAATTTTGCCAACAGAGGTTATAATAATATGTTCTTTGACAGAGGAGAGTGATTTAAGCTTCCAAAATATATTATAGATTAGTTTAAGCATACACTATAATTTGCCCATAGCTTATATTATGTAATATTATATTTATGGTTTTTAAATTACGCAACAAAAACCATTTTGTCGCTTACGCCCTTTCCATTTCTTGCTGTTTCATCTTTTTTCTTAATGCGAAAAATATTTAAAAAGCACATGAAAAATAGAAAAGATCCGTCCCCATCAGTAACTATAATTTTTTTCGGGTAGATGTGCAAAAAAGCAAAGACGTTTTGGGGTGATAGGGCAAAAGAAAAGTCTTCTTTACATAATCACACCTCAAATTTTATTAAACGTGTTCAGTATTTTTTTTTTTTTTATTTGTACAGAAAAACTTACAGCTAAACAAATCTCAATAACGACTAAGTTTGAAACAAATAGCCATTTACAAGTTTTTACATTTAATGACAGTAGTGAGTAAGTATGTTAAAAATAAAAGTTAATAATTGCTAGGAAAAATTAATTAATATACTTAATATTAATAACCTATGAGTCACTGAACTGGTTTCATACCAAATGCATACGCCATCAATCGGTTATTCAGGAGAAAAGAAATCCTTATTTGCCAGTAATTTAATGTGTGATGGTTTGAACGTAAAGGCATCTATATTTGGGTGAGCACGAATGAGATCATTAAACTGGGCAGAAGACCTACAAATAAACGAATTGCGACGATAATTAGTGTTAAAGGGTGGAATGTGGAAAGGAAGAAAATTGCGGAAATATCTGGTGGGTACATTGTAGGCTATTTTGTTGTGTAGTTCTGAGGAGTCAACGTGATTATTAATAATTTTGCTAAGGTATACAAGATCCGAGACTTTGCGACGGTACTGCAAGGGAAGGAAATGATATTTAATACATCTAACTTCATAGTCGAGAAGGGTATCACCACATTTATACTGTAAGTATCTTAAGAACTTTTTTTGAATAGATTCGATTCTGTAAATGTAAGTGAGATAGCTAGGGTTCCATACTTCAGAACAGTATTCAAGTATACTGCGTACGTAGGAGCAGTAAAGAACTTTGATCGGCTTGAGTGCTCTAAAGTCTTTGCAGGATCTAATAATAAAGCCAAGTGCTTTCGAGGCCTTCTTTACAGCGTAGTCAATGTGCTCGTCGAAAAGCAATTTGGAGTCAACGATTATACCTAAGTCCTTTATCGAATTCCTATGTGATAGTGCCTGATTGTTTAAAATGTAATTATGCTTAATAATAAGTAGTTTGCGAGTGAAGTTTACAACGAAGCACTTAGAAACGTTGAGGTCAAGTTTGTTAAAAGAGCAATATTCGCAAAATCTATTAAGGTCTTCCTGCAATAATTGAACATCAATACTTGAGGTGATCCGTTTTATTATTTTAGTATCGTCGGCATAAAGATAAAAATGTGAATGGAGAAAGCAGGACGACAAATCATTCAGGAATATCGCAAATAGAAGTGGCCCGAGTAGCGATCCTTGGGGAACACCAGATGGGACGGACATCCAGGATGAGATGAATCCATTCAGTGCCACAGCCTGAGAGCGGTTATTAATATACGAGGAGAACCACCGGAACAGGTTGCCGTGTATACCTGCCTGATGGAGCTTTTCAAGGAGTATGCGATGATCGATTCGGTCGAAGGCCTTACTGAAGTCAGTGTAGATGATATCAACCTGGCAGCCTGAATCCATAGAAGAGCTGACAAAGTCGTACGTAAGAAGGAGATTCGAAGTAGTCGAGCGTCCTCTCAGGAAACCATGCTGCTCAGGGATGAACCAATTGCATAGTGCTGAATAAACCTGGTTATAGACGATGCGTTCAAAAATTTTGGAAAAAATGCATAACTTAGAAATTGGTCTATAATTTTTAATATTAGTTTTATCACCACTTTTATATACTGGGGTAATGAATGCTGATTTCCAGATGTTTGGTAAGTGACCTTCGTTCAATGACCGTTGGAAGAGCATACTCAGAGGTGCGACTAGGCTTTTAGCGCATTTTTTTATGAAAATTGGAGGAATGTCATCAGGACCGGCACCTTTATTTAAGTCTACAGTTTCTAACAGTTTGAGAAGCTCCTCAGTATTAATATTAATTAATACTGAGGAGCTTCTCTTATTTAGAACTATTGTGAGGAGTATTCCGCACAATAGTTCTAAATTGGTACATTACAATTCACAAAAGTCCACAAAAGTTCTTAACGTACTTCTTTCACTAGTCACTTTCAAAATCTGTAACGACTGTCTATGTGTATTAATATTATTGTTGTGTGACGCCAAGCCAAGACGTGACGCCAAGCGTGGCAGTACTGCCAACATAATAATTGCAGACGGCCAACATTCAACAAATTATCTAGTGTTGCTATCTATAATTAATCTATACATTATAAAACTTAAACTACAGTTGAGACAGAGTCGCCACACCACCCCCCCAAGGAGAAAAGTAACCCGACAAAATTGAAATTTACTACTAATAACTAAGCATAATAATCGTCGAACTTTTTAAAACGTACATGTCTGTCAGACCTTGTGGTGTACGGCTGTTTAGGCTGATCTGTGTTTGGAGATGGTGCTAATTTATTTGTGGAAGATGTAGGAACAGAAACTGCTGTGTTTGGAGATGGTTGCTGAGATATCGGAGTAGTCGGTGGTGAAGAATCTAAAGTTGGAGAATTGTCGACATAGGCTGGTTTGAGTCTGTCGACGCTGACAACAACGGTCTTGCCCTTAACATCAATGGTGATAGTTTTGCCGTCAGTGGCCCGTTCAAGGACTTGATATGGACCATTATTTACTTGTCGTACAATATACGGCCACCAAAGGCCAAACCTACCATTAAATTACAGATAAGTTTTAACAAAATTAATCGGGGTTTACTTTTAGAAGATGCTCAAAAAATCAATTGGTCTAATATATTCGAGACTGATGACATTGACATGAAGGTTGAGCTCTTTAATGAAAAGATTGTTGAACTTTTTGACAAACATGCTCCGATTAGGCCAGTAAAAATAAAATACCTTCCTGCACCCTGGCTTACCGCAGAAATCAAAACATTAATAGCACAAAAACATTCAGCTAAATCAAAATACAAAAAAAGTGGCACAGACGAGCATCGTGAGAGGTACTTAAAATTAAGAAATCGATGCAACAAGACTGTTAGAGATGCACAAAGACGCCATATTCACTCTTCTCTTGAAAAAAGCGACCCCGCTAAAATCTGGAATTTCCTTAAGACCCTAGGTGTTGGTAGAAATAATGATTCCTCATTTACTCTCAATAACATAGACATTAATGTTCTAAATAACCAATTCACCTCCCATTATACACCTCTCGATCCTAATTCTAAATCACAATTGATACATTTACTCTCATCTGCGCCTACACCTGATTATCCTCCCTTCCTTTTCAGCCGAGTTACTGTGGAAGAAATAAAAAAGAATATCATGGGTATTTCGTCAAATGCAGTTGGTGATGACAATATAAGCAGAAATATGGTCACGTTAATAATAAATGAAATTGCACCTATTGTCATGCACATTTTCAATTTTTCCATCGAGAATGGTGTATTCCCGTCTATCTGGAAAAGGGCACAAATTATTCCATTGCCTAAAAAGAATAAGCCCACATCTTCAGCAGACTTCCGTCCAATTTCGATACTGCCGTTTTTGTCCAAAGTTCTTGAAAGGTCAATCCAGCAGCAACTATTGTCTTTCATAAACAAAAACAGTCTTCTTAGCACTTTCCAAACAGGATTTAGATCGGGCCATAGCACTGCTACAGCACTAGTCAAGGTCACGGATGATATAAGATCTGCTATGGACAATAAACAACTCACTTTAGTTGCCCTTCTAGACTTCAGTCGTGCCTTCGATTGTGTAGACCATGATATTCTTTTAAGTAGACTTGAGGCTCTTAATTTTTCGCCTACAGTCCTCGGTTGGATCCGAAGCTACCTTGGGGGGCGCCAACGATAAATTCTCTTGTTGGTCCACTAGCTTTGTTGGTGTTCCTCAAGGCGGCGTACTCTCACCTGCTCTTTTCGCTTTGTTTATAAACTCTATAACAGTCATGCTTAAGTTTTCTCTCTTTCATTTGTACGCAGATGATCTCCAAATCTACACTCAGTCTTCCTTAGAGGATCTTCCAAGGATCTTGTACACCTTGCTGCATGATCCAAGGGCACCGTCGTACCTAAAGGATAGATTTAACTTCCGAACATCGGATTCCAAACAATTGCGCTCTTCGGCTAATCTCCTTCTCCAAATCCCTAACCATAAAACAATTTTTTATGGATAGTCCTTTACGGTCAGGTCGATCCTTAATGGAATTCTTTACCAACTAATATAAGGCAAGCTAAAAGCATTTATAGTTTTAAATCGTTAGTTAAAAACCATTATTTAGATTCACTTTCAAACAATCAATAATATTATTGTTAATACAATTCAGCCATCACAACATTGAAAATACTTCATTTATCCTTCTCCTTCTTTTTTTATTTTTTTTACTCACATATTGTATGTTCAGTGGATTATACAGAGACTTATTCCTTTTATATTATTAATATATAGCATGTATTAGTTTATAATATTATGGTTATTATTTGTATATTAGAATGTAAATGGTTGTGTAATTATTAGGTATATATTAGAATATATTATATAAAATAGGTATACATATTAGAATATAATTTAGTTGATAAGTTTCATTACTTCTAGTTTTTAGTGCACAGTATACCCTAAATTAATTGTTTATTGTACTCCTATACCAAAGGTTGCTTGGTAGAAATTGCTCAATAGCAATAAAGCCGCCTTTGTGTTCATGTGTCCCTGTTGAATGTATGTTTTTGTTTGTACTACAACTTTTTTGAACGCAATAAAGTATATTCTATCTATCTATCTATCTACAATTTTACGCTAAATTAAAATTAATCTTATTGCGATGCGTACACGCTTGGTTTTTGGTCGTGTGCAAGGTTATCGTTTTGGATTGTGATAAGACCTCGCCTTAAGTGAGGACCAAAATGCCAAAAAGAGATGTTTATCATTTGATACGAACGTCTTATCTGATCTTATGAAGAGCTATTAAAACGTACTGCCTTCCTTCCTATGTTTAGTTAAGTATTATAAGAACTTTGCTATTTACTTTAGCTAAAGGTAACAATTATTACTGTAAAAAAATATAATACTTAATTAAAAGTTAAACACAATTATTATTTTACAAATTAGAAACGCTCAATGTTGTTTCTGTCCGGCGCCCTAAGAGCTAGAGTGAACTTAGGAAACTTGGAAAACAAAAGCCGGTTTGAGTAGGGCTTAAGCAAGTTATGAAATCAAGGAAATTTCGGGCACGTGCGTCCGAACTCCGAACTCGTCAGTATTTGAGACAAAAGTTCTGGGGGACACGTCCGATATTTACGAGACGAAAAAAAATTATTTTAAATTATTATTATATGTAACACTTTTTTTTTAATGAAATAAGGGGGCAAACGAGCAAACGGGTCACCTGATGGAAAGCAACAGCTGCAGGTGCGTTGCCGGCCTTTTAAGGGGGAATAGGGTAATAGGGGAGGGTAGGGATGGGAAGGGAAGGGAAAAGGGGAGAGTGGGGAAGGGAATAGGGTAGGGGATTGGGCCTCCGGTAAACTCACTCACTCGGCGAAACACAGCGCAAGCGCTGTTTCACGCCGGTTTTCTGTGAGAACGTGGTATTTCTCCGGTCGAGCCGGCCCATTCGTGCCGAAGCATGGCTCTCCCACGTATAAACTTGTAACACTTATATCTTATATATATAAAAATGGATTTACAAATGTGTTAGTCGCGCTAAAACTCGAAAACGGCTGAACGGATTGGGCTGATTTTAGTCTTAAAATATTCGTAGAAGTCCAGGGAAGGTTTTAAAGCGACACGAAGTTCACCGGGACAGCTAGTTATATTATAAATTATAAACGCAAAGATGTTGCTGTCTGTCTATTTGCTTGCATGCTTCTGATATCGAGATTCTTTGAGTCCTGGAACAAGAGAATAAGCATAGTTTTCATTCAGTACGCGGCGCAAAATGTCTGTGCAAAATAAGTTGTAATCTAGTACGCTACAAATAATAAAAACTACTACGTAGTACATTATTAGTGATTTCAAAAATGTTTATTTAGATGATATTTTTTATTTTGTTCGTTTATTGCCGCAACAGAAATTATACATTGTATCAATTTAACAAATTTACCATACTCGTACATTGTTCTGTTGCTACCTGAATAGAGTCTGTAAGGTCAATTTGGCACTGATAGAAACCACCCCCTGTTCTATTCAGCTTTGTAATTAATAGTTCCTAGTACAGTAGATATTACTTGGAATTGTTCTTGCGTGTGCTCTCGCCTTTCTTAGTACAATATGCAAGTGCCTTAGAATGTCTTATAGCATAATATACTACGCAGACGATCTTATTTATTAATAGATGGAGAATATTGAATCTTTTTCTTAATAATAACGAAGAGTAAGACAAAAATATGTATTCTTTATGTATGCGGTCTTTGTTTTAAGCAACGGAAAGACAGGCAATAACAGTTACAATAGACTAGTTAGAGGCTGTTTCACCACTTCCTGATAGGTGCCGGATAGGCTATCCACAACACTAACTTGACAGATAGAGTATGGAGTATATTCTTTCAGATAAGCTGTAGATAGCCTATCCGGTACTTATCAGGAAGTGGTGAAACAGGCCCTTAGTCTTGTCTTATTCTCCGCTTATTGATAAGGCCAAAAAAGATTGAGCGCAAACCCCGCTCTTGTCACAGAATAGATAATAGTACAACTCTTGTATTGAAAGTATTTTTTAGTTAAAATTTCTGTTTGAACCATAAAGTTAATATACCTAGCTGAATAGAGCAACAATCTCGAGCTATCAAACGTAACCAAAATTGGTTTTCATCTGTGTGAAAAATATGTGTACGTATACACTTACACAAGCATGATAATAAATAATCGACACCGTAGATAGACCGGACATCACTAGACCGTGTACCGTTGACACTATGCTGACAATATAGTGTCATTGAAGTCGGCGACATAGGTTTCCATATAAACGGCGCTACATAACACTTCTCCTTATTTTCCTGTTCTGAGGTTTGAACGGACCGGAGTTGATTCGTAGACGCGTAGATGCATTTCTAAAATATAGATTTGTCAAATTCGAAAGACGTTACGCCATTGAAATCTGTCAAATCCATACAAATTTATGCCGCACCGCGCCTAATATGAACGATTACAATTTAGTTCATATTTTTGGTATGTAAATATTTTGCAGTGAATCTTTGTACAGGTACTAGGTAATTACTATCTTAAGCTGAACAATAACTCAAATATGGTAAATATTCTCGTATGGAATATGATCTTGGTATTACGTTTGTATGAGAATTTCGATGGCACCCGGACTCTTCAGACTCCTTTCTATCATTAAATTCAAGACACAAACGAAATGCAAATAAGCGTGACACCTTTCATCCGGTTTGCATCATTAATAATATTATTATTCGAGTGTAAAGACTTGAAACTTGAAAGCAACTTGAATACCTGTATTTCATGCGGAATATTATTTATAAATAATATTCTGTATTTCATTCAGAATATTATTTATACGTGGGAGAGTCATGTTTCGGCACGAATGGGCCGGCTCGACCGGAGAAATACCACGTTCCCACAGAAAACCTTAGTAAAACAGCGCTTGCGTAGAGTGAGTTTGTTTACCGAAGACCCAATCCCCTACCTACCTAAAAAAATGTAGTGTAGTGTAATGGTCTGTTATCCGAATTTCCTACGACCACATTATCAGCATTCTTCCTATTAAAATTTGGTCAGTTTTTAACTACGTTGGAACACTTACACAGAACTCATAAAAAAATTACCAAAATATATATAATACCTTTATATATATATATATATATATAACTTTATATATATATATATATATATATATATATATATATATATATATATATATATATATATATATACATCTATATATATATATATATATATATATAACTTTATATATATATATATATATATATATATATATATATATATATATATATATATATATATATATATTTTTTTTTTTTTTTTTTTATTGATTTTTGGAAAACTTACAGCTAACATACACATAGAATCTAAATATACAATACAAGAAGGCCAATTAAAAGTTTCCACAGATAGAAAAATGCTAATAAAAACAAAGCAGCGATAGACAATGGTCACAATTATTTAGAATTTTAGAAAAAAAATTAGAAAAACAGAACAAGAATTATTGTAATAACGTATTAAGTAATAGAATTGCGCAGGTTACAATTAAAATAGAAATTATTAAATTCTTTCTTAAAAGTTGTTACATTGGTAAAGAATAGGTCCACATCAATTATTCGAGATATTTCATTAAACATTCTACTAGCCCTGATCATATAAGAATTTTGGCGATAATTAGTACTATAGTGTTGAATATGCAGTAGGTCACGTTTTCTTCTCGAGGCTGCTGGAACGCGAAGCTGGATTTTGCTGGTGAGATCAGCGCAATCCGCTGAGCTGTTGGCTAAATTAATAAGAAGAGCCAGGTCTGATACTTTCCGTCTAGCAGATAAAGGCAGTAGATGGAATTTTTTGCAGCGATCGAAATAGTTGTTCAAGTACGTTCCAGATCTGAATTGCACGTATCTAAGAAATTTCTTCTGTATGTTTTCAATACGGTTAATATATATGTCATAAACTGGGTTCCAAACAGACGAGCAGTACTCGAGATGGCTGCGCACAAAACTACAGTAAAGGATTTTAAGAGTTTTAATGTGTCTGAAATTAGCCGAGACGCGTATTAAGAATCCCAAAGCTTGAGCGGCTTTTTTAATGATATCGTCTATATGACAATCAAATAAAAGTTTTGAATCAAACGTAACGCCCAAGTCTTTTATCTTGGTAACTCTAGTTAAGGATATATCTGTAATTTTGTAGTCGTAGTAAATGAGGGTGGTCTTACGAGTAAAGCTACATACGTAACATTTGGTGATATTTAGATCTAGTTGGTTACGACGGCAGTAGTCAAGGAGTCTATTAAGATCCTCCTGGAGGCGAATAGCATCGTCAATGGTTGTGATTTGGCTTAAAATTTTCAAGTCGTCAGCAAATAGGAGTACCTTTGAATATTTGAAACATTCGATAATATCGTTGATAAAAATATTAAATAACTAGGGTCCCAATAACGAGCCCTGAGGTACGCCTGATGGTATGAACATAGGCCTAGAAGTGTAACCATTAAGAACAACAGATTGACATCTATTATCAACGTAAGAGGAAAACCATCTAAAGAGGTTACCCCTAATTCCTATCGCAGACAATTTGCGCAGCAATGTGTGATGATCCAGACGGTCAAAACATTTCGTAAAATCAGTGTAGATTATATCGACCTGCGTGCGCTCAGACATACACTCAGACAAATAGTCGCTACAGAGTATGAGATTGGTAGCAGTGGACCGCCCACGCATAAATCCGTGCTGACACGTAGTGATAAATGGACTTAGGATAGGATACAGCTGATTATAAATTATTCTTTCAAGCAGCTTTGCAAAAAGACACAACTTGGATACAGGCCTATAATTACTAACTACGTCCTTCGGCCCTTTTTTGTGTACAGGCGTTATGAAGGCCGATTTCCAGATAGACGGCACGACTCCCTCGGTGAGTGATCTTCTATAGAGTAACGTGAGCGGAGGGGTCAGGGATTCAGCGCATTTGCGAATTAGGATCGGTGGAATGTGATCTGGTCCCGCAGATTTGTTTAAATCAATCCCTTTCAATAGTTTACATACTTCCGATTCACGCACGTCAATAGTATGGATGTCAGACACACATATCGAAGTGTCATTCGAGATCGAGGAGCGTGGGTGATTTAAACAATTACTAGTGCTGGGCCGAGATAGAAAATTTGAGTGAAAGTAATTGCTAAACATGTTTGAGATATCCTCGCCGTCACTGGTACTTATGTCTCCTAATTTAAATAATGCTGGATATGCATTATTTATTTTTTTAGATTTTACATACGACCAAAAGGACTTTGGAGTTTTTAATATGTTGTCTTCAATACTCGTAATGTAATTGTTGTACATGTCGCGTTCGATATCTTTAGCGCGCTGTCGTAGTAAAATAAATGAATTATAGTCAGTCAGTCATATATTTATATATATATATATATATATATATATATATATATATATATAAATATATATATATATATTATAATTTTAAGTGAGTCAAGGTTAAGCTACTCAAAAGCCTTTAAGAAGCCTTGACAACTTCCACCTTTATCTTGCTGTCAAAAGTCACGGAACTTATCTAAATGGCCGTGGTGTAGTCAAAGCCAGATATAATTGTCATATTTACGTCTCGTGGCAGCCTGCCAACGACCTCTGTTCAGAACTTCCGATTTGCTGATAGGGGTCATTGTTTGGAACTGGCACAAAACTCTTACTACTTTTTGCTATTGATTCATGTTCAAAAAACGAACAGATGGACAGCCTGATAAGAACTGGTATAGTTAATACAAATATCTTTATATCAGACTACTATCATATGGTCCATTGGATAGCATTGCAAAATTTAGGGTTAGTTAATGATAAACCTTAGACAAAAATATGTTAGTAAATGTTTATATGATCCAAACTACAATTCATGAGAAATGAGAAAATCGTATCTGACTCACTAGCTGTCCCGGTGAACTTCGTGTCACTTTAAAACCTTCCCTGGACTTCTACGAATATTTTAAGACTAAAACCAGCCCAATCCGTTCAGCCGTTTTCAAGTTTTAGCGCGACTAATACATTTGAAAATCCAGTTTTATATATCAGAAGATTTTTGAATTGGGCCATCATAGTCGATCGACTCAGAGTCGTTAAGATTAATTTAGTAAGTTCTCTGATGAAGTCAAAAGAAAGGGAAAATATTCATTTTGGCGGTATCTACGTCTGTGCTTATGTAATGACTAAACTGCTGGTCCGATTTTCCAAAGTTCAAAAAAAAGTTTTTTAAGTAGTCGGGCACTTGTTGACTGCTTTTTTGTCTTAAAAACTTTTGTCTCCACAATTCACAAAGTTCTCAGTTGCCACCTTTGAATTGTCAAAAAGCAATTGCAATCAAGCACTATTGTAAAGTTTCAAAGTATTGCAGGAAAGTTTAGATTTTATTTGTGAAAGTCTGCAAATGACATTGCAACAATGGCAAGTGCTAGGGTTAGGAAAGCTTCTGAATGCAACTGTGAAAATAAGGCTTCAATTTTATCTCAAACTGAATGTAGTCCAAGCTTACTGTTTTTATCCAACTACAGTGAAGCCAAAAGGGGGTAGTAATTTTGGTATTTTTTTATGAGTTCTGTGTAAGTGTTCCAACGTAGTTAAAAACTGACCAAATTTTAATAGGAAGAATGCTGATAATGTGGTCGTAGGAAATTCGGGTAACAGACCATTACACTACACTACATTATTTTTTTATGAAAGAAGGGGGCAAACGAGCAAACGGGTCACCTGATGGAAAGCAACTTCCGTCGTCCATGGACACTCGCAGCATCAGAAGAGCTGCAGGTGCGTTGCCGGCCTTTTAAGAGGGAATAGGGTAATAGGGGACGGTAGGGATGGGAAGGGAAGGGAATAGGGGAGGATACGGAAGGGAATTGGGCCTCCGGTAAACTCACTCACTCGGCGAAACACAGCGCAAGCGCTGTTTCACGCCGGTTTTCTGCGAGAACGTGGTATTTCTCCGGTCGAGCCGGCCCATTCGTGCCGAAGCATGGCTCTCCCACGTATATATTTATATTATTATATATTTATATTATTCTTGTATATATTTATATTTGGAATGTCGGAATCGGTTCCAACGATTTTCATGAAATTTAGTATATATAGGGGGTTTCGGGGACAATAAATCGACCTGGCTAGGAATCATTTTTATAATAATATGTCATTTTATTCGTGTTTTATCGAATACCAAGCAAAGCTCGGTCAAATAGCTAGTAATATTATAAATGTGAAAGTGTGTCTTTCTGTCTTCCTCCCTTCACGCTTAAACTGCTAAACCGATTTTAATAAAATTTAATATGGAAATACTTTGAGTTCCGGGGAAGAATATGGGATACCTTTTATCCTGAAAAATGTACGGTTCTCACGCGATAAATGAATTATGGCGCAACGGAGTTGCGGGCGTCATTTTGCCCTTTACATTCGGGTTAAAGCAACAATTTTTGATTAATATTATTTTAGTAAGATGTTAATAAGTGCACAGTATTTTTGCAGACTATGTACTTTTAAAAGGTCTGATAAACTAATGGAATTTAACGACACGTGATGATGCATACAAAATTTATCAACCATATTTCAGCTTTTCCCAAATTTCCATGCGGCCATATTCCAACGATTTTCCACGTCATTGTTCGTAATTTTCCGTAATATTTGATGCCTCATTACAAATACACGCCGGGTGAGCTCGTTATTCTTTTCATTAAAAATATTATCAGCTCTGAATTCCTTGTTTTTATAACTGTAATATAAATTATTCGCGACAACAGAACAAAGGGCGGTGTTTTTATAAAGTAATGAAAAAAATGTTCACTGTATTTTCCATTTTTCCATCATGGCGGAGGCGGCCCTAATGAGTATTAATTCTGTTCGCTTTGATAAAGATCGGAGCCCTTTGGTGTTATTCGCAGTATTAAAATATTTTGAGTATTAACGTAAGCTTTGAATTACCTTTATTATTAAAAAAATATTACAGCGTCCGTAGCCTAATGGCTCCTAGAGGGTGCAGGTTCGATCCCGGGTGGAGGCGTGTACTAATGAGACATTTTCTGATCTCAAGAACATAATACGGACACTCTTACGGTGAAGGAAAACATCGTGAGGAAACCCGCACATAGGTCCCACACGTTTTGACTAGTTCTTTCCTCCTTCCTTGGGCAATTATGCGGTCATTTAAAAATCTTGTCCCAGGCACTTAGGTATTTGGTTTTGGTTACATTGCTCATCAAATACTGTATAAATCATCCACAACGGATGCAAAGGCCTAGTATTTTGTTGAGTAGGTTGTCTATTTAGTAATAACTAAAATTAAGTATAACTAAAGCATTAACTTAGTTGTTAATTTATTCCATATGCAATATAAATTTTATAGGAACTTTCTTTTAACAAAATTAGTTTAAAATTAATTTTGTGTCTATGTGTTTATTATAAGGAGGTTATAAATTATTGCTCATGTTAAACACCTGATTATTTTGCCTTACATATTAAAATTTTGATAGGTACGTTCTTTACTTCGGTTCTATTGTAGAGTGGGATCATTGAGGTACTATAGACTGGAGAGAGCCTTATATCGGTGTATAAGCGTCAAAAGCGTGTAATGTTATGTCCTACTTACTAGGACATAACAAAGGAGTCGGTCTGCATATTTCATGTAATAAAAGTGTTAATAAAGATTTTTAGTGAACATTTAATGCTAGATATTGTTGAGTTTTGTGGTTCCGCTAAATAATAAACCATAAGAAGGGTCAAAGAATGCCTCAAACACGTGTATTTAACATTAAATACGTAAGTTTTGAATAACGTTTTTTGGGCTTTTCAATCGGTATTTTTGTAAGCTAAAAAGATAATTTATAAGTTTAGTAATCCTTTATTCGTGATATATAAGGCATTAGTGCTAAAAATGTCACATCAATTTATAATTTGGCTATAAAAATTGCATAGCTTTTTACGTGTGTTTACGGATTCTCAACACTTGAACTATAGTTAATCGATATCATGAACTAATTGACTTTCTTTCCTGTATCATAATGTGCTTCGAAATAATCGACAAATAGAAATATTCAAGAAAATAAACGCACACTACTTGTATGAAAATAATCACAAAATGGCCACGCGATGACGGGCTAAGACTACATCTATACTATAATACTTTATCTATGAGTGGGATATTATGTTATATGAATGCTACTCCGTCAGAGGTCAATCAACCCTGGTCCCTGACACATGACTGGCCCGTAGTGAGGTGTATCACGGACGTTATATGAGCTCTATTACACATAATGTTCATACGCTCAGTGCTTTGTAATCCAAGACGGTATCTTGTAAGACGCATATTTGAGCTTTACTACTAAATAATTATATATGTCTTCAATGACAAAGGGACGGACAGTTAATCCAAATAGACTTGTAATATTGTAGATAAGAAAACAAACAACTAGACTTGTAATATTGTAGATAAGATAACAAACAACTAGACTTGTATATTGTAGATAAGAAGAACAGAATGACATGAAAAAGAAACCGAAATATTTTTAACTTTAACCATGCTTTTGTTTCTGCGTTTTTTGCTTCCTTACTTACAGCTTATAAGCTACAAGTACCTTATTTCTTGAGTTAAAGCTAATGAGTGCCTACAATGAGTAGTAGTTAGTATATACACCAGCACAAAAACGCGGAAAACTTTGTGAAATTAACGCTTGAACTTTCTTCTCAATCTATTTCAGCATAAATTTTAAACTAAATCTGCTCCTCAAGCGGGATTCAAATTTAAGTTTTTAATAAACGGAGTTAATATTTCAAAGTTTTCCATCTCATTCGAGATTGGAATTACTAATTACTTATTGTTTTTATTATTCTTATTTTTGAAAGGGAATTAACATTGTTGTAATATTTAATTTTTATATTAATAATAATAATAATAAACATTTATTCAAGAACTTAGGGCATTACACCACGCTACGTTACAAAATAAGACGTAAACACACAGTTAAAATGAAGTTGACATGTAACTAGCCTAACTATGAATTAACAACAAAAAAAGTAACAGGTAACAAAAATTTAAATAATAACATAGTTATCAGGAGTACCATGGGAAGGCAGGAGGTGTAATGATCAAGCCACTGAAATGGAGTCCACTCAGGCAAAACGACTATGGATATACCACAGTCGCTGATATTCCATGGATCCTAAACTTCAACACATGTTGAAAAATATCAGTGAACTTATTTTTATGAAAAGCAAAGCAGGGTTGGTCTTAAGGCAACTCTCAAGGAATATTCAGTACGAAACCTCGCATTTCAGTGTCCATTCGTTCATTATGCGATTCTCTATCCATAATAACCACTTATAGAGCGAAAAAGTAACGTATTAATATAATGAAATAAAATAAACTAGATATTGAACTGTATTTCTCTCATCAGGTGACGGTATCAACGGTGAACATGCTGACAACAGTGCTAAATGACAGTCCCATATTCCCCGAGAATGAGGAGGAGCAGGCTGACCTCTCCGCCCCATTGTTGATGGACAGCCCACAGGTATAACTTACACCGTGAGATGAGCCACAAAAAAGAGTTCGAACCTTTTTGTATGGAGCGTGGCATACCTACCTAAAGTTATTTTCGTGGACACCTATGAAACATACGTCAATCGACAATGAAACTACTTGCAAAAAACAAATACTCTTTGACAAAATGTCGTAAATGACATATTTTTTTAAATATTCCAGATTTTATAATTATCTAAAATGTTATTTATTTTACATTTTCAAACTGAAATAACTCAGAAAGTATAAAATTTACTACATTTTGTCAAAGAATATTTAATGTTAGTAAACATCTTCTCTATTGATTGGCGTATGTTTCATGGGTGTAAACTAAAAAACGACATTTTATATGTACTTGTAAATTTAGGTATGCCAATAAGGTTTGTTGTTCTTTTCGTTTATCAAAGGCATTGACATTGCAACCTTATGCCACGCGATGCATTTTTAAACCATTCAAAACTAAACATAAGTTGATATACAATTGACAGATGTTAGTTCTTCGCTAGTTCTAATTTTGTAATTACTCATATAAAATATTTTCGTCGCATCGTCTCTCTACGTATCAACAGAGTAGACAGAATTATAGAGTATGCCGACTTAGAACTGATGTTGAAATTTTTAAATTTGACGTATTATGACGAAAATCGTCGCTAGGGTTGTTAACTTGTTACCTACGAATTTAAAACTATATATATGACATATTCGCTGGACGTGTTCCTCTTTAGTCGTATTGTTGTTTGTGTTTTGGCATATGCGATTAAAATTGTCAGAATCCAATTTTAAAATCTTTATTTTAAATATTTAAAAATAAATTATAGCAGCCAGCGCGAGGCACATTCCGTTCATAATCCTAGTGAAACCCGACGAATTTGACAGATATTGAAACCTGTCCGTTTCTTTGCAGTCGAACTACTGGTCGTTATGTCTATTGTGGTATCAATGTGCAAACTTACACTAACGTCTTTTGATTATTTCCAAGATCTTCCCCAAGTGAATCAGTCACTCTTTAAATAGGATCTCTATCACGGGAAATAATTTTTAACCACTGTCTGGACGAGCGCCAATAGAAATAAACAGCGGCCCGATTGCTATCGTTATTTGGTAGATTTAAGTTTCGTAGAGGGTCTACGAATTTCGTAGAGCGTCTACGGCCTACGTTGTGGAAGGTCTACGAAGATTACAAAAAAGGCAGATTAAATAATCAATTAAAGTTCAAGTAAACTACTGCACATCTTAAAATCAACTAGCTTACATAATTTGGCTCTTCAAGCTACACATCATAATGTTAACGGAGAAGACACTTGGCTAGACTTAATATTAACTTTGAATCCACTCCTAGTTCACTCGCATGGTCAGTATCCCGCGCCGGCCTTCTCGCTTCATGATCTACTCTTTCTTAGGTATGTCATGAAGCCTCTTAAGAAAGAATCTAAAATAATATTTGCGCGCAGCTTCTCACGCATGGACATTAGTCAACTTAAGTCGGACGCAGCTTTAATCAACTGGGATCAACTTCTAGCCACCACCAACATTAATGATAAAGTGCAGGTCTTTAATAATTCAATTCTAGCCCTTTATGATGTTCATGCACCAGTCAAACGAATTAAAATAAAACATCCCCCGGCACCCTGGATGTCGTCTGAGATAAAGGAGGCAATGAGACGACGTGATCGCGCTTTTCGCAAATACAGGGCCGACCGATCCGACATTAAGTGGGAAAAGTTTAAGGAGGCGAGGAATAAGTGTAATCAGATGGTGCGCAACGCAAAACGCCGACACATCTCCAGTAAAATAATTAATTATTCTTCTTCAGGTGCTAACCTTTGGAAATTTCTTGGTACCATAGGCTTCGGGAAATCGTGTCATCTGGAGTTGCCATGCACGGTTAGTCTGGATGACATTAATACCCACTTCGCTACTTCTCCTATCATGGACACACTCACTAAATCTGAAACAATAGACTATTTAATCGGATTACCACGAGCAAATATAGATAATTTTCAGTTAACACCAGTTACTACAGGCGAGGTTAAAGCAGTCATTAAGTCCTTAAGTTCCAGAGCCGTGGGTTGTGATGACATTAGCCGCCAAATGATCACTCCCATCCTTGAATATCTTCTCCCTGCCATCACTCATATAATCAACTTCTCATTTGAGTCCTCCACATTTCCCAACTTATGGCGTAAGGCTTACGTCCGGCCTTTACCGAAAGTACAAAATCCTACTCAACCCTCTCATTTCAGACCAATTTCCATCCTCCCCTTCCTTTCAAAAGTGATCGAGGCGTGTGTTAACAAGCAGTTATCCCGGTTTGTGTTCAAACATAACTTTCTCTCTACACTACAGTCAGGATTCAGACCGGGACACAGTACCACTACAGCTCTTTTGAAAATTACAAATGATATAAGAACCGGTATGGAGGATTCTAAAATTACTGTCTTAGTGCTGATTGACTTTTCAAACGCCTTTAACAATGTTAATCACGACATTCTTCTAGCAATCCTCTCTCATATTATGATCTCGCCCGAAGCGCTAAAATGGTTTCGTTCTTATCTTCGGGGACGTCAGCAGCGTGTTCGAGTAGATCAGTCTTTTTCTGATTGGCGGACTCTCGAGGCTGGTGTCCCACAAGGCGGCGTCCTCCCACCCCTTTTATTTTCATTATTTATTAATTTCGTCTCCTTTGTAATTCGCAGTGCGCATCATCTGTACGCTGATGACTTGCAGGTTTACGGTCAGGAAACAGTAGAAAACCTACCAAATGCTATCGATAATATAAACCGAGATCTGAATGCTATCAACACATGGTCCACCAAGTTTGGGTTGTCTGTGAATGCCGCTAAGTGTCAAGCGATTTTGATAGGAAGCCCGAGACTACTGAGAAAAGTCGACACTAGAACTCTCCCATCTGTAATTTTCGACGGAAACGTTATTCCTTTCAGCCCCAGTGTTAAGAATCTCGGTTTGTATATTGATGCTAATCTCGATTGGCGTACTCAGGTGTCTCACGTTAGTAAAAGTGTCACTAATTGCCTGCGGTCTCTCTATCGCATGAAATATTTCTTGCCATCCAGTATAAAAATTTTACTAGTACAAACTCTTATACTCCCAGTACTGGATTATTGTGATACTTGCTACTTCGACCTTAATTCGGAGCTCCTCAACAAACTCGACCGGCTTCTCAATAATTCTATTAGATTTATTTTTGGCCTCCGTAAGTACGACCACATCTCCCCTTTCCGTGCCAAGTTGCAGTGGCTGCCGATACGTGAACGACGATCGCTACGGGCATTGTGTACCCTCTTTTCCCTGCTCCACTCTCCCTCTGCACCTGACTATCTGGCGGCTCATTTTAAATTTAGATGTAGCAATCACGACAAAAATCTCCGGTCCACAAATAACATGCTCCTTCTTTGTCCACCCCATAAAACATCACTCGTCCATTCCTCCTTTCATATCCAAGTTATCCTCCTTTGGAACGCACTGCCAGTGGAAGTGAGATTGGCTAAGTCAAAAAAGGTATTCAAGCGCAGAGTTCGTGAATTATTTTTGATTAAGTCTCAGGCAGATTAAGAACAGAATAAATTAAGTTGCTTTTAATTAATATATTATTAGTATATATATATTATATAAAATATGATATTTATTGTGTATATAAAATATATATATTATTATTTATTTATTAGTTTATTTGAACTATAGTATCCGTATAGTATGTAATAGTAATTATTATAGTATGTATTTATTAATGTTGATAAAATTATAGATGTACTTTGCATCTACCACATCTCGTCTCTATCGTCTTCACCCAAAGGTTGGCTGGAAGAAAATGCCTAAAGGCATTAAGCCCGCCTCTGTACCTTGATGTGTGCAAAAAGTATAATAAAAAAAAAAAAAAAAAAAAAATAATTTTAAATGAACAGTTTAATAAACATGGAATTAATTAAATTATGTACAATCGAGAAAATTGATTATTAGGCAGATGGCGGACTTACGTCATTGGGTTATGTCAATTCAATGTTATCCGTGATCAGCGGGGCTAAAATCATCCCTCCACTTGAGGCACAGTATAGCAATATTAGTCCCTACAGTAACGAAACGCCTTTGATGTCGCACGATGCCGCCACCGATGACAGGTACCGAGAAGATATGCCAGGGTTGCCACGAAACGGGAAATAAAATAATAATAAAATATTGTGCTTGTAATGCAAATGTTATCATTTAATCAATTTAATCAGCGTTATCTTTACATATTTATTTATTTAAAAAACTTTATGCACATAAAGGTACAAAGGTGGACTTAATGCCGTATGGCATTATCTATCAGTCAACCTTTGGGCGATACAAGGACAAAGTTGTATAGGTGCCAGTCGAGTTGAAAGAGGAAAAGACAGAAAAATATAATAAATATATATTATACTTATAAAATATATATTGTATAATATTATACTATACTTATAATACACATAAAATTATATATAAATAAAACCAATAACCATACGTAATATATTATTTTATAATAACTATATTATAATAATATATAGTTGATCAATGATGATGCTAAAAATATTATAAATATTAATTTATGCCATAAATTATGAAAACTAAGAGTCTGCCAACTGTTTCAAGTGAAACTCACGTACCCTGCGCTTAAAAGTATCTCTGGTTTTTGACATCCTGATTTCCGGAGGAAGAGCGTTCCAGAGGAGAATAGCTTGGATATTAAAAGAAGAGTGGACGGAACTTGACTTGTAAGAAGGGCAACTTAAAAGCTGATTTGAAGTGGATTGGAGGTTTTTATCGTGCCTGCTGCAACGGTATTGAAAGTGAGGGGCGAGATATTCGGGAGTATGGGGATGATGCAGCAGTGAATATAGCACACACAGTGCCTGCACAGAGCGGCGCTGACGTACTGGTAACCAGTGTAGCTTGGAGCGATACGAAGAAACATGGTCGTATTTTCGAAGGTTGAATATGAATCGGAGGCAATTATTAAACAATCGGTCGAGTTTATCGAGTTTGTCGGCATTAAGATCTAAACAGCACAGGTCACCATAGTTAATTATAGGAAAAATAAGGGACTGGACCAGCAAGGTCTTGACCGGAGTGGAAAGGAAATTTACCCATCGATCGTGGAATAACGAGACACAATAGCTTATCTATTGTTATCGCGGCCGGATGCGGCCGCTTAGGGCTTCATGAATTAAGCCGGTAGATGAATCGTACGTATTATGTCGTACTGCCAGATATTTACGTGAAACTTTAGATGATTTTAGTTCTCTATTTAAAAAATTAATTAACCCATCAAGCCCCATAAGCTCACCGGTGAGCGAGACACAATAGAATAACAATAGATTTCCAAGGATCCACGAATCACGATCGAAGGATTAAAATAATGAAGACGCATTCGAAATTTCCAATATATAAAATATCCAATAATTAACCACACGTCAGGTGTAACAGAAGCACTTCAAAACTCTTATTACGTGCGCGGTAAGGTCGCGGTATGTTACACTTGATATGTGTACCTGGGTAGGTAGGTACTAATTAGTATGTAACAGGGTATTTAACAGATTTTTAATTTATTCTATATTGTTTCTCTCCTTGTTACACTTTTTACAACGTAAACAATAAAACAGAGATGCAAATACATGCCGCCAAGGCCAACACAATACTAGTGTAAACTGTGAGCCGATATTTATGAAAATTTAAATCCTTTTTGTTTTTTGAATCAGATTCACATGCGTACACTGAACATTTATTATAATATCCCATTGTTTATAAGATAAGTTATCATTTTACAACACAAAATTCGTAGACAACGCGCCAACGTCACCCCTGTGGGCGCAGGTACACAAACTCCGCGAGTTTGTCTACGCGGGCCCGCGCCGCCCGCTTCCCCGCGGGTACCCCTCGTTGCTCTGCGCAAGTACATTCGTTTCACTACTGTAGGGATATGTCATATTGCTATACTGTGCTTGAGGGTCGAACGTCTGCAGTCTCGCCACAAGGTCAACTTCAGTTTCCTTTGTGGTGAGAGTACCGACGCATCTTCTGTCGACCTTTGAAGCGGAGGAATTCTGGCCGACTGATGTGGTCTACCGAAGGTTCCGGGGAAGACTCCGGAATGAAGCGCGCGTCACGTCACCGATAACTCGTGATAAAGTGTAGTTATTAAGTGTATACAGGATGTAACAAAAATAAGTGATAATACTTTAGGGTGTGTACGTGTTCCTTGTAGAGAGTTCACTGTGAAAACGGCAGCGCTGAAAGACCAAAATTTTTTTTCACTTTTGCATGGGGAAACTCCTGACGCTCGGGCCCTTGCCCATACAAAAGTGAAAAAAATTTTCGTCTTTCAGCGCTTGCTACTTTCACAGTGAACTCTCTACAAGGAACACGTACACACCCTAAAGTATTATCACTTATTTTTGTTACACACTGTATAATTTATATGTATGTTAGTCATTAAGGTATATATTGTATGGGTCTATGTAGCCTGCTATAAATAAATAAATAAAATAAATAAAATAAAATAAAATGGTCTCTTTGAATAATAATTAATCATAACATGATTATTATTTTTTTTAATCGCAAAATTGACACTCTGTAATTCATGTCTAGTAATTCGAACTTTGACAGTTTTGACAATTCAATTGCTGAATTGATTGAGACGACTGACGAATTCTGGCCCCGCTGTAGACTGACTTTGACATAACGCGAAAAAATTACGTAGGTCCGCCATCTGCCTATAATAATGCATCAACTTCTCTGATAGTATCTTCATAAAATGTTTTTTTTTGGCAAAACAAAACAAAGTCTGCTTATCTTTATCCGGAACTGTAGGAAAGTCAATGACAGCAAAAATACTTCCTAGTAAGACGGAAAGCGTGTACCTAATAATATTCACATATAAGTATTATACTTATAGAAGTATCAATGAAAGTTAGGTTACACTTTGAAAGTCATAAAAAGGACCATAATTATATCCATTCGTATTCAACTTCAACCACAAATAGAACCTAAAATTTTATAGTCCCTAAAAGGTCCGCCCATATCAATAAAACATTTCTTCCAGTGCGTCGTGTTCGGAACCTTTATGATATGGTTCGCGTCCATCACCATTAACCTGGGGCCCACGTTCTTATCGGGGGCCCTGGCTGCGAGCGCGGGGTCCTACGGCTCGTATGGCCCCTCACCCTCGTGCCCCCTCGTCCGGGGACCTTTCCGCCACTACGTGTTGAATGCCCTCTGGATCGGCGTGAACGCTGTCTGCGTCGGCCTCACCCTTTTCCATCTGAAGAAACTGCATCGAGATCTCACTAAGGTAAGGCTTGTGAAGAGTGCAAGAACCAGAGGTTTGGAATTTTTAGAACGAATGATTTCAATCAATATCATATTGCAGTCATATTTTTAAATTGAGGCATCAATACAAATTACTAGATGACCAATGATTGTAATAGCTGCTTATAATGGTTTAACCATTATAAGCAGCTATTGCTTATAATGGTTAATGCTACCAAAAAAGTGTATAAGTTAAAGCTATGTATTATAAAAATATTACCCTGTAAACTTGATACAGCAAACCTTAATCATTATTATTATCTTATTATATTCAATTTATAAAAGTAGTGAAAGTTATACGTGGGAGAGCCATGCTTCGGCACGAATGGGCCGGCTCGACCGGAGAAATACCACGTTCTCACAGAAAACTGGCGTGAAACAGCGCTTGCTCTGTGTTTCGCCGAGTGAGTGAGTTTACCGGCGGCCCAATCCCCTACCCTATTACCTTCCCTACCCTCCCCTATTCCCTTCCCTTCCCAATCCCTACCATCCCTATTCCCTCTTAAAAGGCCGGCAACGCACCTACAGCTCATCTGATGCTGCGAGTGTCCATGGGCGACGGAAGTTGCTTTCCATCAGGTGACCCGTTTGCTCGTTTGCCCCCTTATTTCATAAAAAAAGTGTGTAAGTTAAAGCTATGTGTAATAAAAATACTACCTTGTAGTATTTTAACTTGATACAGCAAACCATACCATAATCAGTATTATTGTCACTCCCTGGTTCTTGTACTCGTGCGTGTATATGTATCACACAACACTATATGTGCTTACCCGATAGTTACAGCTTCGTAGACGATTATGTCGTCATACATGTGGATTTGTTTTGCCGTTTTATCACACATGACACAGACCACACTGTAACTACATCAGACTCACCCACAGACATAGATCAAGATAGATACCGCATGTCGCTCCATTTGTATGAAAACGAGCGTGTCACTTTTTTCTTACCTACTGTGACGTGCCGATGATAAGAGTCTCCATTATCTTGGCCAACGTTTCTATTTTAATTTCTACAGCTCAATACGGCACTTTTAGGCATTTAGGCATTTTTAAAATTCCGATTGACGTCCGATTCTGATAGCAGACTAAAGAACAGATTTTCGGAAGATGAGCATTGCTCGTCGTTTGGCAACGCGAAGTACATATACATGCGGTATCTATCTTGATCTATATCTGTGGAATCACTAGATCCTTGCAAGAAGACTCGGGAAGTTTTCATAAATCATATAGTTTAAATAATATTTCTTAATTGCATGCCACAATCTATGAAGTATGACACAAAAGTGCAATTTTAGACAATAGCTAACATAATAATGAAACTGCAATGCAAATGCTTCTCAATAATTATTTTAGTTCATTTTCACGTACGTAATACCAACATGTTGTTGCTATAAAAAGCGAAGATTGTCGAGTACTATTCATTATCAACTAGGGTTTTCTCTTTATTCAATATGCAGTTAACTAAAATACATAAAAATATACTTTATCGACAAGAAACGAGATAAATTTTATTCCATAGAAATACAGTCAATCTCGTGCGAATACATTAAGTAACTCAAGCTGCAAATTCTAAGCACCTCTGGAATTCCGAGATCTGTTTCAACCTGTAGTACAACTGTACAAACTTAGGGAATTTGGCTACGATTCATCCACTCCCGACTAACTCCCGAGGGCTTCTTAGTGAGGATTTGGCTGGGAACGAACATCCATCGGTTGAATCACTATAAGATTTAAATTTTTGTTGAAATGTATGCGCTTTTTCACACGTTCCGTATAGTCCAATGTAGATATTTATAAATTAAGTATCGAAATTTAATACGACGAATCATAACAGCTTTCAAAAATTAACTGAAAATGCAATACATAACTTTAATATCGATGATCGATGGAATCGGTCAAAATGGCGATGCTTTATAATGTTAGAATGTCTTTACACCTGTTACACCAGCAGGCGTAGCATAGTCACCATAGAAACGGTTTCTTTCTACGGAAGAATCGACGTACTGACAGATTTTATCGACAAAATGGCGGATTTACGTTATCTAACTGTCACTTTGTCTATTCTTCCGTATAAAGAAACTGTTTCTATGGTGACCATGCACGCCTGCAGGTACGAATGATTGACATCAAAGAGCTCGCTAATATGCCTTCGCTAATTACACTAAACTCCGCACTGCTTAAT
Source organism: Aricia agestis (assembly GCF_905147365.1). Taxonomy (NCBI): domain Eukaryota; kingdom Metazoa; phylum Arthropoda; class Insecta; order Lepidoptera; family Lycaenidae; genus Aricia; species Aricia agestis. The sequence continues at coordinate 15,885,283 of NC_056415.1, forward strand.
AATATCGAATATAGTAATATTGATTACGAGCTTTCGCCCGCGGCTTCGCTCGCGTTAAGAAGTATTATTATGTACAAACTTTCATCCCCTATTTGAACCCCTTGGGGTTGGAGTTTATCAAAATCTCCGTCCGTCCGTCCGTCCAGTGGTTTGGGCTGTGCGTTGATAGATCACTATGTCAATCAGTCAGTCACCTTTGAGTTTTATATATATATAGATTAACTTGATTGCAAAATAGTTATAGATAACATACGCTTAGCGCGCGATTAATCACATACAATACTTGATCTCTTCAAATTGGTTTGAAAATTTGATATCATTGTTATTAGCAAAGGCATCTTAACTAAGCTAGTCTTTTAAAAATAGAGATTTCGATCATTAAACGGAATTTTTGACAATCGAAGAATAACAGGTGTGAAAAAATATATAGCCACAGCCGAACATATAACCTCCTCGTTTTTTGGAAGTCGGTTAAAAACTCATCGCTATTTTAGGCGTGTGGAAAGGCGCGAGCGACGGTTGATAAAATTTAAATCTTATTGCATGCAGGCTAACGTAGAAGCTGTACGGGTAGCTGGTCTAGTGACCACGCTAGTCAGCATGGCCGGCGACAACAGGCTGCCCAACAGCGTTGGACCCAGGGTAAGTTGCATGCATGGGCAAGCAGGAATTGACAACGTATTCGTAACGTTTATTCTAAATAATCACACACGGTTTTGCTCGATAGTTTTACTCCGAATTGAAGGAAATGACATATTTAATTCCATCGAGCCGGCTCGAAGCGAGTCTTCGAGGCTCGAGCTGTCAGTTTTGCGGTCCACACGGTGGTTATTGCTCGATTTGGAGTAAAACTATCGAGCAAAACCGTAAGTGAGTACTTAGCTTTAGAGAGTCTTTAATCAAGTTTCATCGCCGCATAAGACAACGAAGTAACTTTTTTTCTTCGTTAGCGTAAGCAGTATTAACATTTTGGCTAAAGATTTTTTCTGATATAACCTAAACTTATGATATTCTATAACGTTACGAAGGTATTCATTTGTTTCTGCTGAGCCCTCAGTAGCACTCTGGTTTCTAAAATTAGCATAGCTCTTATAAATTGGTCGTAACACAACTGTATTTACTAATATATATTGAAAATATTCCCTGAGGTTATTAGCATTTCTTACATACATATTCGTTATAATAAGGCCACTGTATGATGGCAACGCCGTGCTAAGAAACCAGGGCGGCAGTATTAGATCTTTTAGTAGGAAGTCTGTCGACAGTCGACAGACGAGATATTCGCACAAATTCAAAGCTCTCTGAGTTTGTGCGAGTGAAAAATGCATGAAATTGAGTTTTCTTATGTTTTAGCTAATATGCATGCAAGCCAACAGTAATCTTACATGTTAAACATACAGCTAATTATGCCTTCATATTAATATACTCAACTTCTAGGGTTTCAATTTTGTAAAAAATCTTTGCAGCATCCATTACTTACATTTCAGTATGATATTATTTTAAGCGCATGATATTATCTTACGCAAATTTTCAACAAAGTAATATATGTAATATAATGTATGCTATGTATGCATATTATACATATGCAACTATGTATGCATAGATTTTTGCACCTGAATCTTTCTCGTACGTAGAATAGGGTCAGCCCTTTATATTCGTTAAACAAAGAGCCCTTTTAATCAATACGGCCATCTTTCACGTAGTAAAAAGTAGGTTTTCTGAATTTCCTATAGGAATAGTAAAAAGCGCTGCAATACTTTCAAACAATCTATCATTAACAATGCTCAAGAAAGAAATGATCACAAAAAAGAAAGGAGAATTGCTCAGTAGTTAATAATTTCTTTCTTGCTGTTACTTTCTGCGAAAAAGAGACAACACGTTAGCATTATCCTTTTCTAGATTATTTAATATTATCGTATCCACACTTAAGCTATTTTGTCAAGAACACTCAAATTAATGACAAATAATTTAAGTTCTCAATTGGAGTTTTTCCCAACGTGGCTCTTTAAACTTTTGCCTTTAATCTAACTTTACAAAGTTGCTGGTGCTATTTCTATTTCCGCTGGGCTACGAGTTACAGAATTTTATTTTGGTTGGATGTATTTGTGCTGCAGACGAGGTATAACAGATCGCTTGAATTTTAAATGCCGTTCGCTAAAACTAACTCTGAAAATTTTGAAGTATTCTATCGGCTTTTTAAAACTGAACAAACGAATGCAGCAAAGTGGAAATTATTTATATTCTTTGTTCTTTCAATTTTTATTGCAAGTCCTTTTTTTCTTAAACTTCTTATAATTCTTAATATCTAGCATTTTGTATTTCAATCTAATCTGAAAATAATTTTATAGTGCTTTAAAAATTTGGATATGCTTTAATAAAAAATCTTTTTACTAAACAAAACTAAATGAGTATTTTATAATCTTTATAATATTTCATTATTTTATTAATGTCTAGGAACGTCGAACTAATCGTCATGAATTATAGAAAAACTTGCTTTTCTATTTCGGGAATGTCTTACGCGATTGACGTTTTTGTATGCGACGTTCCTAGTATTATTGTGGGTAGTCGAACAAAAAAATGCAGGGTAGTTCGTATCTACAGACAGTAGATGGCGCGCTCGACGGCCAGTGCCGGTCCGGTGCCAGTCAAAACCTGCCGCTCGGCGGGGGCAGACGTCTGCGTGGGTACCTCGCGCGCGTAGAGCGGGAAGGCGTGCGGCGCGTGCGCATGTTCCTTGTCATCACGGCTGCATACGTGCTGTTCTGGGGCCCGCTGTTCATTATTACGCTGCTGCACCACCCGGCGTTCACGTCCCATGTGGCGTATGAGGTAAGTTTCATAGAGTTTCATTGCATATTGTCTCCAAATAATATATTTTTTTGAGTTTATTTGTACACCCATTTAAATACTTTTTGATCTTTGAGCTACTCCATCCAATCTACCAATTTTCCTATTAACAAAAATAGGACAATTAGCAGAGTTACTATTAAACATTTCTAAGTATCGAAAAAGCGACAATATATAAATCAAAATCGTCTTTGTTGGATACAGGTATGTAGCAAAGCCCTATATGGTATATAGAGAGGCGACATTTACGCAAATTAGCGGGCAATTTGCAATTCTAATGCCTCAATTTGAAGCACTTACAATTAAAGGAATCTTGTTCGCAACCGAAAAAGTAAACTTTATGGAAAATGCAGACATTGAATTTAATACTCTAGAAGAACAGAAAAATACGGCAATGTTTTAAAATGTTGATGAAAAAACAAAAGGTATAAACACGATGAAATTGTTTTCGCAAAAGGGAGCAAAAGAATTCAAAGTAATAAAACAAATTAAAAATTATAGACAGCACCGAGCTTCTGGACTTAAGACAAAATTACAAAACTTTATTGCGAACTAAATAAATGCCGAGCGCTTTTGTATTTATATTTAAATGGACCTGCAGCTGGAAATTCGTTTATATAATTACCATTTTAGAACCTAAAGCTCGCCATTTTTATGCTTTTACAATTTAATTTATAACTTTTCAATATCGTTAATTATCGGGTGATTTATGGAAATCGTGGCTGATGGAATTATAGACTTTGGATTTGATTGGAAAAGTTTGAACGGGATGAAATAACTTCAACGAATTTGATTACACTTTCGTCCTTTGGCACAAAGCCCATAACAATAATATGCAGTGTAGGTTGAAAAGTCCAGCTAACAGCAATTCTGATATAAATCTTTTATCCTACGGGAAAATAATATGTGTTGGTTTGATTGTTGTTAAAACATAATGGTCCGGGTTCCCTAGAACAATATTTTTTTTTATTACTATCAAGCTAATTTTTTGTGTGTAGCTTCATTTTAATAACAAAAACAACAATTTTATTTGCGAAAAATCTCGAAAGTGGTAGCTAACAGAGATAGAAAGTATTCAATCCTTTCTATCTCTGTTAGCTCACCGTACACACCGCACACTCACTCATTTACTTACAGGTTGAGGTTTATTTCGCGGAATATTGCTAAAAATAATAACATACTAAATTTTAATCTGAGCAATCGATTCCTAGGCGACCTACGTCATTTGCTACACAGCAGGCTCTATGTAACATTTTGTTATTATGTATATTGGTATGTGTACTAAAGAATTGTGTATGTTTTTATTGCGTTTGCGCAGTTGTACTTTCAAATAACGCTGCACATTTCGTACGTGCACGCCGCCGTCAACCCGCTGTTGTTCATGGCGCTGCACCGTGCGCTGCGTCGCGCGGCGCTGCAACTGTGCTGCGGCTGCTGCGTGCATTGGAGCCAGTTCGTGCTCGCACTCACCGCAGCAGGTAAGTTGTAGGAGCTGTTGAACAACGACTGCTAGCTCCTTGATGTAGATGACGTTGCCATACCATTCTTACCCATAGATCGATAAGTTAATACTAACCTATATGACTTAGAACAAGAAGAAGAATATAGGAAATCATAAAAGTAGATTATGTGTTTCACCAGTGTTGTTATAGTAATTTTATACACGATTTTGTTTCACGAGAAATATTAGATATAGAGATATAGTCAGTCAATGTACTACTATTTTTTCGTGTCTGCACACAGCACAATCCCCGCTGGCGCCAGCGTCGTTTTCACCTGCTGCGGCGTCGCCGGAGCCGCCGCCCGCGCCGCCCCCGCCCCTCGCCCCGCCCGCCCCGCCTGTGCCCCTGGGCGGGCCGCCCATGTCCATGGGCGGCGCCCCCATGCCGCACACGATGATGGTAATTACCTCTTATATGTAAGTGTTGACACCGTAATACGTGGTTTATCACTCGCACTCCTCCCGCACGCCCCTGTAGCGAGTCGATCTCTTTCTATTGTAGTAGAAATAGGCAACGAAATTAGTAAAATAAATACAGAGTATTTTTTTTTTATTATAAAATCTTCTTTATAATTACTTAATTAGTGTCATAGGCAAAAGATCTTCAAGAAATAAAACCACAAAATACCAATTAAAGTGGTGTCAAGTATTTTGACCAAATTTTTTCAGACCCCTTTTATTGTGTCTAGTTTGATCCACGTTTCTGTCTTAGCATGTTTTTAAAATCAGTTCTATTTAATAATAGTATTACAAATTTACTTTAAAAAAAATGGATTTGCATGGGTGACTAAAGCTGCACAACTTTTGGAGCTCATTGACCATCGAGCTATCTAACTTTCGACAACTTGTGGCGAATAACACAGTCATTTTTCACCGTGTGTAATGTGCCTTTAGTACCCATCTAGATCCCGCATAAGTTTACAGACGGTGTATAGTGTAAGAAAAAGTAACTTTGGCATAGAATCGAACTATAGTCCGTCAAGAAAGTGAAGAAATTAAAAAGTGGAAACATCGTAGTATCATCCCTTTTTTCTTAGATTGATTTGAAAGGGATGACACTATGATGTAGCCACTTTTTAATTTCTTCACTTTCTTGACAGACTATACATAGATTCTGAAAATGTGCATGATAGGTATCATGTAGAGTACTTTTACATTTGACGGAGCGCAGACCGATATCGTAACGATTTTAATGTAAAAATAATGTCGAATTACATATATTCACCCCTATTAGCCCCCGTAGCGCAATAATTATTCAGAAAAATAACATGTAAATAAAGTATGTTATCATTTACTAGCCCATCATAATTGGCAGCAATATACAAAAAATATCTTATCATAATATTATTGTTCTTTTTATCGATATATACTTTATTATAAATATGTACCACTATAGAAAAACTATCGAAAATCATTGAACAGAGTGTAAATATTAGACATACCCATAATCAACATTGTTATGAAATCATAGTTAATCCTTGCTTGTTGTTAATTGTAAAAGTAATTTAGTAAAGTAGTTAGATAAACCTTTTGCACTTTATCACAATTTTATTGCGAAGTGCTATGAATGCTTTCAGTAAATTATTTAATTAATTTAGACTTTAGGTACGAGAAAATGCCATTAGTATTTCAATATGGTAATGGCTGAACAATCTACCCAATTCGAACATTCGCCGTAATAACAATATGAATTTATTATCGTTCATCCTAATGGATAAGCTTAGTCTTTGTGAGAGGAAATAACTAATGATCTCTCCGATATCATTTGTAACAATCGCGCTAAAATAATTGGTATTTGAAAATCGACGCCAGCTCTCCTGACTTGGACCGATTTAAATTCATTCAAATCGTTACGCCATTGCATTGAAGTGTAAAGTCGTGGACGACATCGTTCCGTCAAGTATAAAAGGGGTTATCCAAGATGGCGTCGGTGGTAAACTGTCAAAAATCTCGATAGAGCTACGAGGTTGATGACGGCGAGAGTATGTCGAGTGCCCGTGTGCAGGGAGACGAGGATATGATGGAGTGGAGCGGGGCGCGACGCGTGCGGTCGCCCAGCCCGCTGCTGCCCGTCTGAGCCGCGCCCGCCTATGGCTTGGACCATACGCTCGCCGCTCGCGACATCTACCAATCGTCTATTAGTAATATTAGTTCGGACTATTACTTAGCATAGTCTACTGTGGTAAAACGTGTGAACTGTGTAAATTTAAACGGAAAGCTCTATTCTAAATCAAATGTATCTCCCGTATTATACAAACGTCATCCAGCCACGACGTAAGAGTCGACAATGGTCGTATTCAAACATCGTAGGTATGTATTCGAAAACTTAAAACTATTGTTTTTACTATACTAGTTATTCAAAGTAGTGATTTTTGATCTTTCGTTTTGTTACCCAATTCAAAAATTTTACCTAAGAAATTTAGCGGAAATGCAAATTGTGTACTTTTTATTCTAACCATTATTAAGTTTTTATTTATAGAGTAACAATCGTATTATTACCACAAAGATTCTCTATTTAAACATACATGTATAATAATGTACATAAGATATTTTATTGTCTGTAAAGGCTTAAATCTATGCACAGCTGGTCTAGATTTCGAATTACAATCACTTTTAGCGACTATTGAAATAACATTAAATTAGGAAATACTATAAAACCGTTAAAATTATGGCTAAAATAATTAATTATTGGCATTAAGATTTATAGATAAATTGTGGTCGTTGATAAAACATTAAAAAATTGGGAAATAAGCAATTATTATTTGAGTTAAATGAAGCCTACTTAGGGAAGCCATAAGGTGTTTTGTCATGGGTTTCTGGCCTGCTTCTAGCCATGAGGTTTTATTAAGATCTATAAAAAATTCTTGTATGTGAGTAGTAGATTTACAATAAATATTTTAATTTGATATTTACTTAGGGAAGCCATAAGGTGTTTTGTCATGGGCTTCTGGCCTGCTTCTAGCCATGAGGTTTTATTAAGATCTATAAAAAATTCTTGTATGTGAGTAGTAGATTTACAATAAATATTTTAATTTGATATTAAATGTATAAATACGTTATATTTTTGTATAATTTGTTCCGTACCATTAATATCTATTTAAATATATTATTTAAAATATTATGTAGGTTAAAATGTAAATATAAATTACAAAGATTTAGATAAATATATTGGCAGTATTTTTGGGGTAAAGTTATAGTTTAAATAAAGTACTTATATAGTGAGTATAATTTCCTAAATCTATTTTTTATCCGAAGACTGATTTTTGTTGAGAAATCTGCAGTTAGGTTCAAAGCTGATGTGCCAAACTAATTAAGTAACGACCGCAGAAAGATAATTACTACCCTTCATTTAATTAACTAATCAATAATTTATATCTTTGAGTATGGCAGTTCATTTTTTTATAATAAATTATTGTCTATAACTGACTAGAAACTTCTGTTGAAAGTAGAAATATGTTAAGAATTAAAAAACATGGAAACTAAACTTTGTCTACTCATTCGACCGTTGAAAGCAGAGATTACGAGAAAACTTTCTCCTCATCCCTCTGTAATTTTCGTGATTAATTGTACTTTAGTTATGAAATTCTATATTTATGACGAATACTTTACCGACTTTTTCAACCTCGAGAGATAAGCAAGTGCCAAAAAGTTTTTAATCTTTGTTTTATGGCTATGCTTGAAGTTTGGATAAAAAAACTTTTCTGATTCACTGACCAGCGAGAAATTTGTGATTAAATGTTACTTTAACTTCATGATAAGAATAACAGCTAATTCTAATTATGATCTACTAAATATACCTTTAATGTATGTAGGTACTATGATAGGGTAATGTCAAAAATTTTTAGAAAAATGTATATAAATGCATGTAAGTAACATTACAAAAACAAAAATTATTTTGTGTATTGTTATGTGCCAAAGCCATGCCAAGGAATGCCAAAATCAGCCAAAACGTGTTAGTTATAAATTAGAATAAGAATAAGTTTATTTTGACAATCACACAACACAATATAACATTACTACAAAAATACACAAAGAAATAAAGAACACAAAAAATACAATAATATTAAATTGTGTGACGTCAAAACTCTACCCAGCTCAGCATTAGCAGCGACAATATTTTTTTTCAGAATAAGAATAATTATTTTTGCATTTTTAAATAGTAATTATATTAATTTTTTTAAATAATCAGTAACGAATTAGGTACGAACCAATCAAAAACATAATATTCGGTCAAAATTGTCCCAAGCAACAATTACGTATTTGGAACTGACTTTCTTTCCTTGAAAGTAAACTATTTTTCTTCGAGGTGCTTTTCTGGTTTTAGTTTTAGTTCAAAAGGGCTCTTCTTGAATCTTGAAAACTTTAGATCTCTTGAAAATTTCGAAATCTTTTAAATCTCATAAACTTGTATAGAAAGTCTTATTGCTGTTCAGTTTGTTATGACTTATGAGTAAGAAAGTATAATATAGTATAATATTAAAGTGTATTATAAGATGTGTGGGTGAGTAATCCTTTGGCCCCACAAGATGGATTACTGATTACATGGTCCTCTAATTTCTTAAATTTGGAACTCGTTCAGATATAATGTAATTTATTCGTGCGTCATGCTTACGCGTAAGCCAAAATCAGGGCATCAAATAATATTGTCATCAAAATATTATGTGTGTATTCTTTTCCTATTCGAACTAGATTGCTTTACGTTTGATACCTTTTTGTGCGTAGATTTCTAAGTAATTTGCCGTTTGTGAACGTAATCTTAGGGTCAGCATGTAACGACGTATGTATGTATGAAGCAATGTGAAATTTTATTTTGTATCTTCCTCCGCAAATGATCTCAAGTAAGGGCGAAAAAATTTATGATGTGTTATTTACTTATATGATACAGGTGAAACAATGAATTTATTAGACACGTATACAATTTACGATGACAAGAGTATGGTTTAAAATGTAGAATCCATATTAATATTATAAATTCGAAAGTGTATTTGTCATTAACTTTTTACGATCAATCTGCTGTATCCTATGTTAATGAACTTCTATACAATGATATTTGCGGGCAACATTGAGTATTATAACTTCTTAAATTTATTATGTAATCATTGAGGCCTTTTAAAAAAATCTCTACTTAAATAAAAGCGTCAAGGTCAAACAGATTCATTTATTTTGTAATTTTCATAAAAGAAATGTAATATTCATTTTGTAATTTTCTTTTCAATGTTGGGAACATTTTTAAAACGTATTTTTTGTAGCATTCCAATGATATCTATCACCATTTTATGATATTGTTTAAACTATATGTGTAAGTAGATAAAAAGGAGTTGTAAATATAGACAGTGTAAAAACAAAATATATAAAATAATGTTATAAAAATGTGTGTTCGTAATAAAAAGAGGAAATAAATAAAACTTATAAAATATACAAATAAAAATACAGGATAAACTATTTTGTTTTATTTGTCTCCTTTCACAATATGGTGCAGGAAGAATTCACATAGGACCTCTCTACTCTGGCCCATGGGCCATGCTGGACAAATATAGCCAATTAAAAACTTCAAAAGGGTAATATTTGTTTATGATTGCCATTGATTGACATTAATTGTGCACCACGTAGACAGCAGCTCAATCTTGAAAATTTTGAAATCTTTTAAATATCATGATCTTAAGAGTCCGTATACAAAATTTTGCCGATTTTGCTGATTAACAGACGTGATTTAACAGTTAAAATACAGTATTTCTATAAGTTTTAAACCCGCGACAGTTTTGTGATTTTTGCTGTAAAAGGTTTAGAATATCACCTGGTTATGGATTGTATTGACGTCTTAACGGTATGAAAAAAATACAATGTATTGTTGAGAAAGTCGTCTATACAATGTTGGAATTACTTTTTACCACTTTAATATGAAATAGTTGAGTAAAAAAATATGTAACTCGGCAAAATTTTAGAGAAAATGGACAAAGAATTGCAGTTAATTTCTTCAACTTGGAGCTGTAATTCATAAAAAGAAAACGACAGAAATAATCTATAAATAAAATTCTATCCAATTCGAGAAAAATGAAAAAAAAAAGAAAAGCAAATTGTGCCAAAAACACGATTCAAAACAACCTAAATCTCACATTAGCCTTGCGGCGAGTAATATAATGTGAGATTTAGGTTGTTTTGAATAATGGTTTTTGGCACAATTCGTTTTTTTTTCTTTTTTCTCGAATTGGATAGAATTTTATCTATATAGATTATTTCTGACGTTTTCTTCAAAATTTCGGCAAAATTTCGTATACGGACTCTTAAACAGAAAGTCTTATTGCAGTTCAGTTTATTGTGAGTAAAAACTATAATATTATTAAAGTGTATTAAAAGATGTATACCTCAGTTATACCTCTAGTGGTAGTACAATGATAGTGCATAATCATAGTGGCTATATTATGGCCCAACGTGGAGAGGGGCCTTTGTTTTACGTGACTTAATAGTGTCAAACACCCTCAAGTTTTAAATTACCTCTATAGGCGCGGTCGCCCTAAAACGCTCCTAAAAACTTGTGACATTTTCTGGTAACTATTTTTGACTCATTTACTACATTGAAATACTATTCCATGGTATAGTATTTCAATGCTTGAAACAAAAAAAATATACTAATATTATAAATGCGAAAGTGTGTACTGTGTACATCTCTCTGTCTGTTACCTCTTCACGCTTAAAGCGCTGAACCGTTTTTTTTTAATGAACTAAGGGGGCAAACGAGCAAACGGGTCACCTGATGGAAAGAAACTTCCGTCGCCCATGGACACTCGCAGCATCAGAAGAGCTGCAGGGAATAGGGTAATTGGGGAGGGTAGGGATAGGAAGGGAAAGGAATAGGGGAGGGTAGGGAAGGGAATAGGGTAGGGGATTGGGCCTCCGTTAAACTCACTCACTCGGCGAAACACAGCGCAAGCGCTGTTTCACGCCGGTTTTCTGTGAGAACGTGGTATTTCTCCGGTCGAGCCGGCCCATTCGTGCCGAAGCATGGCTCTCCCACGTAAGATCCCACGATTATGATGGGCAGATACTTTCTAGTCTCGAGAAAAGATATATAATAGTTTTTTGCGAAAAATGTACGGTTCACGCGCAAAAAACGACTTTTGGATCAACGGAGTTGCGGGCATCATCTAGTAGACTTCGTTGTATTTTTTTCGATCTAAATTCTAATCTGGTATTCCATAAGGTAGCGTAAATTCGTTACCTATAATAAATAGCTCCGGATTTACCCCCGTCAACGTCAGTGCGAATAATCGCTTATGAAACTCAAACTTTTCTCGCCTCCGTTATTGGAAACTCCTTAAATTATTACGGGGTCGATTGAATGTCATATTGAATTTGGTTTTGTTGGAGTACCCTAACGCCAAAGAGGATTGACATAAAATGACGATGCTAAACAACGTAATTGAAGACGTGAGTGGAAGAAGCCGGTGAGTAACATTAAAGAAAATGACACTTTTTTGGATAAACAGATGTGTAGGACCAAAAATTTAATTGAAATAAAAAAAACTGAGGATTTAGTGTGTAGCCAGATATATTAGCCACATGATGATGTAGGTAAGTAACAATATTTTTACAAATTATAAGGGAAAATTCGAAATCGTCCTAATGTTATAAAATTTTAATACTGTGGTTCTTCCAGTCACGCCTTTAATTATGGTAGGAGCATGCATCGCAGTGGAGAGTTTTGTTTATGGAAAAGGTATCTCATAAGTATCTTTCTTAAAGCAAGCAATGAAAGTAGAGCCTGTCCTCTCATCGTGTCTTTGCCGGTACCTAAAACTTTGGTATTTTTACAATATTTTATTAAATTCAATTGAAAAGTTTCGTGGCTTCTACAAGCCTCACTCACTTTTCCCTGTAAATGTGTCTCACTGATCTCTATAATACACTGGACAGGCTATGCCATAAAAATGACAGCTATTTTTTGTGCCGATTTGAAGCGCCGCGGTGAGCGTACTGTGAACTAGTTTATATAGAAAATGACAACCGCCATTTGCAAAATAGTAGTTCCAAGTACACTCACTACTGCTTTCGCATAGTAATCAGCGCCAATATGGCGACTTTCAAATAGGAACATTTTATTGATAGCGATCGCCTGTCTAGTGTATTATAGAGGTCAGTTATGTGTCTAGTGTCTACATAGACATAATATATACTGTCAGTGTTTACATATATTGACAGGGAATTGAGTGAGACAGTATAACAGAGCTCTACACTGTAATCAAATAACGAGGCATACAATTTCATTCTAATATTATAAATGTGAGTGTGTCTGTCTGTCTTTAACTCTTCACGTCCGAACCGTTGAACCGATTTGGCTGAAATATGTTTTTTTTAATGATATAAGGGGGAAAATGAGCAAACGGGTCACCTGATGGAAAGCAACTACCGTCGCACATGGAAACTCGCAGCATCAGAACAGCTACAGGCGCGTTGCCGGCCTTTTAAGAGGGAATAGGGTAATAGGGAGGGGGGTAGGGAAGGGAAAAGGGTAGGGTATTGGGTCTCCAGTAAACTCACTCACCCGGCGAAACACAGCGCAAGCGCTGTTTCACGCTGCTTATCTGTGAGCCCGTGGTATTTCTTCGGTCGATCCGGCCCATTCGTGCCGAAGCATGGCTCTCCCACGTCTACAAAATGGAGATACTTTGAGTTCCGGGAAAGGACATGTGATACTTTTTATCCCGGAATATGTACGGTTCCCGCGCGATAAACTAATTTTATCACAACGGACTTGCAGGCGCCATCTAGTCTTATATGAATTTTTGTGCCTAGTCTCTTCGTTTGAACTACGTATCATGACTTTTACAACTGTTTTTCTAGACCCTTACGGTACTATCAATCCATGTAGAGGTCGTTTTGACCCATCCTTTCTGTATTTTACAATACTCTAAGCGATTTATCAGTTGAATGGGTTACTGGACGTGTCCTTTTCTATTTCCCGACACACGATTGATCGCACGATTTGTATCAGGCAGTGTTTGTATAGTATTTTTAACCGACTACGGTGAAGCTAAATAAAAGAGTTTTTGGCAGGCTGATTTTTCGTGAGTGGCTTCATATTTGATAAGACAAACAACAATTTCCTCTGCGAAAAATCTCGAAAGTGGTAGCTAACAGAGATACAAAGGATTTAATATTTCGATTTGATGGTCTTAAAATAGGGATTGTTCTATTTGTAGGACAATGTTACTCTTGAATTATATTATAACTACTAGATGACGCCCGCAACTCTATTGCGCCAAAATTCGTTTATCGCGCGGGAACCGTACATTTTTCGGGATTTAAATATCCTATGTCCTTTCCCGGGACTCAAAGTATCTCCATACCGAATTTCAGCAAAATCGGTTCAGCGGTTTGGGCGTGAAGAGGTAACAGATAGACAGACAGACAGACAGACACACTTTCTCATTTATAATATTAGTAAGGAAGTAAGGATTACTTATACCTATTATTATACGAAAAAATCTGCTGGTTAGGGTTCCGTTTTAGGGTTCCGTAGTCAACGAGGACTTGTTGATTACAGGCCAGTTTAAGCAAGCTAGAAAATAATTTACATAGTTGGCTTAACAATGCTAAATTTTAACTGTCTTTTACTCTTTTACGTACGAGTATAATCACAAAACCAATGTAAATGAAATGAGACATGGAGGTATTAATAAGATACTATGAATAAAACCGGCCAAGTGCGAGTTGAGCTCGCCCATGAAGGGTCCCGCAGCAGCAATCAGGTTTATTTCTTATTAAATTAAAAGGTTTTTGTTGATTTATTATTATATTTCAGTTGATTTAATGAAAGTTAAATTAAGATTTACCATTTATGACGTATAAAAAACTACTTGCTAGATCTCGTTCAAACCAATTTTCGTTGGTAGTGTTATAGTAATGTATATCATATATTTTTTTTAGAATTATCATGCCCCTACTTTAGAAGTTAGAGGGGGGGGGGGGACACATTTTACCACTTTGGAAGAGTCTCGCTCGCAAACTATTAAGGTTAGAAAAAAAATGATATTAAAACCTCAATATGATTTTTAAAGACCTATCCATAGGTACCCTACACGCATACGTTAATATATAGGCACAACTGAAACAAAAAAAAAATTTTGTTTCAGTTGTGCCTATGGGGACCCCTAAAATTTTTAAATATTTTTTCCATTTTTGTATCAAAATCTTAATGCGGTTTACAGACTACATCTACTTACCAAGTTTCAATAGTGTAGCTCTTATAGTTTCGGAGAAAAGTGGACGGACAGACAGACAGACATGACGAATCTATAAGGGTTCCGTTTTTGCCATTTGGCTACGGAACCCTAAAAAGTAGTCTTTGTACGGTGCCGAATTTCGTGCAAACGAAGTCGCGGAACATCGAATTAGTGAGTTAAGATCGGTTTTTAATTGATATTCATCGGCCAACACGAGCCTCCTGCTTTTATAAATGTAGCGACTCTCACTATTTATATTGACATTTGAAATGCCCTTTAAGCCTCAAGGCATAAAGGGCATTTCAAATTAAAAGAAAATCCGTTTAAGATCTTAAACGGATTTTCTTCATAAAAGAAGTATTAATTATTGCTAACCAACGGTGTTTTGTTTATATTTTTAATTTACTACCACAACTACGTTATACTTTATTTTATGTGAATATTAGTTTTTATTATTCGTAGGAATATTCACAATAAAATATAATATAACGGTATTATTTTATTTTATAGTAATACTAGCTGTCCCGGCAAACGTAGTTTTGCCATATAAATAATTTTTGGTATGAAAAATAGATGTTGGCCGATTCTCAGACCTACTCAATATGCTCACAAAATTTCATGAGAATCGGTCAAGCCGTTTCGGAGGAGTATGGCAAGGAAAACTGTGACACGAGAATTTTATATATTAGACTATACAATGCAATGGCGAATCCCAATTACTTACAATTTACAATACTGCTCAAACCGACCGACAAGTCATTAATTTAAGGGAAACTATAAAAACTGTCCGTTAATTTTATGTCCACATAAAAAGCCTATTAAGTTAAAATAAGTAGAGAGGGGAACGACAAGATCTGCTTAATTACGCTACCAGGGTCAGCCGCAGACATATAAAATGGACTGAAACAGTATTTCATGAGATGTTTTTCATCGATAAACATTTTTGAGCTTTGGTTACGAGACTTTTTATTTATTCTACACTATTAAATACCATTGTGAAGTAGTAAAGGTTATAAAAATACTATTTTGTGTTAATTTTTTTCGTAATAAGTAATTTAAGATATACAACGCCGGGGTAGTTCCCGAACCGGTGGTAGGCATCAGGTAGACATAATGAAAAAAATTGATTCAAATTTACTCAGAAATAAAACATTTTTTATTTTTTTATTTTATTATTTTACAAAAAATTGATCGTTTCTACTGCAGTCTTCGTGGTTAACAGTTTCCATAAAACCACAATCACGCTTTTATCTACAGAAAAAGAAAAGAAAACGCATAATATCTAATTATGAGTTTTATGTTAGCAATATTCAAAAAGCTTCTTACTCAAAACTACTAAAATAATCTTTCGCATAGACAACGCTACAGGAATATAAACTACTTTTTTTCCCTTGGAAAAATGTACGGTTGCCTTGTCATAAAAATAATTTAAAATTTTGTTAGTGTCCCTAAAACTGGAGATCGGCTAACTTATACGGCTAGTTTAAGTCTTGAAATATGCTGATTCGGAAGTGAAAGGAAGGTTTACATTACAAAGTGATTCACCCGGTCACCTAATTTAATAAAATGAAGTTTTAGATCGGTCTCGTAGTTTATGTCAATGGGGTAGGCTGATTACTTTGATAAGGCTTGTGAGTTGTGACTGACATCTTCGGAGGAAAACGACTAATAGATTTAAGCGCTAATAGCCGTGACATCGGGTAATATTCATCACTTAATCGACTTTGAGCCAAGTTTCGTTTAAGTGATATTGAAGTAATCCGTACTCATATTATAAATGCGAAAGTGTGTCTGTTTGTCCATTCGTAACTTTTTCACGCCCGAACCGCTCAACTGATTATGCTGAAAGGTAGAGAGATACTTTGAGTCCCGGAAAAGGACAAAGGATATCCCGAAAAAATGTACGGTTCGGTGTACGAAGTTGCAGGCGTCATCGAATATTTTATCACTTTTTGACCCTATACGTGTAGATCACAGAAATAAATCAAGATAGAACGGCTAAGCGGGTGAAGTACGCGTGTTTCAATCTTGCACAAGTGAGCAAGATTTGTTGAACATTCATTTAGTCAGTGCGAACATCTCGACTTGATTACACCGGAGCGGTTGTGCAAAAATGCCTCATTGTGCAGTGTCTAATTGTAAAAACAGAAGTACGAAAGTGAATCGGTCAAAAGGAGGTATTTCTTTCCACGTATAAGTTATTTGTTCTAACTAAATGCAAAGCAAAAATTGACACGATCGATTCCTTAGCAACGCAGGCGCGTCGCCGTTCTATCTTGATTCATTTCTGTGGTGTAGATACACGTATAGGGTAAAAAACTTTATATTATGATGTAAGTTAGAATATAACGCGAGTCTCGGAGCAAAACTAATTAGGATAGTCTCAAGTGGCAAGTGGCACTTACACTGATATTGTTAGTAAAGTGGTACATTGAAGTTTCAGTTTCAGACTTGACAACGAAGACATTATATTTACTAGCTTAAAGCCGAGCTTTGTGAGGGCTCACGTCGTCACACCTTGACTGACTAACACATCTACATATAAGTAAAAATTACGATGTTAAAGCACAAATCAATCGGCGTGATAGTTTTTCCCTAAAGCGCACCACAAAATGTACAGGTTGTAGAATATTCCACAACAACTAGGCCTCACCCTGATTATACAAGTTATTTTAATGACACAATAACAGGACAACGAGAAAATATATAAAAACTAAAAGACTTTTTTTTTAATGAAATAAGGGAAACGAGCAAACGGGTCACCTGATGGAAAGCAACTTCCGTCGCCCATGGACACTCGCAGCATCAGAAGAGCTGCCAGTGCGTTGCCGGCCTTTTAAGGGGTAATAGGGGAGGGTAGGGAAGGGAATAGGGGAGGGTACGGAAGGGAATAGGGGAGGGTACGGAAGGAAATAGGGGAGGGTAGGTTGAAAAGGGTAGGGGATTGGGCCTCCGGTAAACTCACTCACTCGGCGGAACACAGCGGAAGCGCTGTTTCACGCCGGTTTTCTGTGAGGACTTGGTATTACTCCGGTCGAGCCGGCCCATTCGTGCCGAAGCGTGGATCTCCCACGTCAACTTATGACGTATGGCTTCAACACACTAAAAGTGCGTTTTGAACATAAAATTGAAAAACAGAAAAAAAAACAGAAAATTAAAAAGAAGAGAAAAGAAAAACAGAAAATTGAATAGAGAAAATCAACCAGGTTTCACTTAATTTTTTTATCGTGTAATCTCACATTTTTATACTTAACTAGCTGCCCCGGTGAACTTCGTATCACTTCAAAACCTTCCCTGGACTTCTACGAATCTTTTAAGACTAAAATCAGCCCAATCCGTTCAGCCGTTTTCGAGTTTTAGCGCGACTAACACATTTGAAAATCCATTTTTTTATATAAGACTAGCTGTCCCGGTGAACTTCGTGTCACTTTAAAACCTTCCCTGGACTTCTACGAATCTTTTAAGACTAAAATCAGCCCAATCCGTTCAGCCGTTTTCGAGTTTTAGCGCGACTAACACATTTGAAAATCCATTTTTATATATAAGAATATATAGATAATAACTCCATATTAATAAAAATTCCATATTTATAAGTCGTTACATTGGTTTGTAAGGACATACTATTATGGATTTAGTCTGGGAAAGGTGTTCAAAGTATAACTCGAAGTGTTTTCATTTCTATCAAAATTGGTTCAGTGGCTTAACCGTGAGGACAGACGCATTTTGCATTTATATTATTAGTACGGATAAAATTTATAAAGAACTTCATTAAATTGATTGGACTTGTTCTTTACGCTTCACAGTTTTCAACTGTGGGAAATAACGCAGTGGATTTATTTTATTTAATTATTAAAATGACGAGAATTTTGAGTGAAACAAAATTTAAATTGCTTTAAGTCTTTTAAAGTGATGAAGCAAAATAAAATACAGTATAAATTAAACATAAAAGTCCATGAAATAAAGATAATAATAATAATAATATCTATGGACGCTTCACACCACGTCAGTCTGGCCCCGTGGTAAGTACCTGAAGGACTTGTGTTACGGGTACCAGACAACGTAAATATATTTAATACTTTTATACTATACATATATTTAAGATTTTTATTATATAATACACATATTTAATACACATCAATGACCCAGGAACTTTGAAAACTTTTTGTTCCGTCGGCGGGATTCGAACCCGCGACCCCCGGCTTGAGTTACCGACAGCCCACCCACTGAGCCACAGAGGTCGTCAAAGAAAAAAAAAGATAAATAGAGCTTCAACATAATTTAACATATTTTAGTTAGTTCTAGAGCTATACAGGCCACGCAAAACTATAATTTTGTTTGGCGAAACTAGAGGAGGTAATCAGAGTATTTTCTAATTATTATAAAACCGGTGGTCGCAGGTTCGAATCCTCCGGACCGAACAAAATATTTTCAATGATCCTCGTACATGTATTGAATATCCGTTGTTTGGTGCCCGTAACACACATTAACCTATATAGACATTTCAGCTTTCAGTCAAGTGATCATTCGATCACTGATATTATTCTAAATTGCGTTGTCTATACCTGTTACTTCTAAATAATTATAAAGTACTTTAGCTCTACAAACAATTTTCTTCCAGCTATTCATATCTAGTCATTTAATTGCAACTTTTTTAGCCTCGCTCGCTTAGCTAAAAGCCTGAAGATCCCAAACAATAAACTCTCCATTTTAAGTCCAGTTTAAAATCTAAAACGTTTTTAAAGAGAATAATATACCGAGAAATTGTGAACGCTCTTTACTTTTTCTGTGGATAGGAAGTGAGTCAAAAGTTGCGGCACTGAGCTAAAACAACGAATACACAAACTAGTGGGACAGCGTTGGACCTTTTTGTTCTAGATTCTGAAATCACCGGAAAGCAGACAAGTTTGAGTTTCTAAATAACGAACTTGTAATAAAATGAATTTATAAAAATTATCCAAGTGCGACTATCACTCTTGTATGAAGGGTTCCGGACCGTTATAGAGCAAAATTAGGCCAAAAATCTCGCTTGTTGTACTCGTTTATGTACTTACAGACAAGGAAGTCTTAGTAATATTCCGTTTTTACCCTTCGGGTACGGAACCCTATGTATTTACGACTAACTTTGCAACCATGCACACTGCGCTGTATTATATAACGAGCTTTTGCCCGCGGCTTCGCTCGCGTTAAGAAGTATTATTATATACAAACTTTCATCCCCTATTTTAACCCCTTGGGGGTGGAATTGATCAAAATCCTTTCTTAGCGGATGCCTACGTCATATCATCTACCTGCATGCCAATTTCAGCCCGATCGGTCCAGTGGTTTGGGCTGTGCGTTGATAGATCACCATGTCAGTCAGTCACCTTTGAGTTTTATATACTTACGAGCTTTTGCCCGCGGCTTCGCTCGCGTTAAGAAGTATTATTCTATATACAAACTTTCATCCCCTATTTGAACCCCTTGGGGTCGGAATTTATCAAAATCCTTTCTTAGCGGATGCCTACGTCATAACATCTACCTGCATGCCAAATTTCAGCCCGATCGGTCCAGTGGTTTGGGCTGTGCGTTGATAGATCACCATGTCAGTCAGACACCTTTGAGTTTTATATATATAGAAGAAGATACAGAACTAGCTGTCCCAGTGAACTTCGTGTAACTTTAAAACCTTCCCTGGACTTCTACAAATACTTTAGGACTAAAATCAGCCCAATCCGTCCAGCCGTTTTCGAGTTTTAGCGCGACTAACATATTTGAAAATCCATTTTATATATATAGATAAGGGTATCCCAATATTTTGTAAATTGCCATATATTTTGTAGCAGCATTCCGGTGGCTGCCGGCTTTTGCGAGTTCCGCTCGAACAATCTACCCCCGCACGTTCCGCGCATTACGATGTCTGTAAGACAATACAAATGAAGCGCTTAAAATGTATTTTATACGAGCAATTTTCGAAAAATATTGTCGTGTAAAAGAATAATTAACGATGACCTATATTTAAGACTTAAATATTTCAGTTAGTAAAAGGTTTAAAAAATAACCACCTTACTAACAGAAGTAGTTTACATATTATTCTGTCCGTAAGACTTATGAGATCATAAGAAAATATTGTTCAAGCTAGATAGATAAGTTCACGGAATTGTTTCTGGCATTGGGAAAAGTTGTTTCCATATTTGGACCGAACAATGTAGGCTAAATATTTAATTGCCAACAAGAAAGATGGTCCTATTCTCTGATGAGTAAGAAGACAGAGAGTATTCTCTTGTATTGCGAAATGCGAACACACTTTGGCAGTATAAAAATCACTGTTGCATGGGACGGAATCTGTCATGGTTTCAATTAAATTCATCACTGTCACTGAAATCGATGTAAGAACATAAATATAAAATAAAATAAATAAAATATATTTTTATTCAAAATGGGTATCATGATACACTTTTTGAAAGTCGAACGAAGAAACTACGTTGCCTACCACCGGCACAGTACTCGTATAGCAATATGACATTAATATAATTGCTATACTGTGCCACCGGTTCGGAAACTTTTTTACACAAAAACTGGATGTTTTTCATCAGTTGGTTCATTATATTAATTTCCCGTATGAATTGAAGGTATTTTATATTATTCCCGATTGATTCTGGCGGCGTGCCAGGTGAAACTTGTAACTCTATCCACGTACGTTACTTAATTAAATGTTTTTTTGTCTGTTCCAAGTAGCTCTGATTTCGTGTACTTGATACCAACAAGACTATCTGAAACTATTATAATATTGTGGGTTCATACTTAATAGTACAGGTTCCCTAGAACAATTTTGTAAATTATATACTAATTTGTCGTGAGTAGCTTCATTTTGATAACACGAACAACAAAAAAAAAAAAGAAAAATGAGAAAAATCTCTGAAGTAGTAGCTAACAGAGATAGAAAGGATTTAATATTTCGATTTGATGGTCCTAAAATATGGCTATAGTGCAATTTAAGAGTAACATTGTCTAACAAATAGAACAATTCAGCTTTGACAGATAATAATTATTAAACTGTTAAATTAAGAAGAACTATTAAAGCGTAACAAATGTATGCGATCAGTGATATTTTAATTTGGTCGCATTATCTACTATTATACTACTATGGAAGAAAGTGACACATTGCAGCAAACATGTCGTATTAATCTTGTACATTGCAATTTCGTCGCCTTATAACTAGAATGAACGAATTGATAGTTGTTCACTCGTTGTTCACTTAACATTGCATTTACTAATCCGCTGTTAAATTTTTACTGTGGGACATAAGTATTTTAACAGTCTGTTTAATTTTCTAAGCTCCGTTAAGTAATGCCTCGTTAGGATTTAACAAACATAGGTTGGTGAAATTGGGTCTAATAGTCATATAATTTAAGAGTAACATTGTCCTACAAATAGAACAATCCATATTGTAGTATAATATATTATGTCTATGGTAGAACCAATGATATTCTATGTTACTAAGTATTTTAGAAACTCATTGGGTAGAACCATCAAATCAAAGTATGAAATCCTTTCTATCTCTGTTAGCTACCACTTTCGAGATTTTCGCAGATCATCGAAATGAAGCTACTCACAAAAAATTAGCTAATAGTAATTAAAAAAAAATGTTCTAGGGAACCCGGACTATTACCTCTTCATGCCTAAATTGCTAAGCTGAATTAGATAAAATTTAACAGTACTTTACGTACTCTGAATCTCACGTAACTATAAAATATATTTTTATTGTTACGACACGTACGGTTTTCGCGTAATAAATTAAATTAATTGCGGAGAAAATTTTGTCTTTTTAAAATATTGCATAGCTTTTATCGCGGGTTTTGAGCGCGGAAACCGAATCCAGAAATTCCGTAACGAAAATGGGGGGGTGTTAGGTTTTAAGACCACCCACTCCGACCGGCACAGCGCGGCGGCGGTGCGGCCTTGAAAGCCGTGCATCGTCTTACGTCGTTTCAGTTCGGCTGACTTCGGCATGGAGTTTGTGTGCCTGCGACTAGTGAGTGCAATATCTTTAACACGGCAGTCCCCTCTGCATTATTTCAATATAACATCATTCACCAAAAAGTGTTAAATTATTTCCTTGAATCTTAGTTTGTTATCTTCCGAAGAATCTTAACTACCAGCATTATACACAAGGAGCCATTAAAGGCAGTGGTCAACTCAGATAAAATGCACAAACTTTGAAATAAAATTAAACCAGGTTATGTTGCGAAGCACCTAATCCGTGGTCTTAGTTGCAAGAGAATAATTTCATTAGTTGCAGAGTATGGCACTGTAATCTATACATCTATACATCTATACATACATACATATAAATAAAATTGGAGTGTCTGTTTGTAATTAACAAAAAAAAAACGCTTTTTTACTGAATGCATAATTATGAATGTATATAGGGTACAGACACCAAAACAACATTTTTTACAATTTTTGTCTGTATGTCTGTCTGTCTGTCTGTTTGTTTCGGCTAATCTCTGAAATGGCTGGAGCGATTATGATTGGACCTTTTTAGGCACATAGCTGATGTAGTAAGGAATAACTTAGGCTACTTTTTAACCGACTTCCGAAAAGGAGGAGGATATAATATTATTTCACTTTTTTATAAAGGAACCTTAAAAAGGGGATTTTTTTTTCTCTTTTTTTATTATCTTTGTTATCACATTTTGCTGACGCGGACGAAGTCGCGGGCAACAGCTAGTCTAAACTAAAATAGTAATGACGAAATATTTGTTTGTTCGTTTATTCGTTAGACACACGTATAATGTGGCTTATTAACGTTTTAATGGCCAATACAAGAGATTACGAAAGCATAGAGGAACACTTCTTTTGTATAGAATTACATATTGTGTATGTTATGTAAATAGTTTCGTAATCTTAATGGCCGTCATGATTAGCCACTATTGGCCAGAGTAGAGCGTTAAAGTAGACTAGGATGAGGATGCTTATAAGCTATCTTAATCACGCCAAGTTGCACGGTACCTGCATAATATAAATTTTTCATTATCACTTATAATTTGTATCTGATTTTTTGCTCAACTTTAATATCACTTTATAAAAGCTGCAAAAACATTAAGAACTGTTTTGTTTTGAGCTATGGCATATGACGTGACGTCATGTTGTAGCTGGGGTTCACGTAGTGCATAATATTGTATTCTTTGGCTGGGGTGAGAGGAAAATAGTTACTTGAAACTTTTTAATGATAATATTAAATTTAATACTTACTTCTAAATCATTGTTTTAACGTGTTTTGCCAATATTATATATATTATCATTTTATTTAAGTAGGTACAGTTTATGTAAGTATACAAATTATTTGAGCATATCTATTTTATCTAATTATTATGCATTTACTTATAAAGATTGTTATATATACTATTTTATTCTACTTAATTAGTTTGCACGCCAGTGTGCATCTGTCGAGCGAACGACAACAAGGCTCCACAGAACACCAGGGATCGCGGTGTAGGTACTATACCGCGATCATCACCTGAGTGGGGTCCTTTTCGGCAGCATTCGCATTACACTACATTGTGTTTTGTACCCAGATAGATAAAAATGTGTATTATAATGTCCGTCTGATTGTTTTTTTTTTTTTCTCTGTTTTTTGTTTTGCTATGTTCTGTTTTGTAATGTGGTGTAATGTGTTTACATGTTGAATAAATGTTTATTATTATTATTATTATTATTATTAAGAACAAGACCGAAACGAAAAGCAGATACAAAAACATTCTTGTAAATTAGACGAATTCTTTTCCGTCGACAAACTATGTAGCTAAAAAGTTGTACAAAGAAATTGAAAGCAGGAGAAATTGTCCATCTTATAACGCCGGGGGCATCGCCAATTTATTGTTCTGGACAAACGAGATTACTTTCATCACTCTTGGCTTGTGGTATAGAACACTATACCATAAGCCACGAGCTTAGACAAAAAATTATTTATTGTATTAAAATAACTAAGGTCTTTCGTTTGATATTATTCTGGTAATGAAGAAATAATTATTTTATTATATGTATGTTTAAGATGTAATTATAAAAGATTGTTTTTGGTAGGTTTTCGTAAAAGAACTAATGTTATAAATCCACTAGCTGTGTACAACAACTTACCATTATGCTAAGTACTCACATACGGTTTTGCTCGATAGTAATTTTACTCGATATCGAGCAAAAACCAACGCGTGGACCGCAAAACTCACAGCTCGAAGGCACAGTTTGAAGGCTCGAATCGAACCGGCTTGACAAATTTTTTGACACTAGTCTTTATTATTCGTAGCTAATTTGGAGGAAAGCACGAGCCGTGATTTTTACTCTACGTGATTGCTCGATCAAGCAAAACCTTTTGTGAGTACTTACACTTAGGAGTGCTACGGCCTACGACGTAGTACAGATGCTACGGCGTAGAGCACTTCCCTCTGTAGGTAAGAAGAATGGCTAAAATTCTATATATTACACTTAAAATTAAAATTTAAAAAATGTATTAATTGTATCCAGTCTGTAGGTTTATAAGTATTATAATTATATCTTATTACTCACAAAATTGGGTGCAAAAGGCCCTTTTAAAATATCCCGAATTTAATTAACGAATACGATTATCCTAAAAGCTGGATTAAAAAATAATCGTCCATTGAACTTTGGGATGGACCCATTTTAGAGTATTTTGTTACAAAGACCTACTTGGTCGAAGTTAACCGTTGGATTAAATTGAACTCTGGGCTATTTTGCTAGCTTCTTTATAAACATTGTAGAAGAATAACAGCATGACATTTACGCCGCTGAATTAGGATATCCAGGATATCAAGACAACAACTTTACAGTATAAAGTGCTAGAAGGCTCTATATTCTAAATAATCGGCCAAAATGTTTTAGGGTTATTACGTTCTTCAAAATTAACGATTCAAAGTAAGAAAAAATCACGGCTTTCACGACGACTTTGTATGATTTTGCCTGTGGGCGTAAATTCCAAAATAATTTTAAATCAGGGCTGCAGGTTGAGTATAGCTGTTCAAGTGTCACATAGAACGCATAAAAACTAAGGATAGGTAAATCCCATACTATTGCCATTTTAAATTTGGTTCCTTTCAAACTGTCATGTAACATCAGCCTGATACCGCTCACGGCCACCTAAATATTGCAAATTTATTAAAATTGTGTACCTTAGGTACACATTTTTGACAAGTATTGTAGAATTTTTTTTTAACGGAGTTACTTTTCCTTAGTTTTTATTATTCGTAGGTCACATAATACTTGTAGCTCTGTAATAGCTCCATAATATGACCAAACTGTCACTCTATGACAGTGGCACATCCACAATGGGAACGGCGTAATAACAGCTATTCTCTAATATAAAAGCTCATATTTACGACGCGTCTCCCCGCACCCGACAACAGTCAGTTATTGTGGCCGGACCTTATTGTGCTGACAAACGTTAGGGCGTAGTCATGTTGGAGAGGAAAATTATTTGTGTAACAATATGGAATCAAAAATAAATGTGTTACGATGTGAAATGTTATTTATTACTAAAATTACGGAGAATAATGTGTACGCTTTGTTTGTTTGTTCTATAGGTTAAGCTGTTACCTTACCATGAAGATCAAATTGGATAATATTTCATTGAGCATTATCTAATCTTAAAACAATATTATAATTTTATTATTTAGATTGGAAAATGTACACACAGCTTTATATTCTAATATAGATTGGATACGCAGCAAAAACAGCGCGTAAGTTTATGCCGGCCATGCAATATGTGCTACTAATGTAAAAGGCAAAAAACCCGGCTAAGTGCAAGTCAGACTAGACGTGTTCACGGAGTTCCGTACGAAATGGAACAAGTATATACGATTTTATTTTACAATTTCTTTTACATTTATGTAAAAGAAACCTAATAAATATTATGATCTATTGAATAGTTAAATATCAATGAATAAATTGTGTCGCTGTTACAAATCATGAAAGAAGTTTCATAAACTCGATCAGTAAGATAAGGTTCATCTTTAAGTTGTGAGAGTGACCCAAAGTACCCAAAAGCAGTTATGTTATTTTTTTTTTGCCACGGAACCCTGAAAACCACGCCATACAACTTCATTTTATTTTGTACAACAATATGCACCCGTCTTTACATTTTCTAGGCTTTTTACCACAAAATTACATTTTCCTAGCCTTTGTATTTGAAAAATTATAACTCTTTCAGCTTATTGTGTCATGTGTTTACTTGTTATTAATTTTCCACCACGATAAATATTTATTGTATATATATGTGTGAAGTATTGCGCGTTTTTTGGATTGGTTTGGACGTTCACTAGGTATCCGTACTAATATTATAAATGCGAAAGTGTGTCTGTCTGTCTGTTACGTCTTAACGCCCAAACCGCTGAACCGATTTTGCTGAAATTTGGTATGAAGTACTTTGAGTCCCGGGAAAGGACATAGGATACTTTTTGTCCCTCGAAAATGTACGGTCCCCGCGCGATAAACGAGTTTTGGCGCAATGGAGTTGCGGGCATCATCTAGTATGTAATAATTCTCTGGTGTGTGTATTACTTGTGTGTGTTGGGAGCCATAACCATGCCACCATAACCGATTACATCTATACTAATTCATCCTTCTAATATTATAGAGGCGAAAGCTTGAATGTATACTGTATGGATGTATGGATGTTTGTTACTCTTTCACGCAAAAACTTTAACGCCATGGTGTCACAGTCACAGTGGGCGTCATCTAGTTTGGATCATTTTAGAGTCTCTCCAAGACTTGCGTAAGAAGTATCGAATTATCCCTAATTGCGTTACGGCCGAGTCCGGAATTAAGTTTTCCCCTAATTCTATTGCGAGGTTCAAAAAACTCGAACTCAAGTTGTCGTTCCAGTGGGGATTACACATAATACTATATTTGTGAATTCACTCGTTTCCTCGATGTAAAAATGTTGTAACATGTAACAACTGTATCCTACGAATATGAATAATGAGCATTTTCTTCAAGTTTACACGGTAAGGTGGCCATAGGGTTGCTTCAGATCACAACGCGACGCGTAGATGCATTTCTAAATTAATATGGATTTGACAGATTTACAAGACGTTTCACGCTCACAAAATCTGTCAAATACATAAATATTTATGCTGCGCCGCGCCTCGCCTCGCCTCGTGCGTTGCAATCTGAATTGACCCTTACGGTCCGTGCCCCAAGCGACCGCGACCGACACAAAAATTCAAATAAAATACTCTACTTTATGACTATAGATTTCGTTTTCTATTGACATTGGTCTAGCGACCGATGCCGCCGTTGCTTAATAGTGGCGTAAAGCAAAATAAAAGTGGCATTTAATCTAAATTTTGGTCGAAAAATAAGGATTTAAAAGCCACCTTTAGAGCGCTTAGGGCCTACACACAGGTAACAGATATCTGGCGTTGCGAATTGCGATGCATTGAAAACTAATATTCATTCATTAAACAAGAAGATACATATTCAATACCTATTACCTATACACCTTGACTGTCCTACTCTACTACAAAGCAGGAACAGGCACCTTGGTTGCTAAGAATACTTATCCACAGAGGAAATTAATTATGGCACCAACCCCAACCACATCGTTCAAGTCATGACCAGCATTGGGTTGGGGACGGTACTCTAGTGCGAAGGAGTCACAATAGATCCTCAAAGGGTCGCAGTGACATCAGGGCTACTGGACCTGCCTTCACAAAAAAAACATATTGAATTACTTACTTTCTGTATTGTTTATCCATATAACTCCCTACAGTTTCAATTTTGGATGTCTCATTAATTAAAATACATCGTGATGCCGCGCGACGTCGCTCTGTGATTGATCCTTATATTGATCCTTATAAGGTGAAGTATTTTTTTTTTATGAAATAAGGGGGCAAACGAGCAAACGGGTCAGCTGAATATGGAAAGCAACTTCCGTCGACCACTCGCAGCATCAGAAGAGCTGCAGGTGCATTGCCGGCCTTTTAAGAGGGAATAGGGTAATAGGGGAGGGTATGGATGGGAAGGGAAGGGAAGGAAATAGGGGAGGGTAAGAAAGGGAATAGGGGAGGGTAAGGAAAGGAATAGGGTAGGGGATTGGGCCTCCGGTAAACTCACTCACTCGAAACACTGCGCAAGCGCTGTTTCACGCCGGTTTTCTGTGAGAACGTGGTATTTCTCCGGTCAAGCCGGCCCATTTATGCCGAAGCATGGCTCTCCCACCTATAATTTGATTATTATTAGTGATTGTAGAAGTAGCAAAACTAAGTAACCTTCTAAATGAACTACTAATTGCGTAGCTTGAGTGTGGTTTAAGCATAGTTTAGGTTAAAGCTTCTCTAATGTTACAGAGTGATTAAACTCTCGACCAGTACAAAGTTTAGGAATAAATTAACATAAAAGTGGTGATAGACGTGCTAGTAAGTACGCAGACTTATGGCTCGATGATCTTTTTCGCCTGTGTCACCTTAAAAACGCCTACTTTTACAGGTGAAGAAGATCGATCGATCGATAATCTATTTACTACGCTATCGAATTGGATATTAGTATGTAATGATAGTTGTAAGAATGTTTATTAAATAAAAAAAATAATAAAAAAATAAATAAGTCCGCGTACTTACTCGCACGTCTATCACCACTTTAAGACAACTTCTGATGTTAATGAAGCCTGTACCTACACGGCAGGTGACTTACAGACAAGTCTCTTAACTATTTTCGATAGTATACAGTTAAAGAGTTAACACATTGAATACTCGTCTAATCGTGCATTCACTAGTAAGGATTTTCGGCACAGCGTAGGTAAGTATATACGTGGGAGAGCCATGCTTCTGCACGAATGGGCCGGCTCGACCGGAGAAATACCACGTTCTCAAAGAAAACCGGCGTGAAACAGCGCTTGCGCTGTGTTTCGCCGAGTGAGAGAGTTTACCGGAGGCCCAATCCCCTAACCTATTCCCTTCCCTACCCTCCCCTATTCCCTTCCCATCCCTACCCTCCCCTATTACCCTATTCCCTCTTAAAAGGCCAGCAACGCACCTGCAGCTCTTCTGATGCTGCGAGTGTCCATGGGCGACGGAAGTTGCTTTCCATCAGGTGACCTGTTTGCTCGTTTGCCCCCTTATTTCATAAAAAAAAAGTGCTGGATTAAAAATACATGGATATTGAGAGCAATGAAAACCCTTCTACCGTGCGTGGGAAGAGTTGTACCGAGTTCAAGTGGAAACGTTGTACCGAAAACTTCTTTAAACTTCCAATATTTAGAATTTAGATTTGAAACTTCGATAGAGCGATGTTGGCCAACTCCGGCCTACAGGATAAACAAGTACAATTTCAACGAAATTAGTCAATCCGTTTCGGAGGAAGATAAAGGTTTTAGGGTCAATTCAGACCGCAACGCGACTCGTAGATAGGCTTTTCTAAACTTTTGTATAATATAGTAATTTGTACTGATTTGACAGATCTAAGACCTAATTCATTTACTATGCTTCTAAGTTCAATGTCCAATAAAAGTGGACTAAAAGACATTGGCAGGCTTTTTCTATTTATGTGCAATAAAAGCTGATGAACCACGCGATGTTAGCCGTTGGGTCAGCACAGTACAGCCAAAGTATAATAATATACAGTAGGCTATCTTTTCATCCTACCGAAACTGACGCTTAAAGATAATTAGCGTGATTTCAGATCGACTTTAAGTAGCAATATAATGTATTAACACGCTGCACGAGCATAAAACCTTGTCTCTGTGATGACCAAACTTGATTTTAAGGATATGGCTATGTTACTCTACTTTATGTTCAGTAACATAGCGGGTCACATTCAGTTTTTATTGAACATCTCGATGTCCGATATATGCACGATAAAAATACAATGAAAATGCGCTGGAACTGTAAAATTTTTATGTATTTTGAAGCGCAGACATTTTGCATTTTGCATTTTGAGTTTTAAAATAACGATGTGATTTTGGTTTAGAAATACTTTTATACTGCCATCCTATGACAAGCCGTATTTCTCCTTCACAGATATCTTGTTACTTGGTACAAATAACTACATTACATTTCATAATTTATGAATTAGATAATAATATAATGAAATTGTATCAAATAGAAACTGTGAACAGAATAATATAATAACTATTACTTCAATAATTATGTTCATCCATCTAATATTAATTATATTTGAGACTAACATAAATATTATGCTGGAGTCTTTTAATAATAAATAAATACTTAACTTTAATTTAATCAAGAGTTTAATAGAAAATATATTGACCTTGTGTCATGTTCATTAAATTTAAGATGAGTAAAGTAAACATTAAATATCTGAGCGCGATCGTAAGACTTGTAAACTTTGTTTGAAAATAAACGAATTTCGACCCAAGCAAGTTTGCACAAATACCCGTGTATTTGTGCAAACTTGCTTGGAGCTCCAAAATAACTGCGCAAACTTGCGCTCCGCCCCGTACACAATAATTCGGATTTGTGGACAATGTGCGAACTACGTCACGTCCCACGGAAGTTGCAAACAAAATTCATGGACACGTACTAGTTAAACGCGTTGTGGTGCCGCATTCATTATGCAGGTACACTAACTGGCGAAACCGAATGGAATTGTCGAATTTGACGCCCAAACGAGTAAATGTTTTATCACCAGTGGGTTTAAAGTTCTTCAGAATCGAAATTCGTTTATTTTCAAACAAAGTTTACAAGTGTTACGATCGCGCTCAGATATTTAATGTTTACTTTACTCATCTTAAATTTAATGAACATGACACAAGGTCAATACATTTTCTATTAAACTCTGGATTAAATTAAAGTTAAGTATTTGTCAACGGAGTTGGCGCAATTTTGTTTAGCTCCGTGCGTGCAGTTTTGGCACAGATTTGTACATGTTTGTTCACTTTCTTTGCACAGCTTAGCACACTCTCTTATTTGCACACTCTAGTTCTTCAGAACTTCGTGCATTTTCATCTAATTTTGTAGATTTTTGCGCTATTTTTACAAAATTGGAAGTCTTCGTAAGTTTTCTAAATTTTGCTGTTTTTCACGCTTTACAATTCGTGCAGATTTATTGCGCAGTTTCGCAGACCTCAATTTCCCAATTTCATATGAGAACTATTATTCCTTTGCGCAATTTTGCATCAATGTCCGAGTAAGTTTGCGCAATGCACACCAGTCCCACGCAGCACGCTTAGGCGTATTGAATGGGATCGACGGTTGGTACGTGGCAATCGACCTGAATTATTATTGTCTCGCCAAATATTATGATTGGTTTTTGATTGGTCTGAGTTACATGAAGAAGATTTTAGGCAATTAGGAAGATAGGTAATTTGATTATTATAGCTTGTCTTATTCTTTGATGATTGTCTATTATCATCATTGCATAGTGCATACATAGCATTAGTTTAAAGTGTGAAAAAGAATAGGGCGCCAATTTCCATCAATATACTTCCTTAAAAAAAAGAATAAAAATAAGAATGGATTTATTTTTAGCATCACACAATATATCATAATATAAGTATACAGTTCGACTATAATATTATAAAATTAAACTACCACAATGCTGTGTGACACCAAAAATAAAAGTAAAGTAGTAACGATATTAAGAACAATTAAAAATTTGATGACCATGAAGTGGTTTTTAAATTCAACTTTAGAGTTTATTAAAACATGAAAAAAAGGACATAAAATCATAAATAAGTGCAATAATTAAAAACACCAGTGTCCAGAGACATAAGGAAAATTATACTAGGGACGCAGAAACAGATGGGATCGTAGTAGTGAGTGTACCCTCACGTCCAAGAAAGTCCCTTGGTATCTTCAACCCTCAGCTATATTTATTTAAAACTTTCCTCGCAATCTTTATTAGACCGACTCTACAATATGATGGTGACAGCGTCGTCGCAGCGGCAACGCTCTGACGTTTTATAGACATAATATTTTAAACACCACCTTGATGCGTTGCATCGTTGTACGCCATGTTTTTCTATGAAACAACGTGCAGTGTATTGTTGGGGCAAATCTGCGTTGGTCGACGCATCGTCAAATTTACATTTGCCGTGCCTTAAAATGGTTGTTTTTGTGATACGATGCTGCAACGCAGTGTTGTGGTATGAAACGAAATGAAAGAATGACGCTGCGCTGTCACCATCTTGTATTGTTTGTCGCGCGTCTCTGCAACACCCGCTGTATAATAGCTCCCACACCGGTTTCGGTGACGGTGGCCGGTTTCATTGAAACCAGGCCAGCTACGCAGGTGTAATTTTATAGTGCCCAAGAGTGTGCGCACTGCGCAGTACACAAGAGCACTCTCTATTCCTTTACTCTCATAACCCAGTGGGACGGAAGACCGACACGACAGAAGAGAGATCAGGTGCAGGACCGACTTTTTACATGCCCATCCGACGCATAGATCATCTTACTTGTCAGACAATCAGGTGATCAGTCTGCATTGTCCTAACCAATCTTGGAAATAACATGTTTCCAACGCGGGAATCGAACCGCGCTCTATACCACTAGACCACGGAGGCGTAAGGCGAGGCCCGCTGTATGGCATAATGTAGTTGTATCGACGTCGTTCCAACGACGCAATGCATCGCAGTGGAGAAATGAGACCTCTACCTAATATGCTTCGTTCTGCTATCGAAGTTTATCACTGCTAAGTTTCACAATATCGACGTCTTTCATATCCATTATGCACATAACTTTATAGAAAGCTCTTATACTGTACTACTTCAAGTGATAATATCTATAGGCATCATCATGAACATCCTGCAACTGGAATTAAGACGTGGGAGAACCATGCTTTGGCACGAATGGGCCGGCTCGACCGGACAAATACTACGTTCTCACAGAAAACCGGCGTGAAACAGTGCTTGCGCTGTGTTTCCTAGCTGGGCTGTAGGCCCAATCCCCTACCCTATTCCCTTCCCTACCCTCTCCTATTACCCTATTCCCTCTTAAAAGGCCGGCAACGCACCTGCAGCTCTTCTGAGGTGCGAGTGTCCATGGGAGATGGAAGTTCCTTTCCACAGGTGACCCGTTTGCTCGTTTTCCCCTTTATTTCATAAAAAAAAACTGACACAATAATTTTTAAACTCTTAGTGATAACTAGCTAAAAGCCGAGCTTTGTGAGGACTCGCGTCGTTTTTCGGCGTGGTAATAATCTTTAAGGCAGTTAATCTCTTTTTCATATTTTAAAAGTAGCCAAGCCTTGACTGTCTGACGATAACGTATAAATTAAAATTACTATATTAGAGCAAAAATCGATAGGCGTGATAGTTTTTCCGTAAAGTGTACCACAAAAGTGCCCAGGTTGTGGGATATAGTAGGGCTCGCTTCGCTTGCCCTGATTAACTGTAGTCTGTACTCTATGTTGCAAAATGCATGAATTATTTACCCAAAGATAACAATGTTTTTTTTGGCATAAATATTGATTTAACCCATCGATCGTGGAAAAAACGAGACACAATAGCTTATCTATTGTTATCGCAGCCGGATGTGGCCGCTTGAGGCTTCATTAATTAATTTAATTAAAATAATATTTGTTTTCGGTGACATGTTACGACGTGTTAATAAAACCAAAAACCCGACTAAAAAGGTAGTCAGTACAGTCACAGGAATCTGTTCTATATGCAGACTACATGAGAGTACAGTTGCAGAATGGTAAAGTGTATTTCTTTCAAAACGACAATAGTTTCCGAGCTTAGCAATTCAAGTAAACATTCATTTTAATATTAAAACAACAATTCTTTCATCTTTATGGTATTAGCCCAGATCTAAATTCCCGTCCTCGTATCTCGGATTAAATTGTACAATAATTTTGTCCTTTTATCTCGATTTCGTGGAAATAAATAAATCATATTATTAATGTATCAATTCAGTAAATAAAGTCTAGCGGACTTAGCGTTACGGTCCAGTAAGATATTTATCCTCTAACAAGAACCCTATGTGGTCCACATAAGGATCATTGTTCTACAGAGAAGGGTAAAATAATTTTAGATGGACCGTATTCGTGCGGTGTATGTTTAAAACATGTGAACTTATTATCCTCTCCCAGGGGGTTCTTGGCCAAAGCGTTTGTATTTCCGAAGCGGTTTAAGTGTCTATTGTGAAAGATCATTTAACAGGTTTATTTTATGACTCTTTTATAGTCGGTTTTACCTGGGAGTTCATATTTAAAGTAATCCTTATTCCTGACAGGAATAAAACGGCTCTACACAGGTTTTACTTGCAGGCGTAGTCTGGAACGTTATATTTTATCCTAAACATTTATTTCCAAAATTTCAATTGTGACTTGTTATCCTCGCGACCGAGATGAACCTAACGACGACTAAAGCCTGAATCCGAGGAGATTTTTGCTTAATATGCCAAAAAAATATACAAATACATGAATAACGTACCCTCTATCAAAAATTCTAGTAAAATATGTTTGGAGGGTAACAGTAGGTAGGCTGTTTCGCGTCCGTTGCGTGTCGGTGGTCAACCCTCCTTCCATATGACAAATTATTTTTGAAAGGGTCAATTAGTGTCTTGAAGCCACAACATTCTTTTCCCATTCCGAAAACGTTTATAAAAGTTTTTATTACTAAGAGTCTATATCATTCGCCGGTACTCTTGTCTACACATATTCTGTAACAAATATGATAAGTAATATTATATTATATAGCTGCAATGTCAGCACTCAGAATAGATAGTAAACAAAAAGCTTTGTTCGACGTTTGATAACGTTTCTGTTAAAATTCTGATAAATGACGTGTGGAACATGTCGGATTTTATATGCTAGTAGTGCCCTCTGCTACGATCTTTTCGTGATAACCTATTACATTAAAATTAGCCCACTATACATTGTAGAATATTTCCACATAATCCTAGAGCACAGTAGGTGTATAGTATTATACATTTTTACATTTAAGCTTATTAACTAAACTGAATTTTCTTTTGTCTCTGCTTATAAATTGTTTTATTATTAAAATTGCCAGCTGTAAGCTTCTTTCCGGGAGATCCTTGAATTTCATAATTAATGCAACGTTTTATGTAAATTAGAGTCTATATTATTTAAGTATCTCCATTATAAATATATTTATGTCAAATATTTAGTAGGCAGTTTAAAAAATGTTGGCTTGTTTTATTCAAATATTAAGATTTTCATAACAATAGCAATAAGGAGGCATTTTGTTTATAAAGATATTATTTTTTTTATGAAATAAGGGGGCAAACGAGCTAAAGAGCAGTCGCCCATGGACACTCGCAGCATCAGAAGAGCTGCAGGTGCGTTGCCGGCCTTTTAAGAGGGAATAGGGTAATAGGGGAGGGTAGGGATCGGAAGGGAAGGGAAGGGGATTGGGTCTTCGGTAAATTCACTCACTCGGCGAAACAAAGCGCAAGCTCTGTTTCACGCCGGTTTTCTGTGAGATTTCTTTGGTCGAGCCGGCTCATTCGTGCATGGCTCTTCCACGCCTAAAGCCTACATTATTTACGTAGTGTTTTTAGATCTACTAAGTGCTATAACCTAGTGCTATTATTGAATTATAAATTATAAGTGTGGCAAAAATTGGTCCTGATCTTGTTGTTTCTGTGTTGATCATCATAGGAACGAATTTCTACAGACGTGCTGGTCTTAAATCTCAATTTCAATATTATTATGGCTCATTTCAAATCTACCATTAAAATATCTTTCTGTTGATTAACAGACTTTTACGGATAGGTTTTATTCCGCTGGTTCAAAAATTAGCTTAAGCTTTAAATGAAGTCTAAAAATAGCTTATTTAAAAGCTGTCAAAATTAGCCGGAGTGCATGCTGCACTCCGGCTAATCCGGAAAACGGACACAGGAAATCACTTAACACCCAAACGTTTATATATACAGTGTGTAACAAAAATAAGTGATAATACTTTAGGGTGTGTACAAGTTCCTTGTAGAGAGTTCACTGTGAAAGTAGCAGCGCTGAAAGACCAAATTTTTTTTTCACGTTTGTATGGGGAAACTCGTGACGCTCAGGCCCTTGCCCATACAAAAGTGAAAAAAATGTTTCGTCTTTCAGAGCTGCTACTTTCACAGTGAACTCGCTACAAGGAACACGTACACACCCTAAAGTATTATCACTTATTTTTGTTACACCCTGTATAGATACTAGCGACCCGCCCCGGCGTCGCACGGGTATAAAATATATAGCCAGTGAAAAAAATATTAAAATCGATAGCCTATGATCCTTCGCGTGGTACTTCTTATCTGTGCCAAACTTCTTAAATCTGTGGTGCCAAATAACATAAAAATTCTCATTCTCTCCGTTTTTACCACATTCTCATATTAGCCTTGGCGTGATAAAATATAGCCTATAGCTTTCCTCGATAAATGGGCTATCTAACACTGAAATAATCATCAAAATCCGTTGCGTAGTTTTACAGATTTAAGGGAACAAAGGGACATGAAGGAAAAAAAAGCGACGTTGTTTTATAATACGTATAGATACACCTACGTTGTATGTGATTTTGTTTGTTACTACATACAGAAACCTAGCTTATATTATGTGGATTCGTTTGTCATGCTTCCACAAGTAAGCTGATTCAAATTTTAAACAATAGACACCAAATTTCCAAAGTAAAAATATTAAAGCGACATCACTCTTTTAACAAGGGGTAAGAAATGTTTAACTCGCGTAAGGACACGTGATCTAAACTAAAAGTTACAAGACTGTGGAATATTATATTGTAGGCTCATCTTATTCGACCACATGGTAAAAAA
Source organism: Aricia agestis (assembly GCF_905147365.1). Taxonomy (NCBI): domain Eukaryota; kingdom Metazoa; phylum Arthropoda; class Insecta; order Lepidoptera; family Lycaenidae; genus Aricia; species Aricia agestis. Next base: position 15,922,578 of record NC_056415.1, read on the forward strand.
GTGTGCCTGGACTGCTATTTCGTTGTTACTTTGTAGAGGAGCTACGGCGAGACAGCTACGCCGTAGCTCCTCTACGACGACTCCTCTACTTCAAGTTTTAGATGAATATAATAATTGACTGTTAAAATAAGTAACCAATTTATCAGTTTGTAAATACTAATAAGAATAATAATAATAGGAAGAATAATTACGTACTTTGCAAAAACATGTTACATTCAATAAGATAGCATCTTTATATATACAAATATGAAGGTAAACTTATTGTAAATACCTAAGATGACCAAAAGTAAATCCTGATAATAAGTGCGTATTAAAATTGGTGACAGTGGACACTTATATCATTTTAAACTGTTTAATTGATAATACGAAGGCCGGAGCCCGAGTAAAATACATTATTCATAATCTGCTCTCATAAATATTAATACAACTCTGACGAGTATGCCAATCTAATTTGATACCATTCGTTTTAGAGAATACGAAATGCGACTAAAATAGTAGTGAATATTTGAATTATTTTTAGGTTCAGTTCAACCAAAAGGTATTTTAGAAGTCATGGATTATTTTACTCGAGAATTTATCAATTCAAGAGGAAATCCTACCGTAATCGTACATTTTTCTGGAATAAATGTGTGCCTTGTCACTGTTTTTCTCTTTAAAATGAAAGTCAATTAAGAAGTTTTAATGCGTATTAAATTCCAATACATTTTTTTTTCTATACACTTTCTATTTATAAAGTGCCATAGGTTGTTCTGTCCATGATAATATGTATTGCGTATTTAAGCAAAATACATGGCCGGTTCGCAGACATACCAGCCCAGCTGATAATAAAATGACGAGAATTTTATATAAAATGCTAGGTACTCACATACGGTTTTGCTCAATCGAGTAATAGCGTCGAGCTAAAACCGCGGCTCGGGCTTTCGGCCACACATTCAGCATTGCTCGATTTTATTCTAAATCGATATATTTCATTCCATCAATCCGGCTCGATCCGGCTCCATCAATCCTTCGAGCGGCTCGATGCGAGCCTTCGAGCTGTCAGGAGCTGTCAGGTTTGCGGTCCACACAGTAATTATTACTCGATTTGGAGTAAAACTATCGAGCGTATGTATTTAATAGCAAAAGACTACATGACGTTCGGAACTCTGTTGTGCCAAAACTCGTTTATAGCGTGGAAACCGTAGTTTTTTCTGAAATAAACAGTATCTTATGCCTTTCCAGGGACTAAAATTATTTCCATATCAAATTTCAACAAAATCGGTTTAGTGTTTCGGGCGTGAAGAGAAGGATTAGTAGAGATTAAACGACGTTTGTGAAACTTAACGATCGTTAAGCTTAATCGTCGATTAGATGATTTTCTAATTGTAATTGGAGCGTGGCGGGCGGTTTCGATGCATAAATTCTATTTAGCCGGCCAATTAAAGTGCCAAATACAAACCACGATTAGGCAGCTCCAATGATTAATGATTTATGGTTAAGGTTAGATAAAAGCAACCGACTGCAAAAGAGGAGTCCTTAACTATTTAAACAGAAATAGTAATTTTTCAGGATATATATTAATAGCTTAAACTTTTAATATGGAAAATTTTATTGAAAGCTTTTTCTCTGTAAGAGGCCAACCATCTCTATCGCTGAGAAACGATGGATGTTTTGATGACGGTATTAATTTTAAGAGGATACTCATGAAAATGCTTGTTGTATTGTAAGTTTAAAGGTACTTACCCTCCCCTATTCACTCTTAAAAGGCCGGCAATGCACCTGCAGCTCTTCTGATGCTGCGAGTGTCCATGGGCGACGGAAGTCACTTTCGTTTGCCCCCTTATTTCATAAAAAAAAACATGAAACAGGGTTAACCTTAAATCTGACTGGCATGACAAGTGGGTGTTACTGTGCATAATCATTATAACTTTCCAATCAAGTAGTTTCTGAAGTACACAATATTCCTCATTAATTTTAATTCATTGTCACGTAAGCAGGATTTTCTTGATTCCTCATTGTGCGAGCGATATTGATCTCTATGGTGGTGACAATTAGGTTCATTTGGTGCTGCCGCCCACGTTTCATCAGTGTTGGTCAATTAAGGCCTCTCGTGGACACGCATTAATGAGAGAAATGTTTTTTAATTCTAATTGGATTCATAGTTAACAAGTAAGTTTTGAGCTGACGAAAGGAACAGGAAGAATAAATAGGTATATTTACCACTACCAAAAAATTTGCCCGTCGTTCCAAAAATTAATTTTATGTTAATTAACAATTTATGGTGCTAATTAAACAAGTTGTAACAAAACTAAGAAGTAATACTCGTAATACTTAGAGGTGTGTATATTGTCCCTTATAATATAGAGTTCAAGATTTTTTTTATGGTCAAGCCCAGCATCATGAATTTTCCCATACATACTTTTTGCGAATTTTTTTAAATGGCTTATCTAACCCATGTAACACAACCTAAAGTATTATCATTTATCACTTAGTTTTGATACACTCTGTATAAGTAATCTATATATAAATACGTGAGCCAAAAACTTTGTATCCCTTTTGACGAAAAATGGGGAAACGTAGGTGAATGAAATTTTGCACAGTTATAGTTTATATGATGAAGGAGTGCATCGAGCTAATATTGTTTTGAAATTATGCTTTTATCATATATTTTTTTAACAAATAAAACATTACACACACTACAACACACACACTAGGAAAAATGACAGATTTTTGAGTGACAAGCCTATAAATACGAATTGTACTCTTTTATTTATGGTTGAAGTCTGTTGACAACAAGATGACAAATTGAAAATGTTTTTTTTTTTTAATTGAATGATAGATAGTATTAGACAATGCTCACACGGCCAGTTTGAGATCAGCTGAGTCCCAGAGATAAGAGTTGAAAAAATATGATAAAGTCAATAATATGTATATATTTTTTTCAAAATATAGGTAGGTACATAGACTTATTTATATACTGGGTAGTGTGTAGTAGTGGTCCTAATGTCGTTGAAACTAAGGTCGAATTTCGACCATTGGGCGATCTCTAGTTTTAAGTAATATCAATAAATGCTTGGTGTGATATAATAATTATTTTATTTCGATATTTAACATAGCTTTAAGGTGGCTAAGCAGAATTACATACTGTCAATACAGTGTAAAAAAATACTTTGTTAAAGTGGTATTATAATATAGGAACCGTACAACTAAGAATAAAGTATCAAAAACCATTTTGAAATTCCCTACATTCTCTATGAAGTATGTAATGAAACATTTTTCAGTCCAAACTGCAAACTGACCGAAAACTATTCTAGTTTAGTAAAGTTCAACTTTTTCGTTATAAAACTATGATTTTCGTCGTCGTTTTTTTTATTCCGGATTCTATCGTAATCTAGATTGAAAATGAATAAAAATCATATTTTTTAAGCACAGAAAGTAAAATATTTTATCCTACGTTAGAGCTAGAAAAAGATGTGATAGCTTGTATCGAAATAGCTTGGTGTCCGCCATATATTATACGAGCTTTTGCCCGCGGCTTCGCTCGCGTTAAGAAGTATTATTATAATATACAAACTTTCACCCTCTATTTGAACCCCCAAGGGGTTCAAATAGAGAATGAAAGTTAGAATTTATCAAAATACTTTCCTAACGGAGGCCAACGTCATAACATCTACCTGCATGCCAAATTTCAGCCCGATCCGTCCAGTGGTTTGGGCTGTGCGTTGATAGATCACTACGTCAATCAGTCACCTTTGAGTTTTATATATAATTATAGATGAAGCACAGAGGGCGCTACTAGCTTTTGCTTAGTTGCTGTATGTGCTGGATCTGCTGTCTAGCGTGAAAACATTGCAAAAATATATCCTATTACTTTTGACTTGTTTATAATTCATTAATGTTCCTACATTATGAATTATAAATAAAAAGGTAACAATTTAACAAACACTATTAGGTCTACTACTTTCACAGCTGACCGTGAAGTAGATAGGATTTTTTATGTATAGTTCACTCTACTGAAATAAAACTCTACCTACTGCAAACCCTATATTATACTATCACATAATTATTATACACGTTTGACGTTTTAAATTAAGTTACTCTGTATGTAAAACCCTATCCACTACAAACCCTATATACTATCGCATATACGCGTAGTATAAGCAGTAGGTCGTAAACACAAAATATCTGTAATACATTCCAAAACTCAAATGGTTCAGCTGAGCCTGAAAAACCGGATCTTTCGCAGATTGATCGGGTCTGTAATTATTAGTAAACGGGGACCAATCCCCAGAAATATTGACATCACACGTAAATGCCATCTCTCCCGGAGGACGATCAATATTAATACGAATCCATTTCGCGAGAGTGGAGTGGTTTTAGATAGTAATTACTTAACGTTTACCTTAAAATCTTCTTATATATAAAATTCTCGTAGGTATCACAATTTTAGGCCGCGTACTTCTCCGAAACGGCTTTACTGATTTTAACCAAATTTTATATGCATTACATGCGTGGGTCTGAGAATCGGCTACTGGGTACTTTTTATATTGATAAGTGCATTTGTTGAATAAATAATAGTAAATTATTACGACTCGAGACTGACGGCGACTAGTGTTTGTGCGACGGGATAGCGATGGACGTTACCATGGTGACATACTTATTTAGTGTAATTACTACGGTACTTCAATAAAATAATATGCTCGAAATACTTTATATGACAAAGAAACATTTGCCGGGACAGCTAGTATAATATATTATACTGATCTTGTAACGGTGATAGATAAAAATAAATATTTTAATAAAGGTTCTTGACTTTAGCTTTGGACTTTATGCAAAAGGGTAGCGCACTGCCATGGTAGAGCCCCTTATAAAAAATTGTTTGGAGGCTTAGAAAGGGTAAAGATTTCTCACAAAACTGTAATTAAATAAAAAAAAATGTACTCACGTTAGGGGCACTCGTGTCCCGGGGCCTCGTATAATCAATACCGCAGATACGGCGGTAGCTACGCCCCTGACTTTAAGTTAATCTTCTCGCAGTTGAATCACAGACATGCGTAAGCAAATGCAATGCACATTGGCTATTGTACAGCAAAATGTACGGTTACGTGAGAATGCAGTTGCATTAGATATTTAAAGAAGAGAGAAGAGGTAAGAGAGACACTCTTACCTCTTCTCTCTTCTCCCTTATCTCCTCTTATAAGATATTGACGTTTGTTATGGTGATACTTTGAGCCTTATTTTTATGAAATAAGGGGACAAACGAGCAAACGGGTCACCTGATGGAAATCAACTTCCTTCGCCCATGGACACTCGCAGCATCAGGAGAGCTGCAAGTGCGTTGCCGGCCTTTTAAGAGGGAATGGGGTAATAGGGGAGGGTAGGGAAGGGAATAGGGTAGGGGATTGGGCTTCCGGTAAACTCACTCACTCGGCGAAACACAGCGCAAGCGCTGTTTCACGCCCGTTTTCTGTGAGAACGTGGTATTTCTCCGGTCGAGCCCATTCGTGCCGAAACATGGCTCTCCCACGAGCCTGTGGAAAACATCGTTCCTGCAATGAACGGATTTCTATGCGAGTGAAGTAGCGGATAACATTGTTACTTAGGGATAGTTTACATTGCAACATGATGTATTATCTGTCTTGTCTCTTTTACCTCTTCATGTATACGATATTTAATTTTAGGTTTCAGTTCTTGTTCTATTTGAGAAATTCTGAAGCGGAGACGCATTTTTTTATGACTGCTCGAAATCAATATTTACTATAAAATATAAACAAGCTAGGCAGTAACAACTTACTCAGAATTCAATTCAACATAAACAAAAACAAATATACCCACTTTAGTTTGAAGAGATCGTTGTTCACTATTCTCGCTGCCTCTATATATATATAGTAATATATATATATATATATTACTAGCTGTTGCCCGCGACTTTTTCCGCGTTAGTACCTGTAGTAGACCACATGCCACCGCCGCCGCGCGACTTCGCTTGCGTCATTTAGGCGTTTCACGCGACCGTACATTTTTCCGCAAAAAAATAGCCTATGTCCCTTAACGTGGTCTATTCTTCATGTTTGCTAAATAACATAAAAATTGCTCCAGTAGTTCTTAAGAATTTTAAAATAATAAACAATTTCATATAATTTCCCCTCGTTTTTTCCACACTTTTCTCTATTTCTCCGCTCTTATTAGTCTTAGCGTGATAAAATATAGCCTATAGCCTTACTCGATAAATGGGCTATCTAACACTGAAATAATTTTTCAAATCGGACCAGTAGTTCCTGAGATTAGCGCGTTCAAACAAACAAACTAACAAACTCTGCAGAATTATAATATTAGTATAGATGTATGCCGTCACATTGACGATGCGCGGTCTTAGTAGGTATTTGTGATCGAATCTCTTAAACAATATATAGTTAATTTTTTTTTAATATAGATGTAGCCTAAGAATAGCAAATTAGGAAAAGTCATAAAATATGAAAAGAAACAAAAACATAGTTTGTGAAATATTTAGGAATCAAATTGTCTTGCGGTCAAATTGACTGCCTTGGTCTATCTAGTGTTAAAATTGAACCTTTTTATAACACAAGAAGAAATACATGATTTGACAGATTTGCTTGCGGTGACTTGGGACCAATCGATTTTTTTTTTAATTGACTTCGGCTATATTATCACGTATCAATAACGATCAACAATCCACTAGCAATAATCGCGCGAGCGATTGCTGGGTGTCATGAATGTCACAAACAATGGTGTCATGTATAGTGATCGATTGCAATCGTATAGTTTTGGCGATACGTGATACGAAATTGCGATTTTTGAGCAATTATCGCGCAATAATTGCTATCGCATTGCTCTCGCAAGATACGTGATACGGGAGCCGGTCCACCTATTCTAATTATATTTATATAAAATTAGGGGTCAAACGAGCAAACGGGTCACCTGATAGAAAGCAACTACCGGCGCCCATGGACACTCGTTACATTAGAAGAGATGCAGGTGCATTGTCGGCCTGCAATTACTCTAGGATATCTCAAGATGAATCCTGACGCCACGCCTCGTGATGTTGCAATGTGTATTGACCCTTATTCTGTTTCGCGGTAAAGCCTCACAGTACCCGGTAATGGCGGCATTAGCATACTCGTTATAAGTTCACATTTTGTGGACAAAAATTTATAACGACTTCCCCTTTCATAAATAGGCCTTCCGAAATTCTGAAAAAATGTAGTGACGAAGTCCTGTGAGATATAATAATAATAATATCTATGGATGCTTCACACCACGTCAGTCTGGCCTCGTGCTAAGTACCTAAAGGACTTGTGTTACAGGTACCAGACAACGGAAATATATTTAATACTTTTATACTATTATAATATATATATTTAATACTTTTATAATATATTTAAGATTTTTATTATATGATACACATATTTATTACAAATCCATGACCCAGGAACTTTGAAAACTTTTTGTTCCGTCGGCGGGATTCGAACCCGCGACCCTGGGCTTGAGTTACCCCCACCAACCCACCAACCCCCACCAACACCAGCCCACCAACTGAGCCACAGAGGTCGTCAAATCATATAAATAACGAGATGTAGCTCGCGATTTTGTTGCGCAGCAAGTCAACTGTGCGGGTGGCAGACATTTTGAAACAATAATTAATTTAATGGTGTGAAATGGTAAAAGCAACAACATTTCAAATGAGTTCGATATTATGATAATGTTATAAAGGTCTCACTCGTTTCGTGTCCTAGACCCATAAAGTTAATATACCTAGCGGAATAGAGAAACAAAGGTCTGAGCAAGCGAGATGTCACTATCAGTAACACTGCGTGGTAGAAAGAGACGTGTGATACATGACAGCAGCACTCTTTTTTTGACGTCCAGTTGGCACGTGCCGCACGTTGACAATTTAATTTCATAGAAATCATGTTCATTCATGCTTATGTAAGTGTATACGTACACATATTTTTACACACAGATGAAACCAATTTCGGTTTCGTTTGACAGCTCGAGATTGTTGCTCTATTCCGCTAGGTATATTAACTTTATGCTTAGACCTATGTTTTCCCGTATCTTCGTTATCACAGGGTTCAAAAAAAGTTAATGAATTGCATTCACTTTTGACCAAATCTTTTGACCCGACAACGGCGAAGCAAAATGGAGGATTATGATACACTTTAAAACTGCAGAAAATGCGGTTAAGTTAAAAACCCCTAATAAAAAATATTCTGTGTCCTGTCTCACGCTCATTTTACGCATAAACTTTTTATTCATCATAATACTAGCTACAGTATACGTACAAAATAACTTTTCTGCTACGTAGACACTTATTTAACAAACATTCGTAAAATATATTTTTCCGTGACACGACTGAATTGGCAAAGTACCAGCATCCTCACAAACCTCCATTATACGTTTTCTGTAAGCAATTATAATCACAGCGAAAATGTACGAAAATAAAACGCCGTTTCTACTGAAAGATAAATTTATATTCTGTTTCACGAAATTCTGGGCCGGGTCAAAGGCGTTTCAAGCTGAAAGAGGTTTTGTCCAGACCAACTTTGAAATGGACGGCAAAATCTAAACAAAAAACAGGATTTTAATTTTAGTGATTTAAATTGATCGTAAGGCTAAATACGAACGAACCATATAGAATTTCTTACAGGTTAAAATGTTATTAGTTAAACAAATAATACAGAAGTCTCGCGCTTGTCCGATTTACGTTTTGCAGCCTGCAGGACAGTTTCGGATCATTTATCGATGTTTTTGGAGTTCTAAGATTTTCTTATAATCTAAAGTTTTATAAATATTTCCGAAATATCATAAATTAAAATGGTTCTATCTGAACTACAAACTATTTTCACAGTATAGCAATAAGTATATGTCATATTGCTATACTGTGCTATTTTCTTGAACTTGACATTTAGAGCCCCCCCAGACTACAGACTTTTAAATCGGCCGGGGGCTCTTTTTTTTCGATTTGCCACAATAATGTTTGTGTAACCATATATATTTAAACAGTGATAGACATTAGACTTATCAGATTACAAGGAGATATTATATTACATCAATATAATATATTGTCGTACTAGCTAAGAGCTGGATTAAAGGTACTGTCTACTGTAATTGGTTACGGTTACTTTGTAACCCAAACCTACCAAAATCACGTCCAAACCACAAGACTGGTTACAAAAAATATTTTTTTAAATTTGAATTTGGGATTGTAAAGTTCTATTTTTAAATCCCCTTTTACATTTTACACTGCTAAGCTAGCGGAGTAAGCTCAAAATTAACCTTTGATGTGTCTTGATGTCATTGCATTTTACTTTGCCCAGCGGAGAGCGCTTCTCGCATCAGTGAACATACGACAGCTTACAGCAACCTTCAAGAGCGAAATATGAAATAAAATGGACAAGCTCGAGTTGAAATTGTAAGCAAAGAGTATAAAGCAGAATTATTGTGGTTCAAAAAGAAATAGGGAGGAAAAAGATTATTTTTGTTGAAATATTATACCACTTGTACAGAAAATTTACCCTTCAAACTGGAATTAATAATAATAATAATAATAATAATAATAATAAAACATTTATTCGACACACATTCACACCACACTAAACTTAAATACATAAAAATATATTTAACATTAAAAAACAAAGTAAACTACAAACACAAAAAGAATAATAATAATAATAAGGACATAAAAACTAAAATTTACCTTGCTACACTATCACTAGGTCGTAGTAGTGAAAGGCAGTGCGATGCGAATATACCGTCGAAAGGGATTCCACTCAGGCTATGATCACGGTATAGGTTATAGTCCTGCACCGTGATCCCTGGTATTCTGTGGATCCTGAGTAGTTGTCAAGCGACTGACAGACAACAAGCAGTACCTATTAGAAATAAATAAGTAAATAAATACATACAATAATTACACATAATAATGCGCAAAATATTAATAATATAAAATGAATTAAATGAAATAACATTGAGATTTAGTATATGCGAAAGTGTTTAATATAAATAATAAAAAAAATATGCAAATAAAACAATAAAATATCGAGTGGCCGATTAATTATAATAATAATTTATATTTTAGCTTCACCGGTGACTGGTGAGATTTAAACAAAGGGTGGCGGGCGAGGACGAGGGGAGTGCGAGGGTGTGCGGCGCCAGACTGGCGGTAAACACCTACGGACTATGATACACTATACAGGCGCGCGCGCCGCACCGCTGGCGGTTGGCCTCACACCGGCGTGGGCCTCGCACGGGGGCTCAGTGCTCACGCATGACGCAGCACAGCTGTTTATTTGCTTTGCTTGTAAAAATTGTTTTTCTTAAAACAATACTGAGTTATTACCTCGAGTATCGTGTAATTAGGTCAACTTACTGACGTCAAGAACTTACAAGGTAACTAATGACTAATCTACATTATGTTATTAAATATAAATATTTTTTTAACAATATTGTAATATATAATTTAATAATTTAATATCTACTATTTCAGAGCAAGAGGATAACTGATAATGGTCCAGCGAAGTTGACACAATTATAGTAGTCGAGCATTAGTACGTCTACAGTACGCGCTGGTGAAAACCAACTCATAAACCACTTGGCTTCGGCTTACAAAACTAAAGGTCTGTCTATAGATAATATTAATCCTTCAGGCCCCGCGCGAGCACCGGTGATCGCGACAACAATAGAATACAATAGCAGTTCCTGGAAATTCCGACTGAAGTATTAACAAAATAAATTGTAATAAATAATTTGTGAGTTAATATTGAACTTTAAACTAATAATAATACTAAAATAGGACTTTCATTTCAGTTGAATTTATAAGAATAAGATTATTGTTAGAATTGTAAATTACTGAGCTATAATAATTATAATGGATATTTTATTAAATTAAAATAAAAAAATAAATATTCAATATACATAAATACAATATACATAAAAATAATTGTCAATAGTATTCATTTTATTGTAAGTTATAGTTATATCTACATTTCAATTTGTTCTCTCAATAACTGTGCCTTCAGTTTTAACTTAAAGTTATTTATTGATTTCAGAGCACGAAGGGGTGGTGAGAGATTGTTCCAGATTTTGCTGGCAAGATATCTGAAACTCCCTCTGAAACCGGAAGAATGATGTGACGGCGTGTTTAGTAAATAAGACGAACCTCTAGTAGTGACAGTCAGCTTATTATCACTAGCCCATTGTAATTTGTCAAAGAGGTAGGTCGGTATTCTAAATTTAATTACCCCGAATAAAAGAGTGGCGAAATGTACCTGCCTGCGACCATCCATCTTAAGCCAACGTAATTTATTAATATAGGGAGTGACGTGTGAACGGGGTGGAATGTCACAACAGAACCTAGCGCATGCATTCTGTACCTTCTGCACAACTCGTTTAGATCTCGACAGGAGGCAGGGCCCTGTGACTACGTCCGCATAATTTAAGTTGGACAGTACCAAGGATTCACACAGAGTGCTACGTAGATTTTCAGATATGAGGCTTCTGATGTTATATAAAACTTTTAGGCGGTAAAAACATCGACTTGCAGTTTTTATTATGTGTTTTTCAAATTTAAGCTCCTCATCTAGTAATAGTCCTAAATTACGAGCTTCATATACTCTCTCAATATTTTTATTTTTAATGTGTACTACAGGAGAGAGGGCAGTGACCTTTTTAATTTGAGTTTTGGTTCCCAATACTATGAATTTTGTTTTGTCAGGGTTCAGTACCAGAGCATTAGACTCTGACCACTCACTTATCCGTGCTAGGTCTTCATTGAGCTTGGCTATAGCCGCATGAGCATCACAGGGCTTAAAAGATATATACACTTGCAGGTCATCCGCAAATAGGTGATGTTTACTATTGTGTATGTGGCGGGTGATATCGGCACCATAAATAGAAAACATTTGTGGCCCAGCTACCGATCCCTGCGGGACCCCTCTGTCTACCTGACGTGGAACTGAACGTAACGGCTCTCCTTTATTGTCATTTATTTCAACTGTTTGTGTGCGATTTAGGAAAAAGCTTGAAAACCATTCTATAACGCTGTCATCAAATCCGTAATATTTTAATTTGGATAAAAGCAAAGGTATACTTATTGTGTCGAACGCTCGCGAATAATCTAAAAGAACCAAAATAGTAACCTCCCCTGAGTCCTGTGCCGTCAAAATATTGTCTATTACGTCAATTAAAGCTGTGGTTGTGCTGTGGTGTCTACGGAAACCAGACTGAAACGTAGGCAGTATACTATTTTGTTCTAAATATTTATTGATTTGACCACACACTACTTTCTCAAGTATTTTTGACATGCATGGCAATATGCTAATAGGCCTGAGATCTTTGGGTTCAGTTACTGAATCCTTTTTAGGTAACGGCTTTACTATAGCCGACCGCCATGACTTAGGGAAGGTGCTAGTAGTAAGAGATGTATTTACTATTTTGGTTATAGTACTTAAGCATGTTGGAAGACGAGATACTAGTACAAGCATATCCAAGCTGATACCGTCAGCACCAACCGCATTAGATCTTAAGGATTTCAGTATTTTTAGTATATCACTATCGTTAACTGTCGAGAATCTAAAAGTTGATGAGCAAAAAGGCTGGGAATATGATAGAGACGAGGTAGATGAGGGTACAAAATTAGCTCCCGGGATATCGAGGAAAAAATTATTAAGGAGGTTAGGGTCTGACAGATGATTGGGTAATACGAAATCAGAATTTGGTTTGCACACGTTAGTTTGCTCTTTGAGATGCTTCCACATCACACGGGAGGACTTAATGTTTATATTAATGTAATTGTCAAAGTAAGCCTTTTTCTCCCGATCTAGTGCAAGTGCCACCTCTCGCTTAAGGTCTTTGTAGTATGTAACGTGAGTGTCTATTTTCGTATTACGAGCTCGTTTATGCGCATCGTCACGCTTTCTCATTAACATTTTAATATTATGTGTAATCCAGGGATATTGGCGTTCCCGAATGTATATAGTTTTATACGGCGCCAATATATCATAGGCCCACAACAGGCTACTACTAAATACATCCACCATTTCGTTAACATCAGACAATTCTTTTATGTAATTCCAATCAATGGTGTTCATAACGAATTCAAAGTCACCTTGATCGATGTCTTTTAGAGGTCTATACGAAACTTTTTTAGCTGGATTTTTAATTTTAGGGAGATTTATGTCGAAAGATACAAGAACATGACTACTTAGATCGGGTATATAGTCAACCCAGACTCGATTCAGGTCTGCGCTAGTACAGACTAGGTCGAGCAGGGTTTCTGTCTCATGGGTGAAGTGGGTGGCCTCAGCAGTGCACTGACGCAACCTGTGTAATGACAGAAATTCTTCTAACATTCTGTATTGTGCTGTGTTAGTGTGAAAGTAATTTATATTAAAATCACCAACTAGGTATAGGTAGTCGTAACCGGATAAGGTGCTTATCGTTTCACTAAGCTCGTCTAAAAAAATTCTGACTGACAACCAAGGTGGACGGTACGCCGTGCCCAAAAATACACTTTTGCCACCTGCCCTAAACGAAAGCCACATTTGTTCGACGCTTAATGTTGTTGTATGATGCTTAATAGTTATTGCATTAAGTCCTTTCTTTATATAGAACCCGACTCCACCGCCTCGGGATCGCACACTTGCGTCCCTTGGCGTGTGCCGGAGGTTGTAGCCACGCATACGCGGTGCCCGCCCTTCCTCGCCCGGCCGCAGCCAGGTTTCATTAAGTGCAACTATATCAAAGTTGTACCTACTCAAGGCGACCACTAGCTCATCGTGTTTTGAGCCCAGAGATCCTGGATTAATAAAGCCAATTTTTACTTTCCTTGGATTAAACATTTATTCAAATAGGTATGAGGAAATAACTAATAAGTAGTAATATTATGTATATTGCGCATATAGTTATACACAATTCGAAATTATTATATTTTGTGTAAAATATTAAAATTTTAGTGTTGCACATATTAAAAAAATAAAGCTCATGTAATATAAAATAGACATTATATAGTTTTATAGCCAAGGTACTTAAAATAGTAGATACAATATTATTATTCAAGTACAATTGATTAATTGCACATAATATATTGAATAGACTTAATATATAATAAATAGAACGGCATAGAATACTTAAGAATAAGTTTACATACAATAACCTCAATAATATTATAATTAAATAAGTGTTATAATGTAATAATATCATAGTAATAGGAATATGTACTGTATTTTCTGTTGAGTCTGTATTATCACACAAATAATATAATTTTCGCGCTTCACTACTACACCTCTTGCCAAAGCAGATAAATATCATGTACATTTCAAAACAAAGGAACATTATAGTAACATTACACACCAAATCCGTAAGAAAATACAAACAACATGACAGACAACACATAACGAGAAAATAATTTAGAAAATATTTACACGACAAAATAAAAATAAATTTAGTAACATTATTATAGCCTACTGAGTGAGACCAACAGAACTGGAGCCAAAAATTTTACTTATGTCCTGGTCTTTTACAATACGGTGTACCGCAGAACCCATGTCACGACGAGCAAAGATACGGCCTCCTCGGGTCCATATATACCGCCAGCTGTGGCGACGGACCTGCTCTCTAGCCCGGTAGAACAGTGCACGGTTAATTTTGGTCAGGCGTTCATTGACGTAGAAACGCTGCGGGGGTCCATCTATAATACCCGTGGTGTCCAATCCACGCCGTACCCTGGCCGCCTTCAAAATGCTGTCACGGACTGCTCTGCGTGCCAGGCGGACGACGACAGGGCGGGGTCTAGACTGCTCCCCTTCTAAAGCTGTAGGTCGACTGATACCCCTACGCATGACGGAGACAATATCGCGATCGTCCAAGTCCACACCAATTTTTTTGGTCACTAATCCGACCAAATGAGCGACATTTTCACCCTTTGTCTCGGTCAAGCCCGTTATCTCGACATCGTTTAGTAGGTACTCCTGTTCACGTTCGTTTAACTGGATCTGCAGCTGATCGACGCGCTCAGTTATCGCTGGGTCGGGCGCGCTGGTAGTCGTGCGCGCGTTCAGTTGTTCCTCAACCGCAGTCACTCGTAGCTCGACGTTGTCCACTCGGCTTGCTATTTCCCCCATATTCGAGCTTATATTGGCCAGCTCCTGCCTGATAGCCCTCATTTCGCCGCGAACCTCAGTTACTAGCTCCCTGAGGAGCTTGATTTCCTCGGCTAGGACATTAGGCGATCCGCCGGTATTCGCGTCGCTAAAGGAGTCGGATGGTGAAGCGTATACAGGACAGCTGGGTGATGTGGTGCAAGTACGACACGTCCAGGTCTTAGTGCATTTTGGATCGTACTTTCTAGCACAGGCGCGATGGGAGGTGCCTAGGCACTTATTGCACTTGACAACGTCTGCAATGCTGACAAATTGGCCGCACAAGGTACATTTATAATTTGGCATTTTTAGATATCACTCTTTTTATTTTTTAAGGAATAAGATTTAATAGAGTTTATTTAATATAGAAAAATGTTATGCACTTTCAAATCGAACGAACGTTAAACAGCTGACTCACTGTTACACTTATTGTGGTATTTTTGTTATATTATGCCACTTTTTGCTATTATTTTTTTACTTATACTGTTCACTGTTATTAGACGTTTTAAAATATATGTATTTTAACTCTTAATACACTGTCTTTTTATATTAAAACTATAAATTTCTTAGAGCTGTATGCCATCTGTCAAACGCGATTTGACACCCTTCCCTTGAATTAAATGTAATATGTTTTATTCTTAAATCGATTTTGATGTAGTACATGGCAATCTTTTAGGGAAAAACTACTTACTTAACTTCGACGACCTCTGTGGCTCAGTTGGTGAGCGAGTTGGTAGCTCAAGTCGCGGGTTCGAATCCCGCCGACGTAACAAAAAGTTTTCAATGTTCCTGGATCTTGGATGTGTATTAAATATTATATGATGTATGAAATATAAAAATCTTATTAATGTATGTATAGTATAAAAGTATTAAATATATTTCCGTTGTCTGGTACCCGTCCTTCAGGTACTTACCACGGGGCCAGACTAATGTGGTGTGAAGCGTCCATAGATATTATTATATTATTATAAAAAACTTGTTTTTATAGCGAGAAAATTCTCCTTCCTCGGCATATTTCGAAGTCCCGGGAATTATTTAATATTTTATAAATCACACTTAATTGAAAAAATTAATACGCAACTTTTCGCTAAGTACTTTTAGTATGATGTCAGCTGTTTTTAACATATAAATCGACGTCACCTCATCAGATTTCCATCTGCTCATTAATATTGAGAGCGAAATATTGGAAAGTAATTCCATTTCGGTGCGTCATCACGCGTCATGACCGTTTATAAGTATTAAGAATTTTGCCTTAAAATTTGCCAATTTTTTGGGAAAAATTTTTCATACTTCTACTGAAGAAGTTTTAAACGACTACCTCAATAAGTCTTTACTATTTACTACTTACTTTTATTACTACAATGGCTACGGCTAGATAATATTATATTATTGGGGTAGTGTTTAACTTACTGTGTTATTTCTTTTATATCTATCCTGTGTTATTTTTTTTATTTCGTTTTAATATCTCGTCTACTATCTCTCATAACTACAACGACTATACTGTCGGCTGGGCTTGTCATAACCGGACCAAATTACATAGGTCCACAATTATAGCATAGCATGCTATAACGACTTCAAAATTATGAAGATTGAGTACAGAAATAGTTGAGGGTTAGGCGAATTCGGAAAAAGGCACTATTAGATAGGCAACATTATTTAATACTTTTTAGTTAATATTATAAGGATGTTATTATTGTTTTTACATTGGAAGTCGGTTTTAATTTTTTGTTTAAAATAATTTTAACATGCTTTTATTAGCTTGGGCTGTAGGTATGTAACGGAATCTTTGACCATGATTTTTACCTATCTCCAGCTGTAGTCTAATTAATTCGAAACTTTGGATACGTGTTAAGAGCCAATGACAATGCAATAATTGGTAAAATAATGTATAAAAGCGTGTTTTTTTTATTTGATTTAACTGTTATATTATTAAATGGTATATTTTATACCACAAACATTATTAAATACTTTTATTTCAGCGCATTTCAGCTGTGCACATGGCAGATATTGCAGATAAGACCGCTGCGCGCTGACCCGAGTATTCTGTATCATTTGCCGCACATTTTATACAACGGTATTTATTTACTTTTGTTAAAAGTCATAAGGTTATAGAAATACTTATTACTACTGGAATTTCTTGTTTGTTTGTTAAACTATTACGTAGGAAAATGAGTACTACAAAGTCTATGTGTACACCGTATTTAATTAAAACAAAGTTTAAGGTAATTTGTGTATTAAATATATATTTTGCAAACGAGCAAACGGGTCACCTGATGGAAAGCAACTTCCGTCGCCCATGGACACTCGCAGCATCAGAAGGGCTGCATGTGTGTTGCCGGCCTTTTAAGAGGGAATAGGGTAATAGGGGAGGGTAGGGATGAGAAAGGAAGGGAAGGGAATAGAGGAGGGTAGGAAAGGGAATAGGGTAGGGGATTGGGCCTCCGGTAAACTCACTCACTCGGCGAAACACAGCGCACGTGGTATTTCTCCGGTCGAGCCGGCCCATTCGTGCCGAAGCATGGCTCTCCCACGTATAAATATTATTATTTCAGTATTATTATTTCAGTATTATTATTATTTATGAAACTCTTTCCTTGTAAAACTCATCGTCAAAGGAAAACAATGAGGTTGAAGGTTTTATCAGAAAATGTACGGCTCCGCATGTAGTACGAGCAGCGTCTCTGACAATATTTAGTTTGTAATGATAAGTCCCAATCAAAAAGTCCCACCCGTTGATATTATATGCAGTTTAATATTTTAAACGACAGAACTAACAAATTATTTTCATAGCGGCTATCAATTTCTCGTTGATAAATCGCCACTGTACTAACTCGTTCATCGAACAAGAATTAATGAGTATGAACGATCCAATATCGTAGTGATATAACTTGATACGACGCGAAATTTCATACGTGGGAGAGCCATGCTTCGGCACGAATGGGCCGGCTCGACCGGATAAATACCACGTTCTCACAGAAAACCGGCGTGAAACAGCGCTTGCGCTGTGTTTCGCCGAGTGAGTGAGTTTACCGGAGGCCCAATCCCCTAACCTCTACCCTATTCCCTTCCCTACCCTCAACTATTCCCTTCCCTTCCCTACCCTCCCCTATTACCCTATTCCCTCTTAAAAGGTCGGTAACGCACTTGCGGCTCTTCTGATGCTGCGAGTGTCCATGGGCGACGGAAGTTGCTTTCCATCAGGTGACCCGTTTGCTCGTTAGCCCCCTTATTTCATAAAAAAAAAAAAAATATTAGCAACTAGCTTATGTCCGCGCCTTTGCCTGCGCATACACAGTACTAGTTGACGCTCGAAAATATTTTTCAAAAATTCGCTTTTTATCCCGGAAAAATGTACGATTCCGACGCGATAAACAAATTTTGGCGCAACGGAGTTGCTGGCGTCATCCTACTAATATTATAAAGGCGAAATCTGATTCATAATCCATTTTTTTTAATGAAATAAGGGGGCAAACGAGCAAACGGGTCACCTGATGGAAAGCAACTTCCGTCGCCCATGGACACTCGCAGCATCAGAAGAGCTGCAAGTGCATTGCCGGCCTTTTAAGAGGGAATAGGGTAATAGGGGAGGGTAGGGAAGGGAAGGGAAGGGAAGGGAATAGTTGAGGGTAGGGAAGGGAATAGGGTAGGGGTTAGGGGATTGGGCCTCCGGTAAACTCACTCACTCGGCGAAACACAGCGCAAGCGCTGTTTCACGCCGGTTTTCTGTGAGAACGTGGTATTTATCCGGTCGAGCCGGCACATCCATATCCTTACTTCCATAATATTACTTAATATTGTTACGGTACATGGTATACGGACACGTGGTGCGCAAGTACATACTCGAACCTTCTAAAAAGGTCCAATGTTTGTTTACGTGTTTACCCTTTATTTGTTAGCGTGTTTGAATTTAGACCTTATGACTGAGTCCATAAGGTCTAAATTAAATTCAACCTACTGCACTATCGCAAGGACGGCAGTTTTATTGTGGCACATTCCCGAGCCTACTAGAAATTTCCCACGGTTGTTTACTTGTTTACGTGAAATCGGGAAATTTCTGGAATTCGTCTCGCCATATAAAAAGAGCCGCAGGCACGCCCGGCAATTCAGTTTAATCTAAGCGATCATCAAGGCGATTTCGGAGTGAACACAAGTGATCAATAGTGAGTGAACCAGTGAAACCTGCGACTTGGCTACGACCTAGGACAGTGATAGTGCTTAGTGATTGGACCTAGTGATTTGTGTTTGGACTTAGTGCTAAGTGTTGTGACCTAGTGTTTAGTGCAGTGTTAATAAAGTCTTCAAGAGAGTCACCAGGTCTTTCTCTCCAAATCCTCGAACCCTAGCACGTAACAATATTATAAATGCGAAAGTGTGTCTGTCTGTCCATCTGTATGTCTGTCAATTACCTCTCCACGCTCAAACCGCTGAACTGATTTGGCTGAAATTTTTTATGGACATACTTTGAGTCCCGGAAAAGGACATAGGACAGTCCCGACAAAATGGACGGTCCCGCCGCGATAAACAAGTTTTGGCGCAACGGAGTGGTGGGCGTCATCTGGTTCATAATATTACTATGGATTTCACGGCGTATTCTATACTTTTAATATACAAAAAAAAAAAATTTTAGCCACACAATAATATGATTATTGTACTTCAATGGTAAAAGTGAACAATTTTTAATTCAATAACCCTTAACTGCAGCGGTTTGAGCTACATAATGTCAAGTTTTAAAATCATTCACATGTATAATATAGTTTACTAGATGATGCTCGCAACTCTTTTGCGCCAAAATTTGTTTATCGCGCAGGAACCGTACATTTTCAGGGATAAAAATATCCTATGTCATTTCCCGGGACTCAAAGTATTTCCATGCTCAGCAAAATCAGTTCAGCGGTTTGAGCGTGAAGAGGTAACAGACAGACAGACAGACACACTTTCGCATTTATAATATTAGTATGGAATTTCGGATTATATTATAATACTTAGTGGATGGTTTTCGCCCATTCATTAATAATAATAAGTACAGGCATTTTATGTGCATTACATAGCATCTATAGTGCAGCGAAAATCAACACTTGCGAATCATTTCTTTTTTTTTTTTTTAATGAAAGAAGGGGGCAAACGAGCAAACGGGTCACTTGATGGAAAGCAACTTCCGTCGCCCATGGACACTCGCAGCATCAGAAGAGCTGCAGGTGCGTTGCCGGCCTTTTAAGAGGGAATAGGGTAATAGTGGAGGGTAGGGATGGGAAGGGAAAGGAATAGGGGAGGATAGGAAAGGGAATTGGGCCTCCGGTAAACTCACTCACTCAGCGAAACACAGCGCAAGCGCTGTTTCACGCCGGTTTTCTGTGAGAACGTGGTATTTCTCCGGTCGAGCCGGCCTATTCGTGCCGAAGCATGGCTCTCCCACGTATAAATGCTAATCCTCCTAATAATAATAATTTAACCGTATCCAAATTAAACAAAGCTCCCAAAAGCTGTAAACAAATAAAGCGTTAAACGATTTGCGTCATAATTTGTAAACATATTACATTAATCGCGTTTAAACCACAAAGCTAAATAACTATTATGAATTAACAAAATATATATTTTACAAATGATTACGAACGTGACTGATAACTAATTCGTCCATGATTGCCCATGGATGTCGATTTTGCATGTTTTTAAAAGATATATAGATAAAAAATAGAATTTAAAAGATATAAGATAGTTATCCATTGTACCGACGTAAAATGGGACTTATGTTTGCCAAAAAAAAAACTAGGCACCCGTAATATACATTTACATCCGTAATTTAAATGATTTATACAGTAAAAGCTGTTGCCCGCGACTCCGTCCGCGTGGACTTCAGCTTATAACGCGCGGTAGTTCCCTTCAAAGAGTAACTTATATTATAGTAGGTAGTTCCCGACTCCCGTTGAACCATGTAGATTGTAGATTGTAATTTATAGGCTACATTACTGCAAATTGCAAAATTTGCAGTAATGTAGCCTATAGTATATATGCGTACCGCATATATACTATAGCCTATAGTATGTAAGCGTACCGCAGTTTCCGCGGTACGCTTACTTCAAACTTAAATGTTTACACTTTACAGTCAGACAAACGCATAACACATAAAACGCCCCTATTTAAGCGTAAGGGGTTAAAACTTAAAAGCTGGGAATAGGGGTCGAAGTCGAACATCAACGAATAACGATCAATGATCAATGATCAACTATTCAATACTTCCAATAGCTGTAACGGGAAGCTTCATCCTTACCACCTCTTATAGTAACACTTTTGAGCAAGCGATAGCGCGATGTAGGAGACGGCACGGCGCCATCTTTAATAAATTTTTGGAACTAACTTAATTTGAACAAATTTACGCATTTTCACCCCCTTACAACCCTTTTTTCCAGTTAAAAAGTAGCCTATGTCCTTTCTCAGACCTTAGACTATCTGTGTACAAAATTTCATTACAATCGGTTCGGCAGTTTTGGCGTGAAAGCGAGACAGACAGACAGAGAGATACTTTCGCATTTATAATAATAAGTATAGATTATTGCCTGACTATAGACAGCTCATAAACATGGTGGCAATCGTGGCTTCCTGTCAAGGCCTACGTGAAACGGTACTTTTACGCATTGAAAACCCATTTACAAAGTCGATACGAAGCCGGATATAGCGTAATTAGGCGCCAGTCGATCCTGCCACCAAAGATGATATTGTGTGAAATACATAATATAACAGGAATTCCCAAACTATAATATTTTAAGGAACCCTGGAGTCCCATATAACTGAGGGTGTAACGAGTAAGTTTCTCTGTATTCTTTTTAATTTCGCTTTTAATAAAGCGGGGAATTGACTACCGGGCCGCCGCCGGCTACGGGCCGCCCGTCACGGGCAGGTCTGTCGCATATCTGCTCGTCAATTCTAAGACAGGGAATTCACTACCGGGCTGCCCGCGGGCCGCCCGGTCTGGCACAAGTCTGGCGCTTGCCCCTATTTAACACACAGAACAGGCAAGTCAGTCGAATAGATAGAGGGCTGCAGTTCGGTCGTGGACTCATGGACTCAATCTTCGTTGTAACAAATGATAGATCAGCATCGGCATTGATTTCATTGGATTTTTCAATAAGTTCGCTGTATTAGTGGCATTACGTAGATCGTTGTTCATGTAATCCTTGCGTTTAACTTTCTACAAACAAGGATACGACCGGTAAATGGAAATAAACGAATTTCAAAATTGTTTTGTGCCTTCATTCCTAAGTTTAGTGTTTGTATTGTTTACAAAAATATGTTTTAAAATAATATTTTAAGTGCACTCCAATCGCTTTCCAAGGCACGAATGACGACGGGCCGCCCGTCGCGACCATTCATGTACAGACTTGCCCGTGCCCGCGCGAGAAAAATGCGATCTCGCGGACAGGCTGCGGGCACGGGCCAACGGGCATGTCTGTGCCCGTACCTAGGAATTGACGAGCAGACATGCGACAGACCTGCCCGTGACGGGCGGCTCGTAGCGGGCGGCCCGGTAGTCAATTCCCCGCTTTAGGTACGGGCACAGACATGCCCGTTGGCCCGAGCCCGCAGCCTGCCCGCGAGATCGCATTTTTGCCGCGCGGGCACGGGCAAATGTGAACATGAATGGTCGCAACGGGCGGCCCGTCGTCATTCGCGCATTGGAGAGCGACTGGAGTGCACTTAAAATATTATTTTAAAACATATTATTGTAAACAATACAAACACTAAAGTTAGGAATGAAGGAACAAAATCAATTTTGACATTCGTTTATTTCCATTTACTGGTCGTATCCTTGTTTGTGGAAAGTTAAAAGCAAGAATTACATGAACACAGATCTACGTAATGCTGCTAATACAGCGAACTTATTGAAAAATCCAAAGAACTCAATGCCGATGCTGATCTATCATTTGTTATAAAGAAGATCGAGTCCATTAGTCTACGACCGAGCTGCAGCAGTCTATCTATTCGACTGACTTGCCTGTTCTGTGTGTGTTCAATAGGGGCAAGCGGCAGACTTGTCTCAGACCGGGCGGCCCGCGGGCAGCCCGGTAGTGAATTCCCCGCTTAAGCCATCATAAACTATTTTGCATTTGTGCAATTCAGCTTTCTAATAATGATAATAAAAAAGTATTTTTTGTGTCAGTGAGTTGGTTATGATGCAACTTACGTAAAAATAACAAAATATGTTACAGATTTTAAATGCAGTGATATAGGTATAATGTCTGAGTTAGACATAATTTATTTCTAAGTTTATAATATCATCTAAATATACCAGCAAACTATTTACAATTTTGATCATCCAAATTGCCTTTTATTCTTCAAAAGGCGAAGACTAAAATAGCACTAAGCGAAATGAACATCAAGCGAAAGAAATTGCATCTCTCTAGACAGGATTTCCCAACCAGAGCAGATGCGCCGCTCTAGTAGAAAAATATCACGCTAACATTAAAATGTAATTTCAAGGTATTTTTATATCTTCTTTTTCACAAAGTCATAAAACTGTATATTTTGTTTCAAAATATTATGTACAGGGTTCTCCATCCATAATAATCTAGAGGGGCTCCTTTAAAAGTTTGAGAAACCCAGCTCTCGACTTTATAGATTTAGCTTGCAATTTGCTAGGTAAGTGCTTTCATAGGGACTAAAAGCTGTCGAAGATTAGCAAAGGTAAGGTAAGTAGCTTACGTCTGTAAAGCTGTGAACTAAGCGAGCCTTTGATCCCTCGTAATCTTACACCTCTTTGATATAAACGTCGGATTTTTTCCAAAGGAGTATGTTTCTACGAATTCCATGCTATTTTTTGATGTAAAAACATTACGTTAAACTGCCTACAGCGCCGGAAAATTATTAGTGACGAGATTTTGCCCGCGGCTTCGCTCATTATTTAAGTATTATTATATGTATACAAACTTTCGTCCCCTATTTTAACCCCTTGGGGTTGAAATTGATCAAAATCCTTTCTTAGCGGATGCCTACGTAATAACATCTACCTGCATGCCAAATTTTAGCCCGATCTGTCCAGTAGTTTGAGCTGTGCGTTGATAGATCACCATGTCAATCACTCAGTCAGTCACCTTTGAGTTTTATATATACAGATAGATAGATTAGCGATTTCGAATCTAACGCTGCTAACAAAGGAAGGCAGTGATTTTTTTGTATCTGCTTGATTTGGCTATCTCTTTTGACAAGTAAAAATTAAAACGTTACACAAATTATAGGTCTACCAGAATCTGATGGCAAAAAGTGACTCTAGCACTACCGGGGTAATTGGAATAAAACATTTTGATCCTGTTTTTTTCTTATAGCGGCTGATTCTGTGTGTTAAACATGCAAATATAAAAATGTATCCAATGATCAAGGATATTTTTTGAAAATCTGCTGTCAAAAATTACCATCACATTCTGGTAGACCTATAATAACGGTAGAGCCACCATATTGTAAGGTATCATTTTAGAGGCGTAACGACCATTCAAGTTTCATGTTATATGTGGCTCAAATATTAATTATTATAGCTAGTACTATTCTAGGTGATTAACAACCTCATCTTAGAGCCATAATATAGCTACAAGCATCTTAATATTATTAAGATTCTTGTTCGTCTATGATGGATATTTTATGTCGAAAAAAAACTAGATCAGCAATACCAGTTGAATCCATTGCTTGATGTTGTTTCGCCATGATAAATAGATGTTGGCCGGTTCTGAGACCTACCAAAGCGTCAAAGTTTTATCATAAGCGATCCAGCCGTTTCGAAGTAGTCTTTTAATAAAATACTAGATGACGCCCGCAACTCTGTTGCGCCAAAATTCGTTCATCGCGCGGCAACCGTACATTTTTCCGGGTTAAAAGTATCCTATGTCCTTTATAAAGTTATACCAAATTTCAGCAAAATCGGTTCAGCGGTTTGGGCGTGAAGTGGTAACAGTCAAACAGACACACTTTTACATTTAAAATATTAGTATGGATCTTACTTATTTACGGCCGTTCCCAATATTCAATCTATCTCTGGTTTGACATACAACTGATCGCAGCTAACATTGAATTGACATAAAATATATGTCTCTAATGTCTAATGTGAGCTATTCCTATCTCTAGTAGGGCAAAACCAGAGATAGATCAAATATTGGGAACGGCCGTAAATCGATAAGATATATCTGTTATCCAGTCCCGGAAATAATCTCCAAACTTAAGACACACGTAAATCATATCAGTGCGAAGTATTTCTATCTCCACATATCGATTTATCGCCCCCGGAGACGGAACTTCTCAAGTTATTCCCGGCCCCGTACGTGACACTCCGATTGGAACTTTACACATAATTGACACTTTGGCAAGTTGTAAAGTTACAATTGACATGCAAGCTTAATCTTAGTAATGATATCTTCGACCATTTGCTTTAATTTAAACTAATAGCATCATTTTTATGTTGTTTGTTTTACAATTTTTATGTTAAAAACCATTTTCTATTGTTTCCTGGGACGCAAAGTACATACGAGTTCATTGGTTCAGTGGTTAATTAGTACGACTGTATTTTGGGTCTTATTATTTTAACACTATAACAATTAACAACTATGATATCACTAGAGATGAACAATAATGATATCATAAGAATCAATGTCTTAAAAAATCTATCTATCTTCTATCTATATACGAGTATATAAAATTCAAAGGTGACTGACTGATTGACATAGTGATCTATCAACGCACAGCCCAAACCACTGGACGGATCGGGCTGAAATTTGGCATGCAGGTAGATGTTATAACGTAGGCATCCGCTAAGAAAGGATTTTGATAAATTCCAACCCCAAGGGGTTCAAATAGGGGATGAAAGTTTGTATAAAATAATAGTTGTTAACGCGAGCGAAGCCGCGGGCAAAAGCTAGTTGATATATAAAACTCAAAGGTGACTGACTGACATGGTGATCTATCAACGCACAGCCCAAACCACTGGATGGATCGGGCTGAAATTTGGCATGTAGGTAGATGTTATGACGTAGGCATACGCTAAGGAAGGATTTTGATTAATTCTACCCCCAAGGGGTTAAAATAGGGGATGAAAGTTTGTATAAAATAATAGTTGTTAACGCGAGCGAAGCCGCGGGCAAAAGCTCGTAGAATATAATTTAGAAAATCCGTATTACTCGTAGAGGAGCTACGTCGTAGCCACCTCGTAGCTGCTCTACGGGCGTAGCAATCTCGTAGCCAATGAGTAGCTAGATTATCTAGTGATTGGAATATTAGTAATTATTTAGTTATTCAATTATGGATTAATTAATATTCGATTACTATTGTATAAGATAGTAAGAAGTATCCAAATACATCATAATCAGGGCGAGTAAAGCGAGCCCTAGTATATCCCACAACATATTTTGGTGGTAAACTTTACGGAAAAACTATCACGCCTCAATAGTAGTACGCTACTAGCTTATACAGCAAAATATAATCCGACCGAAATCCGACATGTTGCACCCGTTATATCAGAATATTGACAGAAACGTTGTCAAACGTCCAACGAAACTTTTTGTTTACCGACTGTGCTGATGCTGCCGAATAGCGTGAAAAAAATATAGTAACATATCCAATTTTTATAAATTTTACTTGACATGTATGTTCCGTTACCCAAATCACTAGCTTTTCCGCACTGTGCCTTTTTTTGTTCATCAAGGGCATGCGTTATAACTTATAGCGCAGTCAACAGCGAACGTGAGGCATGCCGCATGCCCGTGACGCGCGTTGAAATCGTAGCGCTCGCTATGACACTTTTCTTTCAACGCGGGTGGATTTTGACGCATTCAATTATTGAATATGCCAAACGAAAGTTGAATAAAAAGATGATGACGAAAATTGAAGATGAAATTGCATAATGTGGACATATCTATTATACGCTTGAAACAAGTAAAAGTAGTACATTTATTAGCAATTCGTTAAGTTCGGGATAAAAGTTACGAAAGTTTATCGAGGAATATGTGAACATTCTGGTATAAAACAACATTGTTTATTTATTTCACGTTGGATTTTGATCTTTATGCCCTGAAAATAAGGATCCTCAGAGGTTTGTATGTTTATTTGTTGAAGCATCGTCGAAACAAGAACCCTATTGTTCAGATTGCGATGAGTTCGGACCTCCTCCTTAGCCTTAATCTTTCGGTGTACAGGGTGTAACGAAACTAAGCGATAATAATTTAATGTGTGTATCTGTTTCTTTTAGAGAGTTTACTGTGAAAGTAGCAGCACTGAAAGACATTTTTTTGTGATTTGTATAGGCGCCTTAGCGTCACAAGTTTGGCCATACAAAAGTAAAAAAATACTAATTGTTCAGCTACTTTCACAATGACCTCCAACATTATGAAACCACAGTTCCATACGTAGGGGACTCATATACACCCTAATGTATCAATAAGTTTTGTTACACCCTGTTTATTTGTATTTTTCTAGAACACTTATGTGGAACGCGGTTGTATTGTTCTATATTTTTCCTTTTTCGGATAGCAGCCACGATTAAAGACATAAATGCTACTTTTTATTGTAATAATAATTTGTATGTATTTATTGATTATTGACTTTTTAATGACTATATTAACCACTTTGTTATGTTATTGACTAATGACTACTTTCTAATAATGTCTTAAATTTAATTTTACTTATCATTATTTGCATGCCTAAATACTATAGGTAGAAAGAGTGAAGCATGTTTAATAATTCGACAACTTCTTGTACTTCTTTCTGCAAATAAATTATTATTATTATATTAAACATGAGCACTGCAAGCACTCTTATTTATACTTTTTAGGGTTCCGTAACCAAAGGGTAAAAAACGGGATCCTATTACTGAGACTTCGATGTATGTCCGTCTGTCTGTTTTTCTCCAGGCTGTAACTCAAGAACCGATTTAGCTAGAATTATGATTTTTTTACAGATTGTGTATTTTTGGTGCCGCTATAACAACAAATACTAAAAACAAAATGAAATAAATATTTAAGGGGGGCTCCCATTCCAAAAAACACAATTTCTTGCCAACTTTCGCTCAATAACGGAACCCTTCGTGCGCGAGTCCGACTTGCACTTGGCCGATTTTTTGTCTATGGATACTTCACACTACGTCAGTTAAGGCCTGTAGTAAGAATACCAATTTGTATTGTGTATAATACAAATAAATCTTACAAACATTAGTAATATAATATTTCCATTAACAAGCAGCCCTAGGACAAGTTATACAGTATTTAGATATCATACAGTATTTAGACTAGTTCTGGACTTCACCTGGCTTACTATTAATTAAAATACGAGATGGTGCTCGCCACTCCGTTGATTTCATTTATGGCACAGAACCGTACATTTTTTCGGGATAAGAGTATTCTATGTCCTTTCCCGTGATTCAAAGTACCTTCATACCAAATTTGAAGTGAAATCGGTATAGTGGTTTGGGCGTAACAGACAGAGAGACAGAGGAGCACACTTTCGCATATATAATATTAGTACTAGTTTTTTTTTAAACGAGCGTTGGCCCACCACACATTCCACAAATTCCCACCACTGTATCTCCTGTGTCGCCAGGATCGACAGCGGTATCCAACCACGAAATCCCTTTGATATGATCTCAGGGAGCCCGAGGGACATGCTAAAACTGTCTTAGGAAATTAATCAGAAGAATACAGGAGGAGTAGGAAGAATTCTAATTTCCCTCCCGTACGGGAGACAGCACAATGTTGCAATGACCGAAAGTCAAAGAACTTAAGGGGGAGCGCCACGGAAGTAAGGTAAATGTTTGTGACTCCTAAGCAAAAGCTAAATAAATTAATATTGGAGTTTATTGTGTTTGACTGTTGCCAATAATTGTGACAAAAACGCCTTGAAGACACGGAAGTTCCTAGCGCTGTCCACAAGATCACCTTAGTATGCGACTGTAGATTTACTATATAGATTGTTCAGCATTATAGTTCGTTCCTCTTGCTGGATTATTATATTAGTACTAGATGACGCCTGCAACTCCGTTGCGCCAAAATTTGTTTATAGCACAAAAATCGTACATTTTTAGATATAAAAACTATTCTATATTCTTTCCCAGGACTTAAAGTATCTCTATGCCAAATTTTAGCTTAATCGTTTCAGCTGTTTGGGCGTGAAGAGGTAACAGACAGACAGATACATTTCCAGATCTATGATATTATTGTACTATCAGAGAAGTTGATCCCTAAGCAGATGGGGGACCTACGTAGTTTGGTCGCGTTACATCAAACCTAGCCGACAGCTCATAATAATTAACATTGAATTGACATGATTCGACCATAAAGTTAATATACCTAGCGGAATAGAGCAACAATCTCGAGCTGTCAAACGAAACCGAAATTGGTTTACATCTGTGTGTAAAATTATGAGTACGTATACACTTACAAAAACATGATTCAACATGATTTCTATGAGATCAAATTGTCAACATGCGGCACGTGCCGACTGGACGTCAAAAAAAGAGTTCTGCTGTCATGTATCACACGTATCTTTTTACCACGCAGTGTTACTGATAGTGACATCTCTCTTGCTCAGGCCTTTGTATCTCTATTCCGCTAAGTATATTAACTTTATGAATTTGACCAAATGACGTTGGTCTATCAACTGCCTAGGAATTAATTTCCTCGATGGTACATATTTGCTTCGTAACCTTCGGTATAAGTTTCTTCGTTACTTTGGTGAGTCGCGCGTAAAATATTTCCTTCAACATTTAATACTTGGAAGCGGCGAAGCTTGTGATGGTTAAAGGTTGGCAGCTGGAAAATACACCTTTATACGACTATTACAATGTAAGTAGCTTGGATAAAAATATATTATCATCATAATATATTATTATTGTCGTCGATATTTCATATGATGTTCATTAGCGTGACTAAGTAAATATCCTCACAAGGGCTTTTTGGGGCCATTTTAACATGTAATTTACCCGTTTTAATGGCCTTAAACATTTTCTGACGTAATAATATAATGTACTCGCGACGCATTTATTTTGTCAGAAAAAATCTCATGGACTTTTAATGAAATTAAGATTTACGTAGAGTAGATCACATGGAGATAACTTCATTGTTTCATGGCCCTGTCCATTGTCCTTTTTGTCACGGTAAGGAATAGCCTGTGACCAAAATGTACACTTTTAGCAACATTTCGTTTTGTAGTAAACATAGCAACACAGTCTTGGAAAATGTACATATAAATAAGATTACGGAGGATAAATATAAAAAAGGGATGATATTAACTCAGTTAAAAAACTCATTCATATGCTTATGAAATCTCAAAGTTTACAACCTTTGGGATTTAGACACCATTTTGTTTAAAGAGCCATAAAGTATGTAATAAATTCTTTAATAGCTCATAAAAGTTATATCTTAAATAAAATAATAAAGATACAGAAATGCCCGCATCCGTTGTACGAAACAATAATTTTAAACGTGGGAGAGCCATGCTTCGGCACGAATGGGCCGGCACGACCGGAGAAATACCACGTTCTCACAGAAAACCGGCGTGAAACAGCTGTGTTTCGCCGAGTGAGTGAGTTTACCGGAGGCCCAATCCCCTACCCTATTCCCTTACCTACTCTCCCCTATTCCCTTCCCTTCCTTACCCTCCCCTTACCCTTTTCTCTCTTAAAAGGCCGGCAACGCACTTGCAGCTCTTCTGATGCTGCGAGTGTCCATGGGCGACGGAAGTTGCTTTCCATCAGGTGACCCGTTTGTTCGTTTGCCCCCTTATTTCATAAAAAAAAATAAAAAATAATAGTAATAATTATAGAGTTACTGGATATCTTTAGTTTCGATTATAGTTTGATTAGACCACAAAATTAAAAAAAATATTATTTACTAGATGACACCCGCAATTTCGCTGCGCCAAAATTAGTTTCTCGCGTGGAAACCGTACTATTTCCGGGATAAAAAGTATCATATGTCCTTTCCCGGGACTCAATGTATCTCCATGCCAAATTTTAGCAAAATCGGTTCAGCGGTTTGAGCGTGAAAAGGTAACAGACAGACAGACAGACACACTTTCGCATTTATAATATATATATGGAAGTACGGATGGAACATTTATTACCTTTTATTGTAATAAATGTTCAGGTATTGTGAAATATATTAATTAGCTTAAAAATGTGATAAAAGTCGTTTATAAATTACGTTTCGCGATTCTCGCACCTGCACTCTACAAACATATCCAAGGATTTATATGGGGGATATTAATTTATATGACGTTTATCGCGCTATTCATTACAACGTTAAAAGTATCCAATTGCTGAAAAATGTGTTATCAATTTTATATTGATCAGTAGTTATATTTTAAGTAAGGCTGTATT
Source organism: Aricia agestis (assembly GCF_905147365.1). Lineage (NCBI taxonomy): Eukaryota > Metazoa > Arthropoda > Insecta > Lepidoptera > Lycaenidae > Aricia > Aricia agestis. Next base: position 15,954,054 of record NC_056415.1, read on the forward strand.
GATTTTTACTTAAAAGTCTTAAATATTAAGTAAAAAAGTAATGTTCGTACATTAATATTTACGTTATCCCAGGTAAAGGTAGCTTTCGGATCAAGGCGACCGCGACGCGAGACCGCGACCCACTGCTTTTATATGAATTAATAGGAAGTGCTGACGGATGCAAGCGACCGAGTCGCGCGATTTTTGGGCGTGGCCTTCATATTATAAGGCTGCCTTCACATTACGTCGCAAGCAGTGCTGCAGCAGCGCTGCAGCCGCACTGCTTGTAATGTGAAAGCGGTCTAAAGCAGTAGGTTGCGGTCTCGCGTCGCGGTCGCCTTGATCCGAATGCTACCATAAGACAGATTATTTTAATTTTGAAACCAATTATGTAGATTTTTTTGGATACTTGCTTATATGGCATACGAAGCACATACCTATTTCTAATTTTATCTTCAGAAACGACGTAAAAAGCAACTATATTTTCAATCGAGCGAATTCAAAATTTAAATTATCGCAAATGATCTCAGAACTAGTTTCTATATAGTACGAGAGCTGCCTTTTAAGTTTTGTCGTTTGGAATAAATACAGACAATCTAATAGATTATCACCATTTATTATTTTTTTATTAACCCTTCGCGATATTTAAAATGATTTTTCATGCGTTCAAACCAGTTTTTAAAACATTTATTCCAGTTCAAAGTTGGGTAGTCAAAATGGCTGATATTTACGCGTAAACAGCTTCTTCAGGTGAGCTTAAACTTTGGCCACAAAGACTTTGCTTAATTTTGTGGAACTTATTAAAATCCTTAGGGCTCAAGCCAGGGCTGTGAGGTGGATGATCTAAAATTTCAACGTTTTGAGTTTACAAATACATCTTTGTTTGACCGGCGATGTGCGAACATGCGTTGTCATAGCCAGGAACATACGACGTCTTGAATCGTTTTTTTCGAAATTCGGTGATGACTTTTGGCAAACAAGCTGTGGTATACCAGTCAGCGGTAACCGTTTTGCAATCTTCGAGTACAATAGTGGCGATGTGACCACCCTTTGTCACAATGGAGGCAAACAATTTTTTTAAAGTGCTCTGTGAGTCCATGACTTTGGTCGATTTTGGCTCATTCTAGAAGACCCAGACAGTAGACTGCTGCTTAGAATTTGGATCATAAGCATATATCCAAAACTCGTCACCATTGAGCAAATTATAAACGTGCTTTGACTATCCTCGGTTGAATTGCTGCAGAGTTTTGCGACAAAAACTAACACGGGTTGTTTTTGGTCGTCGCTAAGCAAACCAGGTATCTAATGGGAAATCACCATTTTTACTCCAAGTTTTTCGTGCAAGATTTTTTGGACACTGGTCCCTGAAATGCCTATGGATGCCTCTATTTCGCGATATGTCACATGACGGTCTTCGAGGATTAGCTGCTGCACGGCTTTAATATTCTCTTGCGTTACGCTGGCTGGTCACTGAGGCTAGGGTGTCAACTTTAAACTTCTAAATACCAACATTCTATAATCCTAAGATATTATGGTCCTGCATCACTAAGTATAGAAGTGTTCTCCTCAAAACGCCGAAGTCGCGATAGTCAACTTCGTTAGTTGTAAAAAATTATCGCATGGAAATTTTCCTTTAACATTTCCATTTTTACAACCGACTTGTCACCTTTGAATAGACGATACAATAAGACTATTCGACCAATCTAAATAATTTCTTTTGTTTTTGAAATCTAAATACAAGGAGATTAAAATCCCATACGGTTTTTTTTTCAATGATCGCGGGAAGCTTACAAACGACAGAACTTAAAAGGCAGCCCTCGTAAAAGTATATAATATGTTACCGTTAATGTGCGTAAACCAGTTAAATTGCAGATTAACAAAGTATTCTGCAGATAATCTGGGTGAGCCAGTTAAAGTGCAAAAAGTTTATTATATTTTCATTCAATTACTCACATAAAACGGGTTATTCTTTGAATAAAACGTGTTACTTAATTGTAGAGAATTATTTCATATAAGTTTATGGAGATAAACAAATAAATTATTAAATTTAAAGTAAAATGTTACTTATTTATAAATAAAAACAAACAAAACAACAGTCTTATGTTGACAAGCTTAATTCAAAGTTTTTAGGACTTTTACGAAGAAAGAGAATGCAAACTAACTAGATATAGTGCTAAATGAAGAAGGAAGAAGCCGCCATTTTGTTTTCTTTTTTGCGATGGATTGATCCATACAAAATAGACTCAGGTACTAATGGATAAAACTTAAGGCCTCTATAGCTCTCCGAATGTTCGTCATTAGTCTTAGTTAGTTTTATTCTAACAGCAAAGTGTGTTCAGTATTAACACCGCAAAAAAAACTATTGAAAATCTATCAACTAATGGAAATGCTTTCAGAAAAGTTTTATTAAGTAGTATTAGGCTTGCTGCATTGCAGATCAGCTTATGTAAGTATGTTAATATATTTCAAAGGTTAGATTGCACGGCTATGCAGAATGTCGGAGTGATGATTTGTTTTGCCAAGCAGGTGATCAATTAATAAACACAAAATTTTTGGTTGAGATATATTTAAATTTAATAGAATGTTAGACTTCGAATTTCGTATTTCTTTAAAATTCCGTACATAGTTGTATACAGGGTGTAACAAAAATAAGTGATAATACTTTAGGGTGTGTACGTCTTCCTCTTAGAGAGTTCACTGTGAAAGTAGCAGCGCTGAAAGACCAATTTTTTTTTTCACTTTTGTATGGGGAAACTCGTGACGCTCGGGCCCTTCCCCATACAAAAGTGAAAAAATTTTTTCGTCTTTCAGCGCTGCTACTTTCACAGTGAACTCTCTACAAGGAACACGTACACACCCTAAAGTATTATCACTTATTTTAATTACACACTGTAGAAATAACATAATATGGCTTCTTTGTCAAAGAAAATTGTGTGGTTTCTTTAGGATTTTTGTCTTATAGCTTTTTTTTTTTTTGCATTAGGTTCCGAATAACATAGCGAATTTTAATGAAATTTAGTACAGATATAGAAATGACATACGTAAGCTTCTTTGTCAAAGAAAAATGTGTGGTTTCCTTGGAATTTGTTTGATATACTGCTAGAATCAAGATGATGCCCGCAACTCCGTTCATTTTTCAAAGAAAGAAAGTATTCTATGTCCTTTTCCGGAACTTAAACTATCTCCATACCAAATCTCATCAAAATCAATTCAGTCTTTGAAGCGTGAAGAGATAACAGACAGATAGACACACTTTCGCATTTACAATATTAGTATGCATTTGCGCAAATGCATGCTACTTATCACGAAAGCGCTGAGAAATTTGAGGTTAAGAAATAAATGACGCACTCTCTACTACAACATAGTACCATAATATTAATTCTGTCGGAGTTTGAAGTACAAGTAAAGTTATATTATACGCTTTTTATTAGCTTCACACCCTACAGGAATCGTAACTCCCATACTATTACCGTTTTAAATTTGGTTCCTTTTGATCTGTCATGTAACGTCAGCCTAGTACCGCTTAAGGTCACCTAAGCCCGGCCGCACATTGTCCGAATTCTGATCAGAAACAGTTGAATTTCGCCGGACCGCCACCCCGCACACTATCCGAAATATCCTTCCGGCGAGTTCGAGCTCACTCGGTTCAGTACAAAATGTAAGAGACAGCGCGAATGTTCAACTGTTTCTGATCAGAAATTTCGGACAATGTACGGCCGGGCTAAATTTTGCAAATGTATTGAAATAAAAAAAGCTACACGCTAAGGTACACTTTTTTGACAAGTATTGTGGAGTATGTTTTTTGACGGAGTTACTTTTCCTTAGTTTTTATTATTCGTAGGCTTCACCTGTATGTTTGTTAGTAACCGACTTCTTTGGGTGCGATTTTTACCCACTTTAAACGGCCAGATTTCGTTCAAACTTTGTAGATTTATCGAGGACCGATGACAATACACTAATTTGATATAATTATTTCAATTTGTATGTTTGTATGTTTGTTTGTAACCGAAGAAGCTTGTTTTTAGTTTTTTTTTATAACATTTTGCTGTCAACTTGTAACAATCATGGTATAAAATAAATACCCTGTCATGGCTACAGCGAATCATACCAAGATTGTATTATGTAAAGCGTTTTAGAGGCAGAGATAAATTTCTTGATCTTTCCTTCGCGCACAGTGTAAATATTATACAGTAGTAACTCAGCTTTCAAAATCAAACTCGGTGAATATTGCAAACTAGTAGCCTAATTCTTTAGCTTCATTCCTTATTGATAAATCCAGTTCGTTTCCTAAAAAACTAAAAAAAATGTTATTTTAATAATATTATGTCAACGTGAATTTTACATTTAGGGATCATCTTTAGTATGATAGAAAACGGATAGTCCGTTTTCTATCAAGTAATTTAATATTGCATTAAAATAGTACTGTAGAGGCAAAGTAGTGCACCATAATATTAAGCCCGCCTTTGTACAACAACGTGCAAAACGTTTTAAATAAATAAATAAAATAAAATATTGTCTTGTTTTGCTTCATCGAATTATTTGAAAACACGTTTATGTGTGCATGTGATTTGGGCACCAGTAAAGATGATCTACTGCATTTAATATATTTATTGTTATCGTTCGCGCGTAAGATTAATGATCCCGATGATCCGGATTTGAGACAAAGAATTTTTCCTCCTTCCTCGAGGACCTTTCGTCGAAAATAAAACAATTTTTGCAATCCTTAGGAAAAGGTTCACGACGAAAATGATTTTTAGGGTTCCATACCCAAAGTTTTCACAGATTATTATCTATTTCTGTTACCGCTAAGTATAACAACAAATACTAAAATTAAAATAAATCAAATATTTAAAAGGGGCTCCCATGCAACAAACGTAATTTTTTAGCCTTTTTTATTACAGTACTATCACGTTCTTAATGCATTATCTCTTTACTTTTAAACTGATAAACCGATTTGCCAAAAATTGCTATGGAGACACTTCGAGCCGCGGAAATACTTTTTATCCCGCAAAAATGTACGGTTCCTTCTCGATAAATGAATTTTGGTACAATGGCTTTGACGGGGGTTATCTAGAAGGAAAATAGTCATACTCATAAGAAAAATATAGCCCTATAACGCAAAATCACGAGCCTTATAGATCGTCATCTTAAGGAGAGGGTTTATAGCAGGCCAAACGCTTATCACCAGTTATCGCTAATGGTCACTTTACTGTGGCTCTGAGAATGGACATTTTATGGCATATTATATGACTGTACTAATTTTCATAGCATCTTATAGTCACAGATGACTATGAAAACACTATTTAATGACAAACATAGTTATCGGAAAACGTTTTAATACAGACTAGATGTGGATCTCATCTTTGTAGCTGGTAATTGGTTTATCGCCCGGGAACCAAACAGTTTTCTTCTAAAAACTATACTTTGTCCTTTTCCAAGGCTCAAAGTATCTCCATACTAAATTTAATCAAAAACGATTAGGCAGTTTTAGAGTGAAGAGGCAAAAGACAAAGAGACAGACGTTTGCATCCATACTAACATTTTAAATGCGATAATATTGTGTCTGTCTGTTACCTTTTTACGTCTAAACCGATGAACCGAATTTGCTGCAATTTGGTAAGGAGGACCTTGAGTCCTGGGATAGGACATAGTACTTTTTATCCCCAAAAAATGTATCGTTCACGCGCGATTTGGCGCAACGGAGTTGCGGCTGTCATCTATTTTCTAATATTTGTATAGATTACTAGCTGACCCGGCAAGCGTTGTTTTACTTTATAAGGTATTTCGCCCATATTATTTTATTGAAGTGACTAAATAAGTATGGCACCATGGCAACGTCCCTCGCTATCCAGTCGCACAAACAATGGTCGCCGTCAGTCTCGAGTTGTAATAATTTACTATTATTTATTCAACAAATGCACTTATCAATATAAAAAGTACCCAGTAGCCCATTCTCAGACCCACTGAATATGCATAATATATAAAGTTCGGTAAAAATCAGTAAAGCCGTTTCGGAGGAGTACAGTAACTAACATTGTGACACGAGAATTTTATATATAAGATTTAATAATATCTTTAACATGACGTGCCCTACTTGACGAAGAACCATTAAATCTTACCGAATTTTACGGCAATAAGTACAGTAATTTCTGCTCTCCTCGCACTATTAAATTGAATAGTAAGCACACACTTACACGAGCAGGCAGGCAGCCAGCTACAATAAATTTCACATGAACACCGAACACACCGCCTTATCTTGAACGATTTCATTCTTTATCCAGAATTTCTGCTTTTTTCGTTTCATCAATTCGACTTTTTTGTATATATTGCAACTTTAGGTTGTAATAATGTTTTATTTTTCACATCCTTGGTAAAATGATTTGCAGAAATGCTTACTACACAGTAATAATTAATATGGCTTGTTGTTTTATGAACATAATGTATTTTCATATTTTATTCAGTAATTACAAGCCGTATTTTAAAAAAAAAACTATAAATTATCGGTCTATTCGTCTGTTTCTTTAAGTCAAGGCTAAGGACAAAAGAAGCGGATACAAAATGGCAGGTAACATCTAGTAAAATATAATGAATAAAAGTACATTGTGGAGATTTTCGTTTTTTTTTTTTTTTTTATGAAATAAGGGGGCAAACGAGCAAACGGGTCACCTGATGGAAAGCAACTTCCGTCGCCCATGGACACTCGCAGCATCAGAAGAGCTGCATGTGCGTTGCCGGCCTTTTAAGAGGGAATAGGGTAATAGGGGATGGTAGGGAAGGGAAGGGAATAGGGGAGGGTAGGAATGGGAATAGGGTAGGGGATTGGGCCTCCGGTAAACTCACTCACTCGGCGAAACACAGCGCAAGCGCTGTTTCACGCCGGTTTTCTGTGAGAACGTGGTATTTATCCGGTCGAGCCGGCCCATTCGTGCCGAAGCATGGCTTCACACCACGTCCTGAAGGACTTGTGTTACAGCTGGTACCTGTACCAACGGAAATACATTTTATACTTTTGAACTATACATATTATATTTAATATTATATTATACACATATATTTAATACACATCCATGACCCAGGAACTTTGAAAACTTTTTGTTCCCTCGGCGGGATTCGAACCCGCGAGCTCGCTGCTTGAGCTACCAACAGCCACAGAGGTCGTCAAGTCGATAAATTAATTAAAATATTGTATGTGTGTTATCTGTTATCCGCTGAACCGATTGAACCGATTTTGTTGGGTATGGAGATACATTTTATTCTGAAAAAATGTACGGTTCCCGCGCAGTAAACGAATTTTGACGCAACGGAGTTGCGGGCGTCATCTAGTTGAGTTTTTAATACAGATCCATCCATATTTGGCTTGTGACGTCTTTTGGATGTGAACCCGTCTTCTAGTAGTGTAAAAATGAGAAATTCTTTAAAACCGCCACATTTATATTCATATCGCTGGCGCGTCACAGTGCTCGACAGTTACACCACAGTATAAATGTGTACAGTAGTCATACCAAACTATCGCCGAGTTTTTGTGGGTAGGTCCAACTCTGGCGTCATTCTTCAGGCACGGCGAATCCTCGTTCTCTAGAGGAATGTAGAGAGGCATTTCTAGAAGGCAAAAAAATGATATTTTTATATTATGACTAAAGACACATACACATAATATAACAAAATTCAGGCTTCAAAGTATAAAGCAGTGTTGATAACCAGCGGAATCGACGGAATCACTACGACTTTCAACAACAAAAATAGTATTACGTACAGCTGGAGAAAAACTAAAACCGTGTTAAGCAAGTTTGATTTCAAGGTCGCAGCAGTTACTCTACTGTATTTACATTGTGGCTCTATTGTAAAATGCCTACGTTTCTCAATAAGTGGAGATATTATGCTGAGTGACTGCATGCCGACTGCCGAGCACCGAATATGAATTCCTCGCGATAAGCGCCACTTGTGTTAAAGCATCTTAAAAAAGGATTTAGTAGAAAATGTACCATCAAGGAAATTGATTTCCAGGTGGTTGACGAAACAACGTCAATTGGTCGGCTTATGTCAAGTCAATGTTAGCTATGACACAATAGACATAACTACCAGTAGTTCGACTGCAAAGAGACGGACAGGTTTCAATATCTGTGAACACGTCCAGCGAATATGTCATAGTTTTAAATTCGTAGGTAACAAGTTAACAACCCTAGCGACGATTTTCGTCATAATACGTCAAATTTAAAAATTTCAACATCAGCTCTAAGTCGGCATACTCTATCATTCTGTCTACTCTGGCTATGATCGGTTGGATGGGTTTGACGTAACGCGACCAAATTACTTAGATCCACCAGAGAAGTTGATTCCTAGGCAGATGCCTAGGAATCAACTTCTCTGATTGTACTTATTAAGCTAATAAATAATTATAATTACGATATCAATTCAAATGTTAGTTATCCGTACGATAAGTTATAATATTATTATCTTAATATATATATTTCTTGTGTGCGTGTGTATGTGACTGAACTCCTCCTAAACGACTGGACCAATTTTGATGAAATTTTTTGTGTGTGTTCGTGGAGATTCGAGAATGGTTTAGATTTACAGTTTGGTCTACTGGAAAATGTTTTTTCAATTAATTTCTTATTTATAAGGAGTTGTTGATTTTGGAATGTTTTACATTAGATCCGAAGGACGGCGCTATCATCGCATTCAATATTATTCTATTTCAATTTTAGTTTGTCCTGACAGATGGTGCTACGATTAATTTGAAAAAAAATTTGTTATTCAATTCATGTGCTGATTAAAATATTAAATAAATAACACATAGGCTACAATTTTAACCGACTTTCAAAATGGGGGAGGTGTTATGTTCGTTTTCTTATATTCAACGATTACTCCGCCGTTTGTTAACCGATTTTCAAAATTTTTCTTTTGGTATATAGGGTATCATCCCAATTTGGTATTATATTGAGAAAAGTGGTGATCTGATGAAGGATCCATAAGTAATCGAGGGAACTCCTCAAAACTTATAGGGAAACATATGGTGACTTCGGTTTCGTGAGAAGTATTCTAAGCATATGCTACCAACAAGTAAGATTTTGCACCGAGATATACCTGATATACCGTGGTTCGGAAGGTGCTGAGAGAACTCCAGATTCTTTATAGATACAAGTTTGGGAGTTTCGGCGTTGTTTTAAGAACAGAAAGCATATGCTACTAGGTATGCAAATTACATTCTTCATCATCATCATCATCATCATCACTACCATATTATACCATTTCATAGTCTTTTAGATCGAGACTCGAGTTTGTCAAGCGATAATTAAAAAAAATCTATATCTACCTTATATTATAAACCTGAAGAGTATGTTTGCTTGAACGCGTCAATCTCAGAAACTACAGGTCCGATTTAAAAACTTATCTCAGTGTTAGATAGATCATTTATCGAGTAAGACTCATCATTTATCGAGAAGGTTATATTATATTATTACTCTAAGACTAATACGACTGAAGAAACTCAGGAAAATGTGGGAAAAACGGGGGAAATATTTTTTATGGGAAAATGTACCTACGGATTCTGTAAAATTTCTAATTTACGCGGGCGAAGCCGCGCGGGACATCTAGTTATCATATAATTATATAAAATTCTCGTTATAAAATGTTATATTTACCAAATTTTATATAATAATATGCATATTCAGTAGGTCTGAGAATCGGCTACTGGGTACTTTTTATATTGATAAGTGCATTTGTTCAATAAATAATAGCAAATTATTACAGTTCGAGACTGACGGCGACCATCGTTTGTGCGACGGGACAGCCGCGATGGTCGTTGCCATGGTGACATACTTATTTAGTCACTTCAATAAAATAATATGGGCGAAATACTTTATATAGCAAAACAACGTTTGCCGGGACAGCTAGTTGTAGTATAATAATATTAGTTATAGCTCGGATATAGCTATCCGCTAGATGGATTTTATTTTAGGTTTCTTTGCGTTAAGATTAAATTGGGTTTGAACCAAATATCCCGCAAAACATAGTAGTTCTTTCGGGATAGAACTGTAGAGGATAGAAAATAGATTGAGTATTCCCTGTTCTATTTCTGGAGAGGGTTGGTCATGTCGTAGATGAAATCGCGTAGAACAATCGTGATCGCAAATTGCGGGAGACATTATGACGGGCCGATACAGCCTGCGTAGTTGGCTTCTGTTCGGGGCTTTATTCTCGTGCCTCGAATGTCATTTCGATTCCTGATCGCGCATGAGTATATAGGCAAAATGAACATTTAAAATGTCCTATTTCGATTTTTGATCGCGCATGATTATAATATGGTTAAAAATTAAAATGTACATTTCCCCAGTGTCAGCATTAGGGTCAATTTACATTACAGGGCCGCGAGGTGTGGCTATGCTTTTTCGCTGCCTGTTATAAATTAGAATGGCTCATTACAAAATGCATCGCGATGCCTTGCGACGTTTCAATGTGAATCGTGCGTGCGTGAGTCCAACGCCCAGCAGTCAGATTGACAATCGTATTATGAGAATAGGACCCTAGAGCTATTTCACCTGACAGGAACCTTATTCCAAGGATATAAGGTTTACTTTCCTACCTAGATTTAACTGTAAACGGACACACGTCCTGCCGTCACATTGACAGGGGAACCTAGATACAATTAACTAGATTTTGCTAGCGACTTTGAATGTGTAAAATAAAATAAGAAATAAAAATTGTTTAATTGTTGAATGAAACAAATGTTTTCAGAAAGTCATACGTGTTGCCTATCACCGGTTCGGGAACTATAACATAAATATTTTCTTTATTGGAACAAAAACAGTTACATGCACATCTTAAAGTAAGTACAATTACAATAAAAGTGATAAATACATAACCCACAGCATTGTTCGCGGCGTAACAATACGGCAGGAATATAAGGAATTCACATTTTGATACCTATATAGACAACTATTACGTACTTCCTTTCCTACTATGTAACTGATATTTGCATTCTAAAATATCATGTACAACTTTAGAAGTATGCTAGCTTTCTCTTGTTTCATAAATAAATAAATACTTTACAATAAGTTTGGTACTGCCGAGTTTTAGTGGTATTTTCACATGATCTACACACTATCATCACAGTCAAATTCTGTAACCAATCAAAAATGATGTTTAAAAGATAATATTATTATCTTGATAAAAAACAAAAATACCGCACTCAGAGATGAATATTAATAATTACTGAATGAAGATTTTGTTTGACATACTGTATTATCTGTTAAACTATTGGTTAAACTCTTCATTCATTTGAAGTTTACTTTAAGCCCGGCCGCACATTGTCCGAAATTTCTGATCAGAAACAGTTGAACGTCGGCGCTGTCTCTTACATTTTGTACTGAGCCGAGTGAGCTCGAACTCGCCGGAAGGATATTTCGGATAGTGTGCGGGGTGGCGGTCCGGCGAAATTCAACTGTTTCTGATCAGAATTCGGACAATGTGCGGCCGGGTTAAAAGTCATTGAGCGTCTCTGAGTGCGGTCATTACTGCCATATTATTTTTTACCTTGCAAAAATTATGCATCTATTTCTTAAGGTGGCTTTCGGATCTTTGCCGCGAGCGACCGCGACCGACGAAAATTCAAACGAAATGCCACTTTATGACATAGGCGATAGACGATGACACTTATATTCTATGGAATATTATATGGAATATAAGTGTCATTTTCTACTGACATTTTGGTGGCGACCCACGCTGCCGCCGGCGGCGGCGTAAAAGCTAGTTGGTAGAGTAAAATGAAACCTATCGTATAATGTGGTACCCGGTGAAGGTGATCCAATTATTACTTAGCGTCGTTACTGTCTTACGTGAGATATTTGTCAGCTTTTTACGTCGACCTTCCCTTAATTCAATGTAAAGGTGGCTTTCGGATCTTTGCCGCGAGCGACCGCGACCGGTGAAAATTCAAATAAAATGCTACTTTAATACGAATTTTATTTGAATTTTCACCGGTCGCGGTCGCTCGCGGCAGAGATCTGAAAGCCACCTTTACATTGAATTAAGGGAAGGTCGACGTAAAAAGCTGACAAATATCTCACGTAAGACAGTAACGACGCTAAGTAATAATTGGATCACCTTCACCGGGTACCACATTATGTGACTATTTTGACCTCTATGCCTGACATAAGAATCATTCCCATAGACAATTTCGACCCTTAGTCAAGTTGCACTCGAGAATTTTGACAGTGAAGTTACATACGAACAAAAATAAATTAATTTTCACATTTTTTCTCATTGCTAAGACTGGATTTATATGCATCCGTGCATATTACGTAGGTTTTCCGCTGCACCACGAGATCACAAGAAAAATATGTATACGTAATCATTTATACGCAGTCACGCTGTCATTTACACACATTATCTCGTGCAAATTAACACCGCTATCAAAATTGTTGTATGCATCTTTACTAAGGGCCCTGAACATAATCTTCAGTCCCGACGTAATACCATATAAAAATTCGTCACGTTGATTAAACCACATTTTTCGCCCCCTTGGGCCTTGGTATAACCAGACTGCGAAGCATTTATTTTTATAGAGTAAACCCCAATTTTTTCTCCCATCATTTAAGTGAATTGCGAATTTTTGCTTAGTGAATATCCGCGTCGTAAGTTTTTCTCGAATTTCCATGTTAGGGTGATTGCACATTTATCAGCACGCACGAACCGAACGCGCCGCAATTTAGAATTCGTTATATGAAATTATGTGAACGCGTGCGGACGAACGTGCCCGCACCTTATGCGCCGCATTTCGTGTACTATGCGGTGCGTTCAACGCTTACGGCGCTTATGTACTCACACATGTGTAATCAGCTTTATAATAACTTCAGCTATACAAAATAGCGATGACTTTGGGTTATTTCCCATTCTCAACTTCATTTGCTTCTTACATTTTGCAGTGCGTAACTTTCTAACTTATTGAGTGTTTCTCTACGATGCAATGCAGTAAGGTAAAGTAAGTATTATAATAATAATAGTAATAGACGACACTCGCAACTCTGTTGCGACGAAATTCGTTTATTTCACGGAAACCGTACATTTTTTGGGATATCCATACCAAATTTCATAAAATCAGTTGAGTGGTTTAGGTGTGAAGAGGTGACAGACAGACAGAATCACTTTCCCATTTATAATATTAGTATGGATTTTATAACAAAAGCAGGGCTTTCAAACAATTCATAAGAAATCTCTTATTTTAAGTTTTTCTCTATAAACTAGTTATGTGTACATAAATTATTAAATAAATAAATAAAATAAATGTAAAACCTTGTCAGCTACATTCAAAATAACTTGTAATTTCAACTTCTAAACATACCTTTATCAAAATAGTCGAAACGTCAAGAAGTATTACAATCATAAAGTTAATATACCTAGCGGAATAGAGCAACAATCTCGAGCTGTCTAACGTAACCAAAATTGGTTTTCATCTGTGTGAAAAATATGTGTACGTATACGTATACACTTACACAAGCATGATTGAACTTGAATTCTATGAGATTAAATTGTCAACGTGCGGCACGTGCCGACTGGACGTCAAAAAAAGAATGCTGCTGTCATGTATCACACGTCTCTTTTTACCACGCAGTGTTACTGATAGTGACATCTCTCTTGCTCAGGCCTTTGTTTCTCTATTCCGCTAGGTGTATTAACTTTATGTTTACAATGTAACTAGACTCGGGAAGACTAGATGAATGGGCCCCACCACCTCTGCCTCTTTGAGCTCCACTCGTGGAAACACCACATTCCACACTCCGCGACGATATGCTGGAACACCTAGCACATCGTGGCCTAGCCGATAGCTCGATGTCATCCGAGCTCCCCTGCTAAGGCGGGACGTCGTGACCATGGGCCTTTGGTCTCCGTCTCGGCCTTCTCCGAGGATCAACCGCCTCCGCCTCTCCTTCGACGACATCACCGCTTGAGCGAATGTCTCGACTGCCCTCCAAAAGTATTGGCTGTCCAGCATCGTACGAACGATGGACGGCAGCGTGATGTCGGGTCCAATAGTGCCCTGGTAGGGCCACTCTTTGACTGCTCCAAGCGGGACAGACGAGCAACGTGTGCTGCGCCGTGTCCCGGTCGTCACTGCAATGATAGCAAGCAGTGTTTTGCTCGCGTCTGGTTCGGCTTCGATATCCCACGGGATACTGCCGGCAAGGACACACGCGGCACCTGATTGAACCTGATTGACCCGGTTTCTAGTTATATTCTAATCATTGCCACCCATCAAAATTCTACATTTTAGGGTCAATTAAGACCGCAACGCGACGCTTAGATGCATTTCTAAAATATGGATTTGACAGATTCGCAAGACGTCTCACGCGATTGAAATCTGTCAATTCAATACAAATTTTGAAATGCATCAATCACGTTGCGGTCTGAATTGACCCTTTACGGAATAAGGTACTAATTAAGTTGGTTTATTTTCTCCCTAACAGTAAAGTTAGTAAAAGGTGCGCTATCTCCGGGTTACAGTTCCGTCTCACGGCACAAAGGGAGCCAGCCATGTGTAGCCAAGTCGATATGAGGCTTAATGAATATAATATAGCTCAGCGCTCGTCAAATGTGATTCTTGTAGCGGAAACTGTGTTTTGTTATATTTAGGCAATATTATAACTAAAATAATCAGCTGTAAAAACAAAATATGTTTATTTTAGAAACAAGAAAGAAGACTGTGACTGTGACAATGTAGTGGAGTGCAGTAGGTACTCTCAGAGTAACTTATCTATACTCGTACTGAATATTATTATAAAGCGGAAAAGTTTGTTTGTTTGAACGCGGTAATCTCAGAAACTACTGGTCTGATTTGAAAAATTCTTTCAGTGTTAGATAGACCATTTATTGACAAAGACTATAGGCTATATTTTATCACGCTAAGACTAATAGAAGCGAAGAAATAGATGAAAATGTGGAAAAAAACGGGGGGAAATTATTTGAAAGGGCTTATTTGAACGTGCTAATCTTAGGAACTTCTGGTCCGATTTGAAAAATTATTTCAGTGTTAGATAGCCCATTCATTTAGAAAGGCTTTAAGCTATATTTTATCACACTAAGACTAATAGGAGCGCAGAAATAGAGGAAAATGTGGATAAAACGGAGGAAATTATTTGAAAGGGCTAATCTCACGAACTACTGGAGCAATTTTCTGTTATTGAAGGAAGGAAGGGAAGTGAAGGATCATAGGCTATTTTTGTGGACTAATTTGTCTGGGAAATATGTAATTTACGCGGCCGAAGCCGCGCGGAACGTCTAGTTCAGGCTATATCAATCAATTTAAGTAGGGGTCTGTCGCCTGGGTTTGATATTTCCCGACCAATTACTGTACCGTATTTTACAAATTAAGTAGGCCCTCAGTCTGCCTATGAGTAAATTTTCGGATAGTACATAAACATCATAAAATCACTTGTTATTTAGTATAACTTGTAACTAATATCCTTCATAGATCGTTACATAGAATTTGTTAATAACTTGTGTCAGTACCCCAAAATAAACAACAAAGTATTGTATTTGATAAGTCTTTAATCACTTAAATACACGTATTTTATTATGTAGGTATGCCAAAAGTTTTGATATAATATTGTTTATATTATGATTATAAATATATACAAGTGTTTATCACAATATGAAATGTCTTTAAGAAATGATTGCAACACCATCTCAATAATAACAGCCATCTCACTCTGTTTTTAGAACTGATGCTTTTCCCTCCGTTATTTATACAAGAAGGAAGTTGCTATTATATTATTCCCTATTTTCATATCCATATCTAACGAAAATATTTTATTAGCTTCGAACATTGGAGAGGATTTTATTAACTCAATGTACATATTATTATTGGATAAACCTTTTTAGGGTTCCGTACCCAAAGGGTAAAAACGGCATCCTGTTAGTGAGATTTCGATGTCTGTCCGTCTGTCTGTCCGTCTACCTGTCCTTCTGTCTGTCCGTCTGTCTGTTTGTCTGTCTCCAGGCTGTAACTCAATAACCGCTATAGCTAGACTTCTGAAATTTTCACAGATTATGTATTTCTGTTGCCGCTGTAACATCAATACTAAAAACAAAATAAAATTAATATTTAAGGGGGGCTCCCGAACAAAACAAAAACACAATTTTTGGCCTTTTTTTCGTCTAAAATGTATGAACCCTTCCTGCGCGAGTCCGACTCGCACTTGGCCGATTATTATATTACCCGTCACAATACATTTTAGTGTAGCTCGATTGATATAACGAATATAATATCCATAACAATACCTTTTTATTCTGATGGGCTTTGTTGTCCCCAATTCCCAAATATGAATGAAATGGGAAGATTTTTATCGTGCGGAAATCGTAAAATATAATTTTCTATAAGATATTCAACAACGTGTACTCACATTCTACTTAAAAAGTCTGTGTAAGAGGTTGTTACCTCGTCCGGCTGTGAATGTTCTTAGTAGATTATTGATTTGTTTTTCAGTTATTATCATTAATTACTTGATCTATTCAAAGGATTTATTGAATACCAGAATAGGCATTTCTAATCAAAATTACTTGAACAACATCCTTATAAATGTAAATGATACTATTGCATAACATATATCAGCTTATATCTTTCTGAAAATATTACATTACGATCTTGAAATAAAAGAAAACCGAAAATCCATTATAACAATTGGTTTTCGATTTGGATTAGTAAAATTAGATTGGATGAGCGCTATAGTTTTGTCGCGTAAGGGTGTTTGTGCACTACACGGAATTTTACCGTTCGGCGTTCATAACTTTCACGTTTGCCACATAAATAAGGTAGGAAATCGAGAAGCCGCGCCGCGCCGGATGGTCAAATTCCGTGTAGTGCACAAACGCCCTAATACAGCCTGATATACTGATATTTGAACTTCAATATAATAATCCAAACAAATTCGTTTCTTGCACAAAACAAATATCCATACATAGCAATTTCCTGAAATCAAACAAATCAGTAAAATCCATACTTCCATACTGATCCTTACAAATATTATAAATGCGAAAGTGTGTCTGTCTGTTACCTATTCACACCCAAAACACTGAACTTATTTTGCTGAAATTTGGTATGGAGATACTTTGAGTTCCGGGAAAGGACATAATATGATACTTTTATCCCGGAAAAATGTACGGTTCCGACGCGATAAACTAATTTTGGTGCAACGGAGTTGCAGGCGTCATCTAGTGATAAAATCTTAAAAACTTTGATTATCATTTTGCTTTGTTAAGTTTTCTTAAATGTGGTTTATATGTATGTTCGCTCATAATTCGGGGAGTCTTCTATAAAGATGGACTGAGTTTAATGTGTAATCAGTACTATATTCTGGTGTTCTTCTTATAATGACAGCTTGTTTAATAAGAAGAACACCTTGTGATTTCTGCAACCGCCAACAACATTTGTAAAGGATAGTATAAATAGATAAATAAAATGGCCATTTTTCCCATATTATGATACCAAACTATTGAAAGTAGCTAAAAGGAAAGCGAATACAGTTTTCAACACTAAAAGCGATCAAAAAGACTCTAAGCGCTTATTGCAGTTTTTGTCTCTAATCCTTGAACAATCGCGTGTATAAACATGTACAGAATGTCGGTGTTATCGCGGTATGTCCTGGCTTTTATTCAAAGAATTTGATTTGCACTCCAAAAATCAACAGGCGGGTCCACACCAAGCGAGCCGCCTCGGCCGCGGCCCGCCTCGCGCGGTATGCGCCGTACGCTCGCTTGGTGTGGACGTCGCGTTGCTCGCCCGAGGCGGGCGCATGCTCACGCTCGGCCGAGCCGAGCGGTGTCGGTTTTTTGAAATGCTCAAAGGTGCCTCGGTCGTTTGCCTGGCGCAGTGTGGACGTCATATGTTTTGGTTTGTGCCGCGGTCAAAAATGAACGATCAGAGTCGACAACTAATAAGTTTATACGCCGCAAATGTATGGCTTTGGGATGCCAGGGATCCCAATTACACTAACAGAGGGATGAGGGAAGATTCTTGGAGAAAAATCAGCCGCAAAATGAATATTCCTGTTAAGGACCTAAAAAAATGGAGTCTTTGTTAGGTTAGGTTAGGTTAGGTTAGAGATTCACGAGACAGACGAGATTCTCCTATTTTTTATAGTTGTGTATAGCAAAATAAAAGCATAAGCTGCCACGGCTGTGCGTACACGCGGTGCCATCGTGTCTTTGTGAGCGATGGCTCGGGCTGTTCGAGCGAGGCAACCTTGCTGTGTACGCCCGTCCGCCTCGCCCTCGGCGAACATGCCTCGCCCGCGGCTGCTCGCTTGCCGCGCGCGGCGGGCCTCGGCCGAGGCGGCTCGCTTGGTGGGGCACCCGCCTAACTATACACGCTGTTTGCTTTGCACAATAATTAGTTACCAAAATATTTTGTTCTATTAGAATTTCATATTTATACTATTATTGTGAAGATTTATCTGCATTGAATAATCTAGGCTTTCAGTCTAGTTCCATTAGACAATAACGACAGTGAGATTAATCAATTACCTAAGTAAGCGAAGTAAAAAATATTAATCCTTCAATCGTGTATTCTTGGAAATCTATTGTTCTATTGTGTCTCGCTCACCGGTGAGCTTATGGGGCTTGATGGGTTAGGGATATTTCTAGCATCATGTTAATAATGTGTGAGGCTAGGACTAGGACTAGTTTATTTTCGAAGTAATGTCCTGAATAAAATTCAGCTGTAAGTTTTAGGCTACGAATAATAAAAACGTTTTAGGGGAATTTTCTTTTGTGCCAATTTAGTCCAGTCTCGAACTTATAAATCAAACCGTGCAAGGCACCATGTTTTGGAAATATCAAAAGCTACTAATAGTTCGCGGACCAACAGTTAAGAACCACTGATTCTCGTCACATAAGTAATAAAATATTGAACGTATATGATATTTCACATTACACCCGTATCACTCACTTTCAGCCCGACATAATCTTTTAATTCCAGTAGTTGACGCGCTGTGTTCAACATAATGAGGGATCATAATGTGCAGGCTCATTTGAGCCGTGACGTCACTTTCGGTAGACGTCGTTAGTCATTAAAGGCCCCACGTTGCGCCACGATGGATAAATATGATTGTCACCATGATTGTAAAGATTTTTATGACATGTACAATTGAAGTCATCGAGGATATAGTGTTTGAATTCACACTGCCTGCCGAGTATACGCCAACGAGATATCACACTGTCGAGATAATTAAAAATTACTCGTCTCATAATGTCGAAATCTCGACAAAACGCTATAAAATGTGTTATTTCGATGATAGATCTACGCGAGAAAAAATGTTTGTCATGCTAGGGGCTAGGGGAGACAAGCCATCAAACATCGAGAAAACAATATGTAGAGTGAGATATCTCGTTGGCGTATGCTAAGCACGCTGGGCAGTGGGCACATAACGCTGCGTGTAACAATACTTTGGCGGTACAACCAGAGATACAGCCCTGCATCGTGCTATCGATGTTTCTGAGATCGGCAAGATGGGCTTATTTTTATCGCGTTGAAATTCCAACAGGATTCCAAGCACAGACAGATACATCTATATCAGTTCAAAATTACCTATTAATTATTTCTGAAGGTGTAATGCAAATTAACCATAATTTACTTTTTATCAGGGCTAGCGAAGCGCGCTCTACTATTATATCCCACAACCTGTACATATTGTAGTACGCTCTACGGAAAAACTATCACGCCTATTGATTTGTGCTTTAATATAGTAATTTTTATTTATTTGAAGATGTGTTGCCGTGAGCAAAAATTTGTTTTTCGCGTGGGAACCTTACATTTTCTACAATAAAAGTATCCTATGTTCTTTCCCGGGATTCAAAGTATTTCCATACCAAATTTCAGCAAAATTGCTTCAGTAGTTTGAGCGTAGACAGACACAGTTTGGCATTTATCCTAGTGATTAGTGAGCGATCTAGTGCTTAGTGTTGTGCTAGTCATAGTGAATAAAGTCTTCAAGAGAGTCAGCAGGTCTTTCTCTCCGAATCCTTCGAACCCTAGCACGTAACAATATGGACTACGTGTCGAAATCAATTCGTTGCATACATAGACAATTCTTTACAGCTCCTTTTCACAATCGATTCACTTCAAATTTAATAAACAAAATATATCGTTTTAAACTCTATATACTCTTACACATAATATAAACATATTTAGCTGTTCATTACTATGGATTTAAGCAGCTTTTTGGCTTTATCCCGCAACACGTCGGCGAAATATTCGGGGAATGGGCTCAAGCATCGCGTCGCTCCACATTCGTGTCAGCGTTACACACTCGTTTCGTAAAGCAGCTCAAATTATGTTATAGGTCATACTAAAGTGTTACTATCAACATAAACTATACAAGAATATAGTGTTATACGTTAAACTTATGGTGCTAGTAACATTTTTTTTTTTATTAAATAAGGGGGCAAACGAGCAAACGAGTCACCTGATGGAAAGCAACTTCCGTCGCCCCTGGACACTCGCAGCATCAGAAGAGCTGCAGGTGCGTTGCCGGCCTTTTAAGAGGGAATAGGGTAATAGGGGAAGGTAGGGATGTAAAAGGAACGGAATAAGGGAGGGTAGGGATGGGAATAGGGTAGCGGATTGGGCCTCCGGTAAACTCACTCACTCGGCGAAACACAGCGCAAGCGCTGTTTCACGCCGGTTTTCTGTGAGGACGTGGTATTTCTCCGGTCGAGCCGGCCCATTCGTGCCGAAGCATGGCTCTCCCACGTCTGAAGTGCCTGCTAATCTGCAGTGCCAGCTAAGCGAGCCCTAGTATATCCCACAACCAAAGAATATATTATTCACTATGCCACAACAGAGCACTTTTGTGGTACACTTTACGGAAAAAACTATCAAGCCTATTCATTTGTGCTTTAACATAGTAATTTTTATTAATATGTAGATGTGTTATCATCTACATATTAATAAAAATCCCCTAAAGGTAAACCAAGCAGAAAAACTAAAGCTCGGCTTTTAGTTATTAATACGCGAAATATCTTCGCCGTTACAGTAATAATATACTTTAATAGGCTTGATGACTATCTTTTTTTCCTTATTGGAAATTGAAAGACCCTTAAAAAATAGAAACATCGCTAAAAGAATGACTCTGATAGCTTAAAAATTCACCAAGATATGACAATTCATTCATCTCATAAAATAGACCTGCCCGAAACGCTCCATACAAAGTGCTACGAAAGACTGACGTCACTCTTTCGTAGTTTGAACGCATCGGGAGAGAACTTTGCTCGGTAGGTATATTAAATATTGCGTTTATGAAAGTAGTTTCATAACAAAAGTCGCTTTTAATTGCATAAGTTATCGATTGGTATACAAATATTAAGAAATTTAATTGACAAAAAAATCGACGTGATTATCTAACTTTGAAGGCGCATAACAAAAAAAAATAAAAATGCTATTGAGCTGTAATTTCGGAAACACTTATTTTTCACCGTGATTTCTTTATTTTATTAACAAAATTTGCTAATCTTTGACCTTTTCATCATCCCTATTAAAGTAATATTGGAACGCGAGGGTATGGCGGCAACACCGCGAGACCACAAGCAATTGTATGTAAATGACAGCGCGACCGCGCCACTATTTAAATAAATCGTTACGTACGATTGTGATCCCGATGTGTTTTTTATTTTTATTTTTATGAAAATATAAGGGGGCAAACAAGCAAACGGGTCACCTGATGGAAAGCAACTTCCGTCGTCCATGGACACTCGCAGCATCAGAAGAGCTTCAGGTGCGTTGCCGGCCTTTTAAGAGGGAATAGGGTAATAGGGGAGGGTAGGGAAGGGAAGAAAGGAGAGTAGGGAAGGAAATAGGCTCCCCTATTACGGTACGGAAGGGAAAATGGTAGGGGATTGGGCCTCCGGTAAACTCACTCACTCGGCGAAACACAAGCAAGCGCTGTTTCACGCTGGTTTTCTGTGAGCCCGTGGTATTTCTCTGGTCGAGCCGGCTCATTCGTGCCGAAGCATGGCTCTCTCACGTCAAACGGTTTTGCATCCAAAATGCGGGTTCGCGCGTATAAATTCAGCCTTACCATGATCTCTATTCGTCAGAGCGTTTAGGTACATCGCCATTCGCCACGCCAACATGCCATACATCTCGAAGCCTATTTGGCTACACACCGAACATCGTTGCTACCGAATCACATAGCCGGTTGTCCGTGGTCTAACCGGGTTTATTTATTAGGCACACACAACAGGCATTTGAAGACGTGAGAAGACGAAGTGGGTAAGTATCAATTTGTAAATGTTCGTTTTTTGCATAAATGGCTTTAACACCGGAAAATGATTTGATATCAAAAAAATGTGCATCTTGTGTATAGCCAGATATTATATTTGCTAGATGATGAATAAGGTAAGGTATAAGGTTTTGCACAATCGAATTATAAGATAAAAATTAGTAATTAGTAATGTTATAAAATGTTAGTTATCCACTCCATTCGTTTACTTCTTCATTGTAGTGGTTGTAGTAGTTAGACTACACACTAGAGACATCTGTAGTAGTTACGAGTACGTTGCCAAACACTTCCAGTAAACGAGCCACAGGCTGTTTGCGTTTATTTTGCCTCTGATAGAAGCTTTATGCTAACTATACATAAGGATCACTGTCATAGATACTCCTTAATTAAATAATTCGGTGGATGATGCGCCATGCTTTAAACTTTTATCACAGTTATCTACACTCATTACTCAATACTCATATTATTAAGTTTGTATAAATAAAAATAAAAAACATTTGCTCTCGGACTTGGCTGTTTTTCGCTTTTGTATAGGTTTTCCCATACAAAAACAAAGCTTGTCATGTTTTTCTGAAATTGTTTTGCTTTGAATGCGAAGACGTCGTGTGCTTCTGTCCATCTATTTTTAAGGTATTCATTTAAAGTGCTGAATCGATTTGGATAAATCCGTTTCATCAAGTTAGTAGAGTTCCCGAGCAATTCACGAATTTAAAAATATATTCTCGTTTACTATACTGCAGTGCTCGGCGAAACATGGCGGTAGCGATCAGTGTCCTTTTTAGTCTAGGCGCTAAATGAAAAATGCTCGTACTGTATTTAGAAGATTTGAGAATAAAATTTACCTCTTATAAAACACATTATTACAAATTCATCGGAAAACCTCTTGGTAACTCTTAGAATGATAATCTCCAACTTTTTATGAGTTCGAAGTGATATGCTTCATATTCGGTTCACTTTGAGTATGCAAAATACGATATCGCCCTTAGACTATGAACATCTGACACTTCCTTGTCAATCGCGATTTCAATGACCGCTACTGTCTCGAATCTCGATTCCTCGAGTACACCATAACAACAAAATTTCATTAAGTACATCATCATCATAATATTAATACGCTAACGAAAAACTTTGTAACCCTTTTTACGAAAAATGGGGAAACGTAGGTGCATGAAATTTTGCACAGTTATAGTTTATATGGTGAAGGAGTGCATCGAACTAATATTATTTTGAAATTATGCTTTTATCATACATTTTTTAACAAATAAATCATTACACACACTACAACACACACACATGAGAAATGACAGATTTTTGAATGACAAGCCTATACATAAAATAAATAAAAAATGTTTTATTTCTAAGTAGATTTTAAGAAAATACTTTCAGAATGTTAATATTAGCTACGGTGCCTACCACCGGTTCGGGAACTATCCCGGCGAGAAGAACCGGCGTAAGAAACTCGCACGGGGCCCACTTTTTTTACCAAAAAAAGTGAGGTAAAAAAATTAATCTTTTAAAATAAAATTTACAATGCTGTAACTTAAAATTATACAATGTCAACATACATACATAGTAAGTCATGTACAATAATGTAGAAGTAGCCTTGTAAGCAGCCATCCTACTCCCAAGATGTGCCATCGTTTATGAAATCATTGACCTTATAATAGGCTTTGGCACTGACTACTTTCTTAAATTTATTAATGGAAAGATTTTGAACGTTTTCTGGGATTTTATTGAAAAGGCGTATACATTGATTGACCTTTAAAAGATTTACTGACTTTACTAAGTCTGATCTGAATGAAATTTACATATATTTTTTCTAACTTTTTCTAACATGTATTACATACGAATTATACTCTTTTATTTATGGTTGAAGTCTGTTGACAACAAGTTGACAAATTGAAAATGGATTAAGAATAGTTTTTTTATTGAATCTTAGATACTATTAGACAATGCTTACACAGCCCGTCTGAGATCGGCTAAGTTCCAGAGACAAGAGTTGAAAAAAATGATAAAGTCAATATTTTTTACAAAATATAGGTAGTAGTCCTAATGTCGTTGCAACTAAGGTCGAATTTCGACCATTGGGCGATCTCTAGTTATATTAAATCATCGATAAATTTTATCATTGGTTTATTCGACATAATAATTATCACTTCTCATTATCCGGTTTCATTGCGATCGCGAATTGAGGTTTCCATCCCGTATTTATCATGAGATACTCGGCGAGACAGACTGACAGGTAAATACAATTACAACCAGAAGAATTTCGATGCTGAATGCTGATCACATCATGCAGAATTAACATAAATTTGACTATAAAAGACGTGAGTGGATGAAGCGGGTAAGTAATAATTTAAAAACTATCGTTTTTTTTGCATGAATGGAGGCTTTCGGACCGGGAAAATGATTTAAAATAAAAAATAAGTGGATTGTACAAATTATAAAAAAATGAGTTACCGCACTTATGTTGTAAAATGTTACTTACCCGGTTCGTCCACTCATGGCTTTTATTATCAGGAATAAATTTTATACCATTAAACAATTGTACTTGATATTTTTAAGGTTCTTTAGCCAATAAAGCCTGTGCCTCATTATAAAGAGTCGATGTCGATTCATCCGTCCTTTAGCCATCCGTGCGAGTTTAATGGATCTATATACCTACTGGCATCTGCCCCAATCTGAAACTTAATATATTATTTACTTGACACGTTTTGCCATCTATAGCATAGTAAAAGGAGGGGTAGTAAGTGATATTCATACAAAGGCACCGCGCGCGGCTTGTATGTGTGCGCCATAGTATCAATGCGTCACCGCACACAACAAAATCTCGGCCAGTTTAGCTTTGTGGGTGCCGCCGAGATTTTGTTGTGTGCGGTACGTGGCGACGCATTGACACTATGGCGCACACATACAAGCCGCGCGCGGTGCCTTTGTATGAAGATAATATACTTACCCTCCTTTTACTATGTCTATAGTTCCTTGACGCTCCTTATTGCATTATCCTCATGCAATACATTTCCACATTTCTGTTAGCGGTTTTTCTTGTTACTTCTCAGGGTCAATTATTGAGACCGCAAGGCGACGCGTAGACGCATATTTTATAAATTTGTATGGATTTGACGTAAGATTTGAAAGATTTTCAAGACGGAATTTGTTTTGAATTTTAAAGGTTGTTTTCAGTCTATCGTAAGGACTTCAAAATGTTCAAAATGAACAACAAATATTTCGTAATAAATAACAAGCAAACAATTCGTTATCGACGAGTTGAGAGACAAAAGACGACGCTATCTCGTAACACGAGTATAACTTCTTCGTAGACGATAGAATTGAATTTCGGAAGATAAAATTATTTCCAACAAATACAGAATTCTTCGAACAAACTGATAAATAAGATAATCCTAGTCGTTGATTTAAAACACGCTGTATGTATGAACAGTACATTTTGCCCATTAATTTCCCAGGACTAAAACTATATCATCAGCACAAAATTTCTTTCACATCGGTATATTGGCTAAAGATTAAAGAGGTCACAGAGAAACAAACACACTTTTGCATTTATAATAATACTAGACGTTCCACGCGGCTTCGCCCGCGTACATTTATTATATAATATACTAACTGGTGCCCGCGACTTTGTCCGCGTCAGCATAGTAAATCACGTCCCAAGTATTATTTTTCAAAAATATATACAATGTACAGAATTGAGTTTCCTACGATTTTATTATATGTATAGATTTCACAGACAAATTAGTCCACAAAATATAGCCTATGATCGTTCATGTGGTCTACTTCTTATCTGTGCCAAATAACAGAAAAATTGCACTAGTCGTTTGTGAGATAAGCCTTTTCAAATAATTTCCTCCGTTTTTTCAATATTTTCTTCTATTTCTTCGCTCCTATTAATCTTAGCGTGATAAAATATAGCCTATAGCTTTCCTCGATAAATAAGCTACCAAACAGTGAAAGAATTTTTCAAATCGGACCGTCAGTTCCGGAGATTAGCGCGTTCAAACAAACAAACAAACAAACTCTTTCGCTTTATATTATTATAATGTAATATAATAATATATAATATAATAATAATATATAATACGAGCTTTTGCCCGCGGCTTCGCTCGCGTTAAGAAGTATTATTATATACAAACTTTCATCCCCTATTTGAACCCCTTGGGGTTGGAATTTATCAAAATCCTATCTTAACGGATGCTTACGTCATAACATCTACCTGCATGCCAAATTTCAACCCGATCCGTCCAGTGGTTTGGGCTGTGCGTTGATAGATCACTATGTCAATCAGTCAGTCAGTCACCTTTGAGTTTTATATATATAGATAGAATTTTTATTAACGCCTCCGTGGTCTAGTGGTTAGAGCGTCGCTCTCGACTCCGGAGGTCGTGGGTTCGAATCCCGCGTTGGAAACATGTTATTTCCAAGTTTGGTTAGGACAATGCAGGCTGATCACCTGATTGTCTGACAAGTAAGATGATCCATGCGTCGGATGGGCATGTAAAAAGTCGGTCCTGCGCCTGATCTCTCGCCAGTCGTGTCGGTCTTCCGTCCCACTGGGTTATGAGAGTAAAGGAATAGAGAGTGCTCTTGTGTACTGCGCACACTTGGGCACTATAAAATTACTCCTGCGTACCTGGTCTGGTTTCAATGAAACCGGCCACCGTCACCGAAACCGGTGTGGGGAGTATTATTATTATTATTATTATATAGATAGAAAGATTATTAATATGGATTATGGATGTTGTTGTTTTACTTATTTTTGTTGTGTTTATTGTATGATTTAAGCAGCACTTGTTATAAGAAACAGTATCTGAAACTTTGAGTATGTTTTCATGTTATTAAACTTTTTCATAAAACGGTGATTTACATGTTCCGTTTTTCTGAAGTTAATTTATCTTCAGACTTGTTTTCTTCAGTTTCTCATCAAGAAGAAGTTGAGTTACGTTTTCATGAGACTTTCTGAGGCTTACAAACTTACGTTCATTAACATTTTAACAAGTTCCAACCCACGGCTTCACTCGTGTTGAACGGATAGTTAACCCCAGCTATTAATGCTACGTTTGTGAAGTTTTTATGACGGAGGTTTATATTTTGGATAGCTTTTTTTATTGTGTTAGAAATCAGCCAATAAATAGTTGTATAGTGAATACATAAACAGTCAGAAAATAAAACAAGCCCTCATCTGTTTCCCAGACAATTTATTTTAAAATTAAGAGTTTGTTTATTTGTAATTTAATTTTCGTAAATTTCTTTCGATTATAATTTTATATTTCTTTAATACAAGAACACTATTGTCTCGAACCCAAATATCAGAACCCAATTCCAAATAAGTTAATTGAAATCCCTACTCACAAAAAAAAAACACGAAATACAAGCAATTAATAGACAATTATCTTTTCAATTGTGAAAATAAAGCTTTCGAACGGAAATAAACACTTAGGTGTTGAAGACAAAAGAATTCTCTAGAAAATAGTGCGGCTCCATCTTCTATTATTCTCCATTCTTTGTTTTACTAAGTGCTCATGATGGAATCGTTATTATTTACCAGATGACGCCCACAAATCTGTTGGCCGAAATTCATTTTGCGCAGGAACTGTACATTTTTTCGGGATAAAAACTATCCTTTATCCTGCCTCAGTTCTTAAAATATCTCTATACCAAATTTCATCACTATCGGTTCACCGGTTTCAGAGTAAATCATTAAACATTATCGCGCTGGAATTTTTAATTTTTTCGGGTTAAAAACATTCATCTTAATTCCTTTCCCAGGACTCTAATTATTTGCATATCTTATATTATCAAACTTTATTAAAATCGGTTTAACGTTAAGCGTGATAAGGTAACAGACAGACAGACTTTCGCATTTATAATATTTAGTATGAATTCTTTGTTTAACTAAGTGCTCATGATGATCTCGTTATTTTTTATGGGCCGCTCGGGGAGACGGATGGGCATATCTATCAAAACGGCTTAGCGCTCCTTCGCCTTGGGATTTGTCGTTAAATATCTCTGATGTTGGAGAAACATGCCGTGATTGATCGCGCTGTTAGGGCTATTACGATGCCCAATAAAAATGGCGGTCAATTTTCGAAATAGAAAACATCACTCTCGCTTGAAAACATAATACAATGTCTGTGACAGCAAAAAATACAGGAAACTGCGTAACATTTAGTTGTAGGTATAAAATAATTAACATAAATAAAATAAAAATAAAAAAATGGGAGAAATCCATTATAAAAAAAATATTTTTGTAAATGAGTTTATTCGATCACTACAAATTTTACAAGCTGCAGTTACTTGAGGTTTCTCTAAATTAAGACGCCAGACATCTAGACAACACTGTGACGTGACCGTGAGGATTTGATCCCGTGAAGTTTGAAAGATTAATGATCTAGCAAGGAAACAAAGGCAAGTCTTGTCTCTCTGCTGTTTTGTGCAGCGCTTTCTTGTCTACACAATACGTGTTTATAATATGCTAAGTTGTGTTTGAATCGCTTTTCTCTTCTAAGTATAACGTAGAAAGTAAAAACATTATTTAGCAAAAATGTTGATAGTTAGATTTTCTTTTAGAGCAAATAAATGAATTGAATTGAATCAAATCAAATAAAAAGTGTAACATTAAGCTGATGCTTCCTTACCGGAAGTGATTTGAGCATTACGTTACAGTACTACCTGACTGACGAGCATTCGCTTGTAAATTGTAATCTAACATTATAATCGATATAGATTCGACTTTGAAAATTGCATCCCATAGCAAGCTGACTTTACTGTCACGTAGCATTGATGTTACATATGTGTGTAGATGGTGATTGATACTTAATGTGATGTTGGGTAAGGAAACGCAGTCAGATCGATCACCAGTGTATTAAACTCATATTAACTTACTACAAGAACAAGTTACAATAGGCACAACTTGCCTCCGTCCTTTAAGAGCGCATATGACCCTAACTTGACTA
Source organism: Aricia agestis (assembly GCF_905147365.1). Taxonomy (NCBI): domain Eukaryota; kingdom Metazoa; phylum Arthropoda; class Insecta; order Lepidoptera; family Lycaenidae; genus Aricia; species Aricia agestis. The sequence goes on from NC_056415.1 coordinate 15,983,275, forward strand.
CATACTTTAACCTAGATCTCAAAATCTGTAAGGTCTAGAAAACAGATTTTTTGACACAAGTAACTTCAGTTCATAAAGATTAAATGCTCAAGACGAAAACACAATTACTCAAAAAATGCTCGATAGTTTCTTTTTTACAAAAAATCTTGTTTTAGATACATTTTTGCTTGGATCTTCGAAGTTTGCTGTCTTTTCTTTAATATTTTTTAATATCTAAAAAGGTATTGATAAAACCTAAATTTGCTCAAAACACTTTTTTCATAATCATTATAGTTCGTCTTTTATTCAAGTAAAACTAACTCGGCGATGATTCCGCGCCGTCCTTTTTCACCTGGCATATGAAAGACGGGCGTGAGTGTGAAGAGAGAAGGACGATGTTTGATTTTTTAGAGTCAGGTGAGCTCTTAACAACTCTCAATTAGGACTATGCGTACATCTCTACAGATAGATTGGGACTAACTCTATACATTTGAAACATCTTATTTATACCCCGGCTTGCACCCTTCAATACTTATTTCCCACGCTATCAAAACAACAACAGGTGGTAAACCAAATCAACACAGTAAACAATTCTTAAAAATGCACAATAGTATCATAAAACGTCGGCTCGCCTTTATAATATTCTAAATATTAAATAACTATTATCTTAACTCAAAAACAAGATCATAAATCGTCGGCATCTATTTTAAAAACATCAATAATAAAAAGGGCTTAATATTTTAACTAATTTCTAACAATAACTTTATATTATTTATGGCCCTGTTTACATCTTACGGCTACTTCAAAGAACAAGGCAACAATGGACATTGGACAATGGCTAGTAAAAAGTAATTCTTAACATCAAAACTTAAAAACAACAACAACCGTGTACTCTTACCTAATCCAGGATTTCCACGATCCTACACTTATGTAATGCGCGACTCTGTAACGTTACATTACAAGCGAATGCTCCCGGTGAGGTAGCACCATTCGTGAAACTCTTAACACGCTAAAAAGTATTATTTTATATTTTCATCTTAATGAGAGAATACAATACAATTTTCCGTAATATTATACTCGCCGCACACAAGGAGCGGTTGAGACAGTGCCGTATTTAGCTAGCGAGGGGCCCCTAGCATATTATGACGCGTACCTCCTTTCAATTCTCTAGTTTTACTTTCAATTCTCTAGTTTACGACTAAGGTAGTTAGTAGAGAAACGTTTATTCCGAAATTTCTATAGCAAAAACTATAAAAGAGCTGATTTTACTGCGCTTCAAAATATCTATAATAATATATCTATGGACGCTTCACACCACGTCAGTCTGGCCCCGTGCTAAGTACCTGAAGGACTTGTGTTACAGGTACCAGACAACGGAAATATATTTAATACTTTTATACTATACATATATTTAAGATTTTTATTATATCATACACATATTTAATACACATCCATGACCCAGGAACATTGAAAAACTTTTTGTTCCATCGGCGGGATTCGAACCCGCGACCCCCGGCTTGAGTTGCCACACACTCTAACCATTGAGCCACGGAGGTCGTCACGGAAAAAATATTCTGACACGTCAGATTTTTTTTAATGTGAGTTTTATGACCCACCCCGCTTGCCCATCGTTTAGATATAAAGGTGGCTTTACGATCTTTGCTGCAAGCAACAGCGACCGACATTTTTCTAGCGACCCATGCTGCTCTGTTATGGTATAGAGTAAAATGAAACCTATAGCCTAGGCCCTAGGTCATGAAGTGGCATTTTATTTGAAGTTTTGTCGGTCGCAGTCGATTGAGCGCGTGGGTCCCTACCTACGGACCTTGTAGCGCTACCTACATGAGCTAGTGTTAATCCGGCCCTGAGGACATAACAAACGACACAATTATACAATAAAATGTAATCTGCGAGCGACCCTAGTCCCGAAAGCGGTTTCAATCATCCCTGGCTCTGTTGTAATAAAACATCTGTAATTTTCCCATTCCTTATGTTGAAATAAGGTAGGTATTTAGTATTCAACACCACACGGTCCTAAATTATACTGGAGTTGGATTCTAATTATATCTGGTGGGGAGATTTTTGGCGGCGTTATTTACAACTTAGCAAAAAAAAATTAAAAAAGAAATTAGCGTGGTGACAGCTGGAAATACAAATATTTTCGACTGAAACTTTCTTGTCCTTAGGGAAATGAACTGAATTTTTAAATAGAAAAAAAAAACAATGTGCTTTGATGTTAATCAATATCTATATACAAAATTTTAATCTAAATCGCATAACGCTTTATCATTAAGTGGCGACAGAATTAAACACGTTGTCACTAATTAAATAAGTATGAATGTTTAATTTATAATAACTAGAGATCGCCCAATGGTCGAAATCCAACCTTAGTTTCAACGACATTAGGACTACTATCTATATTTTGTAAAAAAATATTGACTTTATCATATTTTTTTCAACTCTTGTCTCTAGGACTCAGCTGATCTCAGACTGGCCGTGTAAGCATTGTCCTTCTAAGATTCAATAAAAAAATTATAATCCATTTTCAACCATAAATAAAAGAGTATAATTCGTATGTATAGGCTTGTCACTCAAAAATCGGTCATTTTTCCTAGTATGCGTATTGTAGTGTGTGTAATGTTTTATTTGTTAAAAAAATGTATGATAAAAGCATAATTTCAAAATAATAATATTAGCTTTTAACGTTGTTAGTGGCGGCCGAAAAGGAAGATCTTCCGACCGAGCGAGATAGCATGCTCGGTCAGGCCGAAGCCCATTGACGTCATTTCAGACGTTGTATATATCTTGCCGTTCTCCGAAACTTCGATAGCGCGATGCAGGAATGTTAGGCGAATTGTGGGTACCGCTACATCACTCCCCCCCGAAGACCTGTGGTATTCTTCGATGCGCTTGTGTTGTCAGGTGTGGGCTGAAGCTACGCGTGCAATGACCAGGAGAGGGACCCCGTGCTCTGCTTGCTGACCGGTCGTTGTAGCCTATGGCTGCCCCGTTCAAGCCAGATGCGGGTTCGACCGGCGCGGACCTCCAACGCGGCTTATGGTCGAGGAGACCCGGTTATGCTTGATGTCTGCTGACGTGGTGCGGAGGGGCGGGGAGTGTTGATGATGATTGATGTCCAGAAGGATGCGTGTTCTAGTCGGTGGTCACCAATTTAACGTTGTTAGTGGCGGCCGAAAAGGAAGATCTTCCGACCGAGCGAGATAGCATGCTCGGTCAGGCCGAAGCCCACTGACGTCATTTCAGACGTTGTATATATCTTGCCGTTCTCCGAAACTTCGATAGCGCGATGCAGGAATGTTAGGCGAATTGTGGGTACCGCCACAAGCTCGATGCACTCCTTCACCATATAAACTATATAACTGTGCAAAATTTCATTCACCTACGTTTCCCCATTTTTCGTCAAAAGGGATACAAAGTTTTTGGCTCACGTATTAATATATACAGGGTGTAACAAAAATAAGTGATAATACTTTAGGGTGTGTACACACCCTAAAGTATTATCACTTAGTTTTGTTACACACTGTAGATAATAATTTATTATTATATTATTATTGTATCTAATTTTGTACATTTTTACGGAAGTTTCCTACCAGATTTCCTTGACTAAATATTGGACAAAGATCTTTGACATATTTTAATTCATCAAATGAACAAGGAAACAGGTAGCACGATCTTTTATAATAGCCAGGTAAGTGATATCCCCCGTCCACAAACGCTTGCAACACCAAGCTACAACATAATATTATTGTGTAACTCCTCCAATGTTGCACTTGCAAGGGACTGGACATTAGTCCCTGGTCCTTATAAATCCATTTAAGAGTATGGTGTAATACCAATAACCACTTTTAAACAATAATTACCAACGACAACTATAATACAACGATCTTTACCAACGCCGCGACAGCACAATATTTTTAGTGTCAATAACAACTCCTACCGAGCAATAAATTTAGACCAAATCGTTAGAAGCTTACATTCAAATGTGTCCAAATCTTAGCTCTAAGGGGCGACTTGGCTCGGCGCCCATCCCCTGACCCACTTTCAGTGGCGTACTCACACTCACTTTTTGTTTACGCCAGCCAATTATCATCCGACGTGTTTGCCTTCCATTAGTTCCGTAAATTGAATATTTGAAGTGGTTTAGGGAAAAAATACCGAAATCCGGCTATGAGAAATTACTCAACTTTTTGTTGAATGAGATTTGTGAGTTCTTTTGTTCCAGTCAATTAGTTGGATTTCGAAAAAGTTTTACAGAAAACAATAGACTGATATGAAGGAAAATTATAAAAAATGTTGATTGAGTAGTTTTTTGTCGACGTTTTCGTAATAAACATTAACATGAACTATATCCATAGGTACTAGTATTATAAATGCGAAAGTGTATGTTTGTTACCTCTTTGACCGCCCCACTATTTAATTAAATAGTTATTTACCATCCAACCTAAGTAACAAAAAAAATGACTCGTCTACAAATATACTACTCTCTTGACTCTTCCGTGTGTACTACATTTATACCATAATTTTCGTAGTTATATTTCCTATTCTGTCTCTTGTTTAGACTTTAGGCTCGATTAATCTAACTTTTTGCGATAAATACGTACAAGAGTATTTTTCCGAAAGAAACAAAGCCGATATTAGGTTTCGAAGTAAATTGGGGACGACTAGCTTTCGTTGCTTTGTGTGATATTGCTTCGGTCAGAGCTATCCAGATTCTGCTATGTTAATCCAACATTAATGCAGCTCCTATCTACATTATTATTCAGCAAAAATGGTATTCTTAAAAAAAAGTCATCGAATCATTTTGGATTTCTAACCAATCAGAACACATTCAACTGTAGGTAAAGTGATTTTCCGATCCTCGCCGCAAGCGACCGCGTCTGACAAAAATTAAAATATGTTCTGATGTTGCGAGTGTCCATGGGCGACAATAGTTGCATTCCACAAGGTGACCCGTTTGCTTGTTTGCCCCCTTATTTTCTAAAGAATAGAATGCCATTTTATGACTTAGGTTTTAGGTTCCATTTTGCCCTACGCAGTACGCCACTTCAATGCAACGGCGGCATGTGCCATTAGACCAATGTCGGCAAAAAATGAAACCTATAGCCTAGTTCATTTTGAAGCGACTGCATCGAAACGAGATTGAATCTATATCGAGGTTGGATCATAACCAGATTGAATATCGAAATTAGGGTACTCTTATGTCATTGACTTGTATAGTGTGTACCAATTACCCAGGGAATCTAATAAGGGACGTAGCAAGCGTTTACACTTGGTGTTGGTATTATATTATGTTGTTTGTTTAGGTATTTGTGTTTATATTTCATCTAGCAGTTGGCAAAACTAAAATCCCTCAACAAATAAAACAATATCAATATGTTCAAAACTTCAAACCGAGTATTGAAACTGAATATTTGATAAGTGGCTGATACGGTAAATGTTGTCTTTGTATATGTTACGCTCAAAGACCGAAAACGCTCAGTGAGCGAAAAAATGGTTCACAACGCGTTGTGGTAATAGTGCAACGGCCACGACGCGTTCTGGTAATCACAGAACTACCACAAAGCGAAATTCGTGTCGTGGCTGACGTGCTATTCGACCACAACGCGTTGTGGTAATTGAGTAAAACCAAGACGCGTTCTGAGCATTTAAAAACAGCCACGACGCGAATTCGTGTTGTGGCCCTAATGAAAACGGCCACGACGCGTTCTGAAACCAGGCCGTGTTACGCAGGAGTAATTTTATAGCGCCCAAGTGTGTGCGCAATACACAAGAGCACTCTGGTTTCAATGAAACTAGGCCAGTTACGCAGGGGTAATTTTTATAGTGCCCAAGTGTGTGCGCAATACACAAGATCACTCTGCTTTCGATGAAACCAGGCCAGTTATGCAGGAGTAATTTTATAGTGCCCAAGTGTGTGCGCAATACACAAGAGCACTCTAGTTTCAATGAAACCAGGCCAGTTACGCAGAAGTAATTTTATAGTGACCACGTGTGTGCACGTGTAAAAGTCGGTCCTGCACCTGATCTCTCGCCAGCACTCCATTGGGTTATGAGAGTAAAGAATAGTGTTCTTGTGTATTGTGCACACACTTGGGCACTATAAAATTACTCCTGCTAAACTGGCCTGGTTTCATTAAAACCAGAGTGCTCTTGTGTATTGCGCACACACTTGGGCACTATAAAATTACTCCTGCGTAACTGGCCTGGTTTCATTGGAACCAGAGTGCTCTTGTGTATTGCGCACACACTTGGGCACTATAAAATAACTCATGCGTACCTGGCCTGGTTTCATTGAAACCAAAGTGCTCTTGTGTATTGCGCACACACTTGGGCACTATAAAATAACTCATGCGTACCTGGCCTGGTTTCATTGAAACCAAAGTGCTCTTGTGTATTGCACACACACTTGGGCACTATGAAATGACTTCTGCTCAACTGGCCTAGTTTCATTGAAACCAGAGTGCTCTGAACTCTGAACGCGTCGTGGCCGTTTTCATTAGGGCCACAACACGAATTCGCGTCGTGGCTGTTTTTAAATGCTCAGAACGCGTCATGGCTTTTCTCGATTACCACAACGCGTTGTGGTCAAATAGCACGTCAGCCACGACACGAATTTCGCTATGTGGTATTTCTGTGATTACCAGAACGCGTCGTGGCCGCTTACACTAGGGCCACGACGCGAATTTCGCGACGTGGCCGTTTCACTATGACCACAACGCGTTGTGAGCCATTTTTTCGCTCACTGAGCGTTTTCGGTCTTTGAGCGTAACATATACACAGGGTGTAACAAATAAATAGTACTTTAGGGTGTGTATGAGTCTCTGTATATAGTTCACTATGAAAGTAGCAGCGCTGAAAGAGTTACTTTTTTACCTTTTCTATGGGCAAATTATTCATGAGTCATGACTATCGGCCGCCTGCCCATACACATTATTAAAAAAATATTTGCTCCTCCAGCGCTGGTACTTTCACAGTGAACTCTATGTAAGGGGCACATAGACACCCTAAAGTATTATCACTTGGTTCTGTTACACCCTTTATAAGTTGTAGCAATATGCTCGAAACCTACCTCACCTACCTCAAAGGTAGACTAAGCAAGGAGTTGTCAAGTTGTCATTACAAACGTAATTGTACACACAACTCCTTTCAGAACCTCCAACTTTCAGAAAAAGTTTGGTAGCTAAGTTCAGGGTTGCTCGCTGTTTGGTCCGCTACGTCCGTAACGCGTCTATGCAATGCAATACATTCAAAATGGAACTTTATTTATTGAAAAAGACGATGCACATTGAATTGCATCATGCCACCTGGATTTGTGCTCCCTATAATTACAATTATTATTTTAATGGCTTTTTCAAAAGTGCTGATACACTTTTGAAAAAGCCATTAAAATAATAATCACATTCAACTAGTCACTTTGTAATAATCCATACTATACTTTGATAATATAAAACGTGTGAAAGTGTGTCTGTCTGTCTGTTATATTTTCTTCACCAAACCGCTGAATAGATTTTGTTGAAATTTGGTACGGAGATATTTTGAGTACCGGGAAAAGACGTAGTATACTTTTATCCCGGAAAAATTTACTGTTCCCATGTGATAAACGAATTTTGGAGCAACGAATTAGCGAGCGACATCTAGTAATAATATGTTACTAGCTATTTAAATATTACTTGGTGACGGCTACGTTGGCCCACGATAAACTTATGTTGTATGATGATGTATTCTACCGTTAAATTTTCACACAAGAAAAGATTCTATCAAATGGACTCATTATTTAAATATAGGCTTTCAAAGTGTGGGTTCTATTGAGTTACTTAACATTAAATTGTCTGTCGTCGAGGAGATAAAAAATAGCATTATAGAGGGCTCAGACGTACGATCGCTCGGCGAAGCATTTGGAGCGTATAATTTCTAATTTGTGAGCTCTTTTATCAATTTTCAATGCAGGGATTGCTTTGTTTCTGAAGTGAAATATTTATCTGGCTTTCTGATTCCATTATAGATTTTTAGGCTAATCCAAAGCAAAAGTTTATTGAAAGAGAGTTTTTATACAATAAAAAAATTAAATTCTAATTCTAATTTCAAATTTAAATTGAGATATTAAAATGGCAGACATGTTGCGATTATGTTTGAAAGTCATTTGTGCCCTTTGACTTCTTGGCATACCTAAAAGAACAAGCAAGCGAAAAAGTGGACTCCTATTTCATAAACCGCAGGCGAAACAATATAAAATTGATGTGAAGTTTGCTACTATAACGTTAGTTTGCGGAATACCGAATACGCTCTTATATTATAGAAAAAAAAGCAATAAAGTCTCTGGCAACATCAAGTAAATTATACTGTAATATTTTCATGACATATTTAGCTCACTACACGTGAAACTAGCTCGCTGCATTCACCGCCGGGAGTGGGACATTCCTCTCCTCAAAGTATATTATGCCACCATAATACACCTTTGACAATGCATGCCCCATATTCCAGGCGTCTGGATGCCTTAAATCGTTGTCATGCCTGAAAATCTTAAGCCTTGTATAAAGAATACTTCAATTTATAACCTACATGGTTAAATACTTTGGATCGGGGCTTATGTCTCGGAGACTGTGGGACAACTCAGGGAGACTTGGAAAAATGATGTTGGTAGATTTAACTTAAAAATATATTTCACAGCCATAGCTAATAACAGGTATTACAATTAATAATATTATTTCAATTATCCTTGGTGTGAAAAATAATACAAAGATAGCAAAAATATATATATGGGCGCAGAGGCCATAGACGGCCCCCAATTAAATTAAATAAAAAAAAAAATATCAGGTTTTATAAAAAAACATGTTACTTATATGAACTTATATTACGAGTATACTAATATTATAAATGCCAAAGAATGCCGGTTTTTTTTTTTGCTGACCGATTTTGCTAAAAGGTATGGAGATACTTTGAGTCCCGTGAAGGGACATAGGACACTTTTTATCCCGGAAAAACATACGGTTCTCGTGCGATAAACGAATTTTGCCGCTACCGAAATTACTAAGGCATGAAGTGAAACATTTCATTTACCAACGCGATGTAGTTTCGAGTAACTGTTTACATTTCACCAATTCTCTCGTTTCTCGCTTGCGCAAATAAGGGTTGTGTTTCTCCTGAAATAATTTGGGTATGGAGAGGAAGCATATTTTTCGAGGAATTGACTCGTGTTCTTTTCTGTAATGTTATTGACCAAGTGAACTTCTTATCACTTCCCTTCTAATACAAACCTTCTCTGGATTTCTACAAATATTTCTAGACCAAAATTAGCCAAATTGGTTCAGCCGTTCTCAAGTTTTATCGAGACTTACTAACACTCATTTTTTTATTTTTAAAGATATAATATGTAAGTCCTAGCATGTAGCGATAATGCTCAATCTGTGTAGCTATTTTGTTCACCAATCCATCTTTCAGAGTTTATCTGATTCTAAGGAAATAATGTAAATTGGCAATGTACTTGCTATTATCAATTCATATTTCTGAGTAGTCTTTATGTATCAGCATCATAAAAGGATTTGCTTACAAATCCTTTGTTATGAAAACAATCGTATTACATAGATAGGATAGGAGACTTTGATTTCATTTGCTGAATAGATTGTTTCCTTAGGTACGCATTATTATTTATAGAATAAATCAGTTTTATAGGTTGTAAAAAGTAAAAGTATAAACAACAAACCTAAAAATAGTAAAGAAACTGAAAATAAAAAACATATTGTGTAATAATAATATAATAATAATATCCATGGACGCTTCACACCACGTCAGTCTGGCCCCGTGGTAAGTACCTGAAGGACTTGTGTTATATTACGGGTACCAGACAACGGAAATATATTTAACGCTTATTATAATATACATATATTTAAGATTTTTATTACATGATACACATATTTAATACACATCCATGATCCAGGAACATTGAAAACTTTTTGTTCCGTCGGCGGAATTCGAACCCGCGACCCCCGGCTTGAGCTACCAACGCTCTCAACACTGAGCCACGGATGACGGAGGTTATCAAAAATATAATTGTGTAATACATAATATTAAGACATTTTTTTTTCAAAAAAAAATTACCATATTCCTGCCTAATTGTCGAATTTTAATGCAACGAAGTTGCAAGCAACACCTTGCAAATAAAGACGTAGTTCTATTGGAAATGTACGAATTTTGTCTTTGTTGTGTTTAGTTTAGGTAACACAACGTAGAAAGATTTCAGTGTTTGTCGATAGTAGATCGCAGATAACAAAAAAACTACACTTTTTTCGACAGACTTAGATAGCGACAAAGTAAGATAAGATAATACTGACTTGAGCTAAAAGTGAAAAATAAAAGAACTCTTTTAGTCGAACTTGCGCGAGGGTTCTGTGCCATTATTATCAGACAAGTTTCGATTTGTAACTTAATTATTATTTTTTGACAAAAAATTGAACCCGACTTCCAAGGAAAAAACAATATTCTTTAAATGACCCAAAAAGTATGAAATAATTGTTATTCTTCATTAGTGCCTTTTTCAAAATTCGACTAAATCTCTACGAATTCTGTACTCAATTTTCATTCTTTTGAAGTCGGTACCAGCCCAGAACTGAGATACTTGACATAGAACTTAGCCAGTACCGACTTCAAAAGAATGAAAATTAAATACAGAATTCGTTGAGATTTAGTCGAATTTTGAAAAAGGCACTAATGAAGAATAAGAATTATTTCATACTTTTTGGGTCATTTTAAGAATATTGTTTTTTCCTTGGAAGTCGGGTTCAATTTTTTGTCAAAAAATAATAATTTTACTCTTTTTAGTTATCTACAAGACAAGGTTTTATGCGTAGATAACCACTACAAATATTAACTATCCATATTATATTACTGTAAGCGAAATTGTGGTAAATGCTTGCAGTTATCTAAGCCATGCTGCAATTTCCAAGCTTTTATCTTTAAAGGTTCAGGAGTTCTGTTTAGTGACTTTGGACCAATAGACACCTTCGTATGAAATTTCTCTCATTCGTAACATATGCTTAAGTTACTAGAAAGAACATTTTAACCACTATGAGTGTTTTGATAAATTTCAAGGATTTCCCTCGATTGCTCATAGATGCCATCGCCAGCTCACCGCTTTCATATTTTATAATGTACAATTACAATGTAGTAATAAGTACAATTAAGATTATATCCTATACAACAACATAAGAATTTTGAAAATCGGTCCACAAACAGCGAAGTAATCATCAAAAACATCTGCTTCGATGCAAAATATCACGAAAAGTACCAATAATTGGGTTATAATGTGATGATCCATGGTATAATTATGGTTGTGATGATGATGATCAATCAAATTGATGTGTTGGCTAATTGGCTTATGCTTTCAGTTGTTTAAGCAACGCCAAAATCCCCGAAGCTGTATCTATAAGGATTCAAAAGTTCTGTTCGGTACCTTCGGATCCAGGGTATAACCTGGTGCGAAATCTTACTTTTTGGTAGCATTTACCTTGATTGCTTCTAAAAAAATCGAAATCATTAAATGTTTCCATACAAATTTCAAGGAGTCCCCTCGATTCCTCATGGATCCCATCATCAAATTACCATTTTTGTGAACATGGTATCAACCTCGGATTCAACCCTGTAGAACAACAAAAGAATCATGAAAATCGGTCCACAACCCAACAAAGATTTCAGTCGAGTAAGAGGAAATTACGCGATTCATAGTTGTCTAAACGTCGCAAAGAAGTCGTTTTATGCTGTTACCCGACATAGCGCCTCCAATAGTTATACGACTAGTTGTCGTGTAAGAACGTCGTAGAAACGTCTTTACGACTGATTTATACGACTATTACACTACATTCAGTCGTGTAACCAGTGTGGTGGTATAAGAAACGTCTATGCGACTTTTACGCTGACCTTCATCGTATTAGTGTTGCGAATACTACCTTTACACGACAATAGTATTAGAGTTTTATAAAATACTCTTACACGTCATTCAGTGAATTTGAACCCCTCTTTACGACCTTTACGTGACGGAATATAGTATAAGAGTTAAAAAATTCACCAAAGTCTACAATCACCGCCATTCATTTGTTTCTTTGTAAAAATAATTTAACGTAGTTGTGATGGATAGAAAAAGCTGGGCTAGTGTAAAAAAGAGCGGAAACTTTAAGAGAAAAGTAAAAAAGAACTATGCATCATTCCTTTCCTCTAATTGCATCATATCGAATATAGGTACATGGCAAGCTAATTATAATACAACTGGAGATGGTTCCGTACAAAATTTTATAAGTTCTGTGCAGAGTAGTTCTGTGCAGAGTAGTTCCGTGCAGAGTAGTTCCGTGCAACTTAATTGTAATCCAAGCTCAGATAGTGCTTATTATTACAGAAATCACATTCATCGTCTGGGTAATGATCGTATATGGCAAACAAAGCGCAACTCGGACACCAGAAAAAATCAAAATTTATCATGTATTGAACAGTTTCCTTAGTTAGCATAAAATGTGCAGGGTATTCGGCACTATTGGTATAAAATCCGCAACCAAAACACCGATCAGCGCGTACAAAATGTGTAGATTTCCATGGCCATTTTAAATTCATACGTATCAATGTAATGAAATCTAATTTATTTAAAAACTTATCAATATCCATTGTATCACGATTGATTTCTTTACTCATTGATCAACTAATAACTGTATAGAAAGATTGATAAGGTTTTAGGCTCTTGTTAATAACTTAACTGAACCCTAAACTCGATTCTATGGCGGAATGTTTATGCGAATTGACACAGCGCGTGTTGTGTAGAAGTTATCTAGGAGTCTCGTTTTGCACTTTGAATCGTATAGAGGTAACTGTTTGCACTTTCTTTAAAAATACTAAATGATATATCATTTATTTTAAAAATCTCACTGGCGCATTTATTATTTACTTAAAACTAGCACGTAAAACTCGATAAAATTTATTTCCCATCAGATCAACAGCCCTTGAACTTGAGTTTCGAAGTAAACACACAACAGAATAAATAAAATGGCTGAGACTACATCCAACAATAAATTTGACAGTCAGTTTCTTCCCGACAGCATTTCATTAATTTAATATAGGTACTATCCAGTCACTTTTACAACCAAGTTTCGTATAGTTACTCAATTGAATGTCGTGAAGCAGCGGTGAAAACCGCTACAACGCGACAAAAAGTGCGCTACACGACTTCTTCACGACCACTTCCCGACAAAAAATGCCCTACATGACTTCTTTACGGCCAAAAAGTAAGTTATGCGACGGCTACAGGACTTGTATACGTCATTGAGTCGTGTAAAATGGGCCTTTTCTTGGTGATGTCGACGTTTTAGCGACGTTGCGGCAACCAGCTTATACGATCAAAAGTTAGAGTTGGCACGTTGCGGCGACCAGTCAAATGTTTGTTGGGAAACAGCGAAGTTATGGTTGAACATACAAAAAATATATATATAAACAGACGAACGTATAACCTCCTCCTTTTTGGAAGTCGGTTAAAAATACAAGGGATTTTGAAGCTGAGTGTATTTTTTTAATAAATTACGGAGCAAACGAGGAAACGGGTCACCTGATGTAAAAACTACCATCGCTTATGGACACTTGCAACATCAAAAAAGTTGCATGTGCGTTGCCGACCTTCTAAGAGGGAATACGCTCTCTTCTTGAATGTATGCAGGTTGTAATGGTCCGGAAATACTGCCATCAGTATTCGATAATTCGTTCCAGAGTTTTGCGTTTTACTTACAAAATTACAGTTTTCACATTTTTTTACTGAATTAATTATTTAAATAACAATGTTACGTACGAATTTTCCGTGGTTAAGGTCGACGAGTACCCAATGTGAATTTTGATTCACCAGGGAATGTCGAAATTGAAGAGGCATTTTTTAAATTACAGCTGTTCAATTTTATAGGCAACGTACGGAATCTACTTACAGGTAGCGAAATATATCACAAAATAAATAATAATCATCGAAAAATTTCTCATTTATATATTATTTATGGTCTTACATTTGCCACTTATAGTTACTGCACGTTTCCTATAAAAATCTAACAGCTGTTACTTAAAAACTCGTCATCAACTCATAATAATAATAATATCTATGGACGCTTCACACCACGTCAGTCTGGCTCCGTGGTAAGTACCTGAAGGACTTGTGTTACGGGTACCAGACAACGGAAATATATTTAATACTTTTAAACTATACGTAATATATTTAAGATTTTTATTACATGATACACAATCATATTTAATACACATCCATGACCCAGGAACTTTGAAAACTTTTAGTTCCGTCGGCGGGATTCGAACCCGTGACCCCCGGCTTGAGCTACCAACAGCACACCAACTGAGACACAGAGGCCGTCATGCCACTCCGCCACTCACATCTGCAAGTTTCAGATTGGTAACACTACTTGGTTGCTAACGATGCTAACGTACTGCCCAGAGCTATATGTTTAGCGCTGTGTGCCGGCCGGAAAGATTTCGGATAATGTAGTCTTGGAATTTGTTTACGAGTGACTTCTTAAGTTGCAAAGTTCACGAAATCGTTACAGAAACTCCAAGACTCTGGTTGTTTATTTAGGGCGTTGTTTACTTGTTCCGAATTGTTACCGAACTTCCTTCAGATATTGATCCCAGGATAAAAACATTACACGTGCTAAAAACAAAGTATTGTTTTACTGTTTCTTTGTAAAGGTCACACATAAAAACACGTTCGTGATGTAACAACAATTATAGCAGCAATACAACATTGAAAAATCAAGCTACGTCGTTTGGCGTCAGGGCGTTTTGATCTTTAAATTTTACATTGCTTTGTGTCAGTCAAGCTGACTGAGGAGAGCTGACAGTAAAAAAGTTCTGACTAACTCCGTGCAATTTTCATAATACTCATATTATTAAAATGGTAAACCCATTATTGTTATAATATAATTATTTTTAAACAAAAAATTTAAACCGACTTCCATAGTAAACTGCCTCTAAAAAGTATGAAATAATAATTCTTACTCTATTTAAGTGCCCTTTATAGGATTGGCCTAAGCCTCAACTATATCTTTACTCAATCTTTATCACTTTGAAGTCGGTACCAGCTGACGTAAGTTATAGCTATGTCAAGAATCGCAGAAATTCTAGGAGCTGGTACCGACTTCAAAATTATAAAGATTTAGTAAAGATATAGTTGAGGCTTAGGCCAATCCTATAAAGGGCACTTAAATAGAGTAAGAATTATTATTTCATACTTTTTAGATTCAGTTTACTATGGAAGTCGGTTTAAATTTTTTGTTTAAAAATAATTATTTTTCTCTTTTTAGCTATCTCCATTAAGCATATTATTACGTAGTCACTGGTGGATTGTATTTTATATATTACTAGCTGTCCCGGCAACGTTGTTTTGCCATAAAATGATTTTCCCTGTTTTTCTACTTTTTTCTCAAAGTTCAGCCGCCCCCCCAAGTGCAGCCTGGGGCGAAGCGAAGTAATTAAATGACACTCAAAAAGTGAATGTTTAGTTTATGTTAGAATAAAATATTCACTTTTAATTATTAACTTAGTTTGTTCCTCCTAGAAAGGAGAATTAAAATTCAACACTAAATAAGGGCCGGGGGCAAGGTCAACACTAAATTGTCGCGACAGCATTTACAGGAGGTGGGGGGGTTTGGGGGGGGGTGCTGACGATGATGATGATGATGAAAATAATTTGCATTGCAGTATATGCTTCCCGTTTTTAAAACAACGCCGAACCCCCCGAACTTGTATCTATAAGGATTCAAGAGTTCTGTACAGCACCTTTGGAACCAGGGTATACACTGGTGCAAAATGTTACTTTTTGGAAGCGTATGCTCATAATCCTTCAGAAAAAGTTAAAATCACTAGATATTTCCATATAAATTTCAAGGAGTCCTCTCGATTCCTCATGGATTGCATCATCAGATCACCACTTTGGTGACCATGGTACCAAATCACGGCTGTATCCTATACAACAACAAAAGAATTTTGAAAATAGGTCCACAAACGGCGGAGATATCTGCGAACAAACATAAAAAAAGAACATATATACGGTCGTATTGAGTAACCTTCTCCTTTTTGGAAGTCGGTTAAAAAATGGTAATATAAATATAAATTTACTTGGAGCATACATCACCACAGTAATAATTATTAATTTAATCTTAAGACGGAGCCTAATACGGGACTAATACGTCCTGTAGGGTAGAGCTTGAATAAATCTGTTTTAATTAAGGTTTAAGACCTAGGATCAAATCACTTCTAAGTAACATGTTGAGGTGTTAATACGGCAAGTTATATTATGTTATATTATATTATTTTTAACAAAAAATTACAACCGACTTCCAAGGTAAAAACAATAATAATATCCTTATAATATGAACTAAAAAGTATTAAATAATTTTTCTTATCTAATAGTGCCTTTTTCCGAATTCGGCTAAACTATTTCTGTACTCAATCTTCATCATTTTGAAGTTGGTACCAGCTAGCTGAATCTTCAGTTCTCTGACAGAATATTTGCAACTTTTGGAACTGGCACCGACTTCAAAATTATGAAGATTTAGTACAGAAATAGTTGAGGTTTAGCCGAATTCGGAAAAAGGCACTATTAGATAAGAATAATTATTTAATACTTTTTAGTTCATATTATAAGGATGTTATTATTGTTTTTACCTTGGAAGTCGGTTTTAATTTTTTGTAAAAAATAATAATTTCACTCTTTTTCGTTACCTAGTAAACCATCGCGTCATATCGCGTACTATAATCCCACAGAACTCTACGGCCGCCCGTGGCCGCTCGTGGCCACTCGTGGCCGCTGGCGGCCGCGATTTCTCAAGCGATACTATGTATTTCAATAATGAAGATAAAGTTTAAAATCATAATATGACACTGAAAGTGCTCGCCTCGCCGCTGCCATTCCGGTGTGGCGCGGCTCTTAATCTATGTGTCTAAACACACTAGGCTGAATTACGCTGGCGTAAATTCCGCCGCGTTTACGCATACAAAATACGGACGGAACGCGATGGACGACACCGCCGAAATTCCGCCGCGAGCCGAACTTCCGAGTCGAGCGTAAAGTTCGGCAGCGATTCGGCGGAAGCGAAGTATCAAAACCGAACATAGCAAATCCAACCTTAACTTTAAAGCGTTAACGCCCACATTACATCTGAGAATTTTAAAATTACGCGGTGGAATTTCCCAGATTCAGTAATTCTCAGATGTAATGTGTGCGTTAACGCTTTAGAATTAAGGTTGGATTTGCTATGTTTGGTTTTGATACTTCGCTTCTGCGCTAATATAAATTGATCCGTAATCGTAGAATATAAAAAAAAGAACATGACATAACCGACTTTCGAAATGGGGGAAACCCCATTTCGAAAGTCGGTTAAAATTGTAGCCTATGTGTTATTCTGATGTTTAAGCTATAATCTGTATTATTGTATTGTTTTATTAAAATCCATTCAGTAGTTTTTGCGTGAAAGACTAACAAACATCCATATATACATACATCCAAACTTTAACAAAAATTATTGCCGAATCGCTGCCGAACTTTACGTCGACTCGGCTCGACGGAAGTTCGGCTCGCGACGGAATTTCGGCATAGTGTGTCGTCCATCGCGTTCCGTCCGTATTTTGTATGCGTTTGAAACGCGGCGTAAACGCGGCGGAATTTACGCCGGCGTAATTCAGCCTAGTGTGTTTAGACACTAACAGATTAAAATTGTATAAACATTAAACTTACATAGGAATTCAATCTGTGTATGTATGGAAATAAGGTGCAAAATCGTGTAAATATAAATAAAAATACAATTACGAAGTATTTTTTTACTCATAAATACGATTGTGTTTCTTATTCCTATTACGATGTAGATTGTTTTTCAGTTTCCTTTCAATTTATACTAGTGCAATTAGTGTATTATCGAAGCAACTTACTTCTCAGAAGAAATTTCAAATGTGTGCCTTACGCTCTGGAGTTAAGGTTGAATTTGTTATGTTCAATTTTGGTGACATTGGGGATGGTGACCCTGACGTGGTAATGACGATGATGATGATGAATGTAATTTGCATAGTACTCGTAGCATATGCTTTCAGTTCTTAAAACAACGCTGAAACCACCGAACTTGTATCTATTAGGAATCTGGAGTTCTCTTAGTATCTTCGGAACCATAGTATACCTTGGTGCCAAATTTTGCGTTTTGGTAGCATATGCTTAGGATAGGTACTTCTCAAAAAACCAAAATCACCATATGTTTCCTTACAAATTTTGAGGAGTTCCCTCGATTACTCCTGGATCTCATCATCAAGTCACCATTTTTGTGAACATGGTACCAAATTGGAGTGAAACCTAATACAACAAAACAAAAATTTTGAAAATCGGTTCACAAACGGCGGAGTAATCGTTGAACATACAAAAAAATCCACAGCCGAACATATAACCTCCTCCTTTCTGGAAGTCGGTTAAAAATCGTAGAAGCAAGAAATCAAAATTTTCAATATAAAACAAATAATTTTAAATTAAGATTTTTTTTACCGACTTCCAAACAACTTACTGATCGTTAGTTTCGAGTCGCTATCGAAGTATACTTTTCTTCAGAACCAATTCAAGCCTATGAATCGACAATCGTCATGTCTACTAGTAGTCTACGTCATAGCATGTTTACGTGTGGACTACGTCGTAGCATGTCTATTGGTGGACTACGCCGTAACATGTCTACGAGTGGACCAAGTCGTAGTATGTCTACGAGTAGACTACGTCGTAGTATTTCTACGCGTGGACTACGTCGGAGCAAGTCTACGAAGTACGAGTGGACTACGTCGTAGCATGTCTACTGGTGGACTACGTCGTAGCAAGTCTACGAGTGGACTACGTCGCAGCATGTCTACGAGTGGACTACGTCGTAGCACGTCTACTGGTGGACTACGTCGTTGCATGTCTACGAATGGACTACGTCGTAGCATGTCTACGGGTGAACTACGTCGTAGCATGTCTACGAGTGGACTACGTCGTAGCATGTCTACGGGTGGACTACGTCGTAGCATGTCTACGAGTGGACTACGTCGTAGCATGTCTACGAGTGGACTACGTCGCAGCATGTCTACGAGTGGACTACGTCGTAGCATGTCTACGGGTGGACTACGTCGTAGCATGTCTACGGGTGGACTACGTCGCAGCATGTCTACGAATGGACTACGTCGTAGCATGTCTACGGGTGAACTACGTCGTAGCATGTCTACGAGTGGACTACGTCGTAGCATGTCTACGGGTGGACTACGTCGTAGCATGTCTACAAGTGGACTACGTCGTAGCATGTCTACGGGTGGACTACGTCGTAGCATGTCTACAAGTAGACTACTCATTTTTCTAAGGCGGAAACTCATTTCAGTCATAGTATTAATCTATTTCACTGCTATACTATTCATTCGCAATGAGAATATTGACTTTGATATTTTACCAGTCTCATTTCCTATATTATTTAAGTATTCAGTTTCTTGTTTTTTAGTTATTTCCTGGTAGAAATGGAAATACATTTTTTAAGATCCTTGAAAAACGTAAACTGAACATATAAATATGTCTGTAATATGTAATGAATAGAAATTTCTTATTTTAACAAAATGTTGACGCGCGACAGCTGATGGAGAAACGAAGTACGGTACTAATTTTATATAAACCTTTAAACAAGCTTCGTTAGGTTCGTGTTTGATTTACCGTGGTAAAGGTGAACGCAGACATAGCGGCACCCACGCGTCGCGTACGCTGCGTTTAATGTCTTTCGATCACGCTGTCCTGACTACAGTTATACTGTCCATCCAACAAAAAAGATCTAAGTATCGAACACCACATATTCCCTGTTCACCACTGCGAGATCTTAAAGTGATGCGGGATGTGTACCTAGCTATGTATATAACATATAGTACCTGGATGACCGAGCTTAGCTCGGTATAGCAATTACTCATTGCCTTCGTGTTACTTAACAACGCCATCTGCTGGAATAGCTTTAGCTGTTGTTGTGTCGTTAAAGCAATTAGTTGCTTATAAAATAGTATTATTATTCGCCAATAGATGTCAGGAAGAGTGTGGCGTAGTGACTATAAGTAATAAGTATACGTTAACGTATACAATGTATTAGTATAAGAACCCATGTATTAGGTTTAAGCGAGGATTAATAAACTGATCGTTAACCGGGAATGTAGTCTTCTTTGTCCCAACGTCATAAGAGTCATATTTTTCAGTTTATCGATTATAGATAAAACACGAATAAAAAGACATTTTCTAAAAATGATTCCTAGCTAGATCGATTTATCGCCCCCTATATGTGTACGTGTTCCCTGTAGAGAGTTCTCTGTGAAAGTAGCAACGCTGAAAGACCAAAAATTTTTTTCACTTTTGTATGGGGAAACTCGTGACGCTCGGGCCCTTGCCCATACAAAAGTGAAAAAAAAATTTGGTCTTTCAGCGCTGCTACTTTCACAGTGAAATCTCTACAGGGAACACGTACACACCCTAAAGTATTATCACTTGTTTTTGTTACACCCTGTATATATACAAGAATTGCTCGTTTAAAGATACAAGATATATGTCTCATATCAAATATTCGTGAAGCACTTTTAGAGTTATTTGCCTAACTGGACCCATTTTGGCATCAATAAGCACTACGATACTACAATACTACTATTTTATTAAGATATAGATTAACTATATATTTGCATTAAGTAGCTAGGCTACTTCCAAATCCTAGATATTGATGTATATAGGACAACGGAATATAATCCGTCCACAGAATACGTGATCGCGCTGAGGTCTAGAACAATATTGATAGTGAATACAAATCCGAGCGTTTTGTCCGACCCCCATTAACTATGCAATTCAAATGAAAGATCGTAACATCTTGATAGAAACCGCATTAATATTTACTACGTGTTGGGAAGTAGAGTGATTGAATATATTACTTTGTAAGTCAGTATCTTGGGTTTTTCTAATATTCAACACCGGAGTCCGTAAGGATTTTTGGTGGGATCCGAGTTATAGTGTCGGAAAACTTTATGAGGTTCAGAAAAAAACTGATAATGAATGAATGAATGATTACTTTAATGTGCACAATCACAATTACAATAACAACATACTTAAAATAAACAGACATAAAATGGCGAGAGCACACAAAGGTGGCCTTATTACTACATAGAAATTTCTTTCAGGCAACCTTTGCCTGAAAGATTTTTTTTACCGGAGGCCCAATCTCCTACCCGCAGGGCTAGGGTGCAATAGGGTATAAATACCTTTTTATTTAAAAGTGGCAACAATACATAAAAATAACTTGTAACACATGATCATAAAAATTAAAAAAGGGGAGAAGATCAGTTCATTAATACTCGGTGAATTTAAATAATATTATTATGGTATACATCCATGCATGCACCCTAGTGGTATGAGCAATCTACCGACCCCAAGATATAATATTATATCGTAGGGCTAGGGTACATAGCATAATAACTGCTCGTGTACCTAACAACAGCTAACCTTATCCTACAATGATAGATGTATTAATATTCTGTTAATACGATTATTACATTTAAAATAAAACCAATAAATCAGTGTGTACACAAAGTAATGATAACATCCTGTATGTGAAGGGTCGATGCTTACGACAAAAACCGGTCCAGTCGCAGTCCGCAGTTCACAGCTGACACTATATTGTTATACTTACTGATAAGTGATGTAGTTTAGCAAATTAAATTGTAATAATGTTTTTATTTGCAACTGCAAAATACATCATATTTAGTTTATACTACAGTATCTTTGTTATTAGCTGTACTTCCCCGTAAAGGATGAATAACTTTAGTCAATAGATTATTGGATAAGTTTATTTGTTTATTAGTTTCTTACTAGATTATATTGATAAAATGTTGCGCGTGGTGAACTTTCTAAGCTGTACCAGACAAACCTTGCAGGTTTATGGTACACTCTCAATTAGATAAGTTATAATTTGTATAAAGTACTTAAATAAAAATAAAAAATAAAAAAACCCTTTTCCCTTTCCTACCCTCCCCTATTTCCTTCCGTACCCTCCCCTATTCCTTTCCGTACCCTCCCCTATTCCCTTCCCTACCCTCCCCTATTTCCCCTTAAAAGGCCGGCAACGCACCTGCAGCTCTTCTGATGCTGCAAGTGTCCATGGGCGACGGAAGATGCTTTCCATCAGGTGACCCGTTAGCTCGTTTGCCCCCTTATTTCATAAAAAAAAGAAGCAAATTGCTGGAGAAAAGGGCGTTGTGCTTAAAGTATAAAAATATTAGATAATTTTATAATAATTGAGTCCCTCCTCTCTAGTTAGTATAGTGCCTATTTTAATGTGTCTGTCTGTCTGCTTGTCTGTAAATTTAAACGATTTACATCCAAACTAGGTATAAAGATTTATCATATTCGAACAAACACGAAGCCGCGAAGCGCAAATACGAAGCCGCGAAACCCTCCACACGCGCGGTTCGCGGCCTTCGCGGGCTTTCGCGCCGCAAATGAGGAGCTGGCTTACAAATACGAAGCCGCGAAGCGCAAACACGAAGCTGCAAAACCTCCACAATCGCGGTTCGCGGCCTTCGCGGGCTTTTACGCCGCGAGTGTATTAGAGTTACGCGAAAAACGCGATGGAAGACTGCCACTATCAAGACGCATAAAGGTGATGATGATGGATTCTCGTGGAATAGCGAAAAGTTTTGCAAAATTGTGAAACCATTTTCTCACTCAGTTACTTTCACCTGAATTCAGTAAATTAGGTAAAGGAGTCACTTAGCTGAACATTTTGAGTCCACTCCGGAATTTCTTTGCTAATTACTGTTAGCGCTGTGCCGGCCTAGATTCTACCGACGAAAGTGACGACAAGTCTTTAATAATTATGTCTACACTGTGCACTTTCAGCTTCAATTTTCGTCATCAACTTTCATATTGGCGCATTCAATAATTGAATGCGTCAAGGAACGCAACGCCAATATTGTCATTTTTGAAGGTTTAGATACGGTCAGAGGGCATGCGTCGCTGGCATGACTGCGCTATAACGCATGCCCTTTACGAACAGAAAAAGGCACAGTGTGGACAGCTAATGCGAATGAATAGAAATTAACGGCGCGTCCGTCAGAGACGACTAATATATTCTGTTGACATGAATTTGAAAACGGATAAACCGCGTCATTATTAGCCAAGACCTTTTTTTATCGCTTCCTTATAGAATTGCCGATCAAAGTGTATGAAATTGACATGAAAATTCAATATTATAATAATCGACTCGTTTAATGTCAATTCCATACATTTTGTTCGGCGATTCTATAAACAAGCGATAAAGAAAAAGTATTTGCTAGAGGCTTTTGTTGGTTAATTAGTTGATGACAAATAACATACTTAAAACTTAATGCTACTTGACTAAGTACGACTAAAAATAAGTAACATTTAAATAACAAATTATTAACAAAGGACATGATTTCGTAGACAGCAACAAAATACTTTGATAAAAGATCGGCTATTAAAGACTACTTTAACTTCTACGAAGAATCTTGGCGGGGGCGCTAGCCTTTGACAAAAACAGAACTGAAATTCTGCCCTGGATTCTGTATTTCATTTGAGGACACATCATACATACATATTAATATAATATTAAATAGAGTATACACACATTAACAACCACACACAAGGTATTTTTAATATAGCAAGATATATTATTGTGGACTTTTCTTTTGTAGTTCCCGAGCCAGATGGTGTATCTCGTTCGTTTTTGTCGAGGCTAATACGTGGAAGGATATTTATCACTTTTTGTACCCGTTTCGTTCGGTTTTATTAATGTCAATAGTATGTGTGTCTATTCTGTGTAAGTAAAACATTTAGGAATTCTTTTGGCATCTTTTCTATGGATTTTTTTTAGAATGATATACCTATTTAACTACTATTATATCAGTACTTACCCAAAATTCTAATTCACAGGAAAGCCCTCTTTGATAGGAAGGGATTATGCTGACCTTCAAATGTAAGGCAGATTTAAACCTGGACCACTTCAATTATATTTGTAAGACATAAAAAGAGGTGCTGAGGTGAGAGACATAAAAATGTTTGCCTTACAAATGTATTTGAAACTAGATAAGTTAATACTAGACAACGCCCGCAACTCCGTTCAACTAAAAGTTATTTATCGCGCGGAAGCCGTAAATTTTTTCCGGGATCAAAAGTATCCTATGTCCTTTCCCGGGGCTCAAAATATTTCCACACCAAATTTCAGCAAAATCCGTCCAGCGGTTTAGGCGTGAAGAGGTAAAATGCAAACCGACAGCTGATACATAATATATTGAAAATATGGTCCAGGTTGACTGTAACATTTATTATTTATTTATTAATTAAATCTGTGATTTAGGCATTACAGTAAAAGAAACACGCGTAGAAAAACCGCCAGAAGGGGTATGAAGATTTTTGTATGGAGCCTGGCCGACCTACTGTCCGCTAAGTTTTTGCGCGTTCACGAATATTTTTTTCAAAAATGGCTAGCTAACATCAATACAAACAATAAATAGTCTTAGACAAAACCGCGTAAGGTGTCACATTCCGAAGATTTGAGCTGCCAAAGTTGCAATATCTTAAATTGGTAAAACTTTAGCAGCTCATATCTTCGAAATGTGACTCTTTACGTGGATTTGGCTAAGAATATTTTTTGTCTGTTGTCCGATGTTAGCTTTCCATTTTGGAAAAAAATATTCCTGAACGCAAAAAAACACATTTAGCGAAAGTGGTCGGCCAAAATCTTCATACCCCTTTATGCGACTAAAAATAAGTTTATCTGCGCAGTCAACAAACAACGTAGTCCAGTTTAATCAAGGGCCAGATTGATCCTTAATCTGTAAGATTAATGTTCGTCTCAAAATAGCCCCGTCACTGTACCCTCGTTGGCCGAGATAGGAAGACAAGTGAATGGCGAAACACTTCGTCATAAGGGAAGATACAATAACATTTTTTTTTCTCCGAGATACCTATTCAACCTCCGTTTAATCTAAAACATTTTGTCATAACAAGTAAAGTGTTTTTTAACACTTCCAGATTTTCAGCCCTGTTCTTATAGGCTTTATAGGGCTTTTTATATCCATGCTAATATTATAAATGCTAAAGTGTGTTTACCTGTCTGTCTATCTGTTACCTCTTTACGCCTTACCAAAACCGCTTAACCAATTTTGCTGAAATTTGGTATGTAAATACTTTGAGTCCCGCGAAAGGACATAAGATACTTTTTATCCCAAAAAAATGTAGGGTTGCCACGCGATAAACAAATTTTGGCGCAACAGAGTTGCAGGCGTCATCTAGTCGCAAAATAAGACTAAGTGTTCATAAGAAACTTCGTTCCAATATCATAACTTAGATAACTAAACAAAAATTTTGAAAATCGGTTCACAAACGGCGGAGTAATCGTTGAACATACATTAAAAAAAACATATCCACAACCGAATGTATAACCTCCTCGTTTTTGGAAGTCGGTTAAAAATAACGAGCTAGTTCCCAAACCGGTGGCAGGCACCATAAAATCGACGTTCAAAAAGTGTACCTTGTCACCCATTTAGTATAAAACATTATTTTAACTTTAATTACAAAAAAAATATTTCATTTCACTTCTAATTAATTACCTTTTCTGTTAGTTAGCATTCTAATTCATCTAATTTGTTTTAATCCAGTAGTTTGTTATGCTAATTTTTCCGTCAGTGGACATTCATTTACATAAAATGTCACAGCGCATAAATAACATCATTAGGTTAGTTTGTTCACATTATTTCAATTTGAAACACAAATGCAAAATTATAAAATGATGGTTGTTAATCTACGAATAATAGAAACAAAGAAAAAGTAACTCCGTCAAAAAACATGCTGCACAATACTTGTCAAAAAAGTGTACGTTTACCTTAGGTTTAGGTATACATTTCAATACATTTGCAATATTTAGGTGACCTTGAGCGGTACTAGGCTGATGTTACATGACAGATCAAAAGGAACCAAATTTAAAACGGTAATAATATGGGCGTTACGGTTCCTTAGTTTTTATATTCGTAGTTGTTAATAAATTATTCATTTATTAGGACCATCTGTTTTTTATTTACGTTTTGAGTTACTGTAACGTTAACCGCTCAACTGTAAAATAATATAAGCTTAGGAAAGGCCACTTTTCATTACAATACTGCCGTAAACTATACGATTTCTGGATAAAAAGGAAATGTCTAAAAATATCAATCTTATTAAGTTAATAGTCGGATACTTAGCTGTATCTATTACAGTTCAATATTTCCTTAAATCTTGGTGATAATATGCTTTTACCTTTCAAATACTAATAAGTAATATTATTAACTTAAAAAAAAACTAAAAAAACAAGCTATTTTTTAAATTTTCAAAAATTTTAACAAATTACGGTATTGCATTGTCATTGGCACTTAATGCGTAATGCGTATGCAAAGTTTCGAATTAATAGGACTATAGCTGGAAATAGCTAAAAATCGTTCTCAAAGATTCCGTTTCATACATACAGCCCAAGATAATAAAAGCGTGCTAATAATATATTGTTCCTTTTTCAAAAATTACAGAACCTGCGAAATATAGAGTAATGTAACAACAGAACATAAACAGAGTTTACGCGCCCAATCAGTACAGATTAATCATGACACATAACGTTTGGTCCCACATCATGACGTATAGACTGGACCAGAATCAGGGACCACCTGATCGCGATCAATCACGGGAGTTGGTAATGTGGACTGGACATCTAGGGCTACCACATGCTAGATAAATTTTGGGTAGGTTATGTTATGAAGATATTTTAATATCCTGTTAAATCTAATAAAATGCATTAAACATAATGAATTATATCAAATTAACATTTAACTGTATTCATTAAGTGATTCTTAAGTATAAGTTAGTGGTATTTTTTGTAAGAAACACAAAAAGCCAGTAATTATGTCCAGCGATGCGCTATTGGAAGACATCACAACCAATTTCAAAGTACGGTGGTAATTCCTTATCTATTGGTATGTTAAAATGATAAAACGATTACAGTAGAAATACGAAACGATATAGTTAAATACTAACAGGTGTTTGGGACCTTACAGATTTTCTGTGTTTTGTTCTATCACGTTGTTTACTCTTTCGTATAAAGAAAAAAAAACTGTGGTAACATGCTAAGTGGTAGAGATGGTAAATTAAAAAAGTAAAAACAGTCTTTATTGCATTCTGGCAACCCTATTTTCATCCCCAGTTGCCGCACAGAATCAATTAAGGCTTTAAATTAATAACTTATAGGTGCGGTCACATTAAGTCGCTGTTCCAGTCGACTTCCCGGACTACAACGGGAATTTAATCGGGATAAAGATTAAGGGTGTCCGATGATACGTTTTAATAAGTGGAACATCAACTATTTATTAACACTAGCTGTGTGACCGAGCTTTGCTCGGTATCCGATGAAAATGACATTTTCTAGAAATGATTCCTATCCTATATATTCCTATCTTTATTTATCGATCTAGCTAGGAAGCTAGATCGATAAATAAAGATATAAGATTAAGTAAGTAATTATTATGTAAACTTAAATGTGTGCAAAAATTGTGCATGTCTGTAACAATTTTCATCAAAATCAGTCCACCAGTTTCAGATAATATTATTTTGATAAAACATTTACACATAAAATATTAACACGACCAATTCTTGAATATAAATATATATATTATATATAATTGAAATCTCGGAATCGGCTCCAACGATTTTCATGAAATTTAGTATATAGGGAGTTTCGGGGGCGATAAATCGATCTAGCTAGGAATCATTTTTAGAAAATGTCATTTTATTCGTGTTTTATCGAATACCGAGCAAAGCCCCGTCAAATAGCTAGTTAATATACATCGACGAAAGCTGTGACAATTAAATAAAAATTTTCATTCGTCCGTTAAGTATAAAACTATCAAGCTGTTGAATAATCGACAGAATGTCAACAGCTGTTCAAATCGAACCAAAGCGATGATCCCCGGCCAGCGTGTTATTAGGAACCA
Source organism: Aricia agestis (assembly GCF_905147365.1). Classification (NCBI taxonomy): domain Eukaryota; kingdom Metazoa; phylum Arthropoda; class Insecta; order Lepidoptera; family Lycaenidae; genus Aricia; species Aricia agestis. Next base: position 16,011,328 of record NC_056415.1, read on the forward strand.
TTGAGCCAATTGTTACGCGAATTGATACTCTAATTGAAGGGTATAGAGTGCAATGTAGAGTGCTGGAATACGCCGATTTAAACGCTTTGATACTTTCATTAGCTTTAATTGATTACTTAATTCGATTTAAATGTTAAGGTCGGTTCAGACTCACAAGTGCAAATAAGCTTTTCTTTCATAATGCTTAAAAACCTTTATGCGAGAATGGAAGATTTACCGATTATCCACTTATTTCATCCCATTTGACGAAAGCCAATAATAATAATTATTATTGTTTTGAGGTCAATAGATAAATATGTATTGTAGTATCAAACATCAGGTAGGTACGCTTACCATGGCCACTAGAAAGGGCATAATTTGTCTACAAATGCAGGGGCGTAGCGTACCTTGGCGGGGCCCCGTATAAAAATTTGTTTGGGGGCCCATAGGAAGGGTAAAGATTTCTCAAAAAAGAAAAAAACATATTTTGCATAAAATTAAAAGAAATATTTATTCATCATAATAATTACTTATCTATCTGTCACATTATTTAAAAACAATTCAAATTAAATATTAACTCTCCTTGCCCTTTTTCGGCAAACTGATTAAATAATTAAATCATTCATAGCTGATGATAACTTTAGTTTTTCTAAAGTTTCTGCCTCTATGGACAATAGTGACAGGTCTGACCGAAGTTCTTAAAATTTGAACGCACGCTTTACTCGGGAAAAAAGAAATCGTTTTTTTTTACTTTTCTCTTTTCTGAAATTTAAAAAATTTGGGAAGTAATTATTAATTTTTGCTTACGCACCTTGGGGGGCCCTCGTAGGTCGGGGCCCCGTATAATTGATACGGCTGATACGGCGGTAGCTACACCCCTGTACAAATGATATATATTTTTATTATTCGTAGGTTTATATCAAGTAACATTTTGAGTACTGAAATCTGGCAGTGCTTCTATTCTTTTGAACGTTTACTGCTTTCAGTAATTCAAAAGCTATTGCTCTAAACCACTGGACCACAGAGGCGTTTGATACAATGTAGTAGTATTATTTACTACCTATTTAGCCACGACAAACTCTTAACAGTCCCGAAATAAAACCGAACCCTATTAATATTCATTTGCTTTCATACTACTACACTTATTCAAGTGCAGTAGTATGAAAGCAACTAGTCACTTTGATTCTTATCCCCATATTCATAAGGTCGACATGTACACCATGGGGCAGCGAACAATAAAAATTCTCGAAGAGGGTCGTCCCTTCTAAGTGGACTTTGAAAAATGTATGTAACCCTATTGCTGTAAGTATTACATTCCGATAGCATAGATGAACCCTATCGGAAGTCATTATCATCAGCCTGTCCACTGTTGAACGAAGGCTTTGGATAATATGATAATAATATTATGTGAATGTCAATCGAACCCACGACCTCCGAGTCAAGAGCCAGTACTCTTGACTCGGAGGTCGTGGGTTCGATTCCCGCGTTGGAAACAAGTTTAATAATGCAGGCTGATCACCTGATTGTCTGACAAATAAGATGATCCATCCGTCGGATGGGCATGTAAAAAGTCGGTCCTGCGCCAAATCTCTCGCCGGTCGTGTCGGTCCCACTAGGTTATGAGCTAGTAAAAAAATTGAAAGTGTTCTTGTGTACTGCGCACATACTTGGGAACTATAAAATTACTCTTGCGGAACTGGTCTGGTTTCAATGAAACCGGCCACCGTCCCGAAACCGGTGTTATTATTGTATATCACGCCAACAAGTTTGATTCTAAGAGATGCACCGCCGATTCATAACTTGGTATTACTTTTAAGCATCGACTCAAGTATGGACGCTCGTACGGTGACGGAAAACATCGTAAGGAAACTCCCACATGTGACATGGTATAAACCATGATGAACAGGTCAAAACTTAGACGTTTCGACCTGTTCATTCCTCTGGACTAGACCGACTGTGTTGCGAAAATGCTGCATGTGCTTGGGTAACGGACGCATACGGACATTTAAAATCTTGTCCCAGGTCCTGGGACAAGATTTTAGGTACTGTAGAGCCTGGGACCTAGGCGCTACAGTACCTATTTGAAGAGTGGTTACTTCACTCTGAAAATACGATATAAAGCTTAGAAATAAATCAAGATAGAACGGCGACGCACGTGTGTTGCTAAGGAATCGAACGTGTAAATGTTTGCTTTGCTTTTAGTTAGAACAAATAACTTACCCGTGGAAAGAAATACCTTCTTTTGACCGATTCACTTTCGTACTTCTGTTTTTACAATTAGACACTGCACAATGAGGCATTTTTGCACAACCGCTCCGGTGTAATAAAGTCGAGACGTGCGCGCTGACTGAATGAACGTTTAACGAATCTTGCTCACTTGTGCAAGATTGAAACACGCGTATCCCACCCGCTTAGCCGTTCTATCTTGATTTATTTCTCCACAACTGACGCCAAGGCCTCTTGTTCTTGTTATGCACGTTTTCTTACGTTTTATCGTATACTTTGAGTCCGTTGAAATTTTATCATACGATATTTTTATCGCATCAAACTAAGGAATAATTATTAAAACTAAGAAAACGTAACTCCCATACTTCAACCGTTTTGAATTTGGTTCCTTTTCGCACACTAAAATATGGCAATAGCAACGAAACACTAAGGCTGGTATAAATAGTCAGTACTTAAGATGCATCTCGTTCTCAAGACACGGTTCTCTGTGATTGGTTGGCTGTCAAAATTTGGACCAATCACAGAGCCGAACCGCGTCTTGAGACTAGGTCGCATCTTAAGTACTGACTAATGACTATTTATACCAGCCTTACACTCAAATTTACATAATAAAGCCGTTGACATATTTAATTGTCTTTTCTATAATTACACAAAATTGTGTACCAAATACATGCCTAAAGTATGCATGTATTCGGCTCACATATTTTTGTAGACTCGTGGACAAATTTTTTGACACAGTTATTCTTCCTTAGTTTTTATTATTCATAGCATCAAACTGCATATTATTTTTGTCCAGTACTTTACAAAGGTACTATCAGAGGAATTTATAGGCAAATGGCGGACCTACGTCGTTTGGTCGGATTATGTCAACCTCAACTGACAGATCTAACATTGACTTAACGTCTGACCAACTTATGTTGGTCCGTCATCTGCATAATATGAATAACTTTCCCTGATAGTACATTGGACGCTAGCCATGTCCCGACAGATGTAGGTATGTGTTGTTTAGTTAGTGTAGAGATTAAGCAACGTAATGCGTGAAAGCCGAGTTGGAATTAACTCTACTTACGGCCATTCCCAATATTTGATCTATCTCTGGTTTTGCCCTACTAGAGATAGGAATAGCTCACAATTGACATAAAATATATGTCTCTAATGTCTAATGTGAGCTATTCCTATCTCTAGTAGGGCAAAACCAGAGATAGATCAAATATTGGGAACGGCCGTTAGAGGATAAAATACTTAGGACAAATCCGATTTAAGCTGTAAATCAGCGATCGTGCCAATAAAATCTATCAGTATCTAGAATGCCGTCTATAAGTCATAAGTACGTCTCTTCTCTAGTCTATTGCGTAGCATTTTTACTGTGCTGTATTCCGTACGGCGTACCATTTTAAGGTTGCTGGGTTACTCCCTTCGGCGAACCGAAACGAATTCTCATAATTTGTTTCCTTCGTCCTGCAATAAAAAAACATCGTGTGAAGGTTTTTCCTTTGAGAGAAAAGCCTATGTTTACTGTCTATGCTGGTGCTGCCTCTAGCGTGAAAACATTGCAGTTATAAGTATAAGTACCTGGATGATCGAGCTTTGCTCGGTATAGCAAACACTCATTGACTTCGTGTTACTTAAAACGCCATCTGCTGGTCGTTAAAACAATTAGTTGCTCACAAAATGGTATAATTATTCGCCAATAGATGTCAGGAAGAGTCATATTTTTCAGTTTATCGATTATCGATAAAACACGAATAAAAAGACATTTTCTGAAAATGATTCCTAGCTGGATCGATTTATCGCCCCCGAAACCCCCTATATACTAAATTTCATGAAAATCGTTGGAGCCGAATCCGAGATTCCAATTATATACTTATATAATTGGAATCTCGGATTCGTCTCCATATATATATATATATATATATATATATATATATATATATATATATATATATATATATATATATATATATATATATATATATATATATATATATATATATATATATATATATATAGCAGCCGGCGACCGTCATAAAACAAAAGGGGGGCTCGCGGGGCGCAGCCCCACGCCAAAACAAAAAATTAATCCAGAATTTTTTGCTTATTCTCTGAGTGCTTACCAAAATTTAATGAAATATAGGTCACTCATTGCAGCATTGTTTTATTTTGCAATCATGGTCACCCTATAACTTACGTAGGAGTACGATGCGGCTAAACGTGGGCCGCCTTATTGAAGAACGTATCGCAATTACAATCCGGCTAAACGTCGACACGCCGCATTACAAAACGGCGCCGGTTTTTAAAACGGCTAGCCGTAATGTAATACGGCTAAATATACAATCCGCCTGCGACATATATACAAGAATTGCTCGTTTAAAGATATAAGATATCTAATAATTACTTATTATTATTATTTTACAAATTAATTAGATATATTTTATTAAAGGAGCCGCAAGCGTTATTATTGAGTCCTTTTTGTGAAACATCGCACCTGTCTCCTTGTCTTGGGAGGTCATTAGTATTGTGAGACCTAAATCACTGTGGATTTATACTATCATTCGAGGAAAAACCCCAAAAAAATCCCTCAGGAATCTCCACCATATTACCTAGTAATAAAGACGAGAATTGTATTCAACGATACCTCGAGATCATCAATCTTAGTTCAACGCCACAATGGTTTTTCTTCTGTTAAGATGTTCCCAAAATACTCGATAAGACAACAAATATTCTTCTGATGCGTTTTAAATCCAAGGATAACTGTGAGCAGACTCACCTTGGATTTAAAACGCGACAGCTTAGATAGGTCAATATTAATTAAAATCCAATAAATATTAACATTTTAAATATAACTAGAAGAAAACTAACTAATTAATAAATAGAAAGATGAAAAGTATGGAAACTATTTATATTATGCATAGAATATTTTTATTGTAACGCATAAAAATTTTGTTCCCATGCAATAAGACCTACCGTACCTAGTTAATATACTAGCTAACTAGTTAGGGCTCGCGTTGTCACATCTTGACTGACTGATGATAATCTATAATATAAAAATGAGTCGCAGAATGTGTTGCTAAGCGCAAAACTCGAGAACGGCTGAACGGATTGGGCTAATTTTAGTCTTAAAATATTCGTAGAAGTTCAGGGAAGGTTTTTAAGTGACACGAAGTTCACCGGGACAGCTAGTTATAAATAAAATTAACTATGTTAAAACTTAAAGCAGAAATCAATAGGCGTGATATATTTTCCGTAAAGTGTATACTTACCACAAAATTAAATTAAGAAATTTAAAAAAAAACCTTGCCAAAAACTTTAAAAATTAATTAAATAATATTCACCGACTTTAAGTTTAAATAATTCCAAAGAGTAAAGTAATATTTTAGTAGATTTTAGTCCATAAAATTGTTGTCACGGTGTGTCGGGGGACCGCCAAGTAAACTACGACAACAGCGACTTTTGGATTTTGTATCGCCGAGTCACTGATTCTTTCGATTCGGGTCGCTGTGAATTGACTCTTAATTAAAGTATAATGTAATGTGAATTCAAACATCTACATTAGCGGTCCCCCGACACACCTTGACAACATATAAATTCATAAGAGTAAAGTAATATTTTAGTCGATAAGGACTAAAATATTACTTTACTCTTATGAATTTTTTAAACTTAAAGTCAGTAAATATTATTTCATTAATTTTTAAAGTTTTTTGGCGGGGTTTTTTTAAATTTCTTAATTTAATTTAATTTTATGCTTTTTAAACTTGTGCAGATAATTATGTCCTCTTGGATGAGGCCGTCAATATGAGCCCAAACATGAAACCTTCACTTTGGGTTCATACAGAGCTCGGCTTCTATAGAATCCAGGTGACGCTGCAGCAGCAGCATGAAAATATTTACTTTTTATCTACGTCTTACTTGTTGTCGCAATTATAATGAGCCCAAACACGAAACCTCTGCTCTAAATTGGTGAGGAGTTGGGTATCCTATTGATTACCAGGTGATGCTGCAGCACCAGGTCAACTTTCTAATAATGTGTATAATATATTCATAAGTGTCATGAACCAGAATGCAAAATATAAAACCCATCAAACGACTGCAAGTTGCTAATCGGCCTATCACGAACCAGATAAACCGTGATATTTCAGCAATGAGCAGGCTGATGATGATGTACTATAGCTAAGAACACTTTCGATCATGTCAGCTTGCAAACAAAAATAACTAGATCAAAATCGGTCCACCCGTTTGGATGCTACGATGCCACAGACAGACAGACAGACCGACAGACAGACACGTCGAACTTATAACGACTTTTTGGTCGGGGGTTAAAAATGTAAAGGTTGTGGGATATACTATAGGGCTCGCTTTAGTCGCCCTGATTATTATAAAAATATTAACATGACTTAAAATATTAAGTTTCCCGTGCTCACATTTAAGTTGTTTTAAGAGCAGACTTTTATATATTATTAATTATTATGGAACAAGCATAAATCATTGTAATGTCATAATGTAATTCGTGTTAGACCGATAGAAGTATTGCAAATATGTAAATTTAATGAAAATAAAGATTTTTTGATTTTTTGATTTGATTTGATTTTGATATATCAAGTAAGTATTCTTAGCAAGTAGTAGGCATTTAAAACTAAAGCTAGTCTTGAAGCCTAACAATTATTTCGATTAGAAAGCCACTCAAAACTGTCTGGAAAGTTTCTTTGGAAAATATTCTTCGAGAAACCGACGTTTGGACAATGCAAAGCCGTCTGCCTCGTTATTTTCCGAGTATCAAGTTTAGAACAACAGGTAGAGTTGCATAGTCAGTAGTAAAATATTATACTTAGTTATGTGGTTGTTTAAATTATTTTTTATCCTACTACAGAGACTAGGTAATTTTTCTGTCTACGTTTGTATGTTTATTGTAATGCAAAAGTACTTGTAAGTAGTTACAATTTTACTGAACAAGGTTTCAATATCACCTCAACTGATCTAGAAAGACCGTTAGGGTGTTTAAATACGCGCCGCAGCGGCAGCGGCACCGTGTGTAAGATGTTTTTTTGGGCTACGGTCTTTTTGTGTCTTGAGTGAGTTGAGTGCACTCAGAGACGAATAATAATTCTGTAATTAATTGAAGATTTTGACACCAAGTATCTCCACACGAATATAAAAATTATAAGAGCTGTTTCATCTAGGTTCTAGTGTTTGTAATTTACAAGATCGAGTTTCGCCGCGCAAATTCTTATCGAGCTTTGAGTGCACAAAGTTTTCACTTGTAGATTGCAAAACTTGGCAGAGTAAAATTATGAAAATATGATATTATAGTCCATTTAAAACTACTTAAAAACACTTGTTTGCACGGAATTTCAGTTTTTCTTTCCAGATTTTATGCGCGTAAATAAAATTGTGTTGGCACTAATATAAAATATTTTATTATTATTTTTAAGAGTCCTGGTGCCATCGAAATTCTAAATTCTCATACAAACGTAATACCAAGATCATTTCCCATACGAGAATATTTGCCATATTTAAGTTATTATTCAGTAATTATATAACTCAAATATGGTAAATATTCTCTGGAATGGTAAATATTCTATGGAATGGGAAATGATCTTGGTATTACGTTTGTATGAGAATTTCGATGGCACCCGGACTCTTAGGTGGCATTCGTTAACCCGGCGACAGCCTGGTAGAAACTGCATGGTGGGTCACAAATCACAATTACCCAGGTTTTAAACCGTTGTTAATTTTTACCATTGCAACGACATTTAAAGCAAAATCTTTAACTTAAAGAATAGTTCTTAGTTTATAATATTTTGAAGAGACACGATAAAAATAGGTATTAAGTACCTACCTACCTATTTAATATTAGGTATAATGATGGTTTTTTTCCATTTAAAAAGACAGTGTAAAATCTAGGTACTTACTTACAGCAAAAAAATTAATATCTCGAAAAAGTGACACTTTGTATTTTACTTTTTAGATTAACAAACGTTAGATATTTTAAAATATTAGATAAGTATACGTAAAAATGATAAAGAATTTTAGGTTTAGTCACTATTTGAGAGGCATGGGTGGTATTCCTGTCTTTTATAGCAGGAAATATTATTCTTATTCTGGCATCGTTTACAAAAACTAGAAACTTTGGCAGGGAGCTCTTCTGATGTTTCTCCTGTAAACTACCTTATTCCTTTGCACATAGTATATCTTATTAGATGAACTACGTACGTACCATGTACGAGCCCTCAAGTGGTTATTTATTTTAAGATCAAACCCAAAAATAACGTAATATAATAATAAATAGGAATATATTACGTTTTGTCACCTCTCACGGAACTCTCTTAGAGCGTCCGTCGCCTAATATTAGGGTAGACCTTTGATTCGCACTTTTAGAGGGTGCAGGTTCGATCCCGGGTGGAGACCAATGAGACATTTTCTGATCTCAATTACATATTACGGACGCTCGTACGGTGAAGGAAAACATCGTGAGGAAACCCGCACATAGTTGGTCCCAGACGTATTGACTAGTTTTTTCCTCTGGACTAGGCCGACTATGTTGCGAGAATGCCGTATGTGCTTGGGCAACCATACGGACATTTAAAAATCTTGTCCCAGGCACTACAGTAGTTGAGGAGTGGTTACTTTGCTCTGAAAATAGGTACTGTATAAATCATCCACAAGTCACAACGGATGAAAAGGCCTAGTTTTTTTTGTCACCTCTTACTTCTTAGTACAATATACTTATTATATTAAACGAAATAATCAAATAGGTACCGTAATTTACTCAACGTCACATTAGCATGAAATGCCATCATGGAATGTATAGTTTGGTCATATTTACTCTTTTGTATGTTTAGGTCGACCTCCAACTAGGTGGGACGACGATCTCCGTTTAGTTGCAGGCCCATGTTGGATGCGAGTAGCAGGAGATCGGTCATCTTGGCGTTCATTGAGAGAGGCCTATGTCCAGCAGTGGACGACTTTATGCTGATATGATGATGTTTGACCACGTTTATCATCCAGTCCAGACGCACATCGTCTAAGCTGACTTAAGAAACAAGAGGGGCAGGGCTTTAACTGCAGCTACCTACTGAGAAGCGTGGCAACGTTACGCTATTATTTTCTTAAATACCTACATGAAACATCGCAGGTCATTATGACCCAACCTGATAGTCGCTGAGTTAAGTAATATTTTTTGGTTCCAAGGTTCCGAGTTGATTATCTTTATACTCTTTTGTATGTTTAGGTCGACCTCCAACTAGGTGGGACGACGATCTCCGTTTAGTTGCAGGCCCATGTTGGATGCGAGTAGCAGGAGATCGGTCATCTTGGCGTTCATTGAGAGAGGCCTATGTCCAGCAGTGGACGACTTTATGCTGATATGATGATGTTTGACCACGTTTATCATCCAGTCCAGACGCACATCGTCTAAGCTGACTTAAGAAACAAGAGGGGCAGGGCTTTAACTGCAGCTACCTACTGAGAAGCGTGGCAACGTTACGCTATTATTTTCTTAAATACCTACATGAAACATCGCAGGTCATTATGACCCAACCTGATAGTCGCTGAGTTAAGTAATATTTTTTGGTTCCAAGGTTCCGAGTTGATTATCAAGTATCTGGTCCAAAAATAATAAAATCCAAATCGTAAATAAGACCAGCATTGGTGTTTGTAGGTGCAGGTTTTGTATTGTTGTTGGATAATAATTTTATACATTGTCGGTTTTTGCCAGCAACTTTGAAATATAAAAAAAAGTCTTTGTCATTTTTGATACGTCAATGTCAATGTCAATTACGCCTGTCAAAATGATTCATAAAATCCAAATTGATTTTTGTGGTGATGCAGATGGTGAATTGTGAATAATTGCAACTTTATTGTACATAATTAATCTTCCGTTGTCATACACAAAGAGATATAAACAATGTCGTCATACCAGCCACGTTGTCCCTAAGATGTCTGAGAGCATTCCGAAGGAGAACATTGCGATTGAGTTTGATCCTATATTGCCAGAATCTGGTGTGTTGTTCTTCGAAGAATGTCCTTCGGAGTATGAGATTGATCGTCCAATAATACTCCCATTGAAGTCCTCAACACAAATTCGTTTTGAGCAGCTCCAAATAGAAGCAGAAAGAGTGTGGAAGGAGAAACAAAAATCTTCAAAGAAAAACAAATAACAAGATGGTTTACACGTTGTTTGCTATTGAGATAGTGGCGGCTGTCATATTGGCTGGAACGCTCCTGTATCGCTATGGAGACTGTTATAGAAACCACATCTTAGTGACAGTATCAGTATTAATAGCATGGTGCTTTTCATTTGTGATTATGTTTATTTTGCCTTTAGATGTGTCTTCGGTAAGTCTCACTTATCTTAGCTAAACATACTATACGAATATTTGCTCAAACAACTCAATATATCTTTCCGTTTATAGTGATATCTTTACAAATAACAATAATTGTAATTAAAGACTTGTAGACTTGCTAGTTATGCTGAATCAATATGCCCTTCCTCTAAAACAATCATTGTTTTCAGACCTTCTATAGACAATGCTTACAAAGTATTAACACCACAACAGTAGCAGCAGTCCAGAATAATGAATCAAGTACAATTGCACCGTCTAATCAATGCCAAAAACCCTGGAGCTATGTACCAGACTCAGTTTTCCCAAATTTATGGAGGATAGTGTATTGGACATCACAATGTCTCACTTGGTAAGTTTTGTTACTTTATTTACGTCTTTTAAAATGCCTTAAGCATATTTTGTAATCATTCATTGTACTCGTCTTTAAATTAATTGTTGGTAAGTAAATAAAAATAATATAATTTTAATACTTCTTATTATTTTATAATAAATAAAATAATTTAATACTGGGTGGGTTGCACTAGAGGCGTGGTTAAAGTTAAAGTTATGGGCAAAGTTATGGTTATAGTTAAGGCTAATTTAACTTTGACCACAGAATTTGACAGATGACAGACACAGACAGCTGGTCCGACAAGGCTTGAAATGAATGTGGGCAGGGGCGCTGCTGGTAAAGGAGAACTGTCAAAAATTGCGTTTTTGTATGATGACAGTGTTAGTACCTTTTTTCGCCACATGCATTTAAAGCCTTGTCAAGCTCTATGGTTATGGTTAAATATGGTGTCCATTTTTTACTTTAACCAAAGATTTGACATTTTTCATTGCAGTTAAAGTTACAGTTATAGTTAAAGTAAGTTGGTGCAACCCACCCTTAGTGTTACAAAATTAAATTCATATTGTTTTTTAAAATTTCATTTATTAAAAATGTAAAGCTGGTACAGAGTGTTTTAACTGTATTTTATTTTTAGGCTCATAATGCCAATGATGCAGTCCTATAGTAAAGCAGGGGATTTCACCGTGAAAGGAAAGTTGAAGTCTGCTGTAATCGACAACGCAATATACTATGGATCATATTTGTCCATATGTATAATTTTGTTAATATACATAACGCTAAAAGGTGTGTCCCTCGACGGGCCCAAAATCAAGGCTATTGCGTCCTCCGCAAGTAACACTTGGGGACTGTTCCTTCTCATATTGCTACTGGGATATTCTCTGGTAGAAGTACCGAGAAACCTTTGGAACAACTCAAAGAAGAATTACACTTTAACATACAGCTATTTTAAGATCGCTAAACTGAGTACGGACAAGTGTGAAGCCGAAGAAACTGTGGACGATATATTGGAGGTAATTGGATTATCTTTTCTTTGATGTTATTGTGATAAATATTATAGCCATCTTGTTTATCTCTTTGCCCTAAATGTGCTATCATTGATGATAAAGTCCATAAATTACGTAAGGTGGGAGAGGAGGTTCACATACTCAATAGACCATTTTTTTAATGAGGGGAAGATAAAATTACATACGATTTGAGGCAAAATCTTATGATATTTTAGCAAAAAGTGGAGGGTACAAAAAATCGCACCACATATTTTATGGATGCCCCCTAATGTTTTGTTATTTTGTATGATAGAATGTTAATTGATTATATAAATACTAACTTTACTGATAAGTATACCTATTATGTGGTTAGGCTTATAGTATGCATGTCTTTTTTTTTTTTTTCTTTCTCTGTCATTATTGTTGTGTGCTTTGTTCTATTGTAGTGTACTGTGAACTTTGTTGAATAAATGTTTATTATTATTATTATTATTATTAACATACAACTGCTTCTATTGCTCAGAACAAAACTTTCCATGTAACATAATATATTGTAACAACACATACAAATTACTTTTAAGTTGATAACATCACAGATCATATCAAATTGGTTATCATGTTTTGTTGTTTAACCGACGTCCAAAAAGGAGGAGGTTATAATGTTTGATAACTATCAGCATACACAGGAAGCAATTATCTAGCTATTAGATATGTATTAGGATGTAGATTATGTGATAGGGCCAGGGATCAACTACCCTGATGGCATTTTAAACACTTCATGGTGGTCTTGACTCAATCACTAAAGTTTATTTTCTATGTTAAAGGATGCACATAATGCCAGTTGATACAACTGGCTGTAAAGCTCTGATGAATGTCGGTCTGCTCCTGTCCCTAAATCACGAATCGTAGTAAAATCGTTGTTACAAATTAGTTTAAAAAAATATTTCACACATTGCCTTTTTACCTTTGCTATAAAGTTTCTTCTAATATATACAAAGCCAAATATAATGGTGACAAATTATGACAATGACAAATTATATTGATGATGATTATGTACTGTATGGGGTCCATATTAAATAAATAAATAAATAACCTACTAGGCTAACCTGCAGAGTATAATACATTTTAACAACTTAACTTTTAGAGTCTCAACTCAATAGCAGCGGCGGTGGGTCCCGGACACCCTCTACACAGACACGTGGACATCATCCTACAGAAACTGCCAGTGCAGCTGCGAGACAAGCTCAACCAGAAACAGCCCCCGGAGAGACCCACAGCGCCCAGCTTGAAGAGCTTGGTCAATTTGCATAAAAAGGTATATTATACTAGAAATTAGTATAAGTATATTCCTGCGATAAAAATAACTGTTAATAGTCTGTCTGTGACAAATTACAATAAAATTGGTCCAGTAGTTTTGGACCCTATTCTATGCAAACCAAAAAAATCCTCTTTGTAGTTCATATAAGTACATTAGTGTATGTGCGCAATACACTAGACATTTTCAGGTCCTTAAGTTGATAGTAATATCAAACTTTCAGACCATAAAATCCCTCCACGTACTCCAACGCACCCAGACACAATGGGGTCTGATGCTGGAGAGGATCTACCATCTGGAGGACGTGGCGAGCAACGCGCGGTCGCCCGAGCACCGCTTCCAGCGCACCTTCAACGCCCCCCGACCGCCGCTGATGAGGGTGCTGTACCCGCCGATTTTTGGTGAGACCGTAGTGGCGTACGCTTAAATGCTCCCCATACAGGTGCGTTATTATCGGTCGGCAATAACGCATGCGTTATGATGATAAACAAAAACTGAAACATCCACCTGCAGCTTTTTCTCTATTAGGTATGTCATTTTGTTATAGGTACCTACATCGATTTATTTGAAAGCGACCTCGGTGACCTTCAGTCTAGACGTGACTAATATGCTTAGGCGTTCACAGATCCTAATCATAATTACATACCCCGCATATTTGTTGCTTCGTTACAGAATATTTTTTCCTGAGGCCGTCGTAGCCAAAAAAGATACCTCTGAGCGCGCTATATCCATACTTCTATAGTTGAGAGCGCACCTGACCGTAACTTGACTACATACTTAAACCTAGATCTCAAAGTCTGTAAGGTCTAGAAAACTGATTTTTTGACACAAGTAACTTCAGTTCATGAAGAGTAAATGCTCAAGACGAAAACACGATTACTGAAAAAATGCTCGATAGTTTCTTTTTTACAAAAAACCTTGTTTTAGACATTTTTGCTTGGATCTTCGAAGTTTGCTGTCTTTTTCTTTAATATTTTTTAATATCTAAAAAGGCATTGATAAAACCTAAATTTGCTCAAAACACTTGCTCAAATTAAATTGAGTCAAAAAAACGAAACGCCCTAGATATATTCTTTGTCTTTAATTCAGTGCAAAAATTATCTGAAAATTCCAAATAATTTAGACATAGTATGTCAATTTCGTTAAAAGAAGAGATAACTTTGGGATTTTTTTCTATCGAGTGAAGTTCATGATATTGTGTAATGGAATATAAATTCCACTGTGTTAGATTCTTAACTAACACATATATTTTTTTCAGAATTTAAATTACTGTATTATTGTGTCTACTGTCACTTTTAAATCTTGAAAATCGTCCGTTTCTGGGAATACAGGGCCTTAATATTATAAATGCGAAAGTGTGTTTGTCTGCCTGTTACCTTGTCACGCTTATACTACTAAAACGATTTTAATGAGATTTGGTATGGGGATACTTTGAGTGTTTCGCAAATTTTTGTGTTTAAGTTTTCAAATTACATGTAGAAAAATGATACTTTTTAATAATAATAATATTTTTTATTATTATCATTATTTTTGTCGATCGTCCTGAGATCGCCTTTGGTTCTTATAAACTAGAAATATGTAGGTACGATGTCATTTTTTGTGGCACACCAACTACGGGCCACGGTACAGCAGTGTGCCGCGGCACACCTCTGCGGGACACTGGCCTATCGAATTAACCTATTCTTTAACCCGTTTCAGAATGGTACTGGGAGTGCCTCATCAAGCCGTACTTCCTGCGTTCGATGGCCGTGCTGACGTGTATAATGTCGGTGGCGGTGGTGTGGTCGGAGGTGACCTTCTTCGTCAAATCCCCCGTCCTGTCGATATTCGCGAACGTACTGATTGCGGCGAGGAACACGTATAACTATACGGCTATTGTGGTGAGTTTGTATTATTTTATGTATAGTTTATTTGTTCGCTGTTTCTATCAGAGATTAAAATCATGATAAGAGCCTGTTTCGCCACTTCCTGGTAAGTGCCGGATAGGTTATTCACAAGTTATCTGACAGTTAGAGTATTTAGTACTGAGTGATTATAAAAGAAAAAATGTGTGTATTTTTTTTTTAAAAAGATCAATATATATATATTGTTACGTGCTAGGGTTCGAGGATTTGGAGAGAAAGACCTGGTGACTCTCTTGAAGACTTTATTAACACTGCACTAAACACTAGGTCACAACACTTAGCACTAAGTCCAAACACTAATCACTAGGTCCAATCACTAAGCACTATCACTGTCCTAGGTCGTAGCCAAGTCGCAGGTTTCACTGGTTCACTCACTATTGATCACTTGATGTCGCCTTGAAGATCGCTCTGATTGAACTGAATTGCCGGGCCTGCCTTGCGGCTCTTTTTATATGGCGAGACGAATTCCAGAAATTTCCCGATTCACGTAAACAAGTAAACAACCGTGGGAAATTTCTAGTAGCCTCGGGCATGTGCCACAATAAAACTGCCGTCCTTGCGATAAGTGCAGTAAGTTGAATTTAATTTAGACCTTAGGGACTCAGTCATAAGGTCTAAATTCAAACACGCTAACAAATAAAGGGTAAACACGTAAACAAACATTGGACCTTTTTAGAAGGTTCGAGTATGTACTTGCGCACCACGTGTCCGTATACCATGTACCGTAACACTACTCCCCTCTTAGAGATGCTCGTCCCGAGCATCATTGTTACTGCCATGGTATCGCGCCAGACGGTCTATGTGTACCACTTTGAATGTCCCTCTTGGTTGCTTTTGAATCCTGTAAGTCACATCGTTCAATCGGGTAACCACTTTGTATGGGCCGTCCCACTTGGTCTGCAACTTTGGAGATTTGCCTTTTCGGCGAGTTGGGTTATGCAGCCACACCAGTGACCCTTCTTCGAAGCCGCTTGTATTCGATTTCCGGTCGTATCTGGTCTTCATGTTCTCACTTGACTGTAACCCATTTTCCCGAACCATGGCGTGTATATAGCGCATCTTTTCCCTTAAATCGCAGACATAATCTGGTACGGTCGTTGCTTCTTCCGGTGATCCTCCTGTCAAGAGGTCTACTGGTACTCGCAGTTCTCTACCGTAATTGACATACGCCGGGGTAGCTTTTATGCTCTCATGCTCGGCGGTACGGTACGACAGAAGGAAGAGCGGTATATACTTGTCCCAGTCCTTTTGTTTTTCATCTACCAATTTCGCCAAATGCCTCTCAAGGGTCTGGTTAAATCTCTCAACCATTCCATCAGACTGTGGATGGTACGCGGTGGTCCTCGTTTTATGCATTCCCAAAATTCTGCACACTTCCTGGAAGACCTGCGATTCGAAATTCCTGCCCTGATCGGAATGGATTTCTAGAGGCACACCAAAGCGAGATATTACTTCTTCGACTAGCTTAGAAGCAACTGTTGTAGCTTCCTGGTTTGGTATGGCGAACACTTCGGGCCATTTGGTGAAGTAATCCATGACAACCATGAAATACTTGTTTCCTGATTCCGTTACAGGAAATGGCCCAGCTACGTCAACTGCGATTCGTTCCCACGGTGCGCCAACGTTATACAAGCGCAGGCTCCCACGGCTCCTTGTCTGTGGTCCCTTCACTGCAGCGCAAGTAGTGCATTTGCGGCACCAATCCTGTACATCGTCTCGACAATGCAACCAGTAGAATCGTTCTCGCACTTTTGTTAACGTCCTCTTTACTCCTAGATGACCTCCTGATACGCCATCATGCATTTCACGGAGAACATCCGGTACTCTCGTTCTTGGGACAACTATCTGAAGATGGAACTCTCTGCCGTTGGTCTTCTCCCATTTCCGGTAGAGTATTCCGTTTTGAAGTATCAGACTGTCCCATTGCGCCCAGTACGCCTTAGTGACAGCGCCAGTGGGTGCTACCTCACTCCAGATTGGTTTTTCATCACGCCGTTTCTTCCATGTGATGATGTGCCGAAGATCGTCATCTGTTTCTTGAGCCTCCCTCATAGCATCATTCTCCCATGGGCCCAAAGGACTTGTTTTCGTTAACTTTAATGTTACTTCATTAGATTCCTGCTTAACACAATGTTTGCAGTCTTCTGAACACGGCCTTCGTGAGAGTGCGTCGGCATTCCCATGCGACTTTCCGCTGCGGTGTTCCGTCTTGAAGTCATACTCCTGGAGTTGTTCTATCCATCGAGCTACTTGGCCTTCTGGGTTCTTGAATTGTAGTAGCCACTTCAAGGCTGCGTGATCAGTTCGCAGTAGAAACTGTCTGCCGATGAGATACTTGCTGAAATGTTGTAGCGTCTTTACGACAGCCAAGAGTTCTCTTCTTGTCACACAGTAGTTTCTCTCTGGCTTAGATAAAGATTTGCTGAAATATGCAATTACAACTTCTCTTTCACCCTGTTTTTGAGATAACACCCCTCCAATGGCCGTGTTGCTTGCGTCCGTGTCGACTATAAACTGACCTTCAGGTTGTGGATACCCCAGGATTGGTGTTTCACACAGATGTTTCTTTAGTTTCTGAAAAGAATCTTCGGAAGTCTCGTCCCAAATAAACTGTCGTTTATCTTCTGTCAGCCGATGTAATGGCTTGGCTATCTCAGAGAATCCCTTAACAAAACGCCTGTAGTAGGAGCATAGGCCGAGAAATGCCCGCACTTCGGTTTTGTTCTTAGGGGTTGGCCAATTTTGGACTGCTTCTAGTTTCTCCGGGTCCGTCTGAATTCCATCACTGGAGATAACATGGCCGAGATAGTTCACCTTACTCCTAAATAAACGACACTTCTTCGGATTCAACTTTAACTTGGCCCCCTCTATTTTGGCGAAAACTCGTTCTAAGTTTCGCAAATGGTCCTCGAAGTCGCGGCCAACAATGATGACGTCGTCCAAATAGACTAAGCAAGCCTCTCCAACTAAGCCTGCCAGTACACACTCCATGAGTCGCTCAAATGTGGCAGGTGCGTTGCACAATCCAAAGGGCATGACGTTAAACTGCCATAGACCTTTACCGGTGGAGAACGCTGTCTTCTCCTTGTCTTTTGGATGAATTTCCACCTGCCAGTATCCAGATTTCAGGTCCAGGGTCGAGAACCATTTCATGCCACTCAAGGTATCCAGAGTGTCGTCGATTCGAGGTAATGGATAGCTGTCCTTCTTAGTGACATCATTGAGACGTCTGTAGTCCACACAAAATCTTGTGCTGCCATCTTTCTTCTTCACTAATACAACCGGTGAGCACCACGGACTTGCAGATGGTTCAATTATCTTATTCCTTCTCATGTCCTCCAAAAGGCCTTCAACTTCTTTTTCCTTTGCAATGGGTATTCGTCTTGCTCGTTGACGAATTGGGTTCTCGCTTCCGGTATCTATCCTGTGCTGAACCATCGACGTTCTTCCAAGGTCGCCTTCCTGACTGGAGAAGATTTTCGCGTGGCGTTGTAAAAACTTCTTAGCTTTCATGCTCTGCGAATAAGTCAGATTACTCTTGCAGTCATCGAGTAGCTCAGTCACTATTCCATAGTTGCTGGTGTTTGCTGAGTCTGAGCCTGTGATCGAACTACATTTTCTCATCCAGACAACTTCCTCGCACTTTCCAATGACGTCACCTTTGTTCAAGCAGATCTCGCGATCACCAAGATTCAAAACCCTGACCACAGCGTTACTGCTACCACTAACAAGGGTTCTCGCCGTCATTAGTTTTTGCGCTGATATCTTGGTAGGTAAGTCTTCGATCAACACGCATCTATTTAACTTCTTTTTTCCAGCTGGCGGTAGTTTCACCAGCACTCTAGCTTCCGCTCGTCCAGGTATTATGACTTTCTTTACACATTCAACTTTCCCGCAAGCGCCTCCAAGGATGAAAATTTCTTCTTCGCCACACTTGAACACTCCGTCGGCCACATTAATTCTGCAGTTGTGCTTCTTCATGAAATCCAAACCCAAGATGCAATCATCCATAATCTCAGCCACGATAACGTCATGAGGGTATGAGGATCCCCCTACATTAATCGTAACTGATATTTCTCCCAGGACGGGTATTGGCTGACCGGAGGCAGTAAGGAGCCGACAGTTAATTCTCCTCTCATGTCTTCTTGCGGCTTTTACCAGATTTGGGTTCACTATCGTTCTAGAGGCTCCTGTGTCTAGAGTCATTTTGCAATCCGTCCTGTTAATAGTCCCCTGAATCACAAGACTGTTCCCGCTGCATGCTTGGGAGATAACAGTTATCGGGGCTTTCTCCGTGTCAGCCAGCACTCGCCCCTTAGTCCTGGCTTTTATTCGTTTCCCTGATCCCGGGCAGGGAACGAGGCCCCTTGCTTTTGCAGCTCCTCCATTTGTTCCAGACGTTCCTCGAGCATTTTCATCCTTGCCATTTGGGTCTCTTTCTGCGGGCAGTTAAGCTGAAGATGGCCCCTCTCGCCGCACTTGTAGCACATGGCTCCAGAACTTCTCTTCGTAGGAGCCTTAACCTCCTTGACTTCCTCAGAGACCTCGCGGATCTTATATGTCTGCCGTATGTCACGCCGAACAGCCTCGACCTCTAAAGCATGCGCCAATGCTTCCTTAAGCGAGGTGTGGTGACGTAGCCTCACTGCAGCTCTGACCTCCAGGTCCCTGATTCCGTCGACAAATGCTTGCACAATATTCGTGTCGACCATCTTGGCGTCAGCTCCTGGGTGTGCCTTCTTGACGAGTTTTTCAATTTCCAACGCCCATTGTTGTAGTCCTTCTCCTGGGCGTTGGACTCTGTCACGCAGTTGGGCACGGAACACGTGCTCCAGGTGTCGCTCCCCGTATCTGGATTCAAGTGCCTCCATCAGGTCTTGAAACCCATTTCCTGTATGCGCTTCTAGGACCGACAAAGCTTGCCCTCTGAGCGCAACAGTGAGAGCGGTCAGGCGTTGTTCATCATTCCATCCGTTGGCAGAAGCAACAGTCTGGAATTGCTGACGATAAGCATTCCAAGAAGTAGTGCCGTCGTATGGTGGCACTTTAACTCTTGGTCCATGTGCCACTCCAGAATTTCCACTACACGTCGCGACTCCTGTGGTTTCCAGGCGCACTACTTTTTTCTGTAGTTCAGTGAGGCCGGTTTTCACATTTTCCACATCCACTCCCAACCCGGTAACGCGTTCGTCCATTACGTCGACGTCTTTACGAAGCTTAGTCACCGTGTCACTAACATCCTTTATAGCCAAAAGCGCTTTTTCTTGGAGGTCCTTTTGTTGCTCTTGTGACTCCTGCAAAGCGCCGAGTTTGCGTTCTTGTAACTCTTGCAAAGCGCCGAGCTTGCGATCATGTGACTCTTGTGACTCTTGCAACGCGCTGAGCTTACGGTCTTGTGCCTCTTGCAAAGCACCGAGCTTGCGGTCTTGTGCCTCTTGCAAAGCACCGAGGTTGCGGTCTTGTGCCTCTTGCAAAGCACCGAGCTTGCGGTCTTGTGCCTCTTGCAAAGCCTGAATCAACTCAATTATGCTTTCCAATTGAAGAGCCATTTGAGGGGCTGCAGAAGCTACGGGCGAGTCAAGGTGGGTAGAGCCAGTGGTCGTGTCTCGGTGGGCTGGGCCAGTGGGCGTGGCCAGAGTGGGCGTGGCCTGGTGGGCGGAGCCAGTGGGCGTGGCCACGCCCAAAGTGGGCGGAGCCTGGGGGGCGTGGCCTGTGGGCGGGTCCCGGTGGGCGGAGCCAGTGGGCGGGGCGTCACCCAAAGTGGGCGGAGCCTGGTGGGCGTGGTCAGTGGGCGGAGCCTGGTGGGTGGGGCCAGTGGGTGGGGCCTGTCCCTCAGTGGGCGGAGCTTGGCCCCCAGTGGGTGTGGTCTCCGCAACTCCTCTCTCGGAGTCAATGGCAGCAGCTCGCTGCGCCCTTGTCCTGACACTCCCCTTGAAGTCCTCTCTCGGAGTCAATGGCATCTCCAAATCCCACTTCTGACACCAGTTGTTACGTGCTAGGGTTCGAGGATTTGGAGAGAAAGACCTGGTGACTCTCTTGAAGACTTTATTAACACTGCACTAAACACTAGGTCACAACACTTAGCACTAAGTCCAAACACTAATCACTAGGTCCAATCACTAAGCACTATCACTGTCCTAGGTCGTAGCCAAGTCGCAGGTTTCACTGGTTCACTCACTATTGATCACTTGATGTCGCCTTGAAGATCGCTCTGATTGAACTGAATTGCCGGGCCTGCCTTGCGGCTCTTTTTATATGGCGAGACGAATTCCAGAAATTTCCCGATTCACGTAAACAAGTAAACAACCGTGGGAAATTTCTAGTAGCCTCGGGAATGTGCCACAATAAAACTGCCGTCCTTGCGATAAGTGCAGTAAGTTGAATTTAATTTAGACCTTAGGGACTCAGTCATAAGGTCTAAATTCAAACACGCTAACAAATAAAGGGTAAACACGTAAACAAACATTGGACCTTTTTAGAAGGTTCGAGTATGTACTTGCGCACCACGTGTCCGTATACCATGTACCGTAACAATATATATATATATATATATATCGAAATTTCGCTGAAAGTATTAATTGCACCCTGTACACTTTAATATTTTAATGTGAACTAAAATTGTCTCTTATTGTTCTTTGATAGACACACCATTATTTTAAACTTTTCAATTTCCAGACAATCTCCACCCTGACCATCGGCTACATGTTCTACTGCGCGTACTCCACCGTCCTCCGCATCCGGGTGTTAAACCTGTACTACCTGGCCCCTCACCACCAGACCAACGAGTACAGCCTCATCTTCAGCGGCATGATGGTCTGTCGGCTCACCCCGGCCATGTGCCTCAACTTCCTAAGTTTGGTGCACATGGACTCCCATATTATTAAGGAGAGGATCATGGAGACTTATTATACGCAGGTGAGTTATAGAATATGTAGAGATGACGTTGATCAATTTAATCACGCCTGATTCACAGTATGTGATTCGACAACTTTTCTGACAAGAGAAAATGTATCGTACTTGTCAATTGTTGAGTCTCAGCAGTAAAATAAAATAGCTTGCTATGAAGTTATTGATACAACAGCGATCTTAGTTTCTGCTCTCACTCATAATATATTATCAATTATCTCCAGATAATGGGCCACATGGACGTGCTCGGCATCATAGCGGAGGGCTTTAACCTGTACTTCCCGATGCTGGTGGTGCTGCTGTGCGCCGCTACCGCGCTGTCGCTCGGCAGCCGCCTGCTCTCCATGTGCGGCTTCCAGCAGTTCGCCGATGACGAGCTGGCTCTGGACCTCGTGGACGAGGGGAGAGAGATCGCCAAGAGAGGTGGGCGGTCATCCACGTTGAGTTGATGTTGTTCTTTGACAAAGGATGGTGGTGAAATTTATAGTATCAGAGAATTTGATTCATATAATGGCGGACCTATTAGGTCGGGTTCTGTCAAGCCCAGCGATTTCACGATTTACATTCTACCTATTTAAGTCTGTCACACAAAAATTATTTCTTGCCGTACGCCTGTACGGCTACGTGAGCGCGATAGCAATATTATACTTTAGCAATCTTATAACTATTTGTGGATCTCGCAGATATTAATTTATTTTAATATATAAACGGATACCGCAACAAATTAATAAAGGTCGATGCGCAATGCTACGTTGTGCGGCTCTGTCATTGCATCGACGCGTCACATTGCAATGTGAACTAAAAGATGCGATTGTCTAAAGGAAGCCTTTGTCCAGTTGGACCCTGTAGGAACTACATTGTCTGACAGTGTATGTTATTTAACTATCATTATTAAATCCCTTGTAACATTACAGAGAAGCGTAAACGTCAACGTGCGGAGGAGTCGCTGGCGCGGCGACGCGACTACAACGAGCGGTTCGCGCCGCACCGCGCCGACGACGGAGGTAACACCACACACAACATACATGATATATTTTGAGTACCAGCTACCTTATCACGTAAAAATAGAGATCAACAATCCCCTAGCAATAGTCGCGCGAGCGATTGCTGGGTGTCATGAATGTCACAAACAATGGTGTCATCAGTCATGTATAGTGATCGATTGCAATCGTATTGTTTTGGCTGATACGTGATACGATATTGCGATGTTGGAGCAATTATCGCGCAATAATTGCTATCGCATTGCTCTCGCAAGATACGGGGGCCGGTTGGTTCTCGAACTGGTGATGGTCAATAACTTAATTCAAATTCACTAACTAATCAAGGCCTATAATATGATCTTTTTCATATTTAATTTTAATATTTGTAAATGACTCGAGGGTAACTTATGTCTACATTAAACATTCAAATCTGTACTTTTCTTTCCCATCAATGTAATTAATATTTCCGTTACTAACCGTCAACTACAAGTTATTATGCATGGCGTCATTTTTCAGCCCGCACCGGGCTACTCAACGATGTGGACTCAGATCACTACGTGGCCAGCCCGCACAGAACCGCGCCCGCCCGGCTGACGGTCGACGACGGGGGTCTAGATAGATTTGGCGAGTCCACCCTGCCGTCTATACGGAGCGAGTTCGAGCGACGCGGCAAGATGACGATGCCGCCGAGAGGGCTCTTCGATGACGTATAAGCGTTTAGTTATCGCTAGTAACGATGGCGAAATTCGAAATGTCGCTAATTTTGAAGAAAAATTGTGACTTTAGTATCGCGATGTTTGACAAACATGACTTTTTGAAATGAACATCGCCTGCAGGGCCGGATTTATATTTTTTATGAGTGAAGGCCACTTTATTTCCGCTGGCCTATAGGGTTTATTTTTAAATCCAGGACTGTGCATAACTATAATGTTCGGGAAATCGATTAGATTCTGCCAGAGACCTTTATGTCAATTATTATCGTCCTTTCGTTGTCGAACTTCGTCGTCGTAATTATCGAATTCAACTTGGCGAAAGCTATTATTGTAAAATTTTATATATGTAAATTTTGTAAAAATGTATGCGAACGGTGTGTAGTGTGCGACTGAAATAACACATAATGTTTTATTCTGTAACTATTTACATGTTTTTATTATTTTGTCGTTTATGGCTCTGTTTCTTTTAACTATAAACAAAAAAAAAACTATATATAGTTATTCGGTAATATTTAAATTGCTAACATTATAACTGACAATAATGTTAAATTTTGTTTACTTACATGTAGATTCGGAAAGGCTTTAGAAATGTTATACTTTAGTTTTTATGCTAACTGGGATTAAAAAGCTGAATTTGTTTTATAAAATGGACTAGAAAACAAGCGGATGCATCGTTTGATGGTAAGCGGCCCATAGACAAAAATGCGTTTCCCAGTCCTTAAAATTATTATTGTCTTGCAAGCTTCATTCTACTCCAGTTTTCTGTAAGACTTTTATATTTAACCGGTCGAACCAATTCACTGTCTTGCAAATTTTTATACTAATCCAGTTTTCTGTAAGACCTTAACATTTAACCGGTCGAGCCAATTACCAACTAGTATATCCATATTATGTAATACCGAAAATGTATTGTGCATAATATTATTTTCCTAGTCAAACTAAATTGCAATATAAATATTATAACCTACTCTATAATAATTATTGGTCGGTTTTCTTAAGTTTTAATTAACTTGCCATAAATTATTTTACTTTGAACATCATCATATTTCCTTGTGATTATTTACCATTTGTTCATTTTTCATTCGTTTCATTATTATTAACTTTAAACGTTAAACGTAAGAGTTGAACATATTAAATTGTTTTTATGGTATGTTTATAGCTTTTAAAATTATTTAGTTATCTTTGAAAACATTGTGTGGATTATTTTTAATATTTTTGGATTGTTAACCAGTTATTTATACTAATGTGTATATTTATATAAGTAATCGTCATGTTGCTTATTTAACTAAGAGTACAATTCGTCCATTGAATTACATAATATCATTTAGTTGCAATACAGTCACAACTGAAGATCTCTTCATAGGTGCTTTGAAATTGAAAGCCAACATGAAATTAATGGCCTTTTTATTTCATAACCTTTAGTGCCTAAATAGTCATTTATACCACAACTTAAACAAATGCAATAGAACCACGTAGCTAATTTCTTTCATGATCATCTTACAATCTTAAGATGTTTTAGCACTTACCATTTCAATTTACAATAAAATGTTGTTAAACTTATGTTTAAGTACTTATATAAACTGGAATATTATAATTTTAAATTCTTGTGGTGTTTTACTAGATTGTAATATAGGCGCAGCTCAATTTAAGAGAGATCGGAATACTAAAAACGTCATACACGGCGAAGATACGAATGTTTTAAATCTTAAGATAAAATATTTCGTATGAACCGAAACACTTTAAAGTTAAAGCAGCTACACTTAACCTGCGGCCCGTCGAGATCTTATCAGTCATGGCTCGCATGAAGTTTTGAATTTCATGCCCACCGGCAAAATATTTCAAACTCTAGTCTAGCTAATTTTGAACAACTTTATTTTTTTAACCCTAAAACTTTTGGTTGCGGCGTCGAGCAACAAGACGTGTTTGGGGCCCGTATCAAAAAATATTAGTACCACTGCCAATGATATTCTACTTATACAGATATGTTACGTCCATACTATTTTCCAGCTTAAATCTCTTCCGAACAATTTTCAAATTCAAAACTGCAAACATTGACAAATTTGATAGATAAGTGAAACAAAAGATACGAAAAACCATTTACATAAAAGAGACAGTTCTATTTTTAAACGTCGAATCGTATCGCTGTCTCTTTCTTCGCCTGAGCTATGACGAAAATTCTATTTTTTTCAGATTGTTCGAAAAAACAATTGAAAATGTAAATAATCGAGGTATTTATTGCAATCAAGACATGTGGTAAGAGATTCCATGTGCTTTGTTTTCTTTCGAGTCATAATTGGTACATTTTCGAAACACGCACGACGTCATTTTCAATTTATTTAGGTAAGACAAGACGCGGCACGTTCGTGACAGCGCTCGATGCGCGAATCTTCACAACGCGCGCGGTAGTAACATAATATCTGCTTTGAGTTTTTCATCATTGACCACTGCTTTAAAGATATCATAAGGTTAAAAATCTTATCGTACCTTCGCTGTTTATGTGTTTTATTGTTCCTTTTATAAGCAAATGGCCTCTAACGTAGCATTTAATTATTCTGAGATTGTAGCAAATGTTTAGTAGTTAATTTAGTACAAATTGTGTTTTAAGATATAGAAAAATAGATGTATCTTGCGGTCTAAAGATAATTTAGTTGCTAAATTGTAAGAGCTTAGTAACGCTTCGAAATAAACAATAAAATGATATAGAAGACCTACCTACCTGTAGATAATATTCAAGAACAGTAAAACCATGTTATGAATGTTTTTCAGGACTTGTGATTTTTCGTTGATATTTTATCATTTTCTTAGCAAAGCAAAGAATATTTCTTACCGAGAACGTTCTTACACATTGATTTTACACTAGGTACTTTGTAGTAAATGTATAGAAACCTTTTTGTTTGTCACACCAAGTACTCTCGCGGAAAAAGCATTTTACCACGTTTAGACCTTATGACCATAGAAATTAGGTTCAAAATGGAACAAGCGGTTGACGCTAGTACGTAGTATAATTTATAATGTTATGACTAGCTAAGTAGTTAATACCTTGTTTGTACACTTTAAAATATTTATTTTGTTTTTTAAAACGTTCTAAATGTATTCTTGCCTATCTCAATGTCAATATTTTATGTTTTGTATTCAAAAACACTTTTATGTTTAAATAAACTTTGAAGAAATGCACTCTGTTTAAACATCTTCAAATTTTGTTTAGGTTTGTTTTGTTTTGTAGCCGCAATCAATCAAGTGTTCATACCATAACGTTAATATACCTAGCGGAATAGAGAAACAAATGCCTCCAGTCGGCACGTGCCGCACGTTGACAATTTAATCTCATAGAAATCATGTTCAATCATGTTTGTGTAAGTGTATACGTACACATATTTTTACACACAGATGAAACTAATTCGATTTCGTTTGACAGCTCGAGATTGTTGCTCTATTCCGCTAGGTATATTAACTTTATGGTTGATACGAATGTGTGGAATGGAAAAATACTTTTGCACTATTACACTAGACTAGTATACATATTTTATTATTGGCAACGGCTTTGTTTACTGTAACATTTGGCGTGCTTCAATATTATAATCACGTTATCATCATTCATCACCATTTCATCGCTTTTAATTTGTGTATATGAAGAATTTTAACACTTTTCTACCTAGAGTACTAGAACATTTGAAATGTAAATTGTTTTGTTTCATTCCAATAATTTATAAAATGTAATTAAAGCAATGTGATATATTTAGTGTTTAATTCAAACTTTTTTATTCTTCAGACTAACATTTGACTAGATGTGGCAGAGGTTGATGACATTCGCAGAGTTTTAATATTATTTTATCAGATTTTTTAAAACTTTCTTCCTGTCTAAACTCCCAAAGCTATAAATCTATATATCTAAGCTGTAATATAATCAGATAGCTGTAATATTTAACCCATCAATCCCCAAGCGGCACCCCGGCTGGCACACAACAATTGAAAACTATTGTTTTAATATTATTTTACCAGATTTTTTAAAACTTTCTTCCTGTCTAATCTCCCAAAGCTATAATATAATCAGATAGCTGAAATATTTAACCCATCAATCCCCAAGCGGCACCCGGCTGTCGCATAACAATTGAAAAACTATTGTGTCTGCGGTGTCCACGATCGAGGTAATAATATCATTATTATGATTCTCGCTATGGCCGATGAAGATTGCAAGTAAAAAACAAGTTAGTTACAAGTCTATATTAATAAATATGCTACAAAATGGTTACAGTTCATTTAAAATACTCTTTGACGCTTTCTATCTTCACCCTGAGTTCATGAGATGAGTCCTTCGAGAGGTCTTGGGAGTACTTCTGGTAAATGTCGCGCAGTTGGTTGTAGTCTTGCAGTTTGTTCATTTCTGTAAAATATAAACTTTAGATGCATGAATATAACTTAAACTAGTTATTCTTTTGTTAAGCGTAATATAATAGTTAGGTCTATTTCCTTTACGAAATAGCAAGGAAGACATTAAATACCAAAACGCCAAGCTCACATTTATAACTAAAACATAAAGTTTTATGTTTTAGTTATAAATATTTTTAAAAATAGGAATAAGATCTAGCTAAAGCACTTTCCTCCTTTTAAAACCACCCAATACTATTTTATTGAAACGCAGTGCTGAAATAAATAGGAATTATAACATACCTATCAGAGATTTGGCAAGTATTTCCAGTAGATTGAGCGCTACTTTCCTGTGTCTCACTTGATTACTGTTAACTGCAAACAAAACAATATTTTACAAAATAAAATAAGATGACAAACTAATGAAGAAACAGACAAAGATTTTTTTTAAGACAGTTTTCATCAATTCTATTGCAACATTAATGTAGCTTCTTAATTCGTTTGATCTAGTCCGTATAATTAATAATCCGCCAAGTGCGAGTCGGATTCGCGCACGAAGGGTTCCGTACCGTTATAGAAGAAAAATAGGCAAAAAATTGTATTTTTCTATGGGAGCCCCCCTTAATTTATTTTATTTTAATATTATTCTTAAATATTGAAGTAGACATATAATTAAGATCTTTGTAGAAATATCAAGTGCCTACCTGTTGCTAATATTGATATCGAACAAAAAAGGCCAAAAAAATCACGTTTGTTGTATGGGAGCCACCTTTAAATATTAATTTTATTTTGTTTTTAGTATTTGTTGTTATAGCGGCAACAGATATACATAATCTGTAAAAAAATCAGAACTCTAGCTATAGATGTTTTTGAGATACAGCCTGGAGAAAGACAGACGGACAGACAGACATCGAAGTCTCATAAATAGGGTCCCGTTTTCACCCTTTGGGTCCTTTCCCAACCCTAATACAAACTATGGAAAGGAGTAAAAAAAAAGAGTAAGAACCAGTCCACACGGCGCGTTGCGTCAGCGTTGCGTCGACGCAGCGCTGCCGTTGCGTTGTTTTACATACATCAAACGGCAGCGTTGCGTCGACGCAACGCGCCGTGTGGGCTGGCTCTAAGTGGGTAAAACACAGACACACCGACATTAATACTATTAGTATGTCGGAACGTGCAGTACTCACGCAGCGTGTAGTCCACTATAGCGGCGACGTGGTCGACCAGCGGCGCAAGGGGCGGGGCCGGCACGGGTGGCTCCGCCTCCATGGGCGTGGCGAGCGTCGCCAGCCGCGGCAGCACGCGCTCCGCCGCGCACAGTATAGCGAGCTGCAGCGGCCGCGAGCTGTTCGGTAGCGCGGTGCGGCAGTGAGAGAATAGCGTGTCTTGGTACTTCTCTGTGAAGAAAAGTAACTCAAATAAAATCCGTGATTTTTTTATGAAATAAGGGGGCAAACGAGCAAACGGGTCACCTGATGGAAAGCAACTTCCGTCGCCCATGAGTGTCCATGGGCATCAGAAGAGCTGCAAGTGCGTTGCCCATTCATGCCGAAGCATGGCTCTCCCACGTCTAAAAAATCGTGACACATGATAGCTATATCGTGACATATGACAGCAGTTTGACACGATAGACACTACAGTTCGACAAGGCTTTAAATGAATATGTCAATGATGTCAATGGGCACTGATGGTGAAGGAGAACTGTCAAAAATGACGTTTTTGTATGATAGAAGCGTTAGTTCCTTTTCTCACCACGCTCATAAACAGCCTTGTCGAACTGTAAGGCGGTACCTGGTGGCAAATGGAATATCAAACACCCTCATTGATTCGACGGGGCGTACCCTGTGTATCGCGGTTGGCTGGCCACGCCTTCCCGAGCAGCTCGTACGCGGCCTCCCGCAGCGCCGCGCGCTGCGTCCGCCGCTTCCGCGCGCTGTCGTTGTCCTCTTCATCTGAATCTTTGTCGTTCTCGTCCTGAAGACAAGATATTGGTTAATTGTGAAGTAAACATATTTTGTTAATAAAAAATATTTTTATGAAGATGAAGGCGATTATATTTAAAGTCTATAATAACTAGAAACGCAAATTATACAATATCTTAATCACTCATTGTTGCAATTACTTTATGCTTTCAAAGTCATTAAAATCGGATTAGTAGTTTGAGTAATAATATCAATTTTAGCCGAGTGAAAAAAGTTTATACTTTGATTTGTGTATTTGCTTAGCAGTTTTCCCCTTGTCGACTTTGGAAAAGTCGCTCGAAAGATAAAAACAATACATAGTATAGCTTATTCATTATTAGTAAGGGGGGTTAATATGTGATCGACCGTCACATAGTAAAATATCAGTTTTTCTCAGTCTCAGTGACAGCATGCTGGTGGTAGTGCGGGTCTCAGTTAGTAGGCAGTTGGTGATCTCTCCCTAGATCCTTAAGGATGTTTCGTCATTTACTAACCCATAAAACTAACCTTGGACAGTATATCCTTCACGATATCGTACACGCGGTCGAAGCGGTCCAGGTTGAGTGCAGCGAGTGTGTCGCCGAGCGCCGCGACCGCGTGCTGCCTGTATTGCGGGTCGCCTTTGCGGGCCTCAGTTAACAGGCAGTTGACGATGTCTTCTCCTAGTGCCGGAGATATTGGCGTCTCGCCGGGCTTCACCCTATAATAGTTAGGTTTTTTCTTAATATTAAAGTAATAACCGCGCACTATAAAACTTTGGAACAAACTGTCACCAGCAGTAAAAAAACCTGACTGCACGGTCAAGTAGAAATGCGAAAGAATAGAAACGCTGACAGATTTCCTTTGCTATTCCATAATTTTGTCTACTTTATACAGTAAAGTATGAACCTTTCTATGGTGGCCATGCTAAGCCTGCTGGTGGAAAATTGCGTCAATGATCCATCCTCTGTTCCGCTCCGCTGGCATAGGATGGGAGTACGAAGGCGTCGTTACGCGCACCTCCAAACTTCTGTCTAATCTGGGGCTCCGGGTCAGGATGGGAACCTGACCGGCTTAGCTAGTCCCTTATTTTGGAGGAAGTCCGGTCGTGGAGGGAGTCCTGTGTTGTTGTAGGACATATCCAGGACATCCCTCCGTATACGGCTGAAGACAAACCGCAGGTGGTTTTAGTGGGTAATAGTCTCACATACCCCCGGGGTGCTTCAGCTTAACTGAGGCACATACCCGACCCGGGGCACCCATGATGGGTTGCCCTGCCCATCAAAAAAAGGCCCACTCTGCTTTCACTACACTTGATTAAGCTTCATTTATGACACGATGAGTTTTCTCAAATCGACACTCGCGCATCAACGAAAAGGCGTTAAGAACGGCGATAGGGAGCGCCGGCGAAGGTATCATAGAGGGGCGGAAGGGAGATGAAATGGCGTTACTTATCTCTGTACATAACTCAACTATATTCGGTGGTTGTAAGTATAGTTTTAAGATTAAAAGTATGTGTTTAAAATGTTATAACTTTTTCATACCTATGAAATAAGTATGAAATAAATCGTCGTATCTATAAAAGTACACAACATTTCCCACAGCGAAATTGTCGTATCCTTGGGAATGTTGTATTTTAGGCGACAGAAATGTCGTAACTCATTGAAATCAAACTCAAGCGTTAAAAAAACTGTGTCGTACCTTTTTCTAATTTCTCACGCATTGCCGTATCTATCTTTTATCCAATGCAGTTTTTCGTCTAGTTACGACAATTTTTTTTAAGGTCTGTGCTGAAAGGGTATAAATCCATGGTCGTATTTTTACTAGAATTTATCGTAGAAAGACGAGATATAGACCATTCGACGCAGAATTTATTTTTATACAACAATCAATTAAAAAGTGATTTTGGCCAAAATTCAAGTTACGCCACTTCCGCTTTCACCCGTCGATATAATAATCACTTAGTTTCGTTCCACCTTGTGCACAATATAACAATGACCTCAGAACGAAGTCACTTACAAAAATACCACATTGCAATTATAAAGAAGAAGAAGTGACGACCGCAATAAAACATTACAACTAATATAACTGCACACGCAACACCGCTAGCGCGATGTAGCGAACGCACAGCGCCATCTGTGTTTGCGAGTTAGCAACACTACCGGGAAATGGAAGTATTTGTTGGAAGTAATAACTTTTAATTTAATGAAGAGTTTGACAAATAATATATGAGGCTTACGGCCAAAGGGCATTGAGTAACTTTGTATGGACCTGTGGCGTCATTTTTTTTTCCAGCGGCCATCTCTTCATCGCCAGAATCGTTACTTCAACTATCATTGCTAGTCTGTAGTTCATCATGGTTTTCATCAAGAATCGATTTTCGAGACGCGACTGTGTCAATTCTTCTTCTTCGCAGCTTGATATGATGAACATAATAATATGTCGATTCGTTGTTGAAGTGATGACTGATGACTTTGAGGGCAAAGAAAGTTGATGTGACTGTCTGACGGCAATTTTTTAGGGATCCGTAGTCAACAAGGAACCCTTATAGTTTCGGTCTGTCCCTCTGTCTGTCCGCGGTTTTTCTCTGAGACTATAAGGCCTACAAAGCTGCAATTCGACATGAATGTACATCTTAATGACACCGACAAAATGGTATATAAAATCTTTTTAAAAAAATGGTGCCTCCCATACACATCAAGCGGGGGTGATTTATTTTTTCCGCGTCCACCCCACCGTGTCTACCATAATATATTTCCCCTATCCAACAAGTTTTTTTAAAAATATGATGAGTATTCACAGACCATTTTCCTATTTAGGGATCCGTTTGTGAAATAATATGAAGTTTTAAAGTGGAAAAAATCCGGTGTCCTCCCTTCTACCAGCTAAACGATTGCTTCTAGAAATGTGCAAAAATTCACGGGGGACGAAACATGCTGAATTTAAAAGGAAAACTATCACGGCTAAGAAGACTTTTTGTTTTGTTGAGTTTTTGAGTTAAAGTCGATCAACTAAAAAAAATATTCGGCGAAGTATAAACTATAAAGGAACTTTTCAAATTTGAACGTGACTGAGATAATGTTGTTAGTTATAGTGTAAAACACATTAAAATGTATGTATTCATTGACCATACAAAAAATATCAAAAACTAGCGGTACTACGGAACTCTATAATATTGCGCGTGGCACGACACGCACTTGATTGGTTCTTT
Source organism: Aricia agestis (assembly GCF_905147365.1). Taxonomy (NCBI): domain Eukaryota; kingdom Metazoa; phylum Arthropoda; class Insecta; order Lepidoptera; family Lycaenidae; genus Aricia; species Aricia agestis. The sequence continues at coordinate 16,044,520 of NC_056415.1, forward strand.
TTATACTTTTCCCCTTTTCGCCGAAAGCCTCCTGTCCTCTTAATATCTCCTGCTTTCTTCACGCTTGCAGAACGCTGTCCTGTATATACTTAATACTCTTAAAATAAAATGTTTACAGCCTAAGTTCCCTTATGAAGGAGGAAACTGGACTTTCACTAGAGTATACACTATTGAGTATCTAGTCATTTATTCTATTAAGTATATACTTAAAAACGTGCCTAACAAATCCATCTAAAAACCTTTTTGATTACTTTTAGAGTAATTGTTCTACAAATAATTTCAATTCCTAAAAAGTATTTGTGATAATAAGTCTATAGAATAATTGAACTACAGCAGCGCTTTTAACAGAGCAAATATAGTCTATAACAAATCAATTTGCTCTTAACTCAGTGTAATGAACTTATAAAGGTTTTAAAACAAGGAACACTAGATATTTTTTTCTATTAGAAACTTAGTTCTTATTCAAAACCATGTATAGAATGTCAATGTCTATGATGTCTATAAAAAAGCCATGATTAGTACTCCTAAAGAATAAATAGATTTAAGGCGTCTGAAGTGTGCTACTTGGGTATATTAGTAATAAAAATTGTTCTGAGTAATATCAGAGCTGAGCTATGATTATTTTGAGTATATTTATTTTTGCGCCTTATGTTCACAAAATCAATAGTTATTAACGTTACTTTATGGAGCTATCCTTAACAAACAGGTGTAGAAAGGGTATATTAATCTGTTGGATATATATATTTCTTACTAGCTATTGCCCACGACTTCGTCCGCGTCAAATATGAATAAATTTTCACACAGGGTTTAACTCTCGTCCGACTAAAATATAGCCAGACTTCAGACTATATTTCATTAGACAGTGGTTTTCAAAGGGCCGGATGCAATATTAGGCAATTATAATTATTGTTCTTGTGTATTAATGTGTTGTGACTTGTGGGTGGTAAAATGACTCTAGGGTGTTGTTCCCATAGTATAATGTCGATTATTTCCACTATTTAGCGAATTTTGTCCATAGTGCAGTATGAGTTATGACGCCGGACGCCACCTTTCGGCAGAATTTTCAGTCTAGCTTTTAATCTACTTCCCAGCTCATTATAGAAGTACAGCTGCAGGAATGTTTTATAGAATATTAACTACCGTATTTACTTATAAAAAAATCAAAACGGCCCTCTGTAAGAATTTCGAGAAAAAGTGGATTTGCATTTTTTTGCAAAATAAAATAAATATGTAGTTAAAAAACTCATTAACGGCGCATTTTCACTGGTCGATAGGGTCCGCATGCGGGGTGCGGGAAATTTCTGACACGCATGCCACGACCAATGAAAGTGCACAATCAGTTGTTATAGACTCCCCGTATGCTGTATACCGTACGAGTTAACGACTAATGAAAATGCGCCCTAAATGACGGCGCGTAGCTGTTGTATGTTGGTCTTTTAAAATGTACGAATGACTAAAAATAAAAATAAACGATGAAATGAAATGTACTTGTATCTATATATACAGGTTGTAACAAAACTTAGTGATAATACTTTAGTTAGAGTATATTATACTATGTGTCCCTTGTATAAGAGTTCACTGTGAAAGAAGTGTTGAAACAGGCCCTTAGTTTTGTTATACCCTGTATACTAACATTATCAAGCTGTAGTGTTTGTGTGTTTGCACTGCTTGTTCGATTTGAATTTTTTTGTGTTGGATAGTCCATATATCGAGAAAGGCTTTAAGCTAATAAATAATGCCGTTTTTTGCAACGATATCAAAATATTAATTCTATGGTTTTTTGTATTTTCCTGAGTATTCATGTTATGATTGAATTTACTTTTAGTTGAAAATACTAACTTAAAATGCCTAATATCTCGGCTCCGATATAGTCCCCCATAATTTACTCCCCTTGATATGTTCTTTTATATTATGCCGGTTTCGTGAGTGACTGCGAGATTTGAAAATTACGCCAATATTACCCAAACCCCTTTTAAATAATTACATTTACAGTTTGTGCGTTTTATGATGATATGCGTGACACATTATAATTGACAATAGTAGGGAAGTTACCTAACAAAAATTAATCGATAATTTAAAAATATCGAATCACTTCGTAAAGGAATTGCAATCGAAATTATCGATTTCGTACTGACATTTCAGTGGTGCCGGCGATTTAAGATGGCCGCCCTTTTTTATCGATTTGATTTCGATTCAACAGAGTCAATCTCTATTGACATATTACAAGTTCCGTTTCATGCATCTGACATTTTTCAAATGTTTTCGTAACAATAATTTTATACTCCTAGGACGACATAGGACGCTGCCGCCGGTAGGCCATGATGGCCCATACAGCCTATACATAAATCCAGAGTTGTACTCACGTGCACAGCGCTGCTAGCGCGGCCAGCACGTGCCGCTTGCCGTCGTAAGTGCGTCCGTGCGCCGCAGCAAGACACGCGCGCGCGAGCCCGTCCCGCGCCGTGCCCGCGCCCGCCGAGCACACGGTACGCACCGCGTTCGCTGCCTGCGTACGAATAATTGATTTATTTATATATTTATTTATTTATATATTTACTAGATGACGTCTGAAACTCCGTTGCGCCGAAACTCGTTTGTCACGCAGGAACCGTACATTTTTAAGTGATAAAAAGTATCCATAGGATCTTTCCCGGGACTCAAATTTTAGCCAAATCGGTTCAGCAGTTTGGGCGTAAAGAGGTAACAGACAAAAACACATCGTATCTACAATATTAACACCATGGTGACAAATAGAATATTAAAAACCCTCATTGTTGAAAATATTGTGAGTTAATCCCCTGTATATATTGTCCCTGTCCGGGCACAGGTGATATACATAATATATTGCTTTCTTATTTGAGAAGAACATACCTGTATCTTCTTAGTCCAGCTGTTGGATGCAAGTGCTGTCTCAATGTACTGTTGGATGGCTGTCAGGTGCTGCTGCACGCCTGTCTCGCGCGCCGGGCTGATGTCCGTCCACAGCTCCTCAAACATCTCCACTGTGGCCGCCTCAGCTTCTGTTGACAGAAAAGAATAGATTAAATGAAAAAGCAAGGTAAAACAATTTCTACAAGGTAGGAAAAAAGGTTAGATTTTTAAGGTTTTATTATTTTTCCATACATTTCTAAAACATATTAAACAATATACTAAAACACAACAATTTCCCCAAGTTTGCCATATTACTTTCCAGAAATGATCCCTTACCAGCAACACTATAAATTGATGCAATAATACAGAATGCTTTTTTGTGATGTTTTCTTACCTTCTACCCTCGTTAACTTTTTTCTCCCATGGTTTAGAGATTTTTCGTCATACAATAAAATGTTCAACTTTTCAAGCCCTTTCATTTTGTATATGTCTCAAAGTGCTACATTAGTGGGTACGAAGTGCCCCTCCTTCAAAATTGGTTGAGCGGTTTGGGCCATAAGGTTAATATACCTAGCGGAATAGAGAAACAAAGGCCTGAGCAAGAGAATGACACTATCAGTAACACTGCGTGGCAAAAAGAGACGTGTGATACATGACAGCAGCACTCTTTTTCTGACGTCCAGTCGGCACGTGCCGCACGTTGACAATTTCATCTCATAGAAATCAAGTTCAATCATGCTTGAACACAGATGAAATCAATTTCGGTTTCGTTTGACAGCTCGAGATTGTTGCTCTATTCCGCTAGGTATATTTACTTTATGGTCTACACATGATAATTCATGTAAAAAACACTCTAGGCCGAAACTTCTAGGCCGAAAGTCGCATAAAATAAAAATATGTATTTACATATAAATCTGGGCCCTACTTATTATAAACAATTTCTACAAGGTAACAAACAATATGCGGTAAATCCAGGAAAGGTTAGATTTTTAAGGGTTTTTTTTTTTATTTTTCCATACATTTCTTAAAAATATTAAACAATATACTAAAACACAACAATTTCCCCAAGTTTGCCATATATAATTACTTTCCAGAAATTATCCCTTACCAGCAACACTATAAATTGATGCAATAATACAGGGTGCTTTTTTGTAATTTTTTCTCACCGAAACCCTCCTTAACTTTTTTCTCCCATTGTTTACAGATTTTCCGTCATACAATAAAATGTTCAACTTTTCAAGCCCTTTCATTTGGTATATTATGTCTCAAAGTGCTAAATCAGTGGGTACGAAGTGTCCTTCTTTCAGCAAAATTGGTTGAGCGGTTTGGGCGTGAAGAGTTGTGGGCGCCATCTAGTTAATAATATTAGTATGGATGTTTTGTGTGTATGTTACTTACCGTCGTCTTTAGGCGCGTGCATGGCCAGAAACACGACAGGCGCTAGTATAGCCTCATTGTCTTTGATAATTTCTATCTTGGCCTTAGCGACCGCTTTCAGTGTGAGCGCTATAGCGGACCGGGACGCGTCGTCTTCCTTGGTTTCGTATAGTGTCCTTAACTTGTCCATTAGTTTCGTGGCTGTTAGCGGCTAAAAATATGACAAAATCGTTGATTGTCTTCATATTTGTGTCGTAATGATTTGATACTTTATAGTAGCTTAAGACCCAATTTCACCAACCTCTGTTTGTTAAATCCTAACAAGGCATTACTTAACGGACCTAGGAAAATTAAATAGACTGTTAAAATACTTATGTCCCACAGTAAAAATGCAACAGCGGATTAGTAAATGCTAAGTGAACAACGAGTGAATCGCTCTAACGCACTAAGTGAACATCGAAATCGCAGACATTTCTTACGCTATAATAGTTCTTCTTAATTTACCAGGTTAATAATTATTATCTGTCAAAGCTGAAAACATGAATCATAATACAAACTTTTATTTACATATTTCGGTTTGGTAATGTTGATACAAGTTAATATATTTGCAATGTCAAGGAAAATCCGGCTGAATTTTTGGCAAAGTGAAAATAAATAATTATTCATAACTATGAAAATAATTAATAATAAGGACGTGGCGGAAAGACTCAAAAGTCAAAACAGATTCTTTTATTGATATTGCATATTATTGTCTTTGAAAGTTGTTATTTTGACTCATATAACATCCTGTTAAATATTTAACGGACCTCCATAGCAGGAATTAAATTTAACGCCGTATTAGGTGATTTAACATGACATTAGGGCATGGTGGAACGCTCGATAGCTCTAACAGGCCATTAACTGATTTAACGAGCCATTATTTATTTAACATTGCTTGATGAAACTGGGTCTAAGACTCAATTTCACTAACGACAGTTAAAGTTCGAATTATTATCACGCTTCCTCTTTCGTTTTTCTTATTAATGAAAGAGACATGATATTTTTACAAACTGTTAACACTAACAGACGTTGGTAAAATTGGGCCTTAACTTGTTAAACACTAACGAAAACTTTTAATTGCCATGTGGCTGTTTAATTTGTATCTTACTGTTTTCTTTAAAATGCTTCAGCCTTCAAGTTTTTTTAGGGTTCCGTACCCAAAGGGTAAAAACGGGAGACTTCGTTGTCTGTCCGTCTGTCTGTCTATATATATATATATATATATATATATATATATATATATATATATATATATATATATAGTTCTGAAATTTTCACAGATTGTGTATATCTGTTGCCACCGTAACAACAAATACTAAAAACAAAATAAATTTAACATATAGGGGGGATCCCATACAACGAACGTGATTTTTTTGGCCTTTTTTGCTCGATATCCATAATGACAACAGGCAGACAGTTGAAATTTTCTCAGAATCCTCAATTATATATGTGTAGTTTAATAATTTATAATAAAATAAAAATTTGAGGGGGGCTCCCATACAAAAACACAACTTTTTTTTTTTTATGAAATAAGGGGGCAAACGAGCAAACGGGTCACCTGATGGAAAGCAACTTCCGTAGCCCATGGACACTCGCAGCATCAGAAGAGCTGCAGGTGCGTTGCCGGCCTTTGAAGAGGGAATAGGGTAATAGGGGAGGGTAGGGATGGGAAGGGAAGGGAATAGGGAAGGGTAGGAAAGGGAATAGGGTAGGGGATTGGGCCTCCGTTAAACTCACTCACTCGGCGAAACACAGCGCAAGCGCTGTTTCACGCCGGTTTTCTGTGAGAACGTGGTATTTCTCCGGTCGAGCCGAAGCATGGCTCTCCCACGTATATTTTTCCTTTTGGCCTATTTTTCTCCATATATCGGTACGGAACCCTTCGTGCGCGAGTCCGACTCGCATTTGGTCGATTTTTATATAAATATGATTTTCCCTGTGTAAATCAAAGATGCACAGTGTAAATCGACATAATTCTTGCACAATATTTTGTCGTTGTCTGTCAAAAAAACCTTTGTAATTTGTTTTGTAACATGTTCTGTCCTATTCTTCTGTCTTTTAAGTAACAAATTTTTGCACATAACAAGTACCAAAACATGTTACACAATATCTTTGAAAGCCTGCTTGATTTGTAATTTTTATACAAGGTGCAAAAATTTTTAATGTTAAAAGTTGGAACATTATTATTTTTCGATCAGCAACTTATTAACTTATTTTTATAATATTAAGGTGCGTCCACATTTGTATCATTTGCGCGATCAGATCTCCTTCGCGATCATCGCGCCGTATCAAGTATGCGTATCATAGTGTGGACGCCTATTAGATCATTCTGCCGATCATGCGCGTATTTGATACGACACGTATCAGATACGCGGTTAATAGCGATCGGGGCGTATCATGATACGCGTATCATTTTGATACGCTTCGATGATACGCGACGGAGATCTGATCGCGCAAATGATACAAATTTATACGTGGGAGAGCCATGCTTCGGCACGAATGGGCCGGCTAGACCGGATAAATACCACGTTCTCACAGAAAACCGGCGTGAAACAGCGCTTGCGCTTTGTTTCGCCGAGTGAGTGAGTTTACCGGAGGCCCAATCCCCTAACCCCTACCCTATTCCCTTCCCTACCCTCAACTATTCCCTTCCCTTCCCTTCCCTACCCTCCCCTATTGCCCTATTACCTCTTAAAAGGCCGGCAACGCACTTGCAGCTCTTCTGATGCTGCGAGTGTCCATGGGCGACGGAAGTTGCTTTCCATCAGGTGACCCGTTTGCTCGTTTGCCCCCTTATTTCATTAAAAAAAAAATGTGGACGAAGCCTTAATTGTGATCAGCAGAATAAAAATTATAATCTTACCTTAGCATAAGCAGTAATTTGTCCCAGAGCCTCTGCATAGTTTTTCCGCACCGTGGCGTTTCTATCAAAGACGCTGTTCAGTAATACAGGTAAAATCCTCCCCGCTATAGATACTAGGTCTGTTTTTAGGTAATGAGCAGCTAGCACTAGGAAATGCGCGCAGGCGACCTTAGTGCCTAGCTGAGGTGATTTGATGAGATCCAGAATTGTTGGCAACATTTCTTTCATCGCTTCGATGTCTATATACGGCATGCACTGAAAATAAAATAAGTTTTATTATTAAGAGCCATAATTAAATCAGAAAAAATTATATTAGCTCGTCTGTCAAACGCCCAAAATGGGCGGCCTCTAAAAAGTATTTTCGAAAATGGTTTGACAGTTCGTGACAGATGAAAGGATAAGCTTAATATCTTACGGCCGTTCCCAATATTTGATCTATCTCTGGTTTTGCCCTACTAGAGATAGGAATAGCTGACATTAGACATTAGAGACATAATATATTTTATGTCAATTGTGAGCTATTCCTATCTCTAGTAGGGCAAAACCAGAGATAGATCAAATATTAGGGACGGCCGTTAGACCACGATTTCGCTAGGGTGAATACAATATCTTACACGGGCACAAAACATTTTTCTGGATTAAAGTAGCCGTTAGTTATCCATCCTAAACTACGACCAAACCGAATTTAATGACGAATAGTCATAAAATTAAGTGTACGAATAGTAAAAACTATAAACTACAAAAAACTACAGTTCGTCAAAATGATAGTTTGTAAGATATTCCAGTTTCCCCTTGCGTAGTGTCCTAAGCGCTAGTTTCCTTTTATTCATATCTCTCAATCTTATCCTCAAAGACAGTGTCTGTTTTTTATCATTTCTCTTAATCTCTTACCTTGACGAAAGTATCGGTAGTATGATGATGTTCACACTACCAGCTCTCAAGCCATCGACCGCAGTTCGTACTGTACTCAGCCGGGCCGGTCTCTCCAGCTAATGTTTATAATATCTCTCAATATAAACCTTGACGACAATATATTTTATTTTATTTTATTAGGGTGGCTTACAGCTAGCTATAACACAGTATTGTATATGTGATAGTTTTCGAAAAGCCAATTACAAGCCTCCACAAGGAGCTCGTTAATGTAAATTAATAACAAAAAAGAGAAAGCAAGGTTAGTAAATACTTAAATACTAGATTGTAACTAAACTATTGTTGAAGGTGGTTAGTAGTAACAACATGCAAAATAATTTACAATAGGGGCAAACTGGCGTTGCATCTCAATGTCGATGATAACATTAGTACGAAGATCCAACGATTTGTAACTATAATAAATAATAATATTGTAATAAAAATAACAACAACAGCAATGGCCAGTTACGACTACACATAGCTGCAACAGTCACTGTTGATTTTTCAGAAAAACGGTATTAATAGATGCTAGGCTGCTAGTGAAAAGATCAAAGATTAGGATCTGATTAAGGTAATCTAATATGGTGATCTAATATAGGTAGTATGATGATGCTTGACAACCCCAGCTCGCGGGTCGGCGACTGCGGCACGCACGTCAGCTGACGGAGCCAGCGCTCTACTCAGCCGGGCCAGTTTTGCTGGCTCCAGCTCGCCAGCTGCGCCGTGTAATGCTGGCACCAGGCGCGACTATGTTTCGACCATTAGCTCACATTGACGACAGACAGTATCCGTAGTGTGATGATGTTTCACAACCCCCGCTCGCAGGTCATCGACCGCAGATCGTACGTCAGCTGACGGGGCCAGCGCTGTACTCAGCCGGGCCAGTCTTGCTGGTTCCAATTCGCCCGCCGCGCCCAATAGCGCTGGCGACTACAAGCTAATGTTTATAATTTCTCACAATATTTACCTTGACGACGGTATCAGTAGTATGGTGATGTTTCACAACCCCAGCTCTCAAGTCATCAACGGCAGCTCGCACGTCAGCTGACGGCGCCAGCGCTGTACTCAGCCGGGCTAGTCTTGCTGGCTCCAGCTCGCCCGCCGCGCCGAGTAATGCTGGTACAAGCCGCGCCGCCGCCCGCGCCGCACCGCCGACGGATACGATACGTGATACCGTCCATAAACTAATGAATGGAAGACATACCATTAATGAATAGATTTAGACTGGTTTCTATCCTAAAGGTGTGACCGCATTAGACGTACCTACACTGAATTGGAGAGACGCGACACGTCACGACCAATTATTATTCGTATGTAATATGGTTGGTATAAGGCGAGACACACTACGCGGCAGCAACGCTACGCGACACAAAACTTCAGTACCGAAAGTGTCACATCGCTTCGCTCAGTGTAGTGCCTATTTCGGTCTCGCCTAAATCATATAAGACTGTTTATGACGTGAGGATAAAATTAAAAAACTTACACCAACATAATATTATCACATATGAAACAGCTGTTTAATATCCAGGCTCTTAGGTTAAACGGTGACGCATGTAAATGCGTACATGTAAGCAAAATTACACGCCCGTAACGGATATATTTTTCAAGATAAGCAAAATGCATCCAATTTTATTCTCACCTTACACTTCGCACTTCTTTAACGACGTTGGTAATGCCGTTGTCTAGTAAAACAGGCATAATGGCCTCTATGATCTCTTTGCCGTCCTTCCCTGAATTTGTATCACACGCTTGGACGCAGAGCTGTAAATGTAAACATAATTTAAATGCGAAAAATGGTTTTACTCATATGCAACGGTTGACTGTTGCAGTTTTCTTTTCTCAGAACATACAGCCTCATACATTAAGTCCAAGTAATCACAGTCCTCGCCTTTTAAAAGTGGTTATTTTACTGCGATTCTAGTGTCAATATTAGACATTGTCGTTTTGCTGTTTGCCAGCTGCGGTAACGAGTCGTGCAGGCTCCTCCCCCCTCCCCCTCTATACAACACATCAGTTCAGTGTGTCGAGCTCACCTTGGCGAGCACATGCGCGGTGTTGGTGGCGGCGAGTCGCGTTCCCTCGTGCACGTCGTCCATCACACGGAACAGCTCCGCCCACATCGTCGCCAGCTGCGGTAACGAGTCGTGTAGACTCTTCGCTCCCCTATAAACGTGGATATATAGACACATAAATTTGAAAATAATTTTGTAGGCAAACAACCGCTTATTCAGTATCAAAAAGTAACATTTTCCAATCCAATTTATCTATATAAACAAAAATATCATGTTTTGCTGGAGTGTGCTCAGACTGCAGAGCTAAGATCAAGGCTCTTAGGTGACTTTGGCTGCCTGCACAATGGACGGATCAATAGTGTACTTTCGGAGTCATTGTCCCCAGAGGCAATAAAATTATATAGTTATTTGGATCTGTCCCTTATGTAGGAAACACTGTATTCACCTATGAGGCTGACATTAACACTGAGTCTTAAAAGCCTCTGTAAAATAAGATTTAAAAAAATATATTTTGTTAGTCTCACTTAAACTCGAGAAGGGCTGAACCGATTTGACTGATTCGAGTTTTGAAATATTCATGGAACTCCAGGGAAGGTTTATATTAAGAGGAAAGTAATAAGAAGTTCACCGAGTCATCTAGTTATAAAATACTAGCTGTTGCCCGCGACTTCGTCCGCGTGGACTTCAGTTTATAGCGCGCGGTGTCAATAAAATTGGTGTCAAAAGCTTTTTAAAACCCTGGTACCCCTTCAATCAAAATACCCAAAACAGCCGTGTAGTGTGCACATAATATGTTTTTTTTTTTGAATTAAACTTTTTTATACCTTTTAAAGCTTATTTAGCTTTACACAACTTAACTGCATAATGCATTACACAACTTTAGCTTTGCCCAATAGCCAATACCCATAGGCCATTAAACTATTTAGGGCGGATTCGACCAAACTGGAGTAAAATTTTACTCGAGTATAACTGTCTCCTAATCTAAGAGTAAGCTGGTTTTGCGTTTTTCCAACTTCTAATCCAAGAATGAGGTAACGGGAGTAAATAATTAAACGGGCTATTTTGGTGGAATAAATATTAAACTGAGAATAGTTGCTGAGAACTGAGAATAACAGGGTTCACCTGTCACGGTCGGTGTCATTGTGAACTATAATTGACATTTTATTTCATACTCTTTGATGCTCTTTGAGTAACTTGGTAAAATGCAAACGATTATACCCTAGAGTAAATTAAAGGAGTAAAATTATTCTCATGATAGTTATACTCTTGTAACTTCAAGTTTGGTCGAATCGGGCCTTAGTATTTATTATTGGTAGACAGTTGTTTCTGATTTCTATGTTGGTGGTGAGTTATTTAATAACATGTATAACAATCGAAAGAATCGAAAATATTAACTCAACATGGTACCACCTCTTATAGGAATACATATGAGCAAGCGATAGCGCGATCTAGGCGACTCTTGGCGCCATCTATTCCAGTTTTTGGAACTAACTTAATTTGAACAAATTTACGCATAAACAACCCCTTACAACCCCTTTTTCCTGTAAGAAGTAGCCTATGTCCTTTCTCAGGCTTTAGACTATCTGTGTACAACATTTCATTACAATCGGTTCAGTAGTTTTGGTGCTGTTGTTTTTGAATTTGATATCTAATCTAAGTTGGTAGGTGAGTTCTTAGTTAATGACGTGTAAAACAATCGAAAGAATCGAAAAACTTAGTTAGATATGGTACCACCTCTTATAGAAATACGCATGAGCAAGCAATAGCGCGATCTAGGGGACTCTTGGTGCCATCTAATTTAAGTTTTTGGAACTAACTTAATTTGACCAAATTTACGCATTTTCACCCCCTTACAACCCCCTTTTCCAGTTAAAAGTAGCCTATGTCCTTTCTCAGGCTTTAGACTATCTGTGTACAACATTTCATTACAATCGGTTCAGTAGTTTTGGCGTGAAAGCGAGACAGACAGACAGACAGAGATACTTTCGCATTTATAATATTAGTATGGATTTATAATCAACGAAGATGCCTTACTTCAGGAGATCAGCTAGCGCATTACAACACGACATGCGCACGCGCCACTGGTTGGCTGTCAGGTTCGCGACCAAATCGTTCAGGATCTCCTTGTGATATTTGTGGACCTGGTACAAGATATTTCATTATAAATTGTATTGCATTACGATTGTAACATACATTACTTTCTGTGTTGCTTTAACTTTTTATTATAAACTTACATATCATGTGTACGCGGAAGTTCGCATATGCGTGTGCGTGGTTGCGTGGAGCGTTTATTTTTAGGACCAAAAACGAAAAAAAACACCAAAAGCGTTACGCTTATTATGCCACGCCGGTGATTGTATGTGTGTATGCATTCTGTTGCGTGCATGTAAATGTATACGCCCATATGTGCAGTTGTGTTCATATACGTCCATGTCAAAGCGACGTACTTATTCATGTGAGTATGCATGTATATTGAGTGCTTGCGTGTCCATATGTGCGTATACGTGCCGTCTGCTGCGTACTAGGCACTAGCGCGTGTCAGCCGGGCTAGCACGGCCACCAGTAGAAATGCGAAATTATGGACAAACTGTGGACATAAACTTATGGTCCGTTCCGATTTTTACCGCGGCTAATCGCGACCGACAAAAATTCAATTAAAATGCCACTTTATGACCGACTATAATATTTGTCATAAAGTAAGATATATTATTTGAATTTTTAGGACTATAGTCTGTCATAAAGTGGCATTTTAATTGAATTTTTCGGAACGAAAAAAGATCGGAACTTCACCTTAAGTTTATCTCCACAGTTTGTCTATACTTTCGCATTTTACTGGTGGCCGTGTTAGCTCGGCAGATCAAGGTCATGGAGTTATATTGTATGTGCGGCGTGCGGTAGGGTCGGTAATTTAGCGGACAGCTATACGTCAATTTATAGGATCTTGCGTGCTAGTTCATGTAAGTATGCGTATATGTTGCGTGCTTTTGTGCGTATACATACCGTCTGCTGCGTATTAGGCACTAGCGCGTGCCATATCGCAGTCATAGAGTTGTGTATGCGCGGCGTGGGATCGAACCGGTAGCGATAGAGGCGAGGCACTATAGCGGGTAACTGAGCGGTCAGCGACGCCCCCGCCTGCGAGGCTATGGATTGGAAACCGAATGCCGCACCTGGAATTACGAATATTGTCTTAACGTGTTGTCCGCAAGTTACGATACTTTGCAGGAAATGCTTGATATACAAGCACAAAACGTTGTATTGCTTATTTACTTTTGTTTAACTTTTTATTAGAACAGGGGTAAAATAATATATTTCGTAAGTACCAAATTATGTTCTAATGACGTCATAGCCTCACCTCTCTTTGAATTCCAAACTGAGTTGTGATGCGCCAAATGCATGAATTTATATAGCAGGTCTGGCTGGTTCAGATCTGATGCTAACGAACATAGTTCTTTATAAGTAGATAAGTTGCCCCTGTAATAAAAGTTATAAACAATAAATACAATACAAATACAATGATAAGGCGTCATTCATAATTGTTACTTAATTTAGACGTACGTGTCACAAGAAATGGAGGAACACAATATCAATAAATCCGTGAAAGAGTTGAAGAGACAAGTACAATAAATACACAATGTAACGTGTACAATAAGTACATATTCGTTATTGGCCCATCGGTGATAATGGCCCGCGACCTAGCTACGTTTTTAAGTAGTAAAGCTAATATTTACCCAGTTGGTGCTGTCCCCAGCTGTCCCTCTTCGAATATCTTCGTATCCTCAGTCACTTTGGCTACAGATCGTTTACCACTGGTCAGCTGTTCTATGATCTGATCTACTAGCGCTTGTTTCGAGCTAGCGGCGGAGTTTTGGTACACTAAACTTAGGCCTTTGCTAGCTACGTCTTGGACTATATCTGTGAAAGAAATTAATAGTTTGTAGGGTGATAAAGATAGTTTGATAAAAAGTTGAAATATAGCAAACATTGATCTCCTTCTCATTCTACATGAGAATGAGATGGACAGCAATATTTAACCACTTGCATCACGTTATGTGAGATATTATGCTTTTATAAAATTAAGCACGTATTTTATGTTTACCTTAATCAATTAAATACAGAGAAATCAATATTGACACAGAATATACCATTAATATAATATCAGCTTATCATAGGAAAGTTTGTTTTTCTACAAAATAACTTACCACTATTTTCAGATAGGTAGTCCATAAAGGTATCTTGCAACAGCTGTAAAGACTTCTTAATCGGTTCTCTTTCGGGGCAGTTTTTAAGCAACGCAAGCAGCCATATACTTGTTGCCTGAAAAATTGGTAAGATCAATAAACTTATTATAAATCGAATAAACGCAAATATCAACAATAAATGGAAGTTTGTGCGCTCACTTAAATATACACGCGTTTTAAGCGCAGAGGTAAAGTTTTTTTTGTGTTTATATAGATAAGCGATAAATAAGGGTGCGATGGAAAAGTATTTGTAAGAACTTTTTTCGGTCGGAAAAATGATCGCGCGGCAAAAATCCGTAGTGCGCGCTAGCTCTTAGAGTAAATGAGATAAGTAGCGATCGGTCAATATAGGAATATCCGTGTTCTCCGTATGACTTATGGACCCTATTGTAGGTATAAGTGTATACGCAGCGACAAACCTGTCTAGAGTGTGGATGGGGATGTTTGCCGATCTGCAATAACTGCTCCAGCAGCCACTGTAGCAATTCGTCGTTTTCCTTCAACGCCTCTGCGTCTTTCACTTTGGCCTTATCCTGGAAAATTTTCATTTACGGTAATCGTGTTATAAATCTCCATTGTTTTGTCATATTTTAATTTCTCTTTCAAAGTATTGAATTTAAATTATTAATCTCGCTGATTGCAAAAATGTAGCTAAACGATACTTTACCTCTAACGGTAACTCTGTCCACAAATCTCTGTTTTCATTGGAATTGACGCCTTCAACACACAGAACTAAAGATTCGCCGATTTGCAAGTGAATCTCAAACTCTTTGCTCTGGAAAATAAAAATTGAAAACATCAAAAAACCAGTATGTACTATTATATTATTATCGTAACAGAAATTGTTCATCTTTTCATATCGATTATAAAATATATTATTATGTTATATCATGATAATTTTCTTCTCCTCTTGCTAATATGTATATTTTTATTATGATTTTAATAAACAAATCACATTTTGTCTTCCGCGTACGGCACTTTTTTGGTTTCCTATAATAGACAATCGAAACAAAATACCACGATTGTTACTAACATTTTTGGCCATCTGCAAGAAGCCTTTAACAATCTGCTTCGCGAAACTCAACCTTTCTCCGCAGCACATCAATCCCAGCGTATACAACGCTCTCTCCTTCAGCTTAGACGGCAGTTTAGCGTTGCTAACTATCCTGAACAGTTTGTCTGCGACTCCGAACTTGGTGATTTCGTCCTCTAAGTTCTCTTGTTTGTTGATATCAAAGGGATTCTCCTGGTCTAGGAGTGATTTCTGCTTGGATGATACGTCAGGTAGAGGTAAAGCGTGGCATCGAACTAGCAATGATATTGCCGAGCACGACGTGTTGACTAGTAACGTTTGAGAGTTGGACAGGAAATTCGCTGAAAATTAAGGAAAAATAAATTGTTGAATCATTAAAAATGTTTAGCTAAGGCAGTACAAAACATGTTTATACAGGATGTAACAAAAATAAGTGATAATACTTTAGGTTGTGTACGTGTTCCTTGTAGTAGTGTAAAAATTGGTATTTCGCGCTGCTACTTTCACAGTGAACTCTCTACAAGGAACACGTACACACCCTAAAGTATTATCACTTATTTTTGTTACATCCTGTATATTTCACAATAACATTAATAGATTCAAGAAAGCGACGAAAAATATTTAGATTCATACTCCATTTATTTTTATCTTTCTCCTCTCTCTCTCAAACAACCATTTTAATAATATAACAACTTACCTAAACATAGCACACCATCTCTATACGGCTGCCAATCATTCGCTTCGAATTTACCAAACTTCCCCTGCTTTGCTAACACGATACACCTCTCACAGAGATGCGCAAACGCAGATATATATCCGCATTGGCTCTCCAAATTCTTATTACTTCGTCCCTGTACCACGAACTCGGTAATCTCGCGATCTATCGAATTCTTATCGCTCGTATGTACGGTGAGTATCGCGTACACTGTCGCTGCGATGTCTCGAATGTCCTCCTTGGTGGAAGTCGTAAAGAGGTTGCGTAGGAACGGCAGTAGGGACGTATACTTGGCGGCCATCTTGTCGGGTACGCAGCCGATTATGTCCAGGAAACACGTTAGCGGCATCACACCTGAAAATAAAATATAATAATTATATTTAATCACTATCAACTGAAAAATATATCTCTATAGCATTCGAAATTTCTTCTTCACTTACTGCTTTACTGCTATATAAATGAGGATAGCTGTTAGGAAATGAGCTATTTAGACTGTGGAACGGCATCCATGCTTATTGCTTATATTATACAAAATGCGAAAGTGTAACAGTATGTCTGTTTGTTACGACTTCACACTTAAACTGCTGGTCTGTATTAGATGAAATTTCGTATAGAGTAAGATTGTGGCCCGGGAAGAACACATAGTATCGTTTATATTCCGGAAAACGTACGGTTCCTCGCGATATACCATGTTGCAGGCAACATATTGTTATTCATACCTGGACTGGCACTCAACAGTGTCGTAATCATCGTCATATATCTGTCCAACGCCTCGGTCTCTAGCAAGCTCTCCCGCAGGTATTTCGCTAGTAAGGGTGAGGTTGCATTGGGATGGTCGGAACAGTCCTTGAGATTCGCGTCCCGGTTGAGACACATACGTAGATAGCGAAGCATCTGAAAGCATTAATTTATGTAACTAAACTACGATTTATACTTATTACTTGTTCGTCATAAACTCATAAGTCATGAACTCATGACTTATAAGTATTGTTAAAAATATTTGTCATATTTATTGTATATTTATTACTCGGCAAAAAAGTGTAGAGTATGGGACACGAACATTATCGAGTAGAGAGACGAGACAGAGCATTTGGCCAATCAAATTGACCGAGAGCACTGTCCCGCTACTGCCTCGCCTCTTTAAGGTCGCAGCACACATATCAACTCGGAAAAAGATCGGCACCGTATCGCCTCGAGCCGTTCAATATTGTTTGTATGAAACTCTCTACTGCAACGCACACTAAGCGGAACCGTAACGTGATTACGTTACGGTTCCGCTTAGTGTGCGTTGCAGTAGGAAGTTTCAACTCTGATGCGTTTATCGCTTGGAAATCCCGGTTCGGAGCTCCGGAGGATCCGAACCGGGATGCGACGCGTGGACGGTTCGTCATCCACCCGCTCACGGCTCGTCGTCCACCCGCTCACGGCTCGTCGTCCACCCGCTTACAGCTCGTCGTCCACCTGCTTACGGCTCGTCGTCCACCCGCTCACGGCTCGTCGTCCACCCGCTTACGGCTCGTCGTCCACCCGCTTACGGCTCGTCGTCCCCGTGCTCTCTCCGTACTCAAGCTTACGTTTCTTCGTCCACTCTTGCCCCTTTCCCCTTCCCCGAGTAGTAAGCGAGGCGTCGCCTAGCCGTAGTCGAGTTGACGTGCAGGCGCTACTGATACGCTTTGGATACGTGCATACGTTAGGTTGACGCCTGGTTGACGGCGAGGCGAAAGGCGATACGGTGACGATCCCTTTCCGAGTTGATAATATGTGTGCTGTGACCCTTACTCAGTAGGTGTAATCAAGGCCTTATTCATATTTCCACACACAGAATTTAAAGGTGGACCAAACGTTTAAGCAGTCTATCTTTATCTTCCCAGCATATTAGAAATATGAGTGAGAGAGGTAAGTGTTCGTAGCACTTACCTCTTGATAAGTCTGTGGATGGAACTGCAACACTTGGTTGCTGATAACGAATCTATGTTTGGCGTTGGAGCCTTTCTTCCGTTTCTGCATCTGTTCCCAAATGTAGTTTATCATCTCCTTGAATTGTGGCACGGTGAGAGTATCTTTTTCGTCCTTGTCTCTCTTATTGTTATCGTCTTCTATGATTGTTGTCGTCTCTTTCGGACTGACGTTGTTGACTGCGTCCTCAATCTCATTTGGTCGTGACGTACCGTACAAACATTTTAATGCTTCAGATGAAATGTCGTCTTGGCTATAAAAAAGAAATAATTATTTTAAATGATAACGACATACAAAAGTAAAATTTTAGAAAAGAGTGCGTGACAACGCAGTATCGCATTGGGTGCACGTAAAACGCGGTTGTATATGATGCTGGCAATTCACATGGCTATTTGTATTTGCTATTGGCTATTTGATGTAATTGGTAATATTATTGACGAATACGCAACCAGCAAATAAAGGCAAATACGACCTTCCACACATAGCTATCAAATAGCAAACTTACAAACATTCGATTCAGAATTTATAAATCAGGTTTGTGTTCACCAATACAATGTCCGATGTCAGTTATAGATTTCGAATATTTATTACAAAAAATTGGACCACTAATCTCCAAACAGGATACAAAATGTTGTTTTCCGCTGTTTTCCGCTCACGATACAATACTGAAAACGACTGAAAATTTGCAAAGATATTACGCTGAGTATTCATGGTATTCTGTCTTTGTCATCATATTGTGACGTTTTCAATATGCCAGGTCTAGTTTTATAGCTATTATTATTGTATAGCTTCCCTCTGTCATTACATACACCTGTCTCCGCTGGCCAGCAGCAGCAGGTATCGAGCGTATCCAGGCGGGAACACGGCGGCGGCGTACCGCGTCGCCACGTAGCGTATCATAGACTCCTCGCTGTGCATAATATAGCTAGTAGTACAACATAATCCCTCTCTGTCACTACATATATACATACCTGTCTCCGCTGGCCAGCAGCAGCAGGTATCGAGCGGGCACGTAGCCAGGCGGGAACACGGCGGCGGCGTACCGCGTCGCCACGTAGCGTATCATAGACTCCTCGCTGTGCATAATATAGCTAGTAGTACAACATAATCCCTCTCTGTCACTACATATATACATACCTGTCTCCGCTGGCCAGCAGCAGCAGGTATCGAGCGGGCACGTAGCCAGGCGGGAACACGGCGGCGGCGTACCGCGTCGCCACGTAGCGTATCATAGACTCCTCGCTGTGCATGTAGCTGGAAAGGTAAAAGCATTACTATTAGATAAAAATGATTTTTTTTTATTTACCACTTTTGTTTCAGGCTACAAATGCCCATATGCCTTAAAGAAAATGTACGCAAAACGAGTCCGCAAGTGCCATCATACTTGCGTGCATGTACGTTTATGCGTCTATACTCGTTTACGTATAAAAAGCATAAGCGTTTGTAGTTGTTTGTGTTATATGAACTTTGTGTCATCGAAGATTGATAGTAATCGTAGAATGCCTTACTAAATAATAAAAAGCAGCTATTTGCTTAGAAGTTTCTAAGTAATTTAACACCGGCGAAACTAACCTAAAGTACATATGGTCACTCAACGCACTTTATTTATATTTCTTATCCACGGCATTTCAAGAGTCTAGTTATTAAAAATAAGGGAGATCGCACAAAAAGTCTGTCGTCTGCGATCTCCCTAAATGGCTACTAAACAACACCCCCTCGAGTCTTGAGTTAACCCTAAAAATACAGTGTTCCCGAGGGAAACTGTATTAACCCGCAAAAGCTATAACAACTCACTGGTCGAGCAGCGCGAATAACGCTAGCGCCTGCGGCTCGTCGAAGGGGCTTGTCTTCATCTTCTTACATTCAGAGCTCTCGTCCACCTCCATAGCCTGAGATGACCCCGACTCGCTTATAGCATTATCTATACACGAAACATAAGGATATCTTTAATATATTGTAGGTAAATATAAACCTAACGTCTATTTAGATGCGTCGTCATGGTGAGAAGTCACATCTCAAAGCTAAAGGTACAATTCCGTGCATCGCGACAGTCGGCCGCGCGCGGCCTACGACTGTCGTCGGCCGCTCGCGACAATAGTCATTGTATGAAAATGTACAATGACTATTGTCGCGAGCGGCCGACGACAGTCGTAGGTGGCGCGCGGCTTACGACTGTCGCGATGCACGGAATTGTACATTTACACTCACTCGACTGAGTCAAAGTAAGGACGTTTACCCATTCCACCGCGCGTAACGTATCACAGTTATCACACATTATAAGATTGGTATCTTTGATACGACATCGTAAGTCTCAAGAATCAACCTCTAAAATAAAAATAAACGATTATTTTAGAGGTTGATTCCCTTATCTAGACAACTAACAATATATACTAATATTATAAGTACGCTGTCAGTCAGTACGCTGGCAACCCCGGCATAGTGTGCATTACGCTCCACAATCTACTATTCTAATTAATATTAAAAAAGTGCAATAGTTCATTTTACGTAACGCTAAAGTGAAGATAGAAGTGACAACGACGTGTGATTTTGTTTTTCACCACTAATTTCAACTAGAAAAGTTGTGAGCAACAGTTATAAAATATTACTTGTAATATTTTTGTACCCTTCGTGTCTTCAACCTGTGTTGCTGTCATTCAGCAAATGTCAAAAATTACCCACATCTGTCAAGATCTCTTGTGTCAAAATCAAGTGACAGGCAGTAAAACGACTGTGACATTTTAATAGTGTTGCCTGGTGCAAAGAATTTCTTCTAAAATTGGTAAAAAATAATTTTAGTGGGTATATATTGTTAAATTGTTTAATTCTTAATCTACATTTAAATAAAATAAATAAAAAGACAAATCAATTAATTAAACGAAAATGAAGTATGTGATTCTTCTTTCACTGATGGGGTTTTCTGCCATGGCTGCAGGCGTAACATGGATTTCTCCTGTGCCGCTATATCGGAATCAGGCTACCGCAAACTCGGGGCTGAGAGAAGATCTCTATGGAGATGTCCTCAGTGTAAGCTGTCGTCGAGTCCGCACCCTAAGTCACCCGCGGCGGCTGAAAATGTCACTCTTGAAATGATCTTGTTGGAGTTACGCGAAGTGAAGTCTCAGCTCAGCAAATTGCCCGAACTTCTCCAAGATATAAAGTTGATAAAAACTGACATCTCTGACCTGAAAGCTTCATGTGATTTCAATAGTTCAAGAATAGAGAACTTGGAGACCAAGGTTTTAAGTATTGAAAAACAAGTCCTAGAACCCCAGAAGATGGAGTCATGCTTCTCGAGAGACTTGGCACTACTCAAAAAAGACAACATAAATCGGGAGCAATGGTCCCGGATGAATAATGTGGAGATAAAGGGAGTGCCGACTAAGCAGAATGAAAATCTTTTTAACATTCTCGATTCCTTATCTAAAGTTGTGGGATACTCGATCCCTAAAACTCAAATCAACTACATAGCTCGGGTTCCATCACATGGCTCAAAGCAAAAGTCAATCATCGTGAGCTTCATTAATAGGTACATTAAAGAGTTCATTGCTGCATCGCGAGCTCGTAAGCAAATTAATCTCCGAGATGTTGGGCTTGGTGAAGAGGACAGACGTATTTATATAAATGATCATCTAGTTCCCGATATTAAGAAGCTGTTAACTAGAGTTAAAGAATTTTCTAAGCAAAAGGAATACCAATATGTCTGGGTAAAGTTTTGCAAAATTCACATCCGGAAAAATGATAAAAGCCCGGTCCATGTTATCTCGAACGAGGTGGATTTAAGCAAAATAGCTTAGTATGCATTTCGCATTGTATATTTAGGTTTCCTTTATTATTTAATAAGTTAACGCTTAACTGCTTTGTCATTTATTGCTTGGACTCATGCATTTGTACCTTTATTGCTTCTTTTCATTTTTTACACGCATTATATTATTACATCTTGCTTTTGAAAAATGTAGTAAGCTACCTTAAAAGGTGTTGGTGGAGGCATTATTTATATTACCCACACTCCCACTCGCTTGGGCGCATGATTTATTTGATTAGCGCATATTATTCTGATATATTTTTTCAATGCATTGCTTTATTAATAACAATGCATGTTATTTTTGATTCGTATAATATTTGTTTGCTTTTTTGTTAATAATATTTTTATCTACTATTATAGATCTCTGGAATACTATAATATTTCTTTAATTCACAATTGCTCAATACAGAAATGTAACGATTTTATTGCCATTTATTTGACTTTATTAATTATTATTATTATTTTAAAGGGACAATATTATGTTTTTATCGGAATCTCTACTATACATTTCCTCAGCTTTACTATCATATTATTACTATATCATTATTGATAATAATTTACAAATGAATTCTAAAATAAGCATCTATTATCAGAACGCGCGCGGACTGCGTACAAAAACGGACTGCTTCAAAAGAAATGTATACCTCAATTCATACGATATAATTTCAATTACAGAGACCTGGCTACTTGATGGCATACATGATCAAGAACTTTTTGATAGTAGATACGTTGTCTGGCGGCGTGACAGAAATTATTCCTCAATCAACCAAACTTTGGGTGGCGGTGTTCTTTTGGCGGTCAGGCGAGAGTTCACCGCGATAGGAAGACCAGAATGGCATACGTCGGCTGAAGACCTCTGGGTTACAATCTCTCCAACAAAGGGGTCCATATTTAAGGCTCACATTTGTACAATCTACTTGTGTAAACAAAATGAGGGATACAGCGCTGGGGAGCAGCTGGATAATTTCTCAAATATTTTTTTTGATATAGTCAACTCATGTCCTAATGATAACTTCATCGTATTAGGAGATTTCAACCTCCCGTTTATTGAGTGGCATCCTCAGGGAACTCATTTCACATCAAGCGGTTCATCACTCACTAGGAGCCATATTAATTTTATTGATACCCTTGCTCAATGTAACCTTTCGCAACGCTGTCAGGTTCGCAATCATAGCAATCGGTTTTTGGATTTAATTTTCTCGAACTGTGACGTTGCTGTTCATGCCTGTGATGATCCACTGGTACCTGAGGACATACGCCACCACCGGTCGCTTTGTATTTACCTCGAGCAGAGCTCAGTTAGTGATTTGGACACAAAAAGAAGAGAAAAATACTATTACAGAAGAGGTAATTTTGATGCAATTAACAATGATTTATGCTCAATAAACTGGCAGGAACACCTAAATAATAACCCTCTGAAAGATGCTGTCGATTATTTTTATGAAAAACTATATGACCTTCGAGGTTTGCACATACCGTATAAAGTTACTACTGCAAATAGTTATCCCCCATGGTACAGCCCAGCTCTTAGGAAGGTCTTAAAAGAAAAACATAAATACCACCGCAAATATAAGATTTATGGCAATAATAGTGATTACCTCTCTTCCTCACACCTAAGAAAAAGAGCCAAATCCCTAGAGCGCTCTTGTTATGAGCAATATATAAATAAAACTGAAAATTCCCTTGTTAGTAACCCTAAGGTTTTTTGGTCATACATCAAAAATAATTCCAAAACCTCATCATCTTTTCCCTCCTCGATGAACTATGATGGAGAGATAGCTACCTCAGGAGATGAAATTTGTGATCTTTTTGCTTCGTATTTCCAGGCAAATTTTCTTAACTCCAATTCCCCAAGTAATAATTTTCATTTTGAAGCACCATCTAATCACGATTCAATTGGAAATATTCGTGTAGACCCCAAAAATGTATGTATACTTTTAAAATCAGTAAATTTGAATAAGGGCGCCGGGCCTGATAACATACCTCCCCTATATATAGTCAAGTGTGCAACGGGTTTGGTAACTCCCTTGTCAATATTGTTCTCGCGGTCTCTGAGTGAAGGTTGTGTCCCAAATATTTGGAAGTCTGCGTTTATCACGCCGGTGCATAAGGCTGGTGACAAGGCTTGTGTAAAAAACTATAGACCAATATCTAAGCTGTGTATCTTTGCAAAAATCTTTGAACGCATTGTGTATAACGCGATATACCCAGCACTAAGATATTGGTTTACCTCTGAGCAACATGGCTTTCTGAAGTCTAGGTCCACAACATCTAATCTATTACTTGCTTATGATTATATTAGCTCAAATATGGATTTTGGCGCTCAAGTAGATGTAATTTTCACTGACTTTTCAAAGGCCTTTGATCGCATTGATCACTCCATTCTTCTCCAAAAGCTACTTCATGCGGGAATCCACGGAAATCTATACCGATGGTTCACTTCATACATCAGCAATAGGTCACAAGCTGTTGCTATCAATGGCTACTTGTCAAGATGGTCATTGGTACCATCTGGAGTCCCACAAAGTTCACTTTTGGGACCTTTGCTATTTGCAATATTCGTAAATGATGTCTACACTTGTTTCCACTATTCGAAGTTTCTTCTGTATGCGGATGACAAAAAAATAATGAAGAATGTCAGCTCAACCCTAGACTGTCACCTATTACAAGAAGACCTGAACAGGTTCAGTGATTACTGCATTATGAATAAGCTGGACCTAAATGTATCAAAATGTTATGCAGTAACATTCAGCCGTAAATCTAATCTAATAAGTTACAATTATAAGTTGAAAAACAAAGAAATAGTACTTAAAAATTCTATGAAAGATCTCGGAATCATAGTGGACTCAAAATTATTATTTGATGAACATGTAAATTATATAGTAAATAAAGCCTCTAAAGCTCTTGGATTTGTGATCAGATCCAGTTCAAATTTTAAATCTATTAAGGCTATTAAAATATTATACTGCTCCTATGTACGAAGTATCCTTGAGTATGGGTCGGAGGTTTGGACTCCTTCCTATGACATTTATAAAAATAGAATAGAGTCAATCCAGAGACGCTTCCTAAGGTTTCTTCAATTTAAGTCCTATCTAAACCTTCCTAACAAGATGTAATAAATTTCATTTCCTGCCCTTATATCATCGCAGAGACATTTCCGATTTGGTTTATTTAAGTAAAATTATGAACGACATTATTGATGCTC
Source organism: Aricia agestis (assembly GCF_905147365.1). Lineage (NCBI taxonomy): Eukaryota > Metazoa > Arthropoda > Insecta > Lepidoptera > Lycaenidae > Aricia > Aricia agestis. Next base: position 16,069,543 of record NC_056415.1, read on the forward strand.
CAGATCTATTATCTAAATTCAATTTCAATGTCCCCAGAAGATACTTTCGCAATTACGTACCGTTCCATGTCCCACCCTATAAAACATTCTACCGCCGCAACTCATTTGTCTGTAGAGCTAGCGCACGTTTTAATAATTTTTATTTAGATAATAATATTGACGACATTTTTAAAATAAAAACATCTGAAATCTGTAAGCTTTTATCAAATGCCTAGTTTAAAAATAAAAAATGAAAATTGTTACATACTTTGTATTGAGTAATAATTTCAATTACCTGTTATTGTGTTTTGTGAGTGCTGTGGTGTATTATTTCTTAAGTTTTGTAATATTCTTACTGATATTGACTGTTGTTTCTTAATTTGTTTACCTATACTTTTCATGTGGAGTCACTTGACTCATAGCTTATGTTATACTTTACGTCTTACCTTTACTTGCGAAAACTTTATAATTGGCTTTATGTTTTCTATTATAATTGTACTCTTACTGTATTTTCTGCAAGCTGTAAGTTTTCCGAATAAAATAAAATAAAGCGGAAGAGTTTGTTAGTTTGTTTGTTTGAACGCGCTAATCTCAGGTCCGATTTGAAAAATTATTTCAATGTTATATAGCCCATTTATCGAGGAAGGCTATAGGCTATATATTTTTTCACGCTAATACTAATAGGAGAATAAAGGAAGGAGAAGAAATGAAGGAAAGTTTGCAAAAAACGGGAGGAAATTATTTGAAAGGGCTTATTTGAACGCGCTAATCTCAGGAACTACTGGTCCGTTTTGAAAAATTATTTTAGTGTTAAGTAGCCCATTTATCGAGGAAGGCTATAAGCTATATTTTATCACGTTAAGACTAATAAGAGCGAAGAAATAGAGGAAAATGTGGAAAAAACGGGGGAAATTATTTGAAAGGGCTTATTTGAACGCACTAATCTCAGGAATTACTGGTCCAATTTGAAAAATTATTTCGGTGTTAGAAAGCCTATTTATAGAGAAAGGGTATATTTTATCACGCTAAGACTCATAGGAGCTAAAAAATAGAGGAAAATGTGAAAAAAACGGAAGAAATTATTTAATGTTATTTAGCACACACGAAGAATAGACCACGTGAAAGGACATAGGTTTCTTATTTGCGGAAAAATGTACGGTTACCGTAACATCCCTAAATTACACGGGCAAAGCCGCGCGGAACATCTAGTTAAATATACATTAGTAGTCCTTTATTTTATTATTTTTTTGGTAAAACCTCTAAATTTAATTTATTTTTATAATTTAAAAATATGACCTTTGTAAATGGTTGTAACATATAAGCAGTTACGGGACATCTTACCCGTGCTAGCAGATATCTTGTAAGCCACAGCCATCTCTAGCAGGGCGTCTCGCAGCGCCGTTCTCATCTCGGGCACCGCTTCTGGTATTTTCTTCACCAGTTCTTCCAGTAATGCGAACTGGCCCTTGAAGGATTCAGGACACTTCATCGCCAGCCTTCCTGTTTATACATAAATGTAAAAAAACTAAATATTTGCTTTGAAATAGAGACATATGGTCACGTTATAGAGACGCATATCAAATTATTGATCGTTTGCGTGTGAAAGAGACAAGAGCTTATACGTCAATGGTTGAAGTAAAATACTGAACTGTGACGTCATAATTTACGTCATAAATTCATAAGAATATGTTTTCAACTAATAGAATCGCTTCATATTTTAACTGATCTCACTCAACGCTGCGATTCTATTGGACCTTAAAAATTCCTCACAACGCCTCAACTTCGGTAAAAACGCAGCCTTAAGGCGATCGCACATTTCTCAGCACGCACGCGCCGTAAGCGCCGCATTTTAGAATTCGTTGTATGAAAGGATGTAAAACCTCGCACATTCGTCCGCACCATACGCGCCGCATTTTATGTACTATGTGATATGTTCGACGCATACGGCGCGTACGGTGGTGACAATAGTGTTAATATACCTAGCGGAATAGAAAAACAAAGACCTGATCAAGAGAGATGTCACTATCAGTAACACTGCGTGGTAAAAAGAGACGTGTGATACATGACAGCAGCACTCTTTTTTTGACGTCCAGTCGGCACGTGCCGCACGTTGACAATTTAATCCCATAGAAATCATGTTCAATCATGCTTGTGTAAGTGTATACTATACACTTACACAAGCATGATTGAACATGTGTTCGTATACACTGTATACGAACACATATTTTTACACACAGATGAAATCAATTTCGGTTTCGTTTGACAGCTCGAGATTGTTGCTCTATTCCGCTAGGTATTTATGGTGCTTTAGTCAGCACCATAAAGAGGCACTTTATGGTGCTGACAAATGTGAGATCAACTTTGAGTCAATGGCTCAGTAATAAATTTCCTCCCTCAAACCATCGGACTCACCTAAACACATGTACGCCTTGGGCTGGTGTTCCGCGTGCTCCTCCGACCTGATGACCTTCAGTAAGCCCTGCAGGAACACCGCAGCCACTTTCCGCAGTGATGCTTCCACGCCGCTGTTGACAGATATAGGTCAGTCCCACAAGGATCTTTTGACACTTGAAATAATATGACACTTGAAATTGTCATTTAGTCACAATGTCACAATTATATGCAGTAACGCACACGACGCACAGCGCAGACGTGTGCATTACTGCATATAATTGCATAAGTTCTATTTCCACAGACTAAAAAGTGCGTCACAGATAGTCTGTAGTCTGCGTGCGCCCTGAGTTGATACGGCACTAGGCAACACTACGATGCAGCGAAGCGACGCGACTATACACTCCATAGCATAATGGCTCATACGATTTCATTAAAAAAAACGTATGTGTGGGTATGTGCGAGTGCGCGCATGCGTATGTGTTTACGTACGTGCGTGCGTGCGTGCTTGCGTGCATGCGTGTGTGTGTGTGAAAGTGCTATAAGATTTCATACAAAAAAATGTATGTGTGTGTATGTGCGAGTGCGCGCGTGCGTACGTGTTTGCGTACGTGCATGCGTGTGTGTGTGAAAGTGCTATAAGAATTTTAGTTAAAACGAACACACATCAGTGCTAGTGCTACAACTGTTTCTTCCGAAACACTCTTATCGCGAGATAAAAACATCTCGTGTAGACGAGAACTCACTTGTTGATGACATTGAGCAGGAACATGAGCGACATGTTGCGGAGCCGCGAGTTCGTGTTCGGATCAAACAGCGACGAGAATACCACCTGAAAACAAACAAAACTTAAGACTTAAATATTTCAAGCTATTGCATAGCTTTTATCGCGTGCTTTGAGCGCGGCGACCGAATCAAGAAATTCCGTAACGAAAATAAACCTGCACCGGTCGCTGTGGCGTTGCCGTGCATCGTCTAACGTCGTTTCAGTTCGGCAGATTTCGGCATGGTGTTAGTGTGTGTACGACCAGACGTATGCGAATTATAATTGCATAACTTGTTAAAAAATGCTATGCAATAGCTTTACCGCGGCAGTCCCCGAGTGCCACAAGTATTTTTTTTTTAATTCTAAAGGTTCGTTGTCTACGCCAATCTTCAGTATGCCAGACAAAGATAAGTAGACCTTGTAGTGTTTAAATAATTTTTAAAACGTTATTTTAAGGCATCCATTACACGCTCATACTAGCGACAGTCAAGTCCGTCAATCTTGGACAATGAAAAGGATCAAGGTATTAGACTTTCACTCAATTCTCTTCAGTTTTATGTCAGTCAAAGCCAAAATTTTCAAAGGAATACGTTTCTAATTCTTTTCCTATTTTGTCAGATGTGACACTTACTCAAAAGTCATGATTGATGTTTGCATGACGAAAAACCAAAATATCCAAATAACGATCAATCAATTTCATGCAACCATCAGTCACTGCATTTCACGACAGGTTATGCATCAGTCACAGTCATGACTGTGGTAAAACTGACAGTTTTACCACAGTCATGATAGTGTAATGTTTGCATAATGAGGGCTTAATGTGTCACAGTTGACAGTAATGGGATTGATAAGATAGTGTTATTGGTGAATTGATTCCGATGTTCACTTATTGTAAGACAAACAAAACGCTAATAGACTATAAAGGTGTAACCATTTGCGAAAAAAAAAATATTGAGAAATATTTTTAACTTACTTGTACACAGTGCGGGAACATTATAGCGGGGCCGGTCGCTTTGTTCAAGTACTGTATCAGCTTCAGCCGAAGTCTCGTGCACGCTGGCACCTGGAACACATTACGCTAAAATTATTACATTCAATCATTCGATACCTATTTTTGTGGGAGAGCCATGCTTCGGCACGAATGGGCCGGCTCGACCGGAGAAATACCACGTTCTCACAGAAAACCGGCGTGAAACAGCGCTTGCGCTGTGTTTCGCCGAGTGAGTGAGTTTACCGGAGGCCCAATCCCCTACCCTATTCCCTTTTCTACCCTCCACTATTCCCTTCCCTTCCCATCCCTACCCTATTCCCTCTTAAAAGGCCGGCAACGCACCTGCAGCTCTTCTGATGCTGCGAGTGTCCATGGGCGACGGAAGTTGCTTTCCATCTGGTGACCCGTTTGCTCGTTTGCCCCCTTATTCCATAAAAAAATTTTTTTTCATTCCGTCAGGTAAAGGCCGTACACAATTTTTAGATCGCTCTGTAAAATAGAAGGATGCATAGTTAGATCCTAAGGGACGTTTACATTCATACACATGCGCCTATTACCCACTTTTGACGAGCAATCGTAAGCTTGTGCGTGGCCTATACGTGCGATGACAATATTTCGCGCCTATTACTCCAGCAGATTTGCCTTGAACTTGAATCCTGCACGCGGCCTATACACGATAGCTATATTGTATGCAAGTGAATAAGCATACCTAGTCTTTCTATCTCACCTTACGATCATCAGGTTGCACCTTCATGCCGCCCCACGTGCCGAGGTAGAGCGCGTACAGCGGCGACACAACGGCCGGCTGCGACCAGTCTACTGAACTGAAATAACATACTTACATTATAAACTTATAAACTTAACTAAATAACGCCCGCAATTCCGTTACGCTAAAATTCGTTTATCACGCGGGAACCGCACATTTTTCCGGGACAAAAAGTATTCTATGGATGTGACATTGAAACTCCTTTAGGTGCGTTGAGAGTGTTGAGACTTGAGAATGAAAGGAAAAACTTTTTACTTAGATAAAAAATAGTATAACTAAACATGTATCCGTACATTTCCCTGTAAAATTTTAATAGTAATCGAACTATCCAAATTATTTTTTGATTGAGTCCCTGTAAGTCCTATAAAACTCAAAACATTTAATAGCAAAATTTTCATAAATATTATATTTGCATGTTCCCTATTAGTATTGCAGCGACATTCGAGGTGTCGGAATAATTCCTATAAACAATTACTGTTGACTCTAAAACGGGGACTGTTAGGTTAGGTTATCCACGTTAACCGCGGCACTCGGCAGCCGTTACCAACAGCTGTATGATGACGCGAATGTCGTTTTGAGTACTATCAGAGAAGTTGATTCATAGAGAGATGGCAGACCTACGTAAATTGGTCGCACACGACCAATTTCACAGATCACGACTTACATATTAGAAGTGCTCCAAAAGTGATAATGCGCATAGGAATTTTCGCCATTGTTCGGCAAAGATCGTTTTTCCCAAGCGTCGGAAGAAACATTTTAGTGCGCATGTCCAAATAATGTAATGCCATGGCAACTTATTGGTGGTACCGTACCGACTATACGATATTTACTTCTATTTCTTTTGAACAAGGTGCAAAATGCAAGTGCATTGTTTGGGGCTCTTACGTTTCATAGATTCGAATGTTTTCGTGATTACAACAATCCGGGAGATGACAACTTTAAAAAAAATTGTTGTTGTTGCGCTTCATTTGTTTACAATAATACCCGTAAATTAATATTTTATTCACTATTATGCCATAGAATGAGTTTAAAGTTATTTTAAAATTTAAATACTGAATTCAAAATATGTCACAAAAACGCGGCATTATAGTCACGTGATCACGTGTGAGTTGTGACGTCATCGTTCATGAAATAAAACAACCATAGACAGAGCAAAAGTGAGCAAGTGCTTATCCTAACAACTGTCAATTTTGTTTGATACTGAACGATGACGTCACTGCTTCAGATTGGCGTTTCCAATCACGTGAGTTACAATTAATAAATCCATTTTTTTTTTCAATGTAAAATAAAATAAATCAATAATTATTTTTTCGTTTTTTGTATTGTTTTAGAGTTTTTATCAATAAATCTATAAAATTCAATAATTATTTTAAAATTTTAAACTCTCGGATTAGCGAAGATTTGTATGCGCATTACTAATTTGGGAGTACTGTACATTGAATTGACATAATTCAACCAAATGACGTAAGTCCGTCAACTGCCTATTATAGTTTGTCCGTTTTATGATGATATGCGTGACACATTATAATTGACAATAGTAGGTAAGTTACCTAACAAAAATTAATCGATGGAATTGCAATCAAAATTATAGATTTCGTACTGACATTTCAGTGGTGCCGGGCGCCGGCGATTTAAGGCGAGGATAAACAATTTGTTATTCCGAGACTTCCGGTTTACTTAGTTCCAATATAATAACGAAGTTTTAAAAAATATGAGGTATAAAGCACAATATTTAAAATACCTTAAACCATAAACATTTTAATAAAACTTAATACTTTGGCTGTAATTAATTTACAAACTCACCTCCGATAAAAATCTATTTCATCGAAATATAAGTATTAACTAGGATAATGGGCATTGTCCAAAAAAAATCACATGTACTTTTTATATTTTTTTTCGTTAAAATAGGGTATTTTAAGAATATAAATTAAATAATTTTGAAATGCATTGGCTAGTTTTTTCTCAATAAATTTTTAAAGTTTCGCTCTGACGTCATCATCGGCGGCTAGTTGACCTCTGTAATGTTTTAAATTTCCTTTTAATCTTATTTATAATGGCTGGTTCGTCAAATGCAAGTTCTCATTAAGTGAAAGCTGATACGAGAAGCTTACCAAAAGTTCGAAACATAATGTTGGTCGAATTTATTGCTAATTTAACGCCATTGAAGGTCAAACTAAGGTTAAACATATTTGTTCAAAAATATAAGTAACTAATGGGTATTTTTTTCTTTTATATACAGAAAAACGATCACTGACCTTATTCCTCGAAATGTTTTTGTAATGAGCAAAATTAAAAAAAAATGGACAATCCCCATTATGCATTTTATTTGAATAAATTTTTAGTAAATCTATTTTCTAACAAAATTCTTTAACCGAACAATTTTGTTTCTTAATGTTTATTTCCAAAGATATTTAAAAAAAACATGAAAAATAGAGAAGATCCGCTCGAGTGACTACAGTTTTATGCTAAGCTAAAATGAATCTTATTGCGATGCGTTTACGCTTGGTCTTTGGTTGTGTGCAAAGTTATCGTTTTGGATTGAGATTAATCCCCGCCTTAAGATGGCCGCCCTTTTTATCGATTTGATTTCGATTCAACAGAGTCAATCTCTATTGACATAAGTTCCGTTTCATGCATCTAACTTTTTTCAAATGTTTTCGTTACAATAATTTTATACTCCTATTTCACAGTTAATATTTATAATTTTATATTAATAAGTTAGCATTTAGCAACTTTTCATTTACAATTATATGAAACATTTGTTTTTGTAGATGAATATAATTTATTACATTTAGTTTTTTTTGTTTTCTTGTAAAAAAACCCGTAGCAAGGAATATGAAAACTGTCACCCATATCATCTTAAAACGCACTATCTATGATCAATTTCTTCGACTTTCGACAACGCATGGTGTCACTGAGATCGAAACGAGATTCTAAGCAAGCATAATTACCTGTTAACTCTAATAAGCGGGCTGTTGGCGTGATTGGCGACGCTGAACCTCGAGTCTGCAGCCGCTACGACCAGCGGCAGTAAAGTGTCGCCCGCGGTGAAGATGTCGTTGCTTATGAAGTTCACGATGGATAGCTTTATCTGAAATGTGTGTTTGAATGAGTTGTATATAATACTTTAGGGTGTTTATGTTTTCTGTGTAGAAACCGCTGTGAAATTTCTACACTAAAATAAAAAATAAAATACTTTTGTGTGGGAAAAGATATAACGCTAGTGCGCTTGCCCATACAAGTCACAAAAAATGCTTTTTTTATCGCTGCTACCTTCAGAGTGAACAATAATCTAGAGTGTTTATTTTTTAAATAAATACATTCTTCCACTAAATCTACACACTAATCTTACATACTTTCAAAAAAGTGAAAAAATCCAAAAAAATTTTCACTTTTAGATTTTTGTTATTAAAATAGTCTTCAATAGCATTTATAATATTGCTTACAAATTATAGTCAGAGAACTTACCTCTTCCAATTGATTTGCATTAATCTGGTTCTTGTCCACTATCCTCTTGTAGGACTTGAGACTCATACCAGGGGGCACTTGGAAATCACTATCTCCCGAACTTGGTAATGCTCTAAAATGTTGAACGATTTTTAAAGCGGTCATACTTAATGTGATATAAAAATTAAAATGTGAAAGGTTTAGTTCAATTTTACATATTTTCGTTAAAAATAAGGGACTAAATATTTTGTGCATGTAATACCATCTAAGATGGACAACAATGTAAATGATTATAATTAATTAGCTAGAAGCCGAGATTTGTGAAGGCTGGCGTCGTTTTTCTATGTGGTAATAATCATTAAGGCATTTTTTATTTTAATAGTAACCAAAACCTTGACTGACCGATGATAACACACTACATATAAATAAAAATTACTATGTTAAAGCACAATTCAATAGGCATGATAGTTTTTCCATAAAGTGTAGGTACCACAAGGGTGCTCAGGTTGTGGGATATAGTAGGGCTCTCTTCGCTCGCCCTGATAATAATTACTATGAACAACTTACCTATAAGGCAGTAGAAGCACATCAGTTGCGAACTTCAATATCATGGCCGACAGTTTGGGCTTGGCTTTCAAGCTTAGAGAATCTCCTTTAATCTCTCTGAGCAGCGGCATCACTAACATCAATATCCTGAAAATAAAATTTGATTTAAACAGTTATTTGGAAAAGGGATAAAATTATCCTTTGTGAAGTCATCACTCATCACCCGTGCCCAGTGCCCAGTGCATGGCAATCAGTTTATGTTATAACTATACATATTTTTCGCCTAAACTCTGACGCCCGCAACTCTGTTGCACCCAAATTCGTTCAACCCGTACGGAACCATAATCCCATAAATTTTTCCGGGATTATGGTTCCGTACGGGTACAGTATTCTATGTCCTTTCCCGGGACTCAAAATGTCTCCATACAAATTTCAGCAAAATCGGTTCAGCGGTTTGGGCGTGGGCGTGGGTATTAGTATTAGTATGGATATAATATTAATCACAAAATAGTACATTATACTAGGTTTCACAAGAATTTTAAAACCAAAATTGACATGCATAAAAATATTTGTATGCTTGCAGTATACAGTGTAACAAAACTAAGTGATAATACTTTAGGGTGTGTATGTAATCCTTTGTAAAGAGTTCACTGTGAATTGTGAAAGTAGCAGCGCTGAAAGACCAAACTTTTTTTCACTTTTGTATGGGCAAGCTCCCCAGCATCATGAGTTTCCCCATACAAAAGTGAAACAAATATTTGGTCTTTCAACACTGCTACTTTCACAGTGAACTCGAGCTACAAGGAACACATAGTCGTACAGACTCTAAAGTTTTATCACTTAGTGTTGTTACACCCTGTATATTTTTAGAAGAGTTTTTAGTGCATATTTTAAATTTTTACTCAACATACCCATCTTGATGTCCCTGAGGTTTGTTCTCAATGGCCTCCAACAGTGAAGGAGCCAGCGCCAGCTGACGGTCGCGGGGAAGACGAGGGAAACCCATTGTGATGTATATTATTGTGAAGTTCTAGAACCAAATAAATAAAATCTATATTGGCCAGATATAGAGGATTTTAGCAACTTAAGTCAGTGGCATATTTCTTGTCTTTAACTTGTGCTCGTAATGAACAACAACAGTGAAAGATTGATTTACTATACTGTTTCCAAAACAGAACACTAAAAGAAAATATAAAATTGAATCTATACCCTTAACCTTTATTTGTAATTTGAGGCAATATAATTACATTATTTTTAACTTGGCCATTTCTAAAAACGCAAACTTGTGTCTGAGGCCAAGATCCACTATGGGTCACTGAGCCATCATAGTAAGTACTTATTACTTACGATAATAAAACTGTTGGCTGCCGGGTCCTTGTATAGCTGTAGCAGTGTATCCACGGGCAGCTGGACATCGGACCTGCACTTCACTCTCTTGTTCACATGCACTAACAGCTCCATAACCTTGGTTCTAATCTGTAATAACCATTACATATAACTGATGGTATAAATTATGTTGTAAGGGTCATTATGACGTAGGAATGTGTAGAGTGCACAGTTCACACTCATACAATGCTTCTTTAGAGTTTAAAGTCAGTATGTCTTATATATGTCAATATATTGTACTAGCTACTAAGTATTACACTGTGTAGAGTTTTAATATAGAATTATCTGAGCCTATGAACTTTTATTATAGTCACCTTAGGACATACTCAACAATATATTGTAAACTGTCTTCAAACCTATGGTGCATAAAAAAATAAGTCACAGAACTTCATAGTTCATATTAAATGATGTCAATATGTAGATGTGATTTTGTGTATAAGCCTTGTCTACAGCCAGGGTCATGTCCAGGAAGAATTTGTTTTTAAGGTATATTGCTTCATTATGATTTGACTATGAGGATAGTCTAATGCAAATTGCAAAAAAATTTATGGTTTCAGTAACAGGCGGCCCAATATGCAACAAAAACAATATGCCAACACACCTGTTCATGAGGAGAGGATAATTTTAGTATAACTGGTGGAAGAAATTTATTCAAGCAGTTTTCGAGTTGATCATCACTGTCGGCGTTTCCTAAGCGTAAGAACACTCTATCTAGGAGAACTGTAAAACAAAATAAATCCATATTCAAGCATCAGCGGCACATAAACATTAAAAGTTATATATTTTATCTCTGTACTTACGAGAATCATTAGAGTAATCATTACTATTGTCTGATATGTCCATCTCAGACATTTTTGGATATTTATTATGTTCTTTTCTTTATTAATTCAAAAGTTTCATGCACAGAAATCGTTGTACACAAATCTAGAATGACAGACAAGATTTCATATTTTGCGAATGACATTGACATTAGAGTATTGTCAATATGTTTTTTTTACGTAACTGAACATGATATGCTATGATATTATATTATTATGACCAAATCTCTTAAGAATATTATTTATTAATCTGTATTATATAATAATGTATATAATAAAAATGGAAGATCTACCAATTTTTACTTCAGTCTACCTATCTATAAGCACTACTAATATTATATAAAATTCTGTGCTATAAGTACCGTACCTACCTATTTTTTAACTACCTACTACTATAAAAGACGATGGGCAAAAATGTATGGAACCTGGGACCATCCACCAATGGCATTTGCCAGCCAACCTTTTCCCAATTGATACAAAATAGTCATTAACTTTATTTACCGATTCCTTAGGATAACGAGAATTTAGTAGGTAAGATGCATGCTGTTTACATTTACTTGTATAAGTTAAGTTTTTTATAGTATCCCACAATTTCTTATTGTTGTTTTTAGCATTATCTAGTAAGTTTGTTTCATAGTCTCTCTTTATCTTTTTTAATAAATTATTGCAGAAATTTCTGTATCTTGTGTAGGTAATTTTAACCCTTAGCTGGTATCGCGGGTCAAATTCGACCCAGACGCAAACATTTTTTGTTATTACTCTTCTAATGTTTATGGTACAAGTGCGCGCTTCTACGTATTATCAGTACGTCGCAAGCTGCGGCGGGGGGCGGACGTGCAGCGCGACCACCATCATAGGAGCTGAGGTATGGAGCCGGCCGGGTCACATTTGACCCACGACACCAAATACGTAACTTTTTTCACTGAGTGTAATTTTTAAACTTTTTGGTTTTAGTGAATATTTCAACAACAATGGAAGGATTTTTGAACGATAAACAAATTGAGGAGTTGTTGCACGACGTGAGTGATGATTCGGAGTCAGAAAATATTCAAGGGAGCTCAAATATAGGTCTACTTTGTGACGATGAAGTTATCAGCGATCGAGACAGTCCTGAACCTGTTACTTGCTCAGAAGACAGTGTCATTGAAGAAAGCTCTGATAGTGAAAACGAAAGGGAGAGCACTAGAAACGGATATACGAGAAGTGAAGAGGAAGAACAAGGAGAGGAAGAGGAAGAAAGCACAGGTGATGACGGTGAGGAACGGACACGTCATTATCGAGGTAAAAATCGTTATAAATGGTCTAAAACAGCGCCAAGTAGATCCCGAACGAGGAGGCATAACATAATTACACACCTTCCTGGCTTAGTAGGGCCAGCTCGTGAAAAAAGAAATATGTCAGAGTTGGAGTCATGGAAGTTGTTAGTAACAAATGAGAAGGTTGAAATTATAATCCTACATACAAACAAAAAAATTTCGGAGTTTAGGGAAACTCATTCAAGTACTGGAGCTCATACAAATTATATAGAAAAGACTGAAATAAACGCTTTTTTGGGTCTTACCATTTTAGCCGGAGTTTTCAAATCTGGCCACGAAGATCTTGAAGGGTTATGGAACTCAGATGGTACAGGAAGAGACATTTTCAGAGCAACTATGTCCCTAAAAAGATATCTTTTTATTTCATCAGCTTTACGATTTGATGACGTTGAAACGAGAATCGCAAGAAAAGCGAACGATAGAGCTGCACTAATATCTGAAATATTCAATTTGTTTATAAATAACTGTCAAAAATGTTATAGTTGCTCTGAATATATAACTATAGATGAAATGTTGTGTCCGTTTCGAGGGAGATGCTTATTTAGAGTATATATTAAATCAAAACCTGCCAAATATGGAATCAAAATTTTATGCCTTTGCGATTCTAAAACTCATTATTTATACAATGCTTTTATATATACTGGAAAATCAGAATCTAGAAGAACTGATCTATCTATACCTACACGCACAGTTTTGGACCTAGTCGAACCTTTGAAGAATTCTAACAGGAATATTACAGCTGATAATTGGTTTTCCTCGATCGGATTAGTTGATAAACTTAGAGAAGTGGGGTTAACGTACGTTGGAACATTGCGTAAAAATAAACGCGAAATCCCACCTGAATTCTTGCCCCACAAAACACGTCCTGTAGGTTCCAGTTTGTTCGGTTTCACGAATGATAAAACTCTTTGCTCCTTTGTCCCTAAAAAGAGCCAAAGTGTAATCATGATTTCATCTATGCACCACGATGAATCCGTCGACACTGAAAGTGGCAAACCAGAAATAATTCAATTTTATAATGGTACCAAAGGGGGTGTGGATTCATTGGACCAAAAATGTGCAAATTACTCGGTAGCTAGAAGAACTCAGAGATGGCCATGTGTAATTTTTTGGGCAATATTGAATATTTCGGCAGCTAATGGATTTGTACTTTGGAAAGCCTCGAACCCTGAAAAACGTATGAAAAGGAACAAGTATATGAAAAAAATTGGTTTAGATCTGGCAACACCATTTATATTGCAACGGAAAACAGGATACGCTAATTTTTCCACGGATCTAAAAAGAAGGATTGACACAATTTTGGAACAAATTCAAGACCAGCCGGAAAATCAATCCCAAAGTCAAGAATCAGTTGCATCGACTTCTTCACTCGCTTCAAATTCAATCCGGAAAAGGGCCAGATGCTACCTATGTGATTGGAAAAACGACCGTAAACATTCTCTAAAATGTTATAAATGTTTACATTTTATTTGTAAGACACATTCCGTCCAAAATATACTGTGTACTACTTGCCGAAAAGTATAAGACTGAAATATGACGTCGTATTATTGGTTAGTTTTAAGCTGTTAGTTTTTGATTGTCATTTTTTAAATTGTTAGCTGATCTCAAGAGAATTATACTTTTTTGTTATTTAGAGGATATAGAAAGTGCCATTCATTTATTTTTGTTTAAGTTTTTCTAGATTTTTTTTTTTTTTTCATTTAAAATAGACTCTTACCAAGAAGTGCCAAAAACTAAGGTCAGTTACAAATTCATATGAAACTAAAAAACTATTTTATATTCTAAAATTACACTAAGATATTTTTGTAAAAAATAAGTGTTTTATTTGATATAATCCCTATTTACATAAATAAAACAAAAATGTATACATACTACAGCAGATTTTTTGGTATGGGTAAAATTTGACCCACGATGCCAGTAGTGTTGCCAAAAGTAGCGACACCAGCCAAGGGTTAAGAATGTTGTTGTTTGGATTTTGTCTCAATCTATCATGGAGCCTATCACGGTGTCTAATTAATTCTAATTAAATTTTATAAGAGTACTTACTTACTTAATTTTATTTCTAAACTAGCTGTTACCCGCGACTTCATTCGCGTCAACAAAACGTGATAAGTTGGATAACAAAGACAGAAAATTTTCTACTCTATTACAAAGACAGCAGCAGCCTGTCTGTATGTCCGTCTCTAGGCTGTATCTCAAGAACCGCGCCAGCTAGATAGTTGACATTTTCATAAACTACGTTTTTCTATTGCCACTAAAACTTCATTATAAAGAAAGTAACATAAATATTTGAGGGAAGCTTCAATACAATCAATGCCTTTATTCACGGATTTTTATGCACTTTTCACCAATCGACATAATGATTCCTCGGGAGGTTCAGGCATATTTTGTGCAATATTTTTTACTTAAATGCATGTGCATTTGAGTAAAAAATATTAACATTTGTCAGAGGTGTCGATGCTGCCTAAGTCCTATGAGATGTGACATAACAAAATAATACAGGGAGGAAATATTCCCCTTTTCTAGATCTACAAAAAAAAAACGATCGCTATAGAATATTATTTCTTTCTTTGTAGGTGAACTTGCTATGATTATTATAGACTAGCTGTTGCCCGCGACTTCGTCCGCGTTAATATAGTAGATCACGTCCCAAGTATTATTTATTGTACAAAAATATTCAATGTACAGCATTGACTTTCCTACGATTTTATTATATATAGATGTTCCGCGCGGCTTCGCTTCCGTAATTTAGGAATTTCACGCGACCGTACATTTTTCCGCAAAAAAATAGCCTATGTCCCTTAACGTGGTATATTCTTCATGTTTGCCAAATAACATAAAAATTGCTCCAGTAGTTCTTAAGAATCTTAAGATAATAAGCAATTTCATATAATTTCCCCCGTTTCTCCACATTTTCCTCTATTTCTTCGCTGCTATTAGTCGTAGAACAATAAAATTTAACCTATGGCCTTCCTCGATCAATGGGCTATCTAACACTGAAATAATTTTTCAAATCGGACCAGTAGTTCCTGAGATTAGCGCGTTGAAATAAGCCCTTTCAAATAATTTCTTCCCGTTTTCTCCACATTTTCCTCTATTTCTTCGTTTCTATTAATCTTAGCGTAATAAAATATAGCTTATAGCCTTCCTCGGTAAATGGGCTATCTAACACTGAAAGAATTTTTCAAATCGGACCAGTAGTTCCTGAGATTAGCGCGTTCAAACAAACAAACAAACTAACAAACTCTGCAAAATTATAATATTATAGTATAGATGAGAAATTTTAAATCTTATTTAGCCCCCCAATTACACAACTTTACCCATAAACTATTTATCATTGATAGGTTTAAGGTTACGTCACTGTATATAATATAAAGTACTGACTTATTAAATAACGTATATTAGAATTAACAATCGAAAAAATCGAAAGTCGAGTGAATAATGATACCACCTCTTATAGAAAGATGTTGGGCAAGCGTTAGCGCGATGTAAGAGACGCACGGCGCCATCTAGTATGAATTTTTGGAACTAACTTAATTTGAACAAATTTTCGTATTTTCACCCCCTTACAACCCTTTTTTCCAGTAAAAAAATAGCCTATGTCCTTTCTCAAGCTTTAGACTATCTGTATACAAAATTTCATTACAATCGGTTCGGTAGTTTTGGCGTGAAAGCGAGACAGACAGACAGACAGACAGACAGAGATACTTTCGCATTTATAATATTAGTAAGTATAGATTTCAGAAAATTGATTATTGTATAATGCGGTAAATTGCACATAGAACTTACGCTGCCGCTGAACTTAGCTGGTACCGACTAAAAAAATATGAAGATTGATCAAAGACATAGTTCAGGTGTCTACGTGTGTCCCAAAAAAGATCCAGGAGTTCCAATCAGATCACCACTTTCGTAAGCATGGTACCAAATTCAGGTTATACCCTATACAGCAACAAAAGAATTTTGAAAATCAGTCAACAAACGGAGGAATAATAATAAAGGCACGCGTTTTGAAGTAAAATACTATGGGAAATGCCGTTAATAAGGTAATAATGTGACGATGCATGGCATAATTATAGTGATGATGATGATGAATAATATAATTGATACATCATATTAGGTAATATGCTTTTAGTTGTTGACACAACACCGAAATTCCCGAACATATTATATCAGTCTATAAGTATTCAATAGTTCTAAACAGCACCTTCGGAACCAGTACTTCAGTGCAAAATCTTATTTTTTGGTAGTGTATGCTTATAGTCCTTCTCAAAAAATTAAAATCACGCTATGTTTCCATATAAATTTCAAGGAGTCCCCTCGATTTCTCATGGATTACATTATCACTCACCACTTTTATGAACATGGTATCTAATTTGGACCATATCTTATGCAACAACAGAAGAATTTTGAAAATCGGTCCACAAACGGCGGAGTAAAAATACATAGGTAAAACATAAAAAAAGTAAAAAATATCCTCCTCCTTTTTGGAAGTCGGTTAAAAAGTAGCCTGAGTTACTCCTTGTTAGGTACATCAGCTATCTGCCAATAAAAGTCCCGTTAAAATCGGTCCAGCCATTTCGGAGATTAGCGGGAACAAACAGACAGACATACAGACAGACAAAAATTCTAAAAATTGTTATTTTGGTGTATGTACCGTCTAAATATTCATATTATGCATGTAGTAAAAAACGGTTATTTCAATATTACAAACAGACACTCCAATTTTATTTATATGTACCTATAGATATACAATAATTATGATTATACGAGTACTTTAGTTACAATAAAAATACAACTACTTATAAATTAATTAATTAATATATATTTTATACGTGGGAGAGCCATGCTTCGGCACGAATGGGTCGGCTCGACCGGAGAAATACCACGTTCTCACAGAAAACCGGCGTGAAACAGCGCTAGCGCTGTGTTTCGCCGAGTGAGTGAGTTTACCGGAGGCCCAATCCCCTACCCTATTCCCTTCCCTACCCTATCCAATTCCCTTCCCATCCCTACCCTCCCCTATTACCCTATTCCCTCTTAAAAGGCCGGCAACGCACTTGCAGCTCTTCTGATGCTGCGAGTGTCCATGGGCGACGGAAGTTGCTTTCCATCAGGTGACCCGTTTGCTCGTTTGCCCCCTTATTTCATAAAAAAAAAATATAAACATTAAACACTATAATTTATAAGTAAAAAATCAAATCTAAATCGGAGGCTGCGGGCAAAGTACCTACCAATTAGGCTGGCGCGGGCGGCATTACCTCGCTGAACGCTAATTTTATACTTAATTATTTTTTTTATTTTTTTATTTATAATTATAATTATTAAAATAAGTATAAGATGAGGAACACAATTTTATGGCTATGTTTGATTTTATGGTTGTGGCTATATCTGGTTGATTCTTATTCTCATTTTTAATTAATCAAAGGCAAAACCATGAAAACTCGACTAACAGAACAAACTTATTCATATCCATGTCAGAAATACATATACTAAAAAAGACCTTAAAATCATTTTTTACGAGTATCTAACATACAGAGTGTTCATAATGTTTTCAAACTTAAATAACATTATTAGTACTTCAGAATTCTCTAATTAAATAACTCCTGTCGCAAGTTGGTAAGTACTAATGATTTAAGATTTTATAAGTTAATTCTAATATTATGTAATAATTCTTGAAAGCTTATGAAACAAAAAATACATTTAAGGCGGGGATTGATCTCAATCAAAAACGATAACCTTGCACACAACCAAAGACCAAGCGTATACGCATCGCAATAAGATTCATTTTAGCTTAGCATAAAACTATAGGTTCTCGGGCGAATCTTCTCTATTTTTCATGTTTTTTTTTAAATATCTTTGGAAATAAATATTGAGAAACAAAATTGTTCGGTTAAAGAATTTTTAATATAGATTTACTAACAATTTATTCAAATAAAATGTACAATTATCCTAGTTAATACTTATATTTCGATGAAATAGAGTTTTTTCGGAGGTAAGTTTGTATATTAATTACAGCCAAAGTATTACGTTTTATTAAAATTTTTATGGTTTAAGGTATTTTGAATATTGTGCTTTATATCTCATATTTTTAATACTTCGTTATTATATTGGAACTAGGTAAACCGGGAGTCACGGAATAACAAATTGGGGTTTATCCCCGCCTTAAGTACGGAAAGAAATAATTATTCCTATATATTTTATGACACCCTGTGCTTAAAAGCGACAATATCATGCTAATAGAATGGAATACATTATACACTCTGTTATAACTTAGTTATATTATATTTATTTGTGCCAATAGGAATGCCATAACACGTCATTTTCTGTAGTAACGGTTTGCCATTTGATAGCTGTATAATGGGTAGAGCAAATGTGTCCGTGTTTGTGATGAAATTATAATAAGTAAATGTAAGTAGGTACTAATAAGGATAAGAAATTAGAAGTATGCAATAACAAGAGTGACAGTGGAAATAGGAAATGGAAAACACGACGCAAACCAGCGAAGACATCGAGCAGTCCGTTCCTCTCAAAGATGGGAAAGAAAAACCCCTCTCGGTGTGCCAAAAGTTAAAAGTCGCCAAGGATAATGTGACAGTCGAGCCGGTTCTGTTCTCCTTCATGATAGCCAGCATGATATCGGTGGTGGGCTTCGCGAACTTGAACCTGGATAAAGCCTGCCGAGTGAACCTGGGTTACAATGACAGCGTCTGCACGGCTCTGATGCTGAGGCAGCGGGAAAAACTCGGTGATGCCGAAGTTAGTGTGCAGAAGCTGGTAGCGTCAGTGGAGGCATGGCGGGGAGTCATAGCCACTGTGTTCCCCATCATCACCATGATATTCCTCGGGGCCTGGAGCGACAAGATGGGCAAGCGCAAAGTGTGCATGCTGCTCCCGATTGGAGGGGAACTCGCGAGTTCTGTCATGAATATCATCAGCACCTACTTCTTCCACATCCCGGTGGAGTTGACGACATTCTTTTCGGCTATCTGCATCGCGATCGGCGGTTCCTGGCACGTTATGTACCTCGGAACGTACAGCTACGTGGCTGATATCACCTCGGAGAGTTCAAGGACGTTCAGGATAGGGTTGCTTACGTTGTGTCTGTCTGTGTCCATCCCCATTGGAATGGGGGTGAGCGGCTTTATTCTCCGACACACGGGATACTATGGAGTGTTTGGCATAACGACGACCTTGCATATATTGAATTTCCTCTACGTTTGGTTCCGTATCAAAGAGAACGGACGAGAAAATAATTCAAATAAGTCCAAGGTAATTCGGCAAACTTGTTTTATACCCTGAACATAAAATTAGCATAAAATTATAATACCATCATATACCATCGTTGATCCATATAAAGTACGATATTTTTAATACTAAAATATTATTGTATGATAGTGATTATTATAAAGCATCACTAAAATTGAAACCCCCACCACTATATTGAAAAATTTAATCTTTAGGAGCGAAGAGAGTTTTTGTGGGTATCACTCTGTAATAATTATTCTGTTTCACCATCAGAATATTTTCTTTTACAGAAAAGTGGGTCAGGCTGCGTGAGATTTCTTACAGAATTTTTTAACTGGCAAAGTGTTAAAGATTTGTTGCAATTACTTTTGAAAAGGCGTCCGAACAATCGACGAATGAAGTTAGGTCTGGTCATCATAGCATCGTGCTTGCTCAACGGACCAATCTGGGGTAAGTTCGTGTCTAAAATTAGTAGCATTACTAGATAAATTTGTTGCTACATTTTTAAAACTCCTTAAAAGGTGAACTGATCCAAAAAATCAAACATCGTCCTTCTCTCTTCACACTCACGCCCGTCTTTCATATGCCAGGTGAAAAAGGACGACGCGGAATCATCGCCAAGTTAGTTTTACTTGAATAAAAGACGTGATTATGAATAAAGTATTTTGAGCAAATCTAGGTTATATCAATGCCTTTTTAGATATTAAAAAATATTAAAGAAAAGACAGCAAACTTCGCAGATCCAAGCAAAAATGTGTCTAAAACAAGTTTTTTTGTAAAAAAGAAACTATCGAGCATTTTTTTCAGTAATCGTGTTTTTGTCTTGAGCAAATAATCTTCATGAACTGAAGTTACATGTGTAAAAAATCAGTTTTCTAGAACTTACAGATTTTGAGATCTTGGTATGTAGTCAATTTAGGGTCAGGTGCATTCTTAAGAATGTTTATACTTTATACGGTCGAGCGTTTTCATCGAAACGGCTACACGCAAAGCTACAAAATGGATCTTTCCAAAAATAACAGGGCCTGTTTCACCACTTCCTGTTAACCCTCCGTGCACCACGTGGGGTCTGACAAACCCCAGACGTACAAAAATTTTCATAACTTTTTACAAATTCGTGTGATTTTTTTGGACGCTTTAAGTAGCTGGAGTTTAGACGTTGCTTTACCGTTTGGCGTGGTTTAGTGTTTGCGTTGCCGATGTAATGAACAGACATGCACAAAGTGCGCTGGGGTCCCACAAACCCCACGTAGTTCACGACGTCGTCGAAAAGTTGTATAGACATAGTATTATGAAATGTGAAAAAAATCTATTTTACACGGATATTTCAATTCATTTCGGTTTTAAGGACAAATAAATTATAATTTTGATAGAAGAAGATTTGAAAAATCTCAAAGATAATCTGCGGATACTTTAATAAATACTTTCACAAATTTTTTGGCGAAGCAGTCCCAGGACCACCAAAAAAATTACCAAGATTAATATAGAGGTGCTCAAATTGCAACAGGAAGATAAATGTTTAACTCCAGTACGATTGTGATCACAATAATATACCTATTTGCTAACAAAAACCGTGCTGACTTTTGTGTGAAAAATGTACTGATTTCAACCTGTCTAATTATCATGCAAACTGACTATATTAAGTTTATATTATTAAATTTGTATTGCCTTATAATGTAAATTTTAAAGTTTTAAGCAATATGGGAAATAATTGGTAACTTTTTATTCATAGAAGTGAACCCGAATTGGTGACTATGTTTTACTTAGTAAAATATTACTACATTTTCATTTTTGGCTGTAAAGTATTTAAAATCAGAATTATTTCACTTGACATCGTTTTATTTTACACTAAAATAGACCAGAAATATTTATTTCAAATAAAATAAACGAATAAATACAAATTACGTATTCCTTGCCCAGATAAGTCTTGGGGTTTGACAAACCCCACGTGGTGCACGGTGTAACTTTTATCCACGTGGTGCACGGAGGGTTAAAGTGCCGGATAGGCTATCCACAACTTCTTTGACAGATTCTCCATACTCTAACTGTCAAGTTAAATGGTGGATAGCCTATTCGGCACTTAACAGGAAGTGGTGAAACAGGCCCTTTATGATTTTTTTTATTACAGGTGAAATATCAATCGTTTACATCATGTGTCGATATCGGTTCAACTGGGATGAAATTAAATATGGCGTCTTCGCCTCATACAACTTTGTCGTACATACCATTGGTAGGTAATGAACGTGTAACTTTTTTAGGTTCCATATTATAATATTATGTATTTCAAATAAAGGCTGGCAGGCAGGTGCGTTGCCAACTCTTCCGAGTAATAATTCTGATGTAGTTGCTTAATGCTTTATATCAGGTGACCCGTTTGATTCTTTGCCTACTAATTTTATAAAAAAGTAAAGCCAGAATCGGCTTGACTGGATCAATACAACGGTCTTACAGAAAACCAGCATGAAAAACGCTTAATATGTAGTTTTTTGCCAAATAACCAATGAACCAAACCGCGGATTATAACCAATCTTTAGGCTTTAAATATTTTTTGCTATATCTATACTATAATATTATACGAGGGCTGCTATTTATGTATCCGGAACTGGCCACTTACAAGAACAATATTTAAAAAGTAATTACAACATTTGAAAATAGAACTCTTTGGTTGAAGAATACATTTTGTTTCATGTGACTGTCAATTATTTTTCCATTGTGGCGTCATTTTGAAAATTGCGTGTCTTCATTTGCCATGGATTTAACGCGTGAACATTTTCGTGCAATGATTTACTACGATTTTCGGCGTGGGCTAAATCAACAACAGTGCTTTATTCAACTCACCGCAACTTTTGGAGATGAAGCACCATCAAAAACCACTGTTTATCACTGGTACAGTGAGTTTAATCGTGGGCGGTCTATGCTCACGGATGAAAATAAAGAAGGTCGCCCAAAAACAGCTGTTGTCCCACAAAATATAGATGCTGTGCGGGAACTAATAATGCGTGATCGTCATGTTACATATCGCGAGATAGAGGCGTCCTTAGGCATAAGTATGACGAGCATACATAAGATATTACACGAACATTTGGCTGTAAAAAAAATATGTTCGCGTTGGATTCCGCACAACTTGACAATCGATCAAAAACGGGCTCGTGTCGATTGGTGCAAAAAAATGATAAAAAAATACAACCGTGGTACGTCAAAAGCCGTTTATAATATCTACACAGGTGATGAATCTTGGATCTATGCATATGACCCCGAAACTAAACAACAGTCAACGGTGTGGGTGTTCCAAGATGAGCCGAAACCAACAAAAGTTACTCGTGCAAAAAGTACTTTGAAGCAAATGGTCGCCTGTTTTTTTGGAATTAATGGACATGTGGCTACAGTGCCATTAGAGAATCGTAAAACGGTTAATTCTGAATGGTATACGACCATTTGTTCACCAGAAGTCTTTGAAGAAATAAGAAAGGACAACCGACAACGCAGAATCATATTACATCACGACAATGCTAGCTGTCACACCTCAGCTGAAACAACTCAGTTTTTGGAGGGTCAAAAGATCGAATTGACTGGTCATCCGCCGTACAGCCCTGATTTGGCACCTAACGATTTCTTTTTATTTCCATACGCGAAGAACAAATTACGTGGTCAACGTTTTTCGAGCCGCGAAGAGGCTGTTGATGCGTTCAAAATGCACGTTTTGGAGATACCTCAATCAGAATGGAAAAAGTGCTATGAAAATTGGTTCCAGCGTATGCAAAAGTGTGTCGATCATCGCGGCGAATATTTTGAAAAGCAATAAAACCATATTAAATGATATATGTTTGTTTCTTTTTTTAATTCCGGATACATAAATAGCAGCCCTCGTAAGGAGGTAAACTTTGTTTTTTTTTTTTTTTTTTTTTTTTTAAAGAAGGCAGGTCACTGTAGCCCTGACGTCACTGCGACCCATGAGGATCTATTGTGACTCCTTCGCACTAGAGTATCATCCCCAACCCTATACTGCTCATAAATTGAACGATATGGTTGGGGTTGGTGCCACGAATTTCCTCTGTGGACGAGTATTCGTGGCGACCAAGGTGCCTGTTCCTGCTCTGTAGTAGAGCAGGGCAGTCGAGGAGAAGGTGAATAGGTGTTTCATCCTCCTCCTCACAGAATCTGCAAGTCATTATGCTACAAATACCCATTCTGTTTAGGTGTTTGTTGAGCTTGCAGTGCCCAGTTAGGCTTCTGGTAAGGATTTTTAATTGGTTCCTACCCAAGGTGAGCACTAATTCTGATTGTTTCTTGTTGAAGTCAGGAATTAGTGCCTTGGAGTGTTCAAGGCCAGGGGTCTCAGCCCACTGCTTCCTGCATAGTCTGTGACCCCATTCCACAGAATGGTTCTGGACCATATATGAGACTCTCGGCCCCAAGCCTAGCCAGCTCGTCAGCGGTTTCATTGCCGGGGACGTTGCTGTGGCCCGGGACCCATACTAGGCGGATGTTGTTGTTCCTTCCCAGCATGTTTAACGTCTCAATGCATTCCAGAACTAATTTGGACGAGACTTCTGCGGCAGTCAGTGCTTTAAGTGCAGCTTGACTATCGGAGAAGATAAAAACGTTTTTATTAACTAGGGCCATCTCCAGGCTTTCTAGTGAACAACCGAGGATAGCGAAGACTTCAGCCTGAAACACGGTCGCAAGCTCCCCCAAACAGGCGTATTTGCCTTTTGGTGGCCTGCCTCCGTAGATTCCGGCTCCCGCACGGTTGTCTTTCCTTGATCCATCCGTGAACCAAACTATGTCGCTAGGGCGGACATCGATTGGATTTTTCCTTTCCCAGTCCTCCCTGGAAGGTATAAAAACCTGGTACTGCTTCGAAAAGCTATACACCTTGATCATGGCATCTGATGGCATGGCCATGATAGGTGATTCACTGAGAGACTGTTCCAGCTGTCGAAATGGGGTGGAGACCCAATTCGTCCCACCCGCCGTCCTGGCCCTGAGAGCCACCTTTTTGGCCTCCATCTGAACAAGCAGAGGAAGCGGAGTTAAGTTGATCAGGGCCTCGAGGGAAGCGGTGGGTGTTGACGAGAGTGCACCCGTGATTATTAGACATGCCAGTCTCTGTACGCTGTTTAGTCTTTTGTGACAGTTTACTTGTTCAGCCTTTTTATGCCACACTGCGCAGCCATATGTGGTAATCGGTCTCACTACGGCTGTATATAGCCATAGCATTGCCTTCGGCCGAATACCCCATTTAGAGCTGACAAGCTTCCAACAGGAACCCAGAGCACATCTAGCCTTTTTCGTAATATACTCGATGTGCTTATTCCAAGTGAGTCCTTTGTCTAGGATTACTCCTAGATATTTGACATCACCCGCAAACTTAATAGTTTTCCCAAAGAGTGTTGGGGGTCTTAGTCCCTCCAACTTCCTCTTTTTGGTGAAAGGTATCAAGACCGTCTTATCAGCATTTACTGTTAGCTTGACCCTTTGGCACCAATTCTCGACGACTCTTAGTGCTGACTGCATCAACCCAGCGACCACCGATGCGCATTTTCCCACCACCATAATCGCCAGGTCGTCAGCGTACCCTTGAGCGTAGTAACCTATGAGGTTCAGTTCCCTTAGTAGCTCATCCACTACCAGGGACCATTCCAGGGGTGACAGCACACCTCCTTGTGGGCAACCTTGTGTCAGCCTGATTTTGAGTGTCAGGTCCATAATAGTCGATGAGGCTACCCTATTGTCGAGCGTGGCTTTGATCCATTTCCTAGTTGTTGGATCTATATTCTTTGAAGCCAGGCCATTTGTGATAGAGCCGGTTGAAGTGTTGTCGAATGCGCCTTCAATATCGAGAAAGACACATAACGCAATCTCTTTATCTTCAATTGCTCTATCAATCCGATCTACCAAGTCCATTAGGGCCGTCTCGGTAGATTTGCCTTTTTGGTAGGCATGTTGTCTTTCATGCAGCGGCATTTTAGTGAGATAGGTGTCCCTTATGTGTAGGTTGACCACCTTCTCCATTGTTTTAAGCATGAAAGAAGTGAGGCTAATTGGTCTGTATGACTTTGGTAGAGCTTTGTCTCTGTCCCCACTTTTGGGTATGTAGGACACCCTTACCTTTGTCCATGCCAATGGGATGTAGCCCCACGCAAAACTTGCTCTGAATATTTTCAGTAGCATAGGAAGGATAATGTCCTTGCCCTGCTGTAGGAGGGCCGGAAATATATTATCCTCGCCGCCGGTCTTGTAAGGCTTGAAACTGTCAATTGCCCAAGTGACTCGGTCAGGCTTAAAGATCACGGAAGCTCTTCTCCAATCGTCAACTGATGGTCTCGTTTTAATAATCGTATGAGAGAAGGCTTCGTGATTTTCGAGATGGATACTGTTGGGGAAGTGAACGTCGGCTAGTAATCTTAGCGTTTCTTCCGCCGTTTTAGTGTAAGTACCATCTGGCCTTTTCAGAGTGCTGGGATGAGAGCTAGGGGCCTTAGATATGACTTTATATAGTCTGGAGGTTTGCGAGGTGTTATTCACTTCCTCACAGAACCTTGCCCAAGAGCGTCTTTTGGCCTTCCTTAGCTCCCTATTAAACGTCGTCAGGGCGGTTCTGTATGCGTCCCAGTTCCCGTCTCTTTTGGCTCTGTTAAACAGAGCTCGAGTCTCTTTCCTGAGTTGCGCCAGAGTACCATTCCACCAAGGTACATTACGTTTATTTGACGTTTTCTTAACAGGACAGCTTCTGAGGTAAGCATCATTCAAGCTATGCTCCAGCTCTCCCACCGTTAGTTCCAGTTGTTCTACGGTCTTGACAGCTTTGTTGACTGCTGCGAGGTTTAACTGCAATTCCTCTCTGAATACACTCCAGTTTGTGGCCTTAGGATTCCTATAAGTTACCTCTTTCCCAGGCATACTGTCATGTATATCAAACCTAATGTAACAGTGATCGGACAGTGAGTTATCGTCCGATACATGCCAGTTACAGGCGCGATGTCGTATAGGGCCTGTGCATACTGTTATGTCAAGGACCTCCTGTCTCAGTGGGTTGATAAACGTTGGTTTAGTACCCTGATTCAAAGTGTGGAGGTTATTAGTAAGTAAGAAGTCAAATAGTTTCTCACCTCTGAAGTTTACGTCGGTGCTGCCCCAACTTGTATGATGTGAGTTGCAATCACTTCCCAGGATAAGTTGGATGCGCTGATTCTCGACGTAGTCTATTATCGGTGATAGCTGCGTAGTGGGGTCTTGAGTGTCTCCAGGTAGATAGGCGGAGCAAACCATCAGTTTGCCTGCAGTCCCTCCGGGCTCCTCAATATACGCAGCTACAGTGTCATCTGTACACAGGCAAGAGACACACAAAAATTTCATCCTCTTGCTGAAGAGGATGCAGGATCTGGGCCTCTGGCCATGCTGAAAATAAAGTACGTTACCTGCCAGTCCAAGGCCCATCACCGTGTTCCCGTTGACCCACGGTTCTTGGATTAAAGCAATGTCGAGCGCCTCCCGGATGAACTTCTGACAGAGTACATCTGTGGCAGCCTTCGCGTGTCGTAAGTTGACTTGTATTACTTTAATCATTTTTTTTTTTTTTTTTTTTTTTTTTTTTTTTTTTTTTTTTTTGTGTAGTGTTACTGTGAAGTGTAGCTGTAGAGTGTTAAAGTGAGTATATGTGGATGGATGTGTGTGTGTGTTTAGTCTGTGTGGTGCAGGTTAGGTAGTCGGAGCAGGGGGTTTCGCGCCACTTTGCGACTTGAGTGCTCCTGCGCTAATGAGGGCAGCTGTGCTGGCTTCCTCACAGCGCAGGCGCCCCCAGAGCCACCACGTCCGCGTCCGCGTCCACCACGGGACTGTCCAGGCCTACCCCTACTCGCAGTTGCCACTTTCAAGGGAACTTGAGGTCTGGGATTGGTCTGAGCAGCCGGGCGTCCGCCTCCCCTGCTGGTGTGCACGTGCAAGTTTTGTGCTTGCACGTGTAGGGTGTTGGGCTGAGCAGTAACAGTGGCAGATAATGTGCCGCTGCTGCTAGCTTGGGGCGGCGCCGTGCCTCTATAGCCTATAGGCTTAATAAGAGGTGCTGGCCGCCATCCTTTATGTGAGGTGTGGGGCTGGGAAGTTGAGCCCAGCAGAGGTGTTGCCGTCACTTCGTCAGACCCTACAGGGTTTGACAGGAGTGCCGGTTTTGGTCCCTTCAAGCGAAGCTGAACCCGGTTAAACCCGAAGTAGAGCTGAAAATCCCGCTCGGAAAGTAGCTTGACCGCAGATTCGTCGAAGGAAAAGGTAAAAGTTTGACCCTTTCCATCGGCTTTCCTGCTGACCACTTTCCAAAGCCGGATTCCCATACCTCCATTCTGCGAGGTCAGTCGCTTGATGATTCCTACCTCGTCCACCTCTAGGTCAGGAACCCACGCCGTAGCGTAACGGGGCTTAGGCAGCTCCGCCTCGTCAACGACGCGGAGGGCTGCTCCATCCCAGGGATGGATCATGTCTATCAGCCGCGCCAGCCACTGCTTGGAGGCAGCGTCGACGCAGGTGAAGACAAGTCCACCCGATCTGTGGACGCATCCTATTAGCTTAGGTCCCTCTCCCTCCGGTTGATCGTCGATGACTCGAAGAATGCATTTCTTCAACCCCTCGGCGTTCTCCTGTGAGAGAGGTCCCCCAGCATCGAGGATGCCCACACGAATGGCACTCGCCGCCTCACTGAAACTCGGCTTGGGCGCCTGAGCACTGGTGTGCTTGGCTGCCTTCGTCGGTCTTTCCTGTGAGTTGGCGGTGTCAGAGAGCTGCCGTTTGGAGCTCGAACGCTTCTCCAACTCCTCGGCATACTCTTGTTTGTTTGTTTGTTAACATAAACTTTGTTTGTTTGTTTGTTTAATTGTAATGAACAGGCTCAAAAACTACTGGACCGATTTTAAAAATTCTTTCACTATTCGAAAGCTACATTATTTACGAGTAACATAGGCTACTTTTTATTTTGGAGAATATAGGGTTCCGTAAGATATTTCAGTTTTTCGGAAACAACCAGAAAATTTACTTATTTTGCATACGCTGCCTAAACTATAAAAGATAGAACTATACAATGTTCTAAGTAAATGTAGATCTTATAAATATCTACAAAAATGTCCGCGACACAATATACCTATCTATGTCAAGTGAGGCACAAAAACCATTTTTTTATTTAAAAATCTTGATTTAAACGCATTTATTTTACTCATGCTAATGATCCTTATCAAAATAAATAATTTCATCACTAAGTACAGATTATGAATATTATATTTGCTTTTTGAATGATTAAAATTGGACGTTTGGTTTAGAAGTTATGGCGAAATTAAAATATTGCGATTTACGCCCGTTTCGAAGTGGGCGCTACCAATGCCACAGAATAGATAATAGTACAAGTACCAATGCAGGTTGCTTATTCAATTAAATACTTTAAATACAGCAAAATGCTTATTCAATTAAATACTTTAAATACATTATTGATTATAGCCCTTTACAGCATAATTATTACGATTTTAATTTTAAATGAATATTTTCGAAGATAGGTATTACAGATTTAAAAATTGCGGGACGTAAGTAGCTTTTGCGGCAGTACCGACCAATGCGGGCCACGGGTAGTTATGAATATAAATTATTTAAAATCAAACTACTGAATCGATTTTAAGCATTTTTTCAGTGACTTAGGCCATAATTTATTTTATACCCGTGCGAAGCCGAGGCGGGTCGCTAGTTATTATATAAGTTCGAAATTTACAACTTAATCATTATGAAAAAACTGAGATCAAAATGCTGTTTCAGGTACCCTGTTCGCGATGAGTTTATTCGCAAAGAAACTCAAAATGGACGATTCCTCCCTGGGGATCATTGCAACGCTAAGCAGAATATTGGGAGCTCTTGTGTGGGCTTTGGCGAGGAACGACTTGGAAATCTATTTAGGTAGTATGACTACTAAGTGTAAGTGTGGCCTGTGGGCTCCGTGCGAGTTACTTAGTACTTACGCCGGTTGTTCTCGCCGGGTTAGTTCCCGAACCGGTGACACCATGTAGACTTTTGAAAATATTTATTTTAAATTTATTCAGAAATAAAACAATTTAGATTTGATTTTGAGTATGTAGCTGTATAATATTACAAGGATAAAGCCAAGGTATTTTACTGAGCTTTAGGTTGGGTTGCACCAACTAACTATAACTGTACTTAACTTTAACTATAACTACAGTGCAAAATGTCAAATCTTTGGTTAAAGTTAAATATGACGTCCAAGGACACCTCCGCCAATACGTATATCTGATATGTTTTACAGTGTTATATTTTTTCTGACGATTTTTACGGATAATTCAATTTTTATACCCTCAATCCCGTTACCTGTAGCCTCAATAAAAAAATAAACGCATCAGACATCTGTGAATTTCTCCAGTTAAAGTTAAGGTTAAAGTTAAAGCTAAAGGACGCCATATTTAACTCATAACTTTAACTTTAACCACGCCTCTGGTGCAACCCAACCTTAGTGTTGTGAATATTGTGGAGTTAGGGTGTATGATGTTAAAAGTTTCACTTTATTTTGAACCAAAAGTTGCAATAAATTTGCGACATTGTTTGAATACAGTTTTAACAGTTTATCATCCCAACTCGCATAGCTGGGCACCGTTAATCAAATAGTTAACTTCGTTAATCGTTAATCCGTTAAAAAAAATGTTAGCTTCGTTAAACGTTAAAGCGTTGCATTTTCCTTCAGTCCTTCAGTCTCCTTCAGTCCGAAATGTGTGCCTTACGCTCTGGAGTAAAGGTTGAATTTGTTACTTATATTCAATTTTGTGGTACTTGAAATATTATGTATTTTGAAACAACATTAAGTATATTTTTTTATATTAAAATCGCTTTGAAATATACCAAATAAATAAGGACATAACGTGATGACTGATGATATTTTATGGTGTTGTGTGTATATTGTATCCATATACAACCATGTGAGTTGTGACATTGGTGACCCTGTCATGGTAGTGATGATGATGATGATGAATGTAATTTGCATAGTAGCATATGCTTTCAGTTCTTAAAACAACGCCTAAACTCCCAAACTTGTATCTATAAGGAATCCGGAGTTCTCTTAGTATCTTCGGAACCATAGTATACCTTGGTGCAAAATCTTGCGTTTTGGTAGCATATGCTTAGGATACTTCTCATAAAATCAAAATCACCATAAGTTTCCATATAAATTTTGAGGAGTTCCCTCGATTACTCATCAATCCTCAATCATCAGATCACCACTTTTATGAAAATGGGACCAAATTGGAGTGAAACCTAATATAACAAAACAAAAATTTTGAAAATCGGTTCACAAACGGCGGAGTCGTGGTCGAACATACAAAAATAAAAAAAAATTAAAAAAAATATCCACAGCCGAATATACAACCTCCTCGTTTTTTGGAAGTCGGTTAAAAATTCAGCAAGATATTATGACAATTCAAATATCTCATAAAAAAGACCTGCCCGAAACGCTCCATACAAATTGCTACGAAAGTATGACGTCAGTCTTTCGTAGTTTGTACGCATCGGGAGACAATTTTGATCGACAGGTATATTAAATATTGCGTTTATGAAAGTGGTTTCATAACAAAAGTTGCTTTTAATTGCATAAGTTATCGAATTGTATACAAATATTAAGAAATTTAATTGAAAAAAAATTCGACTTGAATATCCAACTTTGAAGGCGCATAACAAAAAAAAATACAAATGCTATCAAGCTGAAATTTTGGGAACACTTATTTTTTACCGTGACTTCTTTATTTTATTAACAAAATTCGCTAATCTTTGACCTTGTCATCATCCCTATTATATTATCATTGTGTTAGTGTACATATACAAAACCTGTTGGTTTAGGTTCTGGAAGTTAACAGGTTAGGGACAAAACAAAATAATTTTATAATTATTGTATTCTACCCGACTAAATTACACTGCACTCTTCTTTCAACATGCAAATATGATTTATAATAACATTAAACAAATTACTATTAACTCTATTAGCACCGGCGCTGTGTAATGATATGATAAAACGAAACAAATCTTTTCTCACTCGCACGCGCCTGAAAATGTATCTAGTATTGTTTTTGTTTCACTCGCTGTTTTGCCGTGCCGCGGCCGGCGCCGCGTTGCCCACCCGCCCGGCACTTGTCGTTTCATACTATTACTGTCTGAACCTGAGAATGCCGCGTCCTGCTCTAACAACGTCATTTCACGTTTATTAGAGTAGGACGCAACATTCTCGTACAGGGGCGGATCTTGAATTTGTGGGGCCCTGGGCTAATACTGCTTAGGGGCCCTACCTAATTACTCAAATAATTGCCATTTTGACAAGAAACTGTTTTCTGTAGTGCTGTAGGTATATCTATATTAGGTATATATTAGCTGTTGCCCGCGACTTCGTCCGCGTTAGCATAGTAGATCGCATCCCAAGTACTTATTATATTTTATTGTACAAAAATATCCAATATACAGAATTGACTTTCCTACGATTTTATTATATATAGATGTTCCGCGCGTAATCGCGCTTCTCTTGCGTAATTTAGGAATTTCACGCAACCGTACATTTTGCAGCAAAAAATAGCCTATGTCCCTTCACGTGGTCTATTCTTCATGTTTGCCAAATAACATAAAAATTGTTCCAGTAGTTCATAAGATAATAAGAAATTCCATATAATTTCCCCCGTTTTTTTCCACATTTTTATCTATTTCTTCGCTCTTATTAGTCATAGCGTGATAAAATATAGCCTATAGCCTTCCTCGATAAATGGGCTATCTAACACTGAATTTTTTTTTTAATTGGACCTAGGACCTAGTTCCTGAGATAAGCGCGTTCAAATAAGCCCTTTCATATAATTTCTCACGTTTTTTCCACATTTTTCTCTATTTCTTAGTTTCTATTAGTCTTAGCGTGATAAAATATAGCTTATAGCCTACCCCGATAAATGGGCTATCTAACATTGAAAGAATTTTTCAAATCGGATAAGTAGTTCCTGAGATTAGCGCGTTCATATAAGCCCTCTCATATAATTTCCCCCGTTTTTTCCACATTTTCCTCTATTTCTTCGCTCCTATTAGTCTTAGCGTGATAAAATATAGCCTACAGCCTACCTCAATAAATGAGCTATCTAACATTGAAAGAATTTATCAAATCGGATTAGTAGTTCCTGAGATTAGCACGTTCAAATAGGCCCTTTCATATAATTTCCCCCGTTTTTTCCACATTTTCCTCTATTTGTTCACTCTTATTAGTCTTAGCGGGATAAAAAATAGCTTATAACCTTCTTTGACTAATGGGCTATATAACACTGAAAGAATTTTTCAAATCGGACCAGTAGTTCCTGAGATTAGCGTGTTCAAATAAGCCCTTTCAAATAATTTCCCCCCGTTTTTTCCACATTTTCCTCTATTTCTTCGCTCCTATTATACTTAGCGTGATAAAATATAGCCTATAGCCTTTCTCGATAAATGGGCTATCCAACAGTAAAATAATTTTTCAAATCGGACCAGTAGTTCCTGAGATTAGCGCGTTCAAACAAACAAACAAACTCTTCCCAATTATAATATTATAGTACTCGTATAGATTAAAATATTAGTATAGATTACGAGTAATATTATAAAGCGGAAGAGTGTGTTAGTTTGTTTTCTTGTTTGTTTGAACGCGCTAATCTCAGGAACTACTGGTTCAATTTGAAAAATTATTTCAGTCTTAGATAGCTCATTTATCGAGGAAGGCTACAGGCTATATCTTATTACGCTCCGACTAATAAAAGCGAAGAAAGAGAGGAAAATGTTGAAAAAACGGGAGGAAATTATTTGAAAGGGCTTATTTGAACGCGCTAATCTCAGGAACTACTGGTCCGATTTGAAAAATTCTTTTACTGTTGGAAAGCCCATTTATCGAGAAAGGCTATAGGCTATATTTTATCACGCTAAGTATAATAGGAGCGAAGAAATAGAGGAAAATGTGGAAAAAACGGGGGGAAATTATTTGAAAGGGCTTATTTGAACACGCTAATCTCAGAAACTACTGGTCCGATTTGAAAAATTCTTTCAGTGTTAGATATTCCATTTATTGCAAAAGCCTATAAGCTATATTTAATAATAATAATAATAATAATAATAATTTTATTCAAACATAAATACTGCACACACTAAAGCAAAAAAAAAAAAGCAAACAATAAACCAAAAGAAAAAATAAGTAAAACAAACAACAAACTACAAAAAAAATATGGCATCATTAGGCAGTGCATTGTATAATGCCGAAAAGGATACCCACTCAGGTGTATTACCACGGCGCAGAACACTGCACCGCGGTACCTGATCTTCCGTGGTTCCTATACATATTACGCCTGACGCACGACAGATTCAACATAAATAATAATAATAATAATATATAATAACACTATACATAATATAATAATACAATAAAATAATAAAACATCATTTAGAATACTTAAATAAGAGTACGGTAGCTGTTATATACGATACGGCACGGCATAACACCCGCACCTGTGACGCAACGACATTCCAGCTTCAGGAGATAAGTGCCTATTTCCCGCGCTTCAGTGCCTGAAACGAAGTTGTACGGGGAACACGCGCAGGTGTGCGCTCGCGCCGACCGCCTGTGACCTACATATTTTTTTTTTTTTTTTTTTTTTTCGAAAGGGTCTAAGCTACTGGTCTGGTTAAGACCATGGTAGTTTAATCGTGGCTATAACTAGTCTGTTGCTAGTTGGTTTGGAAATAAACAATGAGGGGGGCCTGGCCCCCTCCCCTAAAGTCACACGTGTGACATTCTAGACGGGCAATATTGGGGAGAGCTACGAAAATAAGCTATTTTTATCTGACGTGGGGACACGGGTCCCCCCTGCTCTTAAGGGGTCCGACCCCTTACTCACTCTCAGACGAGTGAGGCTGCTCGCGCGCGGTAGCACAAACTAGCTGCGTACGAGTTATCGCGGTAGATGAGCTCAAGTTGAGCTAAATTAGCTGTTGAGCTTATGTTATTGCTTAAAAGAGGGCCGTCCCTCTCCCCTTCCGAGTCCGGTTGGGGTGACATACGCGTGTATGTTCTAATGTCAAAGTAATTGGTAGAGCTCTCTACGACAATGTCGCGGTCGCGGTCATGATTTAGGTGTGTTCCTATACTATCCGCATGCGAACTCGACCTACATAATTATGTAGGTCAAGTTCATAGCAACTACCGAGTATAGTGCTATCAATAAATAATTAAATATATACATATAAGACAAAGGGACTATTATGAAATTTAATACTTATAGTACGGATTATACTGTAAAAAGAGTATGGTAAGTGTATATTACATCAATATATTATATATTATTAGTGACATGAAATATACTACTTTATTTATTCTGTTTACTCTGTTTATATAAATAATAGAACTATTAGTGTACATTCAGTCAACATTTTCAATTCCTTTCAGGGACCGAAAGTTATGTGAACCCATTCTCAGTAACCAGCAACAACATAAAATATAAGTATATTATTTTGATGCCAAATTTTAAGCCGGTACACGGTACACCTGGCAAGCATCTTCGAACTTCCTATATCTCTATTTTGTTACGCTACAAAGGAGGAGCGAAGAAATAGAGGGAAATGTGGAAAAAACGGGGGAAATTATTTGAAAGGGCTCATCTCACGACCTACTGGAGGAATTTTTCTGTTATTCGGCCCACGTAAATTAGATATTTCACAGACAAATTTGTCCACAAAAAATAGCATATGATCCTTCACGTGGTCTACTTCTTATCTGTGCCAAATAACAGAAAAATTGCTGCTCCAGTAGTTCGTGAGATAAGCCCATACAAATAATTTCCCCCGTCTTTCCATAATTTTCTCTATTTCTTACCTCCTATTAGTCTTAGATTAATAAAATATAGCTTATAACCTTCCTCGATAAATGGCCTATCCAACACTGGAAGGATTTTTCAAATCGGACCAGTAGTTCCTGAGATTAGCGCGTTCAAATAAGCCCTGTCAAATAATTTATCCCCGTTTTTTTCTACATTTACCTCTATTTCTTCGCTCCTATTAGTCTTAGCGTGATAAAATATAGCCTATAGCCTTCCTCGATAAATGGGCTATCTAAGACTGAAAGAATTTTTCAAATCGGACCAGTAGTTCCTGAGATAAGCACTTTCAAACAAACAAGAAAACAAACTTACACACTCTTCCGCTTTATAATATTAATCTATACTAATATTATAATTGGGAAGAGTTTGTTTGTTTGTTTAAACGCGCTAATCTCAGGAACTACTGGTCCGATTTGAAAGATTCTTTTACTGTTGGATAGCCCATTTATGGAGGAAGGCTATAGGCTATATTTTATCACGTTAAGACTATTAGCACAGAATAGATAATAGTACAAGTACAGAAGTCTCACTGCTTTGATGTTCACAAATGCCGCTGATTTATGTGCCTACATAAGTATTATTAACAACGGACCGCATGCGAGCAGCCGACATTGAGCTCTCTGGCGCCGCGCGAAGGTCGACTTTATTTCACACCTTGTCACGTGTGTTGTTGACTATAAATGATTTTCTTTTGATGTAGGTAATTAGGTATGTATTATATTATTATGTATAATGTAAGTATATGCAGCTACCACCTACCACCTATTTTAAATAAGCATATTTATTATAATTAATTATTAATTATAAAACATTTGTGTGTATATTTAATAATATTATTATTGTCATAGATTTAGGTGCCATGACAGTAGATAATATATAAATTTGCCTTTTTTTTCATTGTCCCAACAATCGGCTGCAATGCAGTATTTTTTTTGATAAATTTTGTCAATTAAAATATGACACTGCGTAAGAGACGCGCGCGTGCGCCACGAGTCAGTTCGCGGCAACCATTGAATCGTCCCGACGTCGGAGAGTCTCGTATGTACTTGTAGCTCGGCGGCGGAACGGCGGAGTGACACCCCCCTGCTAATAGTCGCGAAGAAATAGAGGAAAGTATGGAAAAAACGGTGGAAATTATTTGAAAGGGCTTATTTGAAAGCGCTAATCTCAGGAATTACTGGTCCGATTTGAAAAATTCTTTCAGTGTTAGATAGTTCATTTATCGAGAAAGGCTATAGGCAATATTTTATTATACTAAGACTAATAGGAGCAAAGAAATAGAGGAAAATGTGGAAAAAAAAGGGGGAAATTATTTGAAAGGGCTTATCTCACGAACTACTGGAGCAATTTTTCTGTTATTTCGCACAGATAAGAAGTAGACCACGTGAAAGGATCATAGGCTATTTTTTGTGGACTAATTTGTCTGCGAAATACCTAATTTACGCTGGCGAAGCCGCGCGGAACGTTATATTTCGCGTGGTCACGACATCACGCGTAAACGGCTGGACCCATTTTGCTGAAATTTGGTATAAAGATACTTTGAGTCCCGAAAAAGAACATAGGATACATTTTGTCCCGGAAAAATGTATGGTTATTGCACAATATACTTTTATGATTTGCGCGTAAACTATTCAATCTATTTTGATGGAGTTTGGTATGGAGATTGGAGATACTTTGAGTCTCGAGAAAGGACAAGGAATACTAATTTTGTCCCGGAAAATGTACGGTTCCCGCACAATAAACTTTTATGATTATCGCCTAAACTATTCAAACTAACTTGATGAAATTTGGTATGGCAATACTTTCAGTCTCGGGAAAGGGCAAGGGATACTTTTTGTCTCGGAAAATATACGGTTCCCACTTCCCACACAATAAACTTTTATGATTCTCGCCTAAACTATTTGATTTATTTTGATGAAATTTGACATGGAAATTGGAGATACTAATTTGAATCTGGGACAAGGAATGTTTTTTGTCCCGGAAAAAATTGCGGTTCCCACAGAATATACTTTTCTGATTTGCGCGTAAACGATTCAATCGATGTACGGGAACAACTGCAGCTATAAAGTCCACGCGGACGAAGTCGCCTAGTTCTAGATAATTATTGTTATTGACAATATCGTCTACTGGTTTCAGTTCGGTTGGGGGCCCTCTGTATTCGCGGGGCCCTGGGCTGCAGCCCAAAAAGCCATATAGTAGATCCGCCCCTGTTCTCGTACGATTGTTTGAGTCTCAAAATTGTTTCGTGGTACGGGTCCTGTTTTCGCGCTGCGCCGCGGTGCCGTGCGGTGAATAGTAGGCATTGGATTAACGATTAACGGACTTCTGCATATTAACGGAAGTTAACGAGTCGGTTAATATTTTTAAAAGTTAACTTAAAAGTTAATCCGTTAATCAAAACTGTTAACTTCGTTAATTAACGATTAACGGATTAACGAGTTAATGCCCAGCTATGCCAACTCGTATGACCTAACAACCCAAGTAACCGCGACTGAAACTCCATAGTTTCTGATCGTTCTTAACTCTATAAATATAGGGTCACACACAGACATTTTATAGAATGACGAGAGTCTGTCATTTTAAATTTTCAGCTCCCGTGGCGGAATTTTTCGACGGTATGATGATTATTGCACTCCGAGCTATGGCATCTAAATTTGTAACCAGCCAGGAATTGGGTAAGATTTTTGTTAC
Organism: Aricia agestis; assembly: GCF_905147365.1. Lineage (NCBI taxonomy): Eukaryota > Metazoa > Arthropoda > Insecta > Lepidoptera > Lycaenidae > Aricia > Aricia agestis. The sequence goes on from NC_056415.1 coordinate 16,107,772, forward strand.
TATATTAACTTTATCTTGGACTTTTATGTCCATGAATGGTGTGGATTTTATACTTTGGGATCCGGAAAAGAATTTAACACAGTTTTTAATACTGTAAAAACAACGGTTTTACGATTTCAGTGCGGGCGAGTTGCGATCTAGTTGTAAATGATATAATAGACGTGGGAGAGCCATGCTTCGGCACGAATGGGCCGGCTCGACCAGAGAAATACCACGTTCTCACAGAAAACCGGCGTGAAATTTCGCCGAGTGAGTGAGTTTACCGGAGGTCCAATCCCCTACCCTATTCCCTTCCCTACCCTCCCCTATTCCCTTCCCTACCCTCCCCTATTCCCTTCCCTCCCCTATTTCCTTCCCTTCCCTTCCCTACCCTCCCCTATTTCCTTCCCTTCCCTACCCTCCCGTATTACCCTATTCCCTCTTAAAAGACCGGCAACGCACCTGCAGCTCTTCCGATGCTGCGAGTGTCCATGGGCGACGGAAGTTGCTTTCCATCAGGTGACCCGTATGCTCGTTTGCCCCCTTATTTCATAAAAAAAAAGTACCTGGATGACCGAGCTTTGCTCGGTATAGCAAACTGTTACTTGTGTTACTTAATAACGCCATCTGCTGGTCGTTAAAACAATTAGTTGCTCTCATAATAGTATTATTATTCGCCAATAGATGTCAGGAAGAGTCATATTTTTCAGTTTATCGATTATCGATAAAACACGAATAAAAAGACATTTTCTGAAAATGATTCCTAGCTAGATCGATTTATCGCCCCCGAAACCCCCTATACTAAATTTCATGAAAATCGTAAAATCGTTGGAGCCGATTCCGAGATTCCAATTATATATATATACTAGCTGTTGCCCGCGACTTCGTCCGCGTGGACTTCAGTTTATAGCGCGCGATGTTTACAAAATTGGTGTCAAAAGCTTTTATAAAAAAACCCTGGTACCCATTAAATCAATACAGCTGTGCAGTGTGCAAATAATAAGTACTTCATTTTTGTATGTTAAACTTTATATATTATGCCAAATTTTAAAGCTTATTTAGCCCCCCAATTACACAACTTTACCCATAAACTATTTATCATTGATAGGTTTAGCCCCAATTTCACCAACGTCTGTTAGTGTTAACAGCTTGTTAAAATATCCTGTCTTCTCTTTCATTCATATGAAAAACGAAATAGCTAACGTGATACTAATTCGAGCATTAACTTTAACAGTCGTTGGTGAAATTTGGTATTAAGGTTACGTCACTGCCTGCACAGATAAAGTACTGAGTTATTTAATACCGTAGAATAGATATAACAATCGAAAAAAATCGAGACTTAAATGTAAGATGATACCACCTCTTATAGAAAGACTTTTGAGCAAGCGTCAGTGCGATGTAGAAGACGCACGGCGCCATCTATTATGAATTTTTTGAACAAATTTACGACCCTTACAACCCTTTTTTCCAGTAAAAAAGTAGCCTATGTCCTTTCTCAGGCTTTAGACTATCAGTATACAAAATTTCATTACAATCGGTTCGGTAGTTTTGGCGTTTGGCGTGAAAGCGAGACTGACAGACAGAGATACTTTCGCATTCATAATATTAGTACAGATTATGTGCACACTGCACAGCTGTTTTTGGGTATTTTGATTAATTAAGAGGATTCCACACCGCCCTTTTTTCCATACAAACGTTGTCCCCTGTTTCCTCCCTGGATAATGCTAGTAGAGTTATATTTTTTTTCCTGAATATCTACGGCCACTAATACAATGTCCCTATGTTTTATTTTTTTTTTCATAATTTAATTATTAAATAAGATATGAACGTTCAAAAACCCAAAAAAATGGCCAGATTTTCCACTGTGTTCAAACGTCCAGAAAACAGATTTGGCTAGATTATACAAAAAAAGCAAAACATAGGAACACAGCTCAAGCCTTTTTTTAATCTTTAATGAAAAAAGTACTTAAATCGGTTAAGTTTTGGAGAAGGAATCAGGGGACAACGAATCGTTGATTTTCTGGATTTTCTGCAGTTGTCTCTATCGCGTTCTGCGGTATAGGCTTGAGGTAAGGGAGACAGCTATAGATATTACACGTACTTTTTTTTCATTTCTCTAGCCGCTGTTGTATCCTCTTAAGGGCCGCGCTACACCGGAATGGCAGCGGCGAGGCGAGCACTTTCAGCGCTGCCATTCCGGTGTAGCGCGCTGCGCGGCTCTAAGAGGGGTACCACTTACCAGGGTTTTAAAAAGTTTTTAAATTTGACACAAATTTTGTTGACACCGCGCGCTATAAACTAAAGTCCACGCGGACGAAGTCGCGGGCATACTTAGATATACTATATATAGGCGGAGATACTTTCGCAGTATATTTCGCAGTATTTATAAGTCGCGGGCAACAGCTAGTTATGAATAAAAACAATCATATATAATAAAGTAGGTATGATTAGTTCTGTTATAATAATGAAGTAAAAAAATAAAGCGCCATCTGTTTTCATATATTAGAATTAAAATGTTGATTGCATTAATATATTTTCTGGATGGAATATAGGCCAACACAACACACTCGAACTCCTTAGAAATGCAGTAGGAGTTCTATAAGATAAGATAGATTGATTATTATTATAGCAAGTGATAACATTATTAAACATAATATTCTAACGTATTAAAAACTATAAACAAAAACATAACAACTAATAAGTATGATTAGTTCTATGTTACAACGAAGTTAAAAAAAGCGCCATCTGTTGAATCGTATTAGAACTAAAATGTTCATTGCATCGCGTCGATATATTTCTGGATTTTTTATAATATTATACATAAAATATATTTAAGATTTTTGAAATATTATTTTAATACACATCCAAGACCCAGGAACATTGAAAACTTTTTGTTCCGCCTGCGGGACTCGAACCCAGGACCCCCGGGATGAGCGCTGGCCACGCGCAATGCGAAGTAATTTTCATCGATATTTTCATGGAAATAAGATATTTTCCCACATCAAAATGTAGCCTATGTCCTTTCTCAGACTCTAGAATAACTGTGTACAAAATTTCATTGCAATCGGTTCAGTAGTTTTGGCGTGAAAGCGAGACAGACAGACAGACAGACAGACAGACAGACAGACAGAGATACTTTCGCATTTATAATATTAGTATAGATATATATAAGAATTGCTCGTTTAAAGATATAAGATATGAATTGCCGCCATTGGTTTGTGGTGGTACTTGGTAGTGCCCGACAAAAACGGGAACCTCTTTCTCTTCTTCAGGCAAAGTGTTCTCTCTGTTCGGCGTGCTGGAGGTGGTAATGATGCTGGTGCTGTCGCCGGTGTACTCGCGCGTGTACATCGCGACCCTGGCCGTGCTGCCCGGCGCCGCGTACTTCATCACCGCGCTCGCCGGTCTACCCGCCGTCTTTATATTCATGTGAGTTTTTTTATAGACTAGGAGACGAGTAGTAGGTACCATCTTATGGCAAGCGATTGCCGCAATATCAAAGACTTTGTATAAGTGTGTTTAAAATAAAGAGACACAGAATTTCATAATAATATGAAACAAATTACATTTTGTATGAAGTTTTGCATCTCAATTCACTTCTGAATTTGTTTTAACAACATCTGATATCGCGCAATATTTATCACAGCACTGGGGGATACATCGCTCATCCAATACCATTTGCAATAAACTTTAATTTAAAATTGAGTGGACCGTATTATGGGAAATAGATAGAAAGGAAATAGCAGTTTATCTACACCAGGTTTGGTGATGGTCTTTTTAGGGTTCCGTACCCAAAGGGTGAAAACGGGACCCTATTCATGAGACTTCGATGTCTGTCTGTCCGTCTGTCTGTCCGTCTGTCTGTCCGTCTGTCTGTCCGTCTGTCTGTCTCCAGGCTGTATCTGAAGGACTGCTATAGCTAGAGTTCTGAAATTTTCACAGATTGTGTATATCTGTTGCAGCTATAACAACAAATACTAAAAACAAAATAAAATCAAAAAATCAAAATCAAAATTGTTTTATTTCTGAATAAATTTAAAATAAATGTTTTCAGAAATTTCAATTTTCACTGATCCCAAGACTTCGTGTCGTAGGGCTAGGGTGCCGCACATGCACACACACATACACACTTACTTGCACACAAACACACACACACATACATTATATTAATATAATTAATTAGCTAAGACAAAAATATTTTACATTTTATTAAAACCACAATACTGGGAGTTGACTAGCTTATTAAATAGTAACCATGTCAAGACCTTATTGTGTCGATAATAACGATGACGGTCTTCTAATTTTTAATGAAATAGTTTTTATTATAATGTTAAATACATAGCACTACAATTTGACAAACAATGTAATACCTGTTACTGGCCATACTAAGTGTCACATGTTTAGTGTTAAGCTCCAAATTGTAATACGCTGTTGGTATTCAATAAAGAAAATAAATAAATAAATAAAAAGAAAGTCCTACATGATGCCTACCACCGGTTCGGGAACTAACCCGGCGAGAAGAACCGGCGTAAGAAACTCGCACGGGGCCCACTTTTTTACCAAAAAAAGTGAGAAAAAAATTAATCTTTTAAAATAAAGTTTACAATTTTGTAACTAAATATTATATACAATATCCACATACATAATTGTAAGTCCTATAATAATGAAGAAGTAGCCTTGCAAGAAGCCATCCTACTCCCAAGGTGTGCCATCGTTTATGAAATCATTGACCTTATAATAGGCTTTGGCACACAAACGTTCTTTAACTACTTTTTTAAATTTATTAATGGAAAGATTTTGAACGTTTTCTGGGATTTTGTTGTAAAGGCGTATACATTGACCTTTAAAAGATTTACTGACTTTACTAAGTCTGATCACCGGCATATCTAGCTTGTGCTTATTTCTAGTATTCCTAGAGTGAATGTCACTTTTAACTTTAAATTTACTTATATTTTTTCTAACATATATTACATTATCCAAAATGTATTGAGAAGCAACAGTTAGAATACCAATTTCTTTAAATTTATCTCTCAGAGATTCTACAGCAGACATTTTATAAATAGAACGTATGGCTCGCTTCTGCAGCACAAATATTGTATTAATGTCGGCAGCGTTTCCCCATAAAAGGATTCCATATGACATCCTACTATGAAAATAACTAAAATATACTAATCGTGCCGTATCTTCGTCAGAAATTTCCCTAATTTTTCTGACTGCATATGCTGCAGAACTGAGCCTACCTGCAAGATTAACAATGTGAGGACCCCACTGTAATTTACTATCAAGTGTAATACCTAAGAATACAGTGTTGTCTACCAAATTCATCTTCTCATCATTTAATACTACATTGGTTTGGACTTGCCTAACATTGGGCAAAGTAAACTTTATACATTTTGTTTTACTAGAATTTAAAAGTAAGTTATTAACATTAAACCAATGTACTATTTTTGAGAGAGCACTGTTTACCTCGTCGTAGTTCGACTGTTGTCGCTTCACTTTAAAAATAAGTGAAGTGTCATCAGCAAAAAGCACTATCTCATTATTATTATCCTTAACTAGATAAGGTAAGTCATTTATATAGATGAGAAAAAGAAATGGGCCTAATATAGATCCCTGTGGGACACCTAATTCTATTTTGGTTCCTTTGGATAATATTTATATTTAAAGGGGCCTCCCATACAACAAACGTGATTTTTTTGGCCTTTTTGCTCGATATCAATAATGGCAACAGGTAGGCACTTGATATTTTCACAAAGGCCTTAATTATATGTCTACTTCAATATTTAAGAATAATATTAAAATAATATAAAAAATTAATAATAATCCCATACAAAAACACAATTTTTGGTCTATGTTTGCTCTATAACAGTAGGTGTTTCGTCTCGTAGGGAACGATATGGAATTTCCAAAAGAAACTTGAAAAAATGAATTTAGAAGATATAATCTGAATAATTACAATATTTAACTTGTGTTGAAGCGAAAGTCGCAGTTAAAAGTATGACAAAACAAAATAATTTTCTATCGTCAATTCTACAATAATTATTCACGTAAAAATATCTTAAATAATCAAACGCCTGATAGATAAAAATAGCAAACTAACTATCGGGCGTGAACAGTAGGTACGGAACCCTTCGTGCGCGAGTCCGACTCGCACTTGGCCGATTTTTTTCATTATTGGTAATGAAATTCGGGCTCATTCAGACGTGATCCATGGACAACGTAATAAAATGACGTAATTTGTGATGTTTCAGATGGTTCCATCGCGAGTACAAAAGAGAACTACGAGACGCAGCTCTGAGCCTGGATTGTACTGAGGAAGTAATAAAATGATGAAGATGATGATGATGATCTTAAATCTTGTTGTTCCCTAGTAATATCCATACTTATATTGAAAATGCGAAAGTTTGCCTGCCTGTCTGTCTGTTTACTGTTGCCTCTTCACGTCCTAACCGATAAACCGATTTTGCTATTTGGTATGGAGTATGGACACACTTTGAGTACCAGTAGTGCTAGCAGGGCGACCAGCGGAAATGCGAAAGTATGGACAAACTGTGGAAATAAACCTAAGGTGCCGTTCCGATCTTTTTTCGTTCCGAAAAATTCAATTAAAATGCCACTTTACGACAGACTATATAGTCAGAAACTGTGGAGATAAACTTAAGGTGCCGTTCCGATCTTTTTTAGTTCGGAATAATTCAATTAAAAAGCCACTTTATGACAGACTATAGTTCTAAAAATAGTTCTAAAAATTCAAATAATATCCTACATTATGACATATACTATAGTGTGTCATAAAGTGGCATTTTAATTGAATTTTTCGGAACGAAAAAAGATCGGAACGGCACCTTAGCTTTATTTCCACAGTTTGTCCATACTTTCGCATTTCCGCTGGTCGCCGTGCTAGCACTACTGGAAAGGACATAGGATACTTTTTATCGCGGAAAATGTAAAATAAAAATATCGCGCAACGGAGTTCGGGTGTCATCTAGTTACAAATAAGTATACTCAAGGCGAGGTAAAACCCCATTTTGTTATTTCTTGACACCCGATTTACCTAGTTCCAATATAATAATGAAATGTAAAAAAAATATGAAATATAGAGCACAATATTTAAAAGGATTTAAGCCATAAGTAAACATTTTAATAAAAAATAATACTTTCGCTGTAATTAATTTACAAACTCACCTCCGTCAAAACTCTTTGTCATCGAAATATAAGTACTTAAGTACTTATTAACAATAATAACTTACATTTTATTTTAATAAATTGTTAATGAATCTAGTTTAAAAAGGTCTGAACCGAACAATCTTTTTTCTTAATATTTATTTAGAAAGAGATTAAAAAAAAACATGAAAAATAGAGTCTTTTCTATAAACTACAATTTTATGCTAAGCTAGAATAATTAATCTTATTGCGATGCGTACACGCTTGGTCTTTGGTTGTGTGTAAGGTTATTGTTTTTGTCGAATTTACTTAAATTCGAATACAAAAATTCCTGTCTTTTGATATCGTATTGAAAGATTTAGGTTCTGAGAAAGTGAAGTACCATTTGAGTCTCACATGCCACATGTTAACATTGCTGTCAAGAAATTGTGTGAAGTATAATAAACGACTAATAATTCTTAAAACAAGGGTACACAATGTTACCAAAGCCATAAAACTATAATTTATTATGGGCTGCTTTTAGTTTAAATGGTCAGGTTCACATTTGGCATGGGAACGTTTTTTGTTCACCCTGCAGGCTTTAGTCTTTACACTTCTCTCCAGTGTTGCCGTTTTGGCATTTTTAATGCTAAATTTGGCATATTTTCACCTCATTTAGCATGTTAATTTTGAACTTAGCATTTTGCATTATTTTAGCATTTTTTCAACATTGTCTAGGGCAACACTTTAAAAATGGGGAATTCCTGACCCGACCCACCATCGTTCAGATTTTAATACCTAGGCACATTGATTTAATTTACACAAAAATTACAACTATGGAGAAAGTCGGCGTGGGTCGCTGAAGCCCGGAATCCGGATGGACGCAAGTCACCAAGTGGTCAACACATGTCGCCCGAATACCCGTTAGGTGTCGAGGCTTGGCCCTTGGGCAATCTCAATAGTCGATTGTTAATTGTTTATGTTTATTGTTTTGTTCAAACGTTCGTTCGCGGTTCGGTCAGTGACAGTCGACAGACACATGTCATGTCTATCCTTTGTCTTCCACACTCCAATGCAAAAGTGGAGAGAGTGTTTAGTCAAATGAATGTAGTGAAAACTAAACTGAGGAATCGGATGTCGTTGACGACACTTAACTCAATTATGTATGTCAGATATGGACTCCGAAGATCAGGCAAATGTTGCAATTCTTATAATATTCCTGACGACGTACTGAAACATATTAAAGGTATTAAAGAGCATGCAGCGACTGATGACAGTGGCCCATCAACGTCACAACAAGAACAAGACGAACAAGTTGATGACCTGCAAATATACTTCGAAATAAATGACTAAGATTTAGATTTTTGAGGTATTAATACTTTACCTTCAGGTATTTTTCAAAATAGTAGATACATATATTGTTTTTTAATTAATAAATACTTTAAATCAAATTTGCATTTTATTTAGCACTTTTTAAACTGTATTTAGCATTTTCTAGCATTTTTCGGGCGAAAAGTTAGCATTTTTCTAAAATATAAAACGGCAACACTGCTTCTCTCCTTTACTCCTCGGAGTATAGACGTGCCTTACCGAATGCGCTTAACCTAAATAAAGCGCAATATAAAAGTAAATTTCTTTTATTTAATCTATCCACGACCTCACAGTCTAAGTCAATAAGACTCAGTTTTGAATTGGGATAAGACCTCGCCTCGCCTTTTTTAAGTCTCACTAAAATTCGAGAACGACTGAAGTACTGAACCAATTTTGCTAATTTTAGTCTTGAAATATTCGTCGAAGTCCAGGGAAGGTTTTACAGTAGAAAATACGAATTTAGCGGGTCATCTATTATAATATTATTATTATTAATAAGTTACACAAGTACATAAGTCTAGATACACTAGGTAGTCTGCAATCTGCATCAGTTTAGCTTCTACTGACAAGCTCGATATGATCATCAACGGGCCTCTGGGCAATTTCGTACTTGGTAGCTATACAAGGCACGGGGCCGGCCGCCGGTGTGCCCACCACCTTATACTTCCGCAGTATCGAGCACAGACCTATTTTGATTATGTTCTGTGCGAACTTGTAACCTGAAAGAGGCAACTATAAATTAATATTAACGTTAATAAATACATTAGATACATTGTTTTTGTGTTATACTTACTTATTATATTATTGACAGTTGTTGTTAGTACACGTAAGTATATTTAAGTCGAACCAAAAGTCGAACAGATATCGATGTGGCAGAAAATATGAAAAGAGTCACAATATGTTAAATACAAAATATGATATGTTATTGTCTCATGCTAATGGACCACATTACACAGTATAGCAATATTAGATGTCATATTGCTATACTGTGACATTACTATAAGATCCAAATTTTTAAAAATCTATATTTAAGTAAAAAATTAATTTTAAATTTTATTTTAGACTCGTCGAGGACAGCTGAATCGATTTGGCTAAATTTTGTCTTAAAATATTTATGGAAGATCAGAGAAGGTTTATACCTAAAAAAAACACTCCCCTTGATTGATTTTTGAGGGAAGGTTTTAGGTTTATCTAATATATAAAATTCTCGTGTCACAATGTTAGATAGCGTACTTCTCCGAAACGGATTTTATATGCATATTCAGTGGGTCTGAAAATCGGCTACTGGGTTCTTTTTATATTGATAAGTGCATTTGTTGAATTATAAATAGTAAATTATTACAACTCGAGACTGACGGCGACCATTGTTTGTGCGACGGGATAGCGATGGACGTTGCCATGGTGACACGTATTTAGTCACTTCAATAAAATAATACGGGTGAAATACCTACTTTATATGGCAAAGAAACGTTTGCCGGGACAGCTAGTATTATATAAGTACTTATTATATTATAAAAATATTATATGAACCTTAGCTTTAGTTTAGGCTTCTTACAGACGTACGGAACTGTTTTTGCCGTCGCGTCGCGCGCGTCGACGCGTACCGTCAACAAGTGCCATTCGTCTGTAAGTAGCCTTACGGCCGTTCCCAATATTTGATCTAACTCTGGTTTTGCCCTACTAGAGATAGGAATAGCTCACATAAACATTAGAGACATATATTTTATGTCAATTGTGAGATATTCCTATCTCTAGTAGGGCAAAATCAGAGATAGATCAAATATTGGGAACGGCCGTTAGAGGAGTGATTTTCTTGGACCGCAGTTTAAAAAACATTGTTATTATGGTCCAAAACTTAGAAGTAAGTATCCAATCCAATCCAGTAATATATATGTCCATCTCTAGTCTATTCTCTAACTCATATTCTTCTCACTCACCGGGGCAACTCCGCGGTCCATAGCTGAAGGGTTTATAGGCAATATCCGGAACAGTCGCCAGTCGCTCCGGCAGGAACCGCTCCGGGTCGAAGTGATCTGCATCAGGACCCCAGTACTTCGGATCCCGGAGCACGCTGTATATTGCTATACCGATGCCCGCTCCAGCTGGTATCACTCTCCCGGATGCTGATTAAAATATAAATACAGCCTTCTTATTTCGGCACTAAGTACATATTAATATAGGCGAACGCGTTCAACGTTTAACTCAATTTATGGGACTCGTACACATCCTAAAGCATTATTACTTAGTTTTATTACACCTTGTATATCTCCAGAGTTCCCTGTGAACTTTTTTAAAACAAACTTTTTTTTCAACTTTTGTATCGGACAATAATTCGTGAATCATGACGCAAACTTTTTTAGATATGATATTGAATGTACTGTCACTTCTTGGTGGAAATTCATCTTCAATTAAATAAGTATACACTTTCCTTGCACTTATTCCGATTTTTTCGAAACCGGTCGTGTATTTCACAATTTTGTAATAAATATCTTAAAATAAAGTGGAATAAGTGCAAGGAAAGTGTATAATTATTTAATTGCAAACTTTTTTAACTTCATGGTAATAAGCAGACTAGCTAAAAGCCGAGCTTCGTGAGGGCTCGCGTTTTTACACCATAACTGACTGATGGCAACACATCTACATATAAATAAAAATTACTATATTAAAGCACAAATCAATAGGCGTGATAGTTTTTCCGTAAAGTGTACCACAAAATGTACAGGTTGTGGGATATACTAGGGCTCGCTTCGCTCACGCTGATAATGTTTTAGAATACTTTAAAATATGCAGTTTACTCACGTAGTTTTGTATCAGTATGCGCTTTCCGTAAAACGAAAGGTACGATTGAGAAAATCCGCAGCGATTCCTTTATAACCATATCCAGGTAGGGCGTCCTCGTCAAGTCCTCTTTCACAAATGATCGGTCTGAATCGCCGAAAACATTTTGTAGCCTAAATAAATGTTTAATTAATATACAATTTATGTACTTACAACTCGGGCGAATTAACATGACACCTGGTTCAATTGACGTTTCTCTTAAGTACTGAGTGCAAAAAAAGTTTTTTTATTTTAAGTTATTTCAAAAAAAAAATTACGTTACCGTAACTAGTTATTTTTATAGGGCTACACTAACCACAGTATTAACCAAGTACGAGTTGGACTCGCCCAAGGGTTCCCCAGCAGGAATACGAGGTTTATGGATGCGTCCGATAATTTGTATCTAGCTTCATATTAATATATTCCGTGAGTAGCTAATTCATACCACAGACGCACGGCAATGTTCAAACGTTAATACGAATAACAAAAACTTAACAAATTTAACGTTCAAACGTAACAACTAACAAATAACACAACAAAACTCAACAAAAATCCAAAAACAATAACCATTAACTACTAACAAATAACTCCGAAACGCAAACTCAATAACACACGTGTAACGGTAACAGATATTATGCTAACGCTACTGGACGCGTACGACGAGAGCGGGGTGCTGCGCGGGGAAGCGAGGGAGGGGTAAAATTTAAGCCAGGTGTCAAGTTAACTCGCCCGAGTTGTACAGTTAAAAAAAAATGCAGCGTAAAACTAGAATTGTTTTCTTTTTTTGCTTTAAATTATTTTCTCTTTGTTTTGGACCAATTTAAAACATATACGGTGGAAATAGTGCAAGAACATAGTGTTTTATTATTGTTAAACATCTACCAAGAACCAGTACCTATATAGTATTATCAATATTATAGTATAAATACTCACTCTTCGAATGCTTTGTCTTGTACGGACGGATACATAGCTAGAAGCTTCAAAGTAAAGAAAATGGCTAAGCCACACTCGTCCGATGCGGCGAACATGATCGCTATTTCCTCAGAAATCTCCTTTTTACTCAATTTACTGTTAATCAAATTATCAAACAAGCCAGGTTTTAATTTTTCGTTATCTCCGGCAACATTATCTGTGAAACATAGAAATAATAGGATACATTACTGCAAGGTTTTTACGCGAGAGACAGCACCAGCATAGACAGTAAACTAAGGGTGGGTTGCACCAACTTACTTTAACTAAAACTGTAACTTTAACTATAACTTAAACTACAATGCAAAATGTCAAATCTTAAAAATGGACGCCATAAAGACGCCATATTTAACTATAATCATAGAGCTCGACAAGGCTTTAAATAAAAAAAGTAACTAACGCTGTCATCATACAAAAACGCCATTTTTGACAGTTCTCCTTTACCAGCAGCGCCCCGCCCACGTTTTTATAAAGCCTTGTCGGACCAGCGACGTCTCCTGTCAAAATCTGTGGTCAAAGTTAAGCTTAAAGTTAAATTAGCCTTAACTATAACCATAACTTTGACCATAACTTTAACTTTAACCACGCCTCTGGTGCAACCCAACCTAAAAGTTTAGTTTGACGTTTGACAACGTTTGCTATGATTCGGCTACATGTCGGATTTCGGTCGGACAACTTAGGTGCTGTATGTGCTAATCTAGTAGGGCCCTCTGCTCCGACATTCGCGTAATATTCCCTAATAATAGTTTAATGTTAAGTAGGTCTTAAGTCATTCTTCATTAAAGCAGTTATCATTTCATCTTACTTTTCGTTTGTTGTGAAGTGAAGTTTGCCAATTTGTTTCTTCTCATTTCTTGTGCCTGCAACAAAGAAATATATTCTCTTATTCTCCTCATATTGTATAAAAAATATTTTTAATGTAGGCATTCTAGAAATATTATTCTTAAAAACACAAAGCAAACCACTGAGGTAGTAAGTACTGCGTACTACTTACTATGTCAGTGTTTTTGACAGTTCTTCTTCACCAACAGCGCCCCCGCCCACGTTCATTTAAAGCCTTGTCTGTAACTGTCACTATAACCACGCCTCTGGTGCAACCCACCCTAAAGGGTGAAGCCAAACGAGCGTAATTTGTGAGTTGTGAGTCGCAGAATTTCGGCTGGCAGAAATTCTACTGCATTCAGTTTCATACAAAAGTCTTGTTTGATTCACACGAGCGCAGTTTTGTGAGTCATGATTTGTATGAAAAGATATTTACGCGACCGAAATTCTGCGACTCACAAGTCAAAAATTACGCTCGTTTGGCTTCACCCTTTTATACATAAACAATTACACAGCTGCTTTGCATTATTTACTTAATTATATTATTATTATCTTTCAATACGTGGTTGATCACTGGTTGTATCATCGGAGAAATTTCTTCATAGGCATGCAGTCTACGTTGTATGGTCGGGTCAATTTGAATCGTGATCTATCGTCTGGATTTGAAATAACTTTTCCAAATTACGTAGATCCGCCATTTGCCTATTTCCAGCTGTTCGTTTCGTATACTTTTTTCGCTCTACGGTTTTTAAATACCTACGTAAAAATCTATCTTTTTTAAAAGAATTTGAATAAGTTTTTGAAATACAAGTAACAAGAGATTTATTTACCCTATACACGTATGTATGTAGTGAAGCCAACAGCTTGTCCATTTCTCTGTGGTTGCTGGACAGCCTGTGCAGCAAGTCTGTCTGCATCCACAGGCTGGTCCACCTCTGGACTACCAGTCGAAGGCACGACACGTAGTTGAAACACATCTGCACCGAGCTATATTCGTCTCTTAATTCTTCGATGTCTGCTGCTCCTGTTTAAAAGAGGATAATTCATAATCTGACGCTGACTCACTCACTGACGCCAGAAACCGGGAAAAGAGATATGAAACATAATAATATTATGGTGGTTTGACGTACGTATACAACTAAGGGTCAATTCAGACCGCAACGCGACGAGGTGCGGCGCGTCATAAATTTGTATGGATTTGACAGATTTCAATAATTACGTGATAGCCAATGATGAAATACTCAAACCAGATATGTTACTACCGCACGCGTTGTGAAGCTTCAAATACGGCCCAATTGGGTCGTCTGTTGTTTAGTCTGCATCGAGCACAGTCACGAACGTGCCGCGTCTTGTCTTACCTAAATAAATTGAAAATGACGTCGTGCGTGTTTCGAAAATGTACCAATTATGACTCGAAAGTAAACAAAACACATGGAATCTCTTACCACATGTCTTGATTGCAATAAATACCTCGATTATTTACATTTTCAATTATTTTTTCGAACAATCTGGAAAAATCGAATTTTTGTCATAACTCAGGCGAAGAAAGAGACAGCGATACGATTCGACGTTTAAAAATAGTCTCTTTTATGTAAATGGTTTTTCGTATCTTTTATTTCACTTATCTGTCAAATTTATCAATGTCTGCAATTTTGAATTTGAAAATTGTTCGGAAGAGATTTAAGCCGGAAAATAGTATGGTGAACAGACGCTCGTGGCTCGCCTCGTCCCTCGCGGCGCTCGCGTTCGGAGCGGTTTTTGGGGCACGAGTCAAAGGACCTCGCGTCGCACGCGAGTGGGTTTTTCATTCGCACAATGTCTCACATTTGCCCTCCCGCTTTATTCTGGCTTCTACATCGTGCCACGCAGGTTATGTTTAGTTTTAAATACGCAAAAACAAAAACGCATCGTATAATGGATTGGTCGCAAGACGAAACATTTAAGTTCATAGAACTATTTCAAAAAGAACGAATAATTTGGGACCCTAAACATAAATGCCACAAGAACAGCCAAAAAGTTAGCTTCCTTTTATTTAAATTAGTGACGTAGCAGTATAAGCCCAGTACGCACGTTTGTGCGTACTGGGCTTATACAAGTTTTTGTTGCTGCTAAAACTTCGACGTCCTCCATTGTTGCTAGCTCAAAGACGACTGAACTTGGCACGCGAGTGTAAACAGGCAACTTATTAACCATCGATCAATACGAGCCTCGCACGAGGGACGAGGCGAGGGACGAAGCGCGAGTGTAAAGGCCGTATGAGACGTCTTGCGAATCTGTCAAATCCATATAAATTTATAGCCCATTTACATTCGCGTACGAGTCGCGAGGCAACGGACGAGGCGAGGGGCGAGGTGCGACTGTGAACAGATGCTCGTGGCTCGCCTCGTCCCTCGTCTCGTCCCTTGCGGCGCTCACGTCCGGAGCGGTTTTTGGGGCACGAGTCAAAGGACCTCGCGTCGCACGCGAGTGCGATAAGCCCACAAACTTGTTGCTGCTAAAACTTCGACGTCCTCCATTGTTGCTAGCTCAAAGACGACTGAACTCGGCACGCGAGTGTAAACAGGCAACTTATTAACCATCGATCAACACGAGCCTCGCACGAGGGACGAGGCGAGCCACGAGGCGAGGGACGAAGCGCGAGTGTAAAGGCCGTATTAGAAATACGCGTTGCGTTGCGGTCTGAATCAACCCTAAGGCCGGCCATAGACGGACCGCATCTTGCAGTCGAAACCGATTACAAAATGCGGTCGCCGCACGGCGATCTGCAGTTCTCATACTAAATTCATGTTCGCAATACACGGACCGCTCGAGCAGTTCTCGAGCGGTCAGTGCAAACTTCAACGCGACTGCTCTGGACCAGTCGTTCCTGAGTCTCGACTGCAGCTTGTGTTCCGTCTATCGCCAGTGAGTATAACAACGCCATTGAATAGCGATTATATAGGTAGGTAGTAATAACAGAGGCCTCAAATCTTGCAGTACTTACCAATAATATTGTCAAAACAGAACCCTCCTAAGATATGTTCAATGCGGAAGGGTCCTTTGCCAACATACGGTGCGAGAGTCTCCGTCAGCCAGACACTCTGTCGCCACATGGAGTCAGTGTAGATGGACAACTTCTCCGGAGTGTAGGACGGCAAGAATACCTGCCTACGAACTTTACCCACGGCATACTCTGCAAATAATGTAAATCTAAAATTTGTTTCTGGAAACCTTTTGGCTTGATCATTTTAGCTATAACCTTGTCTTTTAAAGTGCTTGTTACTGCTGGTTTTTCAAGCGACTTAAATAAATTGATTGATGTTGTCGTCTTCACGACGTAATATAAGATAAAATCAGCCAAGTGCGAGTCAGACTCGCGCACGAAGGGTTCCGTACCATTATGGTAGCAAAATTAGGCCAAAAATTGTGTTTTTGTCCATACAAAAAAATTAATAATAAAATAAAAAATTAAGGGTGGCTGCTAATTTGCTGTTAATTTTTTATTTTATTTTAACATTATTATAAAATAATAAAGTACACATATAACTAAGGATTTTGTGAAAAATTCAAGTACCTACCTGTTGCCATTATTGATATAGAGGAAAAAAAAGCCAAAAAATCACGTTTTTTGTATGGGAGCTCCCCTTAAATATTGATTTTATTTTGTTTTTAGTATTTATTGTTATGGCGGCAATAGATATACACAATCTGTGAAAGTTTTGGAGTTACAGCCTGGAGACAGACAGACGTGAGACAGACAGTCGGACAAGTCAACGAAGTCTTAGTAATAGGGTCCCCTTCGATTAATGATTGGTCTCCGCGAAGACCTTCCTTCGAGAAGGGTAGTGGGGATAGTAGTAGTAGCGGGGCTCGATAGGGTATAAAAGGCGATGATTTGGCCGGTGGCGGCAATCGACGGACGTTGTTCGTAGAGTCCACATCCTGAGGATGCTCCGGTGTTGGGGCGAAACCCGCGACGAGTTTTTCAACCCGTATGGTGGTGAGGGGCCTTGCACGGATTTGCCAACATTATTGCTTTTGTGGTGGTGGTGTTTGCAGGTTCTTGCATGCGAGTGTAAGCATAGGCAGAGTGGGAGAGGAGGGAGGTGCTGTACGCATGCCTATGCGTACACTCACTCAGTTACTTAAAGGTTGAGGTTTATTTCGCGGAATATATCTGTAGACTTTGAGCGCGGCGACCGAATCAAAAAAATCCGTAACGTAAAAAATCTACAACCCCCACTCCGACTGTTGCCAGAGTTTGGCACGGTGTTTGCGTGCGTGAGACTAGACGTATGCGAACGTATGCATAAGTTGATAAAATATTCTATGCAATAGGTTTACCGCGACATTCCCCGGGTGCCACACGTATTTACCTGTATTAAACACACTTGCTTGGCCAGAAATAGGTTGTAAAAACTTGTAAATGTTATCCTTGTCTAAACAATGTTTGAAGACTTCGGCGGCGTCTGTAGCATCTGTTAACGCTGGAACATAAAAGCATAATTATTATTTTACTAGCTGTTGCCCGCGACGTCGGCCGCGTGGACTTCAGTTTATAGCGCACGGTGTCAATAAAATTGGTGTCTAAAGCTTTTTAAAACCCTGGTACCCCTTAAATCAAAATACCCAAAACAGCCGTGTAGTGTGCACATAATATGATTTTTTTTAAATTAAACTTTTTTATACCTTTTAAAGCTTATTTAGCGTTACACAACTTAGCTGCATAATGCATTACACAACTTTAGCTTTGCCCAATAGCCAATACTCATAGGCCATAAACTATTTAGTATTTATTATTGGTAGACTGTTGTTTCTGATTTCTATGTTGGTACGTGAGTTATTAATAACATGTATAACAATCGAAAGAATCAAAATATCAGCTCAACATGGTACCACCTCTTATAGAAATACATATGAGCAAGCGATAGCGCGATCTAGGCGCCTCTTGGCGCCATCTTTTCCAGTTTTTGGAACTAACTTAATTTGAACAAATTTACGCATAAAGACCCCCTTTTTCCAGTAAGAAGTAGCCTATGTCCTTTCTCAGGCTTTAGACTATCTGTGTATAAAATTTCATTACTATCGGTTCAGTAGTTTTGGCGCTGTTGTTTTTGAATTTGATATCTAATCTAAGTTGGTAGGTGAGTTCTTAGTTAATAACGTGTATAACAACCGAAAGAATCGAAAAACTTAGCTTTTTTTTTTGTTTTTTTCGAATGGATCTATGCTAATGGCCCTGTGAGAGAGGGCTAGCTTCATCGGGAAGGAGACTGCCGTTGAAAAACTTAGCTTAACATAGTACCTCTCATGAGCAAGCAATAGCGCGATCTAGGGGACTCTTGGTGCCATCTATTTTGAGTTTTTGGAACTAACTTAATTTGACCAAATTTACGCATTTTCACCCCCTTACCCTTTTCCAGTTAAAAAGTAGCCTATGTCCTTTCTCAGGCTTTAGACTATCTGTGTACAAAATTTCATTACAATCGGTTCAGTAGTTTTGGCGTGAAAGCGAGACAGACAGACAGACAGAGATACTTTCGCATTTATAATATTAAGTATAGATTTATATATTTTTATGCTTTGCCTATCATAATTTCAAAATTCCCATATTTTTTATTATTAGCCATTCAAGCTCGTTTAACAGTGTATCAATGATATTGAATTAAATGTACTGTTACTTGGTGGAGAAAACTCATGTTTCACACCAATAATAATTATTATTTCTCTTGTTCATCCACATAATAGATTATCACATTTTTTACAACTTTCAATTTTTAACAGTTTTGATAAAATAAAATCATCCTTGTGTATCTTCTCAGTATTTGCAACCGTTGGCTTATCAATATTTTCCGAGCGAAGTAACATACAGACACACTTTTGCATTTATCTAAGTATATAATATTATAAGTACATAATATAATATTATAATATATAATACATTGATATTATATATATTATATACTAGCTGTTGCCCGCGACTTCGTCCGCGTGGACTTTAGTTTATAGCGCGCGGTGTCAACAAAATTTGTGTCAAAAGCTTTTATAAAAAAAACCCTGGTACTCCTTAAATCAATACAGCTGTGCAGTGTGCACACAATAAGTATTTCATTTTTTTATATTAAACTTTATATTTTATGCCAAATTTTAAAGCTTATTTAGCCCCCCAATTACACAACTTTACCCATAAACTATTTATCATTGATAGGTTTAAGGTTACGTCACTGCACAGTTACGTAACCTTAAACCATACACTAAAATGTTCATTGCATCGATATATTTCTGGATTTTTTATAATATTATACATAAAATATATTTAAGTAAAAAATAAAACGCCATCTGTTTTCATATATTAGAATTAAAATGTTGATTGCATTGATATATTTTCTGGATGGAATATAGGCCAACACGGTACACTCGAACTCCTTTATTTTAGAGCGCCATCTGTTGTCAACTTCTCACATATATAAATCAAATCAAATCAAATCAAAATTGTTTTATTTCTGAATAAATTTAAAATAAATGTTTTCAGAAAGTCCTACATGATGCCTACCACCGGTTCGGGAACTAACCCGGCGAGAAGAACCGGCGTAAGAAACTCGCACGGGGCCCACTTTTTTACCAAAAAAAGTGAGAAAAAAATTAATCTTTTAAAATAAAGTTTACAATTTTGTAACTAAATATTATATACAATATCCACATACATAATTGTAAGTCCTATAATAATGAAGAAGTAGCCTTGCAAGAAGCCATCCTACTCCCAAGGTGTGCCATCGTTTATGAAATCATTGACCTTATAATAGGCTTTGGCACACAAACGTTCTTTAACTACTTTTTTAAATTTATTAATGGAAAGATTTTGAACGTTTTCTGGGATTTTGTTGTAAAGGCGTATACATTGACCTTTAAAAGATTTACTGACTTTACTAAGTCTGATCACCGGCATATCTAGCTTGTGCTTATTTCTAGTATTCCTAGAGTGAATGTCACTTTTAACTTTAAATTTACTTATATTTTTTCTAACATATATTACATTATCCAAAATGTATTGAGAAGCAACAGTTAGAATACCAATTTCTTTAAATTTATCTCTCAGAGATTCTAAAGCAGACATTTTATAAATAGAACGTATGGCTCGCTTCTGCAGCACAAATATTGTATTAATGTCGGCAGCGTTTCCCCATAAAAGGATTCCATATGACATCCTACTATGAAAATAACTAAAATATACTAATCGTGCCGTATCTTCGTCAGAAATTTCCCTAATTTTTCTGACTGCATATGCTGCAGAACTAAGCCTACCTGCAAGATTAACAATGTGAGGACCCCACTGTAATTTACTATCAAGTGTAATACCTAAGAATACAGTGTTGTCTACCAAATTCATCTTCTCATCATTTAATACTACATTGGTTTGGACTTGCCTAACATTGGGCAAAGTAAACTTTATACATTTTGTTTTACTAGAATTTAAAAGTAAGTTATTAACATTAAACCAATGTACTATTTTTGAGAGAGCACTGTTTACCTCATCGTAGTTCGACTGTTGTCGCTTCACTTTAAAAATAAGTGAAGTGTCATCAGCAAAAAGCACTATCTCATTATTATTATCCTTAACTAGATAAGGTAAGTCATTTATATAGATGAGAAAAAGAAATGGGCCTAATATAGATCCCTGTGGGACACCTAATTCTATTTTGGTTCCTTTGGACCTTTTACTATTAACCTCAACCCTTTGAGTCCTATTTTTAAGGTAAGAAGTCAAAAGGCTGAGAGCAGAGTCTTTAATTCCGTAGTGGCGCAATTTCCTGATCAATGTAGCATGCTCAACACAATCGAAGGCTTTGGAGAGATCGCAAAAAACACCTAAGGCATCCTGCGACTCCTCCCAAGCCTCAAAAATACTGCAAAGGAGTCCTATACCAGCATCCGTTGTGGATCGACCCTTAGTAAATCCGTATTGATTATCATGTAATAAATTATTAGAATTAAAATGTACTAGTAATTGTTTTAAAATAATTTTTTCAAATATTTTACTAAAGGTCGGTAGAATTGATATAGGCCTGAAATTCGTGGGATCCGATTTAGTTCCGGCTTTGAATAAAGGAACAATCTTGCTATGCTTCATTAAGTCAGGAAAAACACCATTTTTTATACAGTCATTGAAAATCATTGCTAAATGAGGAGCTACGATGTCAATTATTGATTTAATAATTTTTGTGGACATGCCCCAGAGATCAGCAGTATTTTTGATACTCAACAATTTAAAGGTATCAATAATATCTCTGGGGTTAATTTCTCTAAACTTAAAATTGACATCACATTCCTTTACATTGTCTCTGAGTAGCTTTTCGGCAGCTTCAGACGAAGAATTTAAATTTTTTGTCGTTGAGACCGGAATGTCAGCAAAAAACTTTTCAAAGACCGTCGCAACTTCTTGATCATTAGTAATCTTTTTATTTTCAAAGTATAGTTCAAAATCAGAGCTACGACAGGTGACATTTCCAGTCTCACCCGCTATTACCTGCCATGTTGTTTTGATTTTATTTTTAGAGTTTTTAATTTTATTTTTTATATATAGGGCTTTAGCAGCTTTACAAACTTTTCTGAAGGTTTTTGAGTAGTTTCTAACATATGCTTTAAATACTTCACTATTGTTAATACACCTTTCATCATATAAGTCATATAATCTTTTCCTACTTATTTTTATTCCTTTTGTTGCCCAATTAATAAATTTAGTTTTTTTATTACTGTTTCTAACCGTTTTAGAAGTAAATATTGAATTAAATTGAGTTCTTATCACCTTAAATAATTTATTAAAAGCTTCATCAGAGCTATGTGAGCTGTCCAATAAATGGATATTTGAATTTAATTTACTTCTAAATTGCTCAATACGTTTTGTGGTCACAGGAATAAACACAAGATTTTTCTTCGCATCACTGTCACATTTGATATTAAAAGAGGCTATTTGTCCACAGTGATCAGAACTTAGCTTATTAATTATTTCTTTTTTGTCTGGAATAAGATTAGTAAATATATTGTCAATACAAGTGGCTGTAGTCTCACAGACCCTTGTTGGTTCCTGAAACAAACTGTAAAGGTTATACGATTGAAATAAAGATGTGAATCTAACAGTAGTTGAGGTTAAATCTAATAAATTAATGTTAAAATCGCCACATATAATAACCTTTTTGTTAGATGCACATATTTTTGACAAAATTTGTTCCATAGTTACTTCAAAAGATTCGTATAACCCTGATGGAGGCCTGTATACGCTTACAATTATTAGATGGTTCAGCTCTATGCAGGCCACTTCTATTATTCGTTCAGTAGAGAGACTCACAATATCCTTACGTTCCTTAAATTTAAAATTGTTTCTGATTAATATTAAAGAGCCGCCTCTAATGGCATTTTCTCTACTGAACGAACTTGCTATCTGGTGATCATTGAAGTTGAAAATGAGTTCATGTGATCTAAACCAATGTTCAGATATACACATAATATCAATGTTAAATTCCTTCAAAAATAACTCAATTTCAAGTTCTTTACCTACCATACCTTGTAAATTCTGATGCACCAGATTAATTAAATTACAATTATTTTCACTTACTATATTTGAATCTATTAAATCGGTAGGATTTTGACTATTTAAAGGTAATTTATTTCTGCAAGAGATTTCCTCCATTGTCTTATTATCTAATTTAAAGAAATATTTGGAACATATTCCAATTCGTTCAAAATATGACTAATATTCTGCTCAATAAAAGCAGTAGTCGAGGAAGCCAAATACTTGGCTGATTTTATAAACAAAAAGTTAAATAGCAACTTGGCTATACGTCTTTTATAAAAATGAGATAAGAAGTACTTATCTCTTTTCATAGTAGATAATTTCAAATCTAAATTATTAATATCTACAACCTGACATTGTGTATGCGAGTCATTTAAAATAATACAATTATTATTTACAGCTGTATACATTAGGCTATTCAGCTGATACCTGGAAATGTTTTCTTTATTATATCTCTTTGGCAACATTTGAATGTAGGGAAAAGTAAACAATATGACTTTTGTAACATTTTTTATATTAAATAATTTGTCCAAATATTCAGTCATCTGTTTTTTGTTTAATTTTCCTCTCCTCCCAACTAAAAGTATTAATGTAGTATTCGGACAATATGTCATAGTTAAAGCCCTTTTTAAAATTTCAGTGTAAGAAGCTCCGGGCATACAAAAATTAGAAAAAGATTGTCCAATACACATTCTATTCAAATATACACCTAAATCCTTACCTAACTCGTCACTGACTAAAGTAATGTTTGTTGGGCATTCCGTATGTACCTTCTGACTGGAGCATATATCTGCAATATTATTTAAAACGGAATGATCAGCTTTATCTGAGGAACCGTTGATTCTCAATAAAGAATAAACCCGCTCCTCATTGTAATGAGTCACTTCGAGCAGATCATTCATTGCTGATATATGCCCCTGCATTTCTTGCTGTGACAACTCATATTTCTTTTTCAAATTGTCTAAAGAGTCTAGAAGTATTGAAATCTCTGCTTGTAGGTTGCATACATCGGCCTCATAGCTACACTTAATTTGCTCTAAGTCAATTTTACAATTTAGCAAATTATTATTCAAAATTTGGTTTTCTTTAACAACCTTTGATAAATTATTTAAACATTTTTTATTTTTCAGTGACAGTTTACAATAATTCTTGATGCACTTTCTGATTCTAATATATTTCTTTAATTTTTTCCTACTATTCATTTCACACAGTGGCAATGAATCATCATATAGGTATTACAAATGCAGTAGGAGTTCTATAAGATAAGATAGATTGATTATTATTGTACCAAGTGATTATATTATGAAGCATAATATTCTAACGTATTGAAAACTATAAACAAAAACATACTATATAACTAATAAGTAGGATTAGTTCTATGTTACAATGAAGTAAAAATAAAACGCCATCTGTTGAATCGTATTAGAACTAAAATGTTCATTGCATCGATATATTTCTGGATTTTTTATAATATTATACATAAAATATATTTGAGATTTTTGAAATTTTATTTTAATACACATCCAAGACCCAGGAACATTGAAAACTTTTTGTTCCGCCTGCGGGACTCGAACCCAGGACCTCTGGGATGAGCGCTGGCCACGCGCAATGCGAATTCATTTTCATCGATATTTTCATGGAAATAAGATATTTTCCCACATCAAAATGTAGCCTATGTCCTTTCTCAGACTCTAGAATAACTGTGTACAAAATTTCATTGCAATCGGTTCAGTAGTTTTGGCGTGAAAGCGAGACAGACAGACAGACAGACAGAGATACTTTCGCATTTATAATATTAGTATGGATCAATGTGTAATGTGTCGAGCTAGCGAACGGTCGTGCTCCACGTTACACACGCCGCAAATATTATTAACTAGCTGTTGCCCGCGACTTCGTCTGCGTGGACTTCAGTTATAGCGCGCGATGTCAAGAAAATTGGTGTCAAAAGCTTTTATAAAAAAAACCTTGGTACCCCTTGAATCAAAACAGCTGTGCAGTGTGCACATAATATTTCATTTTTTTAAATTAAACTTTATATATTATGCCAAATTTTAAAGCTTATTTAGCCCCCCAATTACACAACTTTACCAATAAACTATTTATCATTGATAGGTTTAAGGTTACGTCACTGCACAGTTACGTAACCTTAAACCATACACTAAAATGTTCATTGCATCGATATATTTCTGGATTTTTTATAATATTATACATAAAATATATTTAAGTAAAAAATAAAACGCCATCTGTTTTCATATATTAGAATTAAAATGTTGATTGCATTGATATATTTTCTGGATGGAATATAGGCCAACACGGTACACTCGAACTCCTTTATTTTAGAGCGCCATCTGTTGTCAACTTCTCACATATATAGGTATTAGAAATGCAGTAGGAGTTCTATAAGATAAGATAGATTGATTATTATTGTACCAAGTGATTATATTATGAAGCATAATATTCTAACGTATTGAAAACTATAAACAAAAACATACTATATAACTAATAAGTAGGATTAGTTCTATGTTACAATGAAGTAAAAATAAAACGCCATCTGTTGAATCGTATTAGAACTAAAATGTTCATTGCATCGATATATTTCTGGATTTTTTATAATATTATACATAAAATATATTTGAGATTTTTGAAATTTTATTTTAATACACATCCAAGACCCAGGAACATTGAAAACTTTTTGTTCCGCCTGCGGGACTCGAACCCAGGACCTCTGGGATGAGCGCTGGCCACGCGCAATGCGAATTCATTTTCATCGATATTTTCATGGAAATAAGATATTTTCCCACATCAAAATGTAGCCTATGTCCTTTCTCAGACTCTAGAATAACTGTGTACAAAATTTCATTGCAATCGGTTCAGTAGTTTTGGCGTGAAAGCGAGACAGACAGACAGACAGACAGAGATACTTTCGCATTTATAATATTAGTATGGATCAATGTGTAATGTGTCGAGCTAGCGAACGGTCGTGCTCCACGTTACACACGCCGCAAATATTATTAACTAGCTGTTGCCCGCGACTTCGTCTGCGTGGACTTCAGTTATAGCGCGCGATGTCAAGAAAATTGGTGTCAAAAGCTTTTATAAAAAAAACCTTGGTACCCCTTGAATCAAAACAGCTGTGCAGTGTGCACATAATATTTCATTTTTTTAAATTAAACTTTATATATTATGCCAAATTTTAAAGCTTATTTATAGCCCCCCAATTACACAACTTTACCAATAAACTATTTATCATTGATAGGTTTAAGGTTACGTCACCCTATGTAATATAATGTACTGGCTTATTAAATAACGAAAAAAAAATAACAGTCGAAAAAAATCGAAATTCGAATGTATAATGATATCACCTCTTATAGAAAGATGTTGGGCAAGCGTTAGCGCGATGTAAGAGACGCACGGCGCCATCTAGTATAAATTTTTGGAACTAACTTAATTTGAACAAATTTTCGTATTTTCACCCCCTTACAACCCTTTTTTCCAGTTAAAAAGTAGCCTATGTCCTTTCTCAGACTTTAGACTATCTGTATACAAAATTTCATTACAATCGGTTTGGTAGTTTTGGCGTGAAAGCGAGACAGACAGACAGACAGACAGACAGACAGACAGACAGACAGACAGAGATACTTTCGCATTTATAATATTAGTATAGATTAATATTTTCGCGAATCGCGCGGCACATTGCCGCTGCACGTGACCATGGCGATCGTAGCCAACGAGTTGCTGGCGTTTATCCAGCACGCCATCGACACCATGGACGAGGTCAGCATCATGCAGATCTGCAAGTCCTCCTTCACCAGTGAGGAGATTTGCAAGGGGAAGCAGCTGCTGTATGAGACGCTCGGCCAGAGCGCGAACATGCCGTCGCGACGAAGAGACGGAACCGAAAGGAGCGTGCAGGACATCATCTCCCTGCTGAAGCAGACTGATCCAGATGAGGTACCGGCTTTTGTGGCTAAAGAGCTGCACAAGCTGCCGCCCGTCACGTTGGACCACGTCGACGTCGTCAGCCTACTGAAGGACATCAGGTTCCTGAAGGAGGAGCTGACCGGAGTTCGAGGTAGATTGCAGGCGTCAGAAGCTATCATTAGTGATCTACGTAATGAATTATCACAAGTAAAAAGTAATAATTCATTATGTAGGTCACCAGCTGACGCCGCATTCGTCACTCATCGCCGAGGCGCACAAGCGATCACGTTTAGCCCGTCAGCATTATCGGACGGGTCAACGAACGCCGCCGCTGCCGCCCCCGCCCACGCTCCCCTCCCGGTTGCGCCGACGCCGAGTCCATAGGCGACTCAGCAAAACTACGCGACTGTTGCTGGTCGCCCCGCGCCTCCACCGCGGGCGCATAAAAATGGGGAAAATGAGAGCCGTAAGGCTTCGGAGAGTCGCAAGACTACGGAGAGCCTCAAGGCTACGAAGAGCCGCAAGGCTAAGTCTTCTCGACCTGGCAAGGACGAGAGCAGGAGGTGCGATGAGGAGGGCTTCATACTGGTGGAGAGAAGGAAGAAGAAGCCCGCCGCCCGCAACCATCGCGGCACCGCGCCATATGTACCTGAGCTGCGTCTGCGGAGCGAGGTCCCCGCGACGCCCCTGTACATATCCCGCCTGCACTGGTCCATGGAGGTCGAAGACGTGAGGGTCGAGCGTCTGCAGTCTCGCCACAAGGTCAACTTCAGTTCCTTTGTGGTGAGAGTACCGACGCATCTTCTCCCGACCTTTGAGCGGAGGAATTCTGGCCGACTGATGTGGTTTACCGAAGGTTCCGGGGGAGACTCCGGAATGAAGCGCGCGTCACGTCGCCGTTAATTCGTGATAATGTGTAGTTGTTAAGTTTATATAATTTTTGTGTATGTCAGTCATTAAGGTATATATTGTATGGGCCTACGTAGCCTGATTTAAATAAATAAAAAATATACTTGACTGACTGACTGACTGACATAGTGATCTATCAACGCACAGCCCAAACTACTGGACGGATCGGGCTGAAAATTGGCATGCAGGTAGAGTTATGACGTAGGCATCCGCTAAGAAAGGACTTTGATTAATTCTACTCCCGGGGGGATAAAACACGGGATGAAAGTTTGTATTTAATAATACTGCGTTACAAACGAAAAACAATTTTTAGTACTCTATTTGAAATGTCTTTTTTTGTATTTACCTTCTATTAACATTGCATACAAATTTTCTTTTGATCACGTCTCAGTTTTTTTCTATTGTATGAAAATATATACTTTCCACGCGGCTCCGCCAGCGTAACAAAGAGATTTCGTAGGAACCGCACATTTTTCTGGAAAAAAGTTGCCTATCTCCTTTCCAGTAGTTTTCTCTATATTATGTATGACAAATAAAATAAAAAATCGATTCAGTAAGTCGTTCAAAATATAATTTAGTATTTGCCCTTTTTTCATACTTTCTCTCTCTCTTTTATTCCTGATTCTTCATTTATTTTGGCAGCAGGTTGATGTTATACAAGATGTTAGTGTAAACACCGCTATCCTTGAAACCGTCAAATGAGCCCGTCAAAATGAACAACTTTTTCCATGAGAACAATGCTGGGAAATCAAAAAAATCCGTCTTCATATCCATTCAAAATTGCCGATCCGGGCATAACAAAACAAAATAAAAAGTACAAAACATCGAAAACGGTAACTGTTTTTTTTTACGTATAAACTTACTAGTACACTTAGTACAGCTGGAAATAATAACTGGCATGTACCTCGAAAACTAAACGTGCTGGATACCACATATATTTGGGACATTTAATCTCTGACTCATCCCCTATTCATTCCACCTAACGCCTCCGTAGTCTAGTGGTATAATGTCGGCTGTTCACTCTCGCCGAGAGCTCTCGGGCGAGAGTCTCATGCGAGAGCCCCTTGCCCGAGTGCGATCATGTACATTCTCGCTTAGTTCAATCGCATTTATGAACTCAGAGAAGATGGACCATTATTTTTCTCTATGAGATGGACGAAAACACTTCTCTTGCAGCTGCCGTAGCTCTCTGTGCTATGAGCTATTATAAATAATTAGTAATTACCAAATATTTACACAATAAAAAATTAAAAAATGGCGAAAACATATCTACGATCAATGATCATTGATCACCATTCACCATGCATCGAAAGATATTATCATTGTAATCCAAAGATCTATAATCATATTTAATTTTATTTGTCACAGATAACTACTGATAATGACGTTTATTATTGTTATTTTTCTGTTCTGCACTGTCTAGCGGCGCGACTAGTAGTGGAGAACTCGAGAGTGTACAGTAATGCGCTCGCTTTCCTCGCGAGACCCTTTGTCTCGGGTGCAAAATACCGACACCGGACCGAGAGGGTCCGAGACAGGCGAGACGAGGCGAGCGCACCCATTTACACTCTCGCACTCGGGCCGCCTCGCTGTGTCTCGGCGAGAGTGTACAGCCGACATAAGAGCGCGGCTCTTGACTCGGAGGTCGTGGGTTCGATTCCCGGGTTGGAACCATGTTATTTCCAAGTTTGGCTAGGACAATGGAGCCTGATCACCTGATTGTCTTACAAGTAAGATGATCCATACGTCGGATGGGCATGTAAAAATTCGGTTCTGCGCCTGATCTCTCGCCGGTCGTGTCGGTATTCCGTCCCACTGTTATGAGAGTAAAGGAATAGAGAGTGCTCTTGTGTACTGCGCACACACTTGCGCACTATAAAAATTACTCCTGCGTAGCTGTCCTGGTTTCAATGAAACCGGCCACCGTCACCGAAACCGGTGTGGGAGCTATTATTATTCCACCTAACAGTTAAGTGGGTACCAAAATCGTGAAACTGCCGCGAACAAAAGCTAGTAATATGTATATGAACGCGAAAGTGTGTCTTTCTGTCTATCTGTCATTTATAACATAATATATTATGAATGCGAAAGGGTTATCTGTCTGTCTGTCTGTTACCTCTTCACGCCCAAACTGCCGAACCGATGTTGCTGAAATTTGGTATGGAGATTTAAGTCCAGGGAAAGGACATAGGATACTTGTCCCGGAAAAAATTACGGTTCCCGCGCGCGAATATCTAGTAATAATTATTATCTTACCCAAGAAACAATTATTTAGTCCACAGAGTCTGCTGACGCCGCCCAGCTTGGCCGTGGTATTGGCTAACTCTACCAGAGCCGATAGAAGATCTGTAAAGAGCAGAAATTTAAAAACGTGTAATATTATACATATATATTGTTTACTATTTATTTATCTAATATCTGATCATAATATTTTACTATTAAGCTCGCAATAATATAGTATTAATTGCTACGAATACTTACTTCAATTATTATAAATAAGAAAGTAAGTAAGTTTTATCTGCCTTACGAAAATTGGTATAAAGTTATGTTGAGTCCCGAGAAAAGAAATAGGATAATTTAAAAAAAAATTACGGTTCGGAAGATGCGGGATACTAGCACCAAATACTCGTAGTTACAATACCTTCCGAGTTGCAAACGAAGCGATAAAACGGTCCAACCACAGGCAGCTCAGTGAAACATGCTGGGTACTGTGTAACCCCCTTGTAAAGGCGACTGCTTCGGACTCTCAACTCGTAGACAAACACACAAACTAACATACAAACACAAATAATATACAAATACATGGCTAACTACTGCCTTTATCTTTAAGTAATGATTTGACAATAACGAATGAAGCTGTGATTGTCTTTAAGTATATTTATGTTCCGAGGCAGAGCTGGATTTTATGTAATACGAGTACTAAACCTGTTGCCTTTGACTTTAGCCTTGAAAAATATTTATCACAAATCGTAATTTTGCCGCAATAACTATTCTTCGGCGTGGCTTAGGTACTGTGTAAACTGTGTGCATGGGTTAATCCAACATTCGAGTAAAATCAACAGCTAAACGAGAGTTATGATTAGTTATCCACTATTTCGAGATGCATGCCACTACAGGACACAGTTAATTACTTTAAGGTGACGCCGCGTTAAAGTAAAAAACCGTGTTGGATATGTTTTAGATTGCTTGTTTTCTGTGATGGGCCGGCCCGGCCTCTCATAGAAAACAAGAAATTAAACAGCAAGAAATGGAAAGGGCATAAGCGACAAAATGGTTTTTGTCGCGTAATTTAAAAACCATAAATATATAAGTAATTATAGGCAAATTAAAGTGTATGCTTGAACCAATCTATGTACAAATTTTGGAAGCTTAAATCATTCTCCTCTGTTGGCAAAATAAGAATCCCTTTTTTACAGAGGTCTTATTCAAACTCAAACTTTTTATTCTGAATAAATTTTTGCAAATGTTCTCTGAACGTCTACAAGATGCTATCAATAATATATCAATATATAAATATTGATTGATTATTGTGTGTTATAAAAGTTGACCAATCGTGTTATGCTATGATAATGGGTAATTCAAAGACAAAGACATGATGAACACTGACAATGAACTTTAATTTCTTAGCTTTAGTCATTGCTGAGAAAAATCGATATCGCTACAGCCAAATTACGAGTATCAAGGCGTCGCCTTAACAGAGGTGTCCTGCCGTAGAATTTGGCACAACTGCGATCATCTTGTTTGTAATACGAGTATATGTTAGAAAAAATATAAATAAATTTAAAGTTAAAAGTGACATTCACTGTAGAAACACTAGAAATAAGCACAAGCTGGACATGCCAGTGATCAGACTTAGTAAAGTCACGAGAATTTTATATATTAGACATCATTTGTTTTTGTAGGCAATTAATTATACAGATACGAAATGATAAAGGTTTCCGCATCCCAACTTCTATTTCATCAGGTAGGTATGTTACTGCGGCAAAATTACGATTTCCGATAAATATTTTTCATGGCTAAAGTCACAGGCAACATTTAGTATTAAACATAAAATCCAGTTCTACCTCGAAACACAAATTTAAAAAAATATTAAATTAAGAAATTAAATAAAACCCCGCCAAAGAAATTTAAAAAAGTAATGAAATAATATTTACTGCCTTTAAGTTCAAATAATTCCTAACTTGTGTAAAGTAATACTTTAGTCCATAATTATTGTTGTCACGGTGTGTCGGGGGACCGCCAAGTAAACTACAACCTACAACCGCCAAGTCGCTGATTATCTCGATTCAGTTCACTGTGAATTGATCCTTAAACTATAATGTTATGTAAAATCAAACATCTACATTAGCGGTCCCCCGACACACCTTGACAACAATTATGGACAAAAATATTACTTTACACAAGTTAGGAATTATTTGAACTTAAAGGCAGTAAATATTATTTCATTACTTTTTTAAATTTCTTTGGCGGGGGTTTTTTTAATTTCTTAATTTAATATTTTTTCATACTTTTTAAACTTGTGTTGGTTATAGTGCAGAATAATTCCAATCAACAGAATCATATTCTCATGATTACCATCTATCAATGTCCTTTTCGATGAGGCCGTTAATATGGGCCCAAACATGAAACCTCCACTTTGGGTTCATACGAAGCTCGGTTCCAATAGAATCCAGGTGATGCTGCATGCAAATATTTATTGTTTATTTACTTGTTACTGGTTGTCGCAATTAAAATGAGCCCAAACACGAAACCTCTGCTCTAAGTTGGCGAGGAGTTGGATATCCTATTGATTACCAGGTGATGCTGCAGCACCACGTCAACTTTCCATTATTATGTGTATACGTATATTGTATATTTACAAATGTCACGAACTGGAATGAAATATAAAACTAATCAAACGACTACAAGTTGCTAACGGCCTTTCATGAACCAGATAAACCCTGATTGTCCAGCACTGAGCAGGCTGATGAAATATATTTTACGAGACTCGTAAATATATTTATAACATTCTATTAAAAACCGGCCAAGTGCGAGTTGGACTCGCCCATGAAGGGTTCCGCACTGTAGCAATAAGGTTTATTTTTATGAAATTAAGAGGTTTTTGATTTATTTTCATATTTCAGTTGATTTAATGAAAGTTAAATTAAGGTTTACCATTTATGACGTATAAAAATAATCGGCCAAGTGCGTATCGGACTGGCGCACGAAGGGTTCCGTACCGTTATAGAGAAAAAATAGGCCAAAAATTGTGTTTTTTGTATGGGAGCCGCCTTAATTATTTTTTTTATTTAAATATTATTATTAATTATTAAAAAACACATAATATTTAAGGTCTTTATGAAAATTTCAAGTGCCTACCTCTTATCATTATTGATTACGAGCAAAAAATGCCAAAAAAATCACGTTTATTATATGGGATTAATATTATTTTGTTTTTAGTATTTGTTGTTATAGCGGCAATGATATACACAATCTGTGAAAATTTCAGAAGTCTAGCTAAAGCGGTTCTTGAGATACAGCCTGGCGATAGACAGACAGACAGACGGACAGACAACGAAGTCTTATTAATAGGGTCTCGTTTTTACCCTTTGGGTACGGAACCCTAAAACTACTGGCTAGATCTCGTTCGAACCAATTTTTGTTGGTAGTTTTTGTACTAATGTACATCATATATTTTTTTTAGACTTATCATGACCCCTACTTTAGAAGTTAGAGGGGGTGGGACATACATTTTACCTCTTTGGAAGAGTGTCTCTCGCAAACTATTCAGGTTAGAAAAAAATGATATCAGAAACCTCAATATGATTCTTGAAAACCTATTCATAGATACCCTCATAGGTTAGATGATTTTTTTTAGTTTCAGTTGTATCTATGGGGACCCCTAAAATTTGTAATAATGTTTCCATTTTTGTATCAAATCTTAAAGCCGTTCCCAGAGTACATCTACTTACCAAGTTTCAATAGTATAGCTCTTATAGTTTCGGAGAAAAGTGGCTGTGACATACGGACGGGCAGACATACCGACAGACAGGCATGACGAATCTATAAAGGTTCCGTTTTTTGCCATTTGGCTACGGAACCCTAAAAAGCGGACTCAAAAACAAGGAGTGGATGACTTTACTCCCTACTGGCCGGTTTATAATATTTTATTTTATTCTAATCCAGTAATCCAATTCAGCGATTTGTCTCGATTCCAATCTAGACAGAATTTCTGCCGGAATAATGTAAATGGCCACCGGAAATCGGAATGCACTGGAATGCAAATCAACAATTTAAACAGACCATTTTTTGACCTTGCCAGCGAAATCAAGGAAGGGCAAAGCAATTTTGTGCGTTTCAGCTATAAAGTTAATATACCTAGCGGAATATATTAACTTTATGGTTTCAGCACACTTTCAGTATAATTGGCAGACAAAATCGGGGATCAACCACAAACTTGATACCTTTTCGTATACAAGTCTGAAGCCTCTCCGGAAGTCGCTTCGCGGAACACTTGGAATGTCTCCAGGGACCTCCAGTGGTCCGCGGACCACCGGTTAAGAACCACTGGTTTAGACAGACAGATACAATTTTACATTTTAGATACCAGTATAAACTAAAAATATATTAATGGGTCTTGTTCTACTATCGCATAGGTACCTTGGATAATAGATTTTTTGTAACTCATCAATCTGTACTTCTGTAAGTTATTCCCACAGTTTATAATTTAAGCCAAAAATTCATTATTTAAACATTGTAGTCAATGTATGTAAGTTTATACTAAAATATAATATTATAACATTTTCGTGTCACTGTGTTTGTCGCCGAACTTTTGCAAAACGGCTGGCCGGTTTTCTTAAAAATTTGCGAAATTATCGTTTTGCTGTGCGTCTTATAATAAGAGTAATTAAATACCACCCACTGAGTTATGAGAGAAGGAAGGAAAGAAGAGAGAGTGCACTTGCTTCTTCGGCAATCGGCATACTGGAGCTCAAAGAATTCCTGTGTGATTTATAATGTCGATATTATAGGTGGATGCTTTTTATGAATGCGAAATAGTTATAACAATAAGGACCAGTGGCGGGGCAAGACCTAATTTTTATGTGGGCACAATATATCTTGCGAGGCCCCCTAACCTGATGGTTTTTTTTTTTTTTATTAAATAAGGGGGCAAACGAGCAAACGGGTCACCTGATGGTAAGCAACTACCGTCGCCCATGGACACTCGCAACATCAGAAGAGCTGCAGGTGCGTTGCCGGCCTTTTAAGAGGGTATACGCTCTTTTCTTGAAGGTTTGCAGGTCGTATCGGTCCGGAAATACTGCTGGTGACAGCCCATTCCAGACTTTTACAGTGCGCGGCAGAAAGTTACGCGAAAAACGCACTGTGGAAGACTGCCACTCATCAAGGTGATGAGGATGGTATGTTTTTCGCGTGGGACGATAGCGAAAAGTTGCAGGTGGTATGATTCCGAACAATTCCTCAGAGCACTTACGAGACGAACCTGATGGATGACGCAAAAGGACGGATATTTGTTTAGAGAAAGAATTTTCTCTAAACAAATATCCGTCCTTTTGCGTCATCCATCAGGTTCGTCTCGTAAAACCTTTAAAAAAACTCGTGGTCCAAAGGGGGTGCGAGGCCCCTTAGACAGCGAGGCCGTGGGCGGTCGCCCACCGGCCATGGTAATTTTAAAGTCAAACTTTACGGATCTAAATTACTAGCATCGTTAGAGCACATAGGTAGAATAATATGTGCTCGACCGAAGGCAGTATGTTGGATAAACCACTCATCATGTTCTCTGGGAGAGTTTTTTCTGACAAGACGAAAGAACTACAATGCTAGACAACCTATAGTGTAAATCTGATGTCGCATGCTACATAATATATACTACTAGCTGTTGCCCGCGACTTCGTCCGCGTGGACTTCAGTTTATAGCGCGCGATGTCAACAAAATTGGTGTCAAAAGCTTTTATAAAAAAACCCTGGTACCCCTTAAATCAATAGAGCTGTACAGTGTGCACACAATAAGTATTTCATTTTTTTATATTAAACTTTATATTTTATGCCAAATTTTAAAGCTTATTTAGCCCTCCAATTACACAACTTTACCCATAAACTATTTATCATTGATAGATTTAAGGTTACGTCACTGCACAGATAAAGTACTGAGTTATTTAATACCGTAGAATAGATATAACAATCGAAAAAAATCGAAACTTAAATGTAAGATGATACCACGTCTTATAGGAAGACTTTTGAGCAAGCGTCAGCGCGATGTAGAAGACGCACGGCGCCATTTATTATGAATTGTTGGAACTAACTTAATTTGAACAAATTTACGCATTTTCACCCCCTTACAACCCTTTTTTCCAGTAAAAAAGTAGCCTATGTCCTTTCTCAGGCTTTAGACTATCTGTATACAAAATTTCATTACAATCGGTTCGGTAGTTTTGGCGTTTGGCGTGAAAGCGAGACTGACAGACAGACAGACAGACAGACAGAGATACTTTCGCATTTATAATATTAGTATAGATTATGTGCACACTAGGGTTGTTGACGAAGTGATTATGAGGAAGAGGAGGAGGAAGAGGAATTTTCACGCGCAAATTTAGAGGATGCGGATGAGGAAGAGGATATTTTTGAGGAAGAGGATGCGGATGAGGAAGCGGAAGAGGAAGCGGATGAGGAAGAGGATGATAGGAAATTATAAATACTAGCGGACCCAACCCAAAAGTCTTTGTCCTGTCTGTACATAACTAGGTACATTACACAAAAATTAATTAAAAGGGCATTTTCCAGTGGACCAAACTATGAATCTAAATCATTCTCAAAACACACACACTAAAGAATCATCAAAATCCGTCCCACAATTAAGGAGGAGTTCAGTAACTAGTCTAAGAAAATTAGTTTCAAAATCGACGATCAGACCGAATAATTCGTCTAGTTTTGAAAGTTGGTACAGTTGTTCCTAAAGGTGTCCAGATGAATATACTAAAAGTCCCCGAGGGTGGGACAAGAGCCGGCGGTGGGGAAGGGGGGGAAAGGTCTCTTTTTCAAGGTTTTTGCTTGTGACTCGAAAATTATTTAAAATATCTCTTTAGTGACTTCTACCTTAATTATCTACATAACTATAAATTACGTCCAAACTGTACGATCAAACGATCATTACTTTAGGAAATACAGAGTATTAAAAGGGTACGCTCGCACTGTTTTTCCATACAAACGTATTCCTCAATTTACTCCCTGGACAATGCGTTTAGACAAATGATTTTTATACAATAAGTACTATGATCTGATAAAGCTACGTTGGATTTTTTCTAAATTTACTAATAAATAAAAAATAATGCCCCGTACCCCGCCAATCGATCGACCATAAAATAAATTTGAAAGATGTTTACGATAAATTAAAACCGGCCAAGTGCGAGTCGGACTCGCGCACCGAGGGTTCCGTACAAACCTGCAAGGTTTACAAAGTTCGTTCATTAC
Organism: Aricia agestis; assembly: GCF_905147365.1. NCBI lineage: Eukaryota > Metazoa > Arthropoda > Insecta > Lepidoptera > Lycaenidae > Aricia > Aricia agestis. The sequence continues at coordinate 16,144,718 of NC_056415.1, forward strand.
GACAATCGAGTCATAACTATGGTATTTTTATAGAATTTTTTTTTTCACGGGTTAAAGGCAATTAGATCTAAGTATTTGATATGAATTTCAACTTGATAGCTCTACGCGTTCATGTGGAAAAAAGTAATAAGTTTATATTTATTAAAAAATATATATTTTGTAATGTAACTAAAAATTTAAGGTTTTCGGAATTTTTCCTTTATGTGTGCTATAAAACGTTGCTTCATGCCAAATTTCAAGATTCTAGGTCGACTGGAAGTACCCTTTAGGTTTTGATTCCCTTGCGAGTACTTGCGAGTTTCAAAATATGCAGCTTAAATTGCTGTTTCTTTTGATTGCGTTGACATAGAAGTTTGATTTTGTTACAGCTTAAAGGTATTATAGACCTGAGTATTTGGTATGAATTTCAATTTAATACCTCTACGCGTTTATGAGGAAATGGGTAGTAAGTTTAAAATTATTAAAAAAAAATATATTATGTGATGTAACTAAAAATTTATGGTTTTCGTAATTTTTCCTTTATCTATGCTATAAGACGTTGCTTCGTACCAAATTTCAAGATTCTGAGTTCACGGGAAGCACCCTGTAGGTTTTGATTCCCTTGCAAGTGTCGAAAATTTGCGGCATAAACGGCTGTATCTTTTGATTGCGTTGGCTTAGAAGTTTGATTTTTTCACAGCTTCAAGGGACAGTAGACCTGAGTAATTGATATAAATTTCAGCTTCATACCTCCACGCGTTCCTGAGAAAAAGGGTCTTGACAGACGGACGGACGGACAGACGGACAACAAAGTGATCCTATAAGGGTTCCGTTTTTTCCTTTTGAGGTACGGAACCCTAAAAACGTAGTGGTATAGACTCATTCTTCCTGAAGATATTTAAAAAGAATAAATTTAGATAGGATCAACTTTGAAGGAAGAATCACGGGAATACGTTACCTCGATTAACTGTACCTAGAGACAGATACAGTAAATCGGCGTAACGTAGTCCCCTGATTCCACCGCGCGCCGGCTCTTGTCCCACCCTCGGAGACTTTTAGTATATTCATCTGGACACCTTTAGGAACAACTGTACCAACTTTCAAAACTACACGAATTATTCGGTCTGAATTCCTTAATTTTCCCAAGCTAAACATACACAACAACGCACACAAAAAAAAAGATGAGTGAATGATACAATTCTCTGGCTCTGGCGTGTGCGTTGCCATGATTGGATTCGCGACGCGCATGCGCAGTGAAATTCCTCATAAATTCCTCTTAAATTTTGAGGAAGCGATAGCGGAAGAGGATTTTTTAATTTTTATTTATGAGGATGCGGTAACGGTTGAGGAACCCAAAATATTGCGGAACTTCCTCATTATGAGGAAGCGGAAGAGGAATCCTCAGCAACCCTAGTGCACACTGCACAGCTGTTTTTGGGTATTTTGATTAATCAAGGGCCGCGTTACACCGGAATGGCAGCGGCGAGGCGAGCACTTTCAGCGCTGCCATTCCGGTGTAGCGCGGCCCTAAGAGGGGTACCACTTACCAGGGTTTTAAAAAGTTTTTAAATTTGACACAAATTTTGTTGACACCGCGCGCTATAAAGTAAAGTCCACGCGGACGAAGTCGCGGGCAACAGCTAGTACATAAAATATGTTTAAGATTTTTGAAATTTTATTTTAATACACATCCAAGACCCAGGAACATTGAAAACTTTTTGTTCCGCCTGCGGGACTCGAACCCAGGACCCCCAGGATGAGCGCTGGCCACGCGCAATGCGAATTCATTTTCATCGATATTTTCATGGAAATAAGATATTTTCCCACATCAAAATGTAGCCTATGTCCTTTCTCAGACTCTAGAATAACTGTATACAAAATTTCATTGCAATCGGTTCAGTAGTTTTAGCGTGAAAGCAAGACAGACAGACAGACAGACAGAGATACTTTCGCATTTATAATATTAGTATAGATTGTATAACTGGAGCTGAGCAATTTTAGTTGCCCGTATAATGGTGCACTTATAAGGGCAACTAAAATTGCTCAACTCTAGTCAATTCTCGTCAACTTTGACGTCACGACTACATCAAGTAATTTGCGGCAACAAGCAGCAATATTGCGCAATACAATATTGATTGATGTGGCCATCGAATATTTGAGCGATATGACATAATAAAATTGCTCCATAGACCATATTGCTCCACTAATTGCTCCAGATCGCTCCATGCATTCGTGTCGCCGAGCAAATTTTTGCCCGTGTAAGCGCATCTTAAGCGCACCATAAAATTTATAACTTTCGTTTAGCTGACAATTTTACGTGAATAACGCCCACACCTCCACAGTCAATAATATAATATGATTGTACGCAGAAGAACAGGATAGTTTTATTGCGGCAAAATGTACGATTTCCGAAAAATATTTTTCAAGGTTAAAGTCACGGGCAACATTTAGTATTTATTACCGTCTATTACTAAGTAATTACAAAAAATCCAGCTCTACCTAGGAACATAAATATAAAAACAATTTACACAGCTTCACTCGTTATTTTCAAATCATTGCTTAAAGATAAAGGCAGTAGTTAGCCATGTATTTGTATATTATTTGTGTTTGTATGTTAGTTTGTGTGTTTGTCTACGAGTTGAAAGTCCGAAGCAGTCGCCTTTACAAGGGGGTTATACAGTACCCAGCATGTTTCACTGAGCTGCCTGTGGTTGGACCGTTTTATCGCTTCGTTTGCAACTCGGAAGGTATTGTAACTACGAGTACTTATTTGGTACTAGTACCCCGCATCACTCCGTGATAAAATTATCCTATTTCTTTTCTCGGGACTCAAAATAACTTTATACCAATTTTCATCACAATCAGTTCAGCGGCTTAAACGAAAAAAGATAATAGACAGGTAGATACACAGACTTACTTTCTCATTTATAATTATTTAAGTATGTACTCGTAGCTAATAAATCTAGCTATTAATACATATATTATTGTGAGCACTCTGAGCTCCCCTATAACTATTAAGTAGTTATAGGGGAGCTCAGAGTGCTACTCGAGCGTCATGGAGACCTAGTAGGTTTTTAGATTAGGAAAAACTGAACATTTTTATATTTTAAAATGTCCCAGTGTACAGGCTTACCATTATACCTTTAGTGCTTTTTGCTGTGCTTTTGTGGAAGCTTAATTGGGATATCCCCATTCTTAATCTGGCAGATCTGATGACATTTCAATACTTGACAATAGCTTTTTTTCTCACGTGGTGAGAAATTGATTTCTATAACATGATGACTAGACACAATATGTGGAAAGCCGTCGCGAAATCCCCTCTTGGGCTCCTCTACTATAATTAAAGACTAATGTAAATATTATGTAATCTAATATATAAATACTAGCTGTCCCGGCAAACGTTTCTTTGCCATATCATAAAGTATTTCGCCCGTATTATTTTATCGAAGTGACTAAATAAGTATGTCACCATGGCAACGTCCATCGCTATCCCGTCGCACAAACAATGGTCGCCGTCAGTCTCGAGTTGTAATAATTTACTATTATTTATTCAACAAATGCACTTATAAATAAAAAAGTACCCAGTAGCTAGCCAGTAGCCGATTCTCAGACCCACTGAATATGCATATAAAATTTGGTTAAAATCAGTAAAGCCGTTTCGGAGGAGTGCGCGGCCTAACATTGTGACACGAGAATTTTATATACAGTGTGTTTGTGTAAACACCGCTATCCTTGAAGCCATCAAATGAGACTGTCAAAATGAACAACTTTTTCTATGAGAACAATGCTGGGAACTCAAAAATTCCATCTTCATACCCATACAAATTGCCGATCCGGGCATCCGTATGGGTATGAAGACGGCATTTTTTTTTTGAGTTCCCAGCATTGTTCTCATAGAAACAGTTGTTTATTTTGACGGTCTCATTTGATGGTTTCAAGGATAACGGTGTTTACACAAACACACTGTATAAGATAAGTCGGGTTTTCCTTCCTGACGCTATAACTGCAGAACGCACGAACCGATTTCCACGGTTTTGCATTCGTTGGAAAGGTCTTCGGCTCCGTGAGGTCTGTAGAAAAAAAAGAAAAAAAAAACTTGTAGAGAAAAGCAGGAAAACAGGGAAAATCATTGTATGGCAAAACAATGTTAGCCGGGACAGCTAGTAATACCTAATACCTATTATGATCAGATAAATCAATAGTATACAGCATGTACAATATTAATTAATATTTCACTTTTTTTTATTTCTTCTAACAGATCTTATGTCGGCTTTGGTAGAGTTAGCCAATACCACGGTCAAGCTGGGCGGCATCAGCAGACTCTGTGGACTAAATAATTGTTTCTTGGGTATGATAATAATTATATAATATAATACTAGACGAAAATTCGTATATCGCGCGTGTACCGTACATTTTTCGGGGACAAGTGTCCTTCTTAAAGTATCTCCATACCAAATTTCAGCAACGTCGATTCGGCAGTTTGGGCATGAAGAGGTAACAGACAGACAGACAGATAGACACACCTTCGCTTAATTATGTTATAAATGACAGATAGACAGTAAGACACACTTTCGCATTTATAATATAACTAGCTGTCTCGGTGAACTTCGTGTCACTTTAAAACCTTCCCTGGACTTTTACGAATATTTTAAGACTAAAATTAGCCCAATCCGTTCAGCCGTTTTCGAGTTTTAGCGTTACTAACACAATTAAAATCCATTTTTATATATATAGATACCTACCTATTATGCGAAAGTGTGTCTGTATGTCACTTCGCTCGGAAAATATTGATAAAGTAACGGTTGCAAAGGCCTAGGAGGTACGCGAAGATGATTTGATTAAAACTAGTACTTAAAAGTTTAAAGTAAAAAAAATGTGATATATTATGTGGATTAAGTGCATGAAAAAGATATAATTATTGGTGTGCAACACAAAGTAACAGCACATTCAATATCATAGATCAAAGCGCACGGAAGTGCGCAGGCCTAGTTCCAGCAGGCCGCGGGCATGCCGTGCACGATTCACGCTAACCGTTTCGACGCACTTTTGACCCTCCTGTATCTCAGTGCCTATTGCGAGAGCAATTAAGATAAAATTATACCCATATACTAGTACTTAAGCAGTATACCAAATTTCATAGATATAGGTTCTTTAGAGTTTAGATCCTCGGGGCGGTGGTGTGGGGACACCGCCGCCCATTGCACCGAGTCCTAGAGAGAGAGCCGCGATGCGCAAGGTGTTCCTGCCCATCGCGGCCCCCCGAGTAGCGGGGTGGTGTCGGGTCTGTAGATGATCGCTGGTAGAGATGCGGTAGGTTCTATCGTACCCGCAAATCAATAAAAGTAATAAAAAGAGTAGAAATCCAATCCATCCATCCATCCAATGCCAAGTTCAGATGCACTTCATCGATCGTATTCATCTTCTTCAACAGCCTTATACATAAATATCTGCCATAACCGTTTGGCCAGATTTTAGAAAGATGTAGTGAACGACACCGGCACTAGTCCACCAAACACTCACAAGTAACTTTTTCTGAGTAAATTTTCGCTTTTTCAGGCAGGATTTGGCTGATTCTCCAGGGGACAGCCATTGCGACGAACGCTTCTGATTATCGTAAAGGATCCATTTTTAATCACAAGTAATAATCCGATTTAAAATTCCTTCATTATAGTATCGGTTGAACAGTCGACGCGTGTTTTCTGCTTTGCTTCACTCAATTCATGAGGTACCCACCTGTTAAGTTTTTTTATCTTCCCGATTTGCTTCAAGTGGATGAATGCAGTTTTATCACTTACATCGAAGCCTGCTGCTAACTCTGAAGTGGTTTATGATGGATCCGCTTCCACAATAGCCTTTAATTCTTCATTATCTATTTTGGTCTCGGGTCGTCCACGGGGCTTGTTCTGAAGGTCGCCAGAACGTAAACATTGGAACCAAAACCGTACCGTGTTTTCTTTTGCGACACCAGCGCCATACACATTCTTCGAGCTGTTTCTGCAGCACTCTTGCCACGGTAAAACTCATATTCGTAAATAAAGCGATATTTCAATTTTTCCATTATGCGATATTCAGAACGACTCGAAAGAAAAAATTAACAAGAAGAAACAAATGAATGACTGTTCTGGAAACTCAAGTGTACCAAATAAATGAATACATAAATTTGAATTTGGAATTCTTAACCTAAGAGGATTACCGGTCACCCCGCTCAGTACTGTAAGTACTGAGCGGGGTGACTGGAATTAAAGTACGGTGGAGTGCATGAGACGTTTATTGCAATCAATTGTTAGTACGTGACTGACTAGCCAACAACACAAAATATAACATTTAAAATATAACATAGTATAATAATATATAGACAATATAAGGTAACATACAGTAGGACAATGTCGATAGACAGTGTCGCTACAATATTCCCCCCTTTAAAAAAAAAAAAAAAAAATGACAATTTAAAATTAACCCCATAAAATTACAACATAACAACTACATCGTGCGGTAGGTCTCAATGCGACCACCGGGTAAGCTACTTACAACTAATACAACTCATATCATAGATAACAATATTATAATGTTTACACTCAGATGCATTACACATTACAATGCAATGAACACGGTATGCAATTACATGTAAGCCGTTTGCGAGGGTTGCTGACAAGATTTATCAGCTGGAACAACGGACACAACCGACAACATCTCCTTCCTAGCCCACTTTTTAACACTTTTATTGCACTTATTCATCACAAAATATGCGCCAATCAACAACAGGATAACCACAACACTAGTAATGACGATGCCGTAAACTTCCATTTTCCTTTCCATGGAAGATGTACTGGCGCCGTTAGCACCATTTTGGGCTATTACAATTTCCTCCTGTTTACTATAGCTTTTGCCCATCTTGTCGAACTCAAAAGTATATAGTTAAATTTGCGAAAGTATATTCAAAAATGTAAAATTTAATTTCAAAACGTCGATATTTAATACTTAAAATTGTAAACTTGCAACCTACTTTACAACTTCCTAAAACTGGTTACCTATTCAAAGCTATGTCAAGCGTTACTATAACTCGCTGCTAGCTTAATAAGTTACAATACCACAAGCATACAATTAATATGTCGCCATATACATTAATCTATCGCCTCGCAAACGCTTCGCTAACTGTATGTTACTACTTAATAAAATCTTACAGGGCGTTTAATCGAACGTCCGTAACTCGACGTACGCGCCGTAAGCATTTTTGCGGGTTCGACGACCGGCTCATTCTTAGGCTCTACATACACTTTATCGCGCGACTCCGATTGTTGCTCTGTACAAGAGTCGGAAGTCGCTTCACGCAAAACATATGCAGGCTTAAGACGATCTATGGAAATCGTTGCTTTTCTCCCAGGCAACTGTACGACGTAAACCTTTGGACGCCTTTGAATAACACGATACGGACCATCGTAAGGCGTCTTCAAAGGTTTACGTACCGTATCATCACGAACAAAAACATAATCTACCTTATCTAAATCTGGGTGCACAAAAAGTGTGCGTGCGTCCTTATGTGTCGCTGGCTTGGGCTTCAAATTACTTATTATACTACGTAATCTCTCTACATATTGACTATAATCTAAAATTTTAAAACTATTTTCGGCGTAAAAATCTCCGGGTAAGCGCAACGTAGTGCCGTAAGTCATCTGCGCTGCACTTACGCCGGTATCCGACCTAGTAGCCGTACGTAAACCTAACATCACAATTGGCAATTCCTCTACCCAAGAATTAGAGCTCAACCTAGCCATAAGGGCTGCTTTCAGGGAACGGTGAAATCGCTCTACCATACCGTTAGCCTGAGCATGATAAGGCGTAGTGCGAATTTTGACTATACCTAAAAGTCGCATAAGTTCTTTAAAAAGGGAACTCTCGAATTGTCTGCCCTGGTCACTCGTAAGCTTAGCAGGACAACCAAAACGTGATATCCACCCCTCGACAAAAACTCTAGCCACCGTTTCTGCACTAATATCTTTAACTGGATACGCCTCCGGCCAGCCAGTTTGCCTATCTACGATGGTGACTAAATACCTATAGTCATTAGAGGTAATGTTAAGAGGACCGACTAAGTCCAAATGTACATGAGTGAAACGATCAGCAAACGGGAAATTACCTAATTCTGACTTATTATGCCTTCCGACTTTTGCACGCTGACAATTCACACATTCCTTTGCCCATTTACCAATATCCGAATTCATACCTTCCCAAAAAAATCTATCCTTAATTAACTTTTTGGAAGTTCTAATTCCCGGATGACTCAAATTATGTACCGAATCAAAAGCTTGTTTTCTAAATGGCCCTGGAATGTATGGTCTAATTTTATCTGTAGACGTTTCACACACTACAGGTACATCGCTTCCAGTTAACATTATCTCCTTAAATATCAAATTACATTCATTATTACGAAAAGAACGTTCACGAAACCGCGCTAACTGCTCATCGTCACGTTGCGCTTTCGCAATCGCAACGTAATCTAAAACCATGAGACCTGTAATTGTATCAACGTGAACGCGCGATAATGCATCGGCAACAATATTCATGTCGCCCTCGATGTGGCGTATTTCTGTGGAATATTCACTAATGTAAAGTAATTGTCTAATTCTACGGGGTAATTCATTGCTACTATTAACTTTTTTAAAAGCAAATGTCAACGGCTTATGATCGGTATAAATAATAAGGTGACGACCTTCAATTAAATTTCTGAAATATTTAATAGCCAAATAAATGCCTAACAGTTCTCTATCGTACGTACTATATTTAGTCTGAGCCGATGACATTTTCTTTGAAAAATACGCTAGCGGAACCCATTTCTTATCAATGCACTGCTGCAACACTGCTCCCACACACGTGCTCGACGCGTCGGTCATAAGCGCTAAAGGAGTATCGTGTTTCGGGTACGTTAGGGTTGCCGCGTTCTGCAAACTAGATTTACAACGTAAAAATGCCTCACTCGATTTTTCTGTCCAGACTATTTTAGTTTTATCGCGCTTTCTAGAGTTCTTTAAATACTGATTTAAATGTTCCTGATATTCAACGGCCTTAGGCAGATGCAACCTATAAAAATTAATCATTCCCAAAAAACGTCGGAGTTGCTCAACCGTTTCAGGTTTGGGATAACTATTTATTGCTTCCACTTTCTCCGGTAGAGGCCGAATACCTTCTACAGAAACTTCAAAACCTAAAAAGTCAATTTTCGATTTTCCGAAAATGCATTTGTCTAAATTTATAGTTATTCCAAACTCGTTTAAACGTTTGAACACCTCCCTTAAATGTTGTTTATGCTGCATATCATCATCACTAAATATCAAAATATCATCAATATAGCAATAAATAAAATCTAACCCTGCCAACACTGAGTGATTCATAAACCTTTGGAATGTTTGAGCTGCGTTTCTTAACCCAAAAGTCATGCGCGGGAACTCAAACAATCCAAACGGCGTTATGATCGCGGTCTTCTCTACATCGCTAGGGTTGACACTAATGAAATGGTATGCTCGGCAAATATCGAGGCGAGTGAACACTTTCTTATCGGCTAACAAATAAGTGAAATCGTGCAAACGGGGTATAGGGTATCGGTCTGCTTTTGTTATGGCATTAAGAGCCCTATAATCCCCACATAATCGCATGTTGCCATTTTTCTTTAAAACTACATGGAGCGGGCTCGCCCACGCGCTCTTGGACGGCCTACAAATACCTAACTCCTGCATACACATAAGTTCATCTCTTACCTTAGTGTAGCGATGCGGAGGTAGAGGCCTGGCCCGAGCGTGGACCGGCGGGCCGCTGGTCTCGATGTGATGGAATACGCTATGTTTGGGCGGTTCCTTAAATGAAACCGGCTTCGTAATATCTGAGAACTCACTTAAAATGCTAGCATACGGACAATTTATATCTACGGTCTTAATAGATAAATCCTTACTACTAATTACATTCGCCGACACTTTTAAACTAGTAATTTCATCGATTAAACGACGAGCACTTAAATCAACTAGTAACTTAAAGTTCGATAAAAAATCAGCGCCTAAAATAGGCTGTCGCACATTTGCGATAACGAATGTCCACCTGAAAGCACGACGTAATCCTAAGTCTAATATTAAACTTTTTGTACCGAAAGTTTTAATTTTAGTCCCGTTAGCCGCATACAAAGTATAGTCAGTACACTCAGCATTACTAAAGTTTTTAATCACCTTGTCGGCGGGAAGCACAGAAATATTTGCTCCAGTGTCCACAAGAAAACGTAAACCACTGCACAGTGTGATAAAAACCTCGATTTTGTTTCACAACGTTTTTCTTTCAAAATACTATAGTTAATAGCTATATAAACATTAGAGTAAAACTCCGAGATCGATATTCTTTGTAGTTATTTTTTTAAAGAGTGTCAAAGTTGGCGTTTTTCCGGGTAAAAAATTTGCATAAAAATTAATAAAAAAAAAACTAATCAAGTAAAATTAATTTTGTTTATACCAATTAAACAAGCACTTAATACTTGACTTTTTCTCCGAATTTGGTTAACCTACTGTGATCAAGTAGGCAGATATTTATTTATTTAGTAATTTTAGTTTTTTATTTTTTATTTCGCGATTAGATCGAATTAGAAAAAGTTTTAAGCATGAAACGATAGTGTGAGTAATCCTTTATCAATGTTATCAAAAATCACACTCTAATAACCTCTGTGTCAGAAGTAATATCCAATTCAATTTTTTTTTTATAAAAATTCGGATTTTTTATACCTAGGGTTGTCACTAAAGTTGATATTTTATTTTCCCCGACTACATCAGAAGGTGATTACTGATTAGATACTGTTTGAGCATATAAAATCATTAATTTACGTCATATTTTTTCACTTTTTAGATTTTTTATTATTAGACCTACCTAAACGTGATCCTGATATTTATTGTATAGGATATCGATTGCGAATTTGCGTATCAACCGGATAAATCAAACAAGAGACCTTTAGTGACAACCTTAGGTACAAAAAATCCGAATTTTTATTAAAAAAAATTTAAATACGATATAACTTCTGATACAGAGGTTATTAGAGTGTGATTTTTGATAACATTGATAAAGGATTACTCACACTATCGTTTCATGCTTAAAACTTTTTCTAATTCGATCTAATCGCGAAATTTAAAATAAAAAACTAAAATTACTAAATAAATAAATATCTCCCTACTTGATCACAGTAGGTTAACCAAATTCGGAGAAAAAGTAAAGTATTAAGTGCTTGTTCAATTGGTATATACAAAATTAATGTTACTTGATTAGTTTTTTTTTAATTAATTTTTATGCAAATTTTTGACCCGGAAAAACGCCAACTTTGACACTCTTTAAAAAAATAACTACAAAGAATATCGATCTCGGAGTTTTACTCTAATGTTTATATAGCTATCAACTATAGTATTTTGAAAGAAAAACGCGGTGAAACAAAATCGAGGTTTTTATCACACTGTGCACTGGTACGATCTGTCACACATAATCGATGGCACGGGCTAATACTTAACTCACAGACTTCGGATGTCGATGCAGTGCTCTCCAGTCAATTGTTGTCTGCTCGAGGTTTCCACGCACATGGCTCGACGCACTTGTGAGCCCTCGAACGGAAACGATGATGGTAGAAGCACAACCAGTCGGGGCTCTCTGGATTCCGGCGAGATGTCGACGGTGTCGGGTCACGAGTCCTCTTCCTCGACGCAGAGCGCGACCGATTGCCGCCAAAACGCTGCTGACGCCGATACCTCTGCTGAGATCCTGCCATGCCTGCCAGCTTCCTGCTTATTTTGGCTATCTCGGCCATCAGCAGATCGGTATCCCTCGAACTAGTTGACGACGGCTGCGAAGCGACTTCACTTACGTGCACTGCTCTCGTCGTCTCGAAGACCTTGTCCGCCACAGCTGCCAGGTTATCTAAATCCTTGGTGTCGGAAACGGCCAGCACAGCACGCACTTGCGGCGGCAGATGGCCCTGCCAGAGGATCTTCAGGGTGTCATCCGGAACCTTTCCTTTAGCCAGCTCCCTCATACGTCGTAGGAGCTGCGACGGCTTCTGGTCCCCTAGGTCCATTTCGCTGATGAGCTTCTGCAGCTGCCTGCTCTCGGACTCTTCATAGATAGCCAGGAGACGCTGCTTCAACGAGTCAAACTTCTTCGTGGCGGGCGGATTAGTCAACAAATCCGAGACCTGCTGTATGGCGTCTTTAGAAAGCTTGGAGACCACGATATCGAATCTAGAGTCGTCTGCTAATTTTTGCGGTGCCAACATCGCCTCCACTCTAATAAACCAGATGCGAGGAGCATCTGTCCAGAATTCAGGGATCTTGCTTGTCAATGTGATTGCTGCTAGATCACCGGACGGCGCCTGCACGGTAGATGCGGCGGTCGGCGGAGGAGGTACGGCACCCGGTAACCCTGCGCCTTGCTGAGCCATCTTTGCGGTTCCACAAAAGTCCACGAAAACCGTTAGTCACTCCCGAGTTCTACGCGCGTATACCAAAAACGACACGCGGCACTCCACCACCACGTTGTTTGTCGGGATAACGAATGTCGGGGTCACCACTGTAAGTACTGAGCGGGGTGACTGGAATTAAAGTACGGTGGAGTGCATGAGACGTTTATTGCAATCAATTGTTAGTACGTGACTGACTAGCCAACAGCACAAAATATAACATTTAAAATATAACATAGTATAATAATATATAGACAATATAAGGTAACATACAGTAGGACAATGTCGATAGACAGTGTCGCTACAAGGAGAATATATTTGAGATCAAAGTGGCCTGTACAACAAAACGCCAATTTCATATGTAAGGAACTAATACTCGTATTATTATAGATCAGGCTGTTGATGAAGAAGAATTAGCCTACAGGAACTAGGCCTTATTTTAACAGATATTTTTGGTGGGATACACTTTTAAACGAGCTTGAATGCCTAAAAATAAAAATGGGAATTTTGAACCTAGCAAAGCCATATTAAAAAAAAAAATTGATTTTACGTTCCAGCGTTAACAGATGCTACAGACGCCGCCGAAGTCCTCAAACATTGTCTAGACAAGGATGACATTTACAAGTTTCTACAACCTATTTCTGGCGAAGGAAGTTTGTTTAATACAGGTAAATACGTGTGGCACTCGGGGACTGCTGCGGTAAAGCTATTGCATAGCATTTTTTATCAACTTACGCAATTATAATTCGTATACGTCTAGTCACACGCACACAAACACCGTGTCGGTCTGGCAACGGTCGAAGTGGGGATGTTAGATTTTTTCGTTACGGAATTACTTGATTCGATCGCCGCGCTTAAACACAGCAGTATAAGCCATGCAATAGTCTAAAATACCAGTTATTAATATACTATTTCTCATGAGAATTATAATACAATGCCTAATATTATGTTTATTTGGTCTGTTACAGGTAATTAGGGAACAGAAAAATATTATAATAATATATCTTATAGTAAATATTATAATAAATATGAGTATTTGACCATTATTTAATTTTGCCTGTTGTTGTGGCCCATAATTTAATAATAAAAAAATCCGATCCCATTCCCAACCTTGCCTACGGGATTTTGCTGTTTTAATTCAGCATAAGCGGCATTTCTTTAGGTCAATTTTGAATTAAGAATAAGTAAAAACATAGGATTTTGGTGCGATCTCGGCAACGCGGCAAATGTATGGTCAAGGTCGTTTGCTCGGGGGATGGCCTTAATTCGCTTAAAAGAGACCAGTTTTATTTCAGTTTTATTTCATTACATTCACTTTACGTCCTTATACTTACTGTATAAGGACGTAAAGTGAATGGATTTAAGAGCTAATGATAGAGGCCCAGCAGTAAGAAACACTTTAAAAGACAAGGGCACTAACTGTCAAAAGGTTTCCAGAAACAAAATTGAGATCTATCACATTATTTGCAGAGTATGCCGTGGGTAAAGTTCGTAGGCAGGTATTCTTGCCGTCCTACACTCCGGAGAAGTTGTCCATTTACACTGACCCCATGTGGCGACAGAGTGTCCGGCTGACGGAGGCTCTCGCACCGTATGCTGGCAAAGGACCCTTCCGCATTGAATATATCTTGGGAGGGTTCTGTTTTGACAATATTATTGGTGAGTAGTTGAGTACTGCATATAAGGCCGATTCTGACCTATTCCTTTACTACCATAATACCACCATAATATTATTATAAGCAATTATTATTTTTTAACAAAAAATTGAAAGCGACTTCCAAGGTAAAAACGATATTCTTAAAACGATCTAAAAAGTATGAAATAATTCTTATTCTTCATTAATAATAATAATATCTATGGACGCTTCACACCACGTCAGTCTGGCCCCGTGCTAAGTACCTAAAGGACTTGTGTTACAGGTACCAGACAACGGAAATATATTTAATACTTTTATACTATACATATATTTAAGATTTTTATTATATCATACACATATTTAATACACATCCAGACCCGGGAACATTGAAAACTTTTTGTTCCGCGGGATTCGAACCCGCGACCCCCGGCTTGAGCTACCAACGCGCTCACCACTGAACCACAGAGGTCGTCAAATTCTTCATTAGTCCCTTTTTTCAAAGTGCGACAAAACCTCAACTACTTCTGCACCCAATTTTCATTCAGATTTTGAAATCGGTACCTGCTCAGAACCTTTATGCTCAGAACTGAGATCCTTGACGTAGAACTTATGTCAAAGTTCGTATGCACTTATTTGCAACTTATGTCTGAGTTACTAGAAACAACATCTGTCTTAACCACCACGTGTGTTTTAATAAATTTCAAGAATTTCCCTCGATTGCTCATCAGATTTAATCATCAGATCGTCATCTTCGTAATCATTGTACCAAATTCGGATAATACCCTATACATTTTTCTCCAGGCTGTATCTCAAGAACCGCTGCAGCTAGACTCCTGTAATTTTCACAGATTGTGTATTTCTGGTGCCGCTATTACAGCAAATACTAATAAAATCGGCCAAGTGCGAGTCGGACTCGCGCACGAAGGGTTCCGTACCGTTATAGAGCAAAAATAGGCCAAAAAATTGTGGTTTTTGTATGGGAGCCCCCTCTTTAATTCTTATTTTATTTTATTATTCTTCAATATTGAAGTATACATATAATTAAGGCCTTTGTGAAAATATCAAGTGCCTACCTGTTGCTTTTATTGATATCGAGCAAAAAAGGCCGAAAAAATCACGTTTGTTGTATGGGAGCCCCTTTTAAATATTAATTTTATTTTGTTTTTAGTATTTGTTGTTATAGCGGCAACCAATATACACAATCTGTAAAATTTTTAGAACTCTAGCTAAAGCGGTTCTTGAGATACAGCCTGGAGACAGACAGACAGACGGACAGACAACGAAGTCTGTCCGTCTGTCTGTCGAATAGGGTCCCGTTTTCACCCTTTGGGTATGGAACACTAAAAACAAAATAAAGTTAATATTTAAGAGAGCAAATAACCGTAGTTTGTCAATACTAGGGAGATGCTGATGTGCACTATGCAACCGGACTTGAAACGTACGTGTGGAATTTGATCCGTACGCAGAAAAACGAACGTATACGGTAGCTGAGTGTTTTGTCTACCGATTCCATGCATTCGGATTTCCGAATACGAAAAACGAATTTTGTAAATCGCATACGCAAAACGTGTGTATGCGGCTGGCTTATGAGTTATGCTTATGACTTATGAATTACTAGCTGTTTGACCGAGCTTTGCTCGATATTCGATAAAACACGAATAAAATGTCATTTTCTAAAGAGGATTCCTAGCTAGATCGATTTATCGCCCCTGAAACCCCCTATATACTGAATTTCATGAAAATCGTTGGAGCCGATTCCGAGATCCCAAATATATATATACAAGAATTGCTCGTTTAAAGATATAAGATATCCTCCTTACAGGGGCAGCAGATATCGAAGAATTAAGAGACGAATTTAGCTCGGCGCAGATGTCTTTCTTTTTCGTGTCATGCCTTCGACTGGTGGTCCAAAGGTGGACCAGCCTGTGGATGCAGACGGACTTGCTGCACAGGCTGTCCAGCAACCACAGAGAAATGGATAAGCTGTTGGCTTCACTACATAGATACGTATATAGGGTAAATAAATCTCTTGTATTACAAATAAAAAAAAAAGCTGTTGGGGCAGGCCTTTGCCAAGAGGCACACAGAAACGGAAACCGCGCTACCGACTGAAAATTTAAGTTTGTAATTGTGAAAATTAATGTCTTGTTCATAATAAAGGCTTATTATAAAAAAATACAAATAAATATTAAAATTCTGGTAAAAATGACTAGATTTTTACATAAACTTTAGAGCGAAGAAAGCATACAAAACGAACAGCAAATAGAGAGTTCTTCATTCATGTGTGAGTCAAACTACGATTGTACTATCAGAAAAGTTGCTTCATAGGCAAATGGCGGATATCTACGTAATTTGGAAAAGATATGTCAAATCCAACCGATAGATAACGACGATGACTGTAGCCGACGAAACAACGTAGGCCACCATTTGCCTATGAATAAATTTCTCCGATGATACAACCAGTGATCAATCACGCATGAAAGATATAATTATATAAGTAATGCAAATCAGCTGCGTAGTTGTTTATGTACTTGCAGTTTTTGGCCGTGCGTTTGGCAACGCCGCGCAGTAAGCAACGCAATTTTTTCTTTATAAATATTGTTTAGAGTTTGCTTTGTGTTTTTAAGAATAATATTTCTAGAATTCCTACATTTAAATATATTTTATAATTAATTATGTGGAGAATATATTTCTTTGTTGCAGGCACAAGAAATTCGAAGAAACAAATTAGCAAAGTTTACTTCACAACAAACAAAAAGTAAGAATCTAAATATACTATGTATATTATATTATAACTCAAAGGTGGCTGACTGACTGACATAATGTAATAATCTATCAACGCACAGCCAAACCACTGGACGGATCAGGCAGAAATTGGGCATGCAGATTGCAGGTAGATGTTGTAACGTACAGCCTACAGGCATCCGTTAAGAAAGGATTTTGATCAATTCTACCCCCAAGGGGATAAAATAGGGGATGAAAGTTTGTATGAAACTTTGTCAATTTTAAACCGATCGATCTGAGACTTTGATACCTTAATAATAATAATTAATAATACTTCTTAACGCGAACGAAGCCACGGGCAAACGCTAGTTAATAATAAGAAGCTGGTTTAATTAAGAATGACTTAAGACCTCCTTAATATAAAAACAATAGTGAATAGGGAAAAAATCGGCCAAGTGCGAGTCGGGATCGCTCACGATGGGTTCCGTACTATTACAGAGAGAAATCAGAAAGTATGCAAAAAATTGTGTTTTTTGTATGGGAGCCCCTCTTAAATATATATATTTTTTTAATTTTATTATAAATATTTAAATTACAAATATAATTAAGGGTTTTGTGAAAAAGTTGCCATTATGTATTGATTACGAGCAAAAAAAGACAAAATAATATTTTGATTTTAGTATTTGTTGTTATAGCGGCACTAGAAATACACAATCTGTGAAAATTTCAGAACTCGAGCTGATATCTGTCTCCAGGCTGTATCATAACATACAGGATAGGGACAATAGGGTCCCGTTTTTACCCTTTGGGTACGGAACCCTCAAAACGCAAAGATCGGAGCGGAGGACGCTACTAGAACACACACACACACACGCACACGCACACGCACACGCACACGCACACGCACACGCACACGCACACGCACACGCACACGCACGCGCGCACACACACACACACACACACACACACACACACACACACACACACACACACACACACACACACACACACACACACACACACACACACACACACACACACACACACCCACCCACCCACCCACACACCCACCCACACACACACACACACACACACACACACACACACACACACACACACACACACACACACACACACACACACACACACACACACACACACGTTGCACACGTCATTATATCAGAATGTTGACAGAAACGTTGTCAAACGTTGATAAAACTTTTAGTTTACTGTCTGTGCTGATGCTGTCTCTACCGTGAAAACCTTGCAGTAATATTCTATGTTTCACAGGTAATGTTGCCGGAGATAACGAAAAATTAAAACCTGGCTTGTTTGATAATTTGATTAACAGTAAATTAAGTAAAAAGGAGGTTTCTGAGGAAATAGCAGTTATGTTTTCCGCATCGGACGAGTGTGGCTTAGCCATTTCCGTTGCTTTGAAGCTTTTAACTATGTATCCGTCCGTACAAGACAAAGCATTCGAAGAGTGAGTATTTTTATACTACTAGCTGACCCGGCAAACGTTGTTTTGCCATATAAACTATTTCTAGTATCAATACAAAAAATAGATAAAAACCTATTTAGACTACAGGCCCATGTCGAAAATGGATGGGTCATATGAACCACCTGTAGCCTTAGCACGGCCACCAGTAGAAATGCGAAAGTATGGACAAACTGTTGAGATAAACTTAAGGTAGCGTTCCGATCTTTTTTCGTTCCCAAAAATTCTATTAAAATGCCACTTTATGACAGACTATAGTCCTAAAAATTCAAATAATATCCTACTCTATGACATATACTATACGTGGGAGAGCCATGCTTCGGCACGAATGGGCCGGCTCGACCGGAGAAATACCACGTTCTCACAGAAAACCGGCGTGAAACAGCGCTTGCGTTGTGTTTCGCCGAGTGAGTGAGTTTACCGGAGGCCCAATCCCCTACCCTATTCCCTTTCCTACCCTCCCCTATTCCCTTCCCTTCCCATCCCTACCCTCCCCTATTACCCTATTCCCTCTTCAAAGGCCGGCAACGCACCTGCAGCTCTTCTGATGCTGCGAGTGTCCATGGGCGACGGAAGTTGCTTTCCATCAGGTGACCCGTTTGCTCGTTTGCCCCCTTATTTCATTAAAAAAAAAAAAAAGTGGCATTTTAATTGAATTTTTGTCGGTCGCGATTGGGCGCGGTAGAGATCGGAACGGCACCTTTAGTTTATGTCCACAGTTTGTCCATACTTTCGCATTTCTACTGGTGGCCGTGCTAAGGCTATATAGTATTATATATCCCATCGATCGTGGAATAACGAGACACAATAGCTTATCTATTGTTATCGCGGCTGGAGGCGGCCGCTTAGGGCTTAATGAAATATAGGACGATATTAGACCATAAAATAATAAGATTTAGCACTTGTAAGCTGTCCATTTGAGTGCTGGTGAGAATTCAAAAGTGCATGTAGGGTGGGTACATTTTGGCCATAATTTATGATCCTGTACGGCATTTTTACCATTGATAGACACATGAAAAAAAATAAGAAAGCCCGCAGAGCCGTATAAAAATGATGCGCCAATAAGTCGGCATTTTAATTTTATTTTCTGACAATTTCCATGGTTTTGGTCATTTGATTCTTAGATACGGCATAAGTTTGATACTGTTTGAATACAGCTCCGAATCAATTATTCCGCAACGCCGTACAAAAATAATGCGACAATGGACAAAAATCGAGGGTTACAACCCCCTCTTTTCCAGTGGTCCGGGGGGTGATTTGAATCAACATAAAATCAATTTATTTTAAAAGTATCTTATGCATAGATAATATTTTTTTGCATGCCGTACATTTTCGTTGGTCCAAAGGTTTGTAGGAGAAAAAAAAAACTCAAGCAAAAATCCATAGAAAGCAATGTAAGAAAAATCCAGACAACGAAATATATCGATTTTTTTTTCAAAAAAATAGTTGTTTTATTAGGGTTCCGTACCCAAAGGGTAAAAACGGGACCCTTTTACTAAGACTTCGATGTCTGTCTGTCTCCAGGCTGTAACTCAAGAACGGTAATAGCTAGAGATTTGAAATTTTCCCAGATTAACAAAATAAAATAAATATTTAAGGGGGGCTCCCATACAACAAACGTGCAATTTTTTGCTTATTTATCAATAATGACTATGGGTAAAATGTTCACAAAATACTCAATTTCATTTTTAATTTAAAAATCAATAATAACATTTTCAAAAAAGAAATAATTAAGGGGGGCTCCCATACAAAAAAACACAATTTTGCTCTATAATTGTACGAAACTTTGCATACACTGCATCAAAATGTACGGCATAATTTTTTCCTAATTTATTTATCTTAATACTATTTAAGACGAGGGTAATATTTAGAAAGATGCTTTATTTTATTAATCTATGAATATTTAAAATTTCAGTTTTTGTATTTCTGTTAAATTTTTTTAGAGCAGTTTCTTTTGAACGGCGATACTACATAATTATTGTATTTTACAATATCATATTAAAAATAAAGTTGCCGTACAGATTCAAATCTTACAGCTTAAAAAATCAAGTACCAATTAAGATTATTATTCAAATGGACCAATATTTTTTTTGACGGCATTATTTTTAATAGTACTTTTGAGTGCTAAAACAGTGTTCAGAACCGAAGCCGTACTGTTTCAAATCACCCCCGGACCACTGGAAAAGAAGGGGTTGTAACCCTCGATTTTTTTCCATTGTCGCATTATTTTTGTACGGCGTTGCGGAATAATTGATTCGAAGCTGTACGAGTATTCAAACAGTATGAAACTTATGCCGTATAGAATCAAATGACCAAATTTACCATGGAAATTGTCAGAAAATAAAATAAAAATACCGACTTATTGGCGCATCATTTTTGTACGGCACTGCGGGCTTTCTTATTATTTTTCATGTGTCTATCGATGGTAAAAATGCCGTACATCCTGTAGTGCATTTTTACCTAATAAACAAAACATAATATACTTAATCAAAATGTACCCACCCTACATGCACTTTTGAATTCTCACCAGCACTCAGTTGGACAGCTTACAAGTGACGGCATAGGGCTAAATCTTATTATTTTATGGTCTATTATCGTCCTATATACGTCCCCAGGTGGTTCGTATGACCCATCCATTTTCGACATGGGCCTGTAGTCTAATTCTTAGGCCTAACGAATGTTCATAATAGGTTGGAGAAAAGTCTTTTCGCATTATAGTATGTATGAACTTATCATAAAATCTCTTGGACTATACTAATTGTATCTGGCTGATTTTGGTATCATTAAAAAGTTTTAATTTTACAGAAGACAATAACATTTCAAATTCAATTTAGGTAAATGTGAGATTTTCATTTTTTTTTTCTTAAATTGTTAAAATTAGTGATTCTAATTTTTAATGAAGAAATTCGATATTTATAACCCCCGACAAAAAAGAGGGGTGTTATAAGTTTGACGTGTCTGTCTGTCGGTCTGTCTGTCTGTCTTTCTGTCTGTGGCATCGTAGCGTCCAAACGGGTGGACCGTTTTTTATCTAGTTTTTTTTTTGTTTGAAAACCGACTTAATCGAGAGTGTTCTTAGCTATAGTTCATCATCATCAGCCTGCTCCGTGCTGGAAAATCGCGGTTTATCTGGTTCGTGAAGGGCCGATTAGCAACTTGCAGTCGTTTGGTGGGCTTTATATTTTGCATTCTAGTTCGTGACATTTATAAATATTTACACATTAATGGAAAGTTGACCTGGTGCTGCAGCATCACCTAGTAATCAATAGGATACCCAACTCCTCACCAATTTAGAGCAATGGTTTCATGTTTAGGCTCATTTTAATTGCGACAATTACTAGTAAGACGTAGATAAACAGTACATTTTTGCATGCTGCTGCGGCAGCATCACCTGGATTATATAGGAGCCGAGCTCTATATGAACCCAAAGTGGAGGTTTCATGTTTGGACTCATATTGACGGTCTCATCCAAAAGGACATTCCTAGATGGTATTCATTGGGATATAAAATGATTCTGTTGATAGAAATTATTCTGCACTAATTTCTTCAACACTTTTATTTCATGCTTTTTATACCAACACAATGAACTTGTGTTGGTTTAAAAAAGCATGACATAAAATTAAATTAAGAAATTTAAAAAACCCGCGCCAGTAATGAAATAATATATTTTACTGACTTTAAGTTTAAATAATTCCTAAGTGTAAAGTGATATTTTAGTCCATAATTGTTGTCAAGGTGTCTCGGGGGACCGCTAATGTAGATGTTCGATTTCACATAACAATAATAGTTTAAGGATCAGTTCACAGTGAACCGAATAGAGACAATCAGTGATATGGCGATACAAAATGCAAAAGACACTCTTGGCGGTCCCCCGACATACCGTGACAACAATTATGGACTAAATAAAATATCACTTTACACTTAGGAATTATTTAAACTTAAAGGCAGTAAAATATATTATTTCATTACTTTTTAAAGTTGTTTGGCGGGGGTTTTTTAAATTTCTTAATTTAAAATGTTATTACAAAAAACCGGCCAAGTGCGAGTCGGACTCGCGCACCGAGGGTTCCGACAGCTTAAAGGTATTATAGACCTGAGTATTTGGTATGAATTTCAATTTAATACCTCTACGCGTTTATGAGGAAATGGGTAGTAAGTTTAAAATTATTAAAAAAAAATATATTATGTGATGTAACTAAAAATTTATGGTTTTCGTAATTTTTCCTTTATCTATGCTATAAGACGTTGCTTCGTACCAAATTTCAAGATTCTGAGTTCACGGGAAGCACCCTGTAGGTTTTGATTCCCTTGCAAGTGTCGAAAATTTGCGGCATAAACGGCTGTATCTTTTGATTGCGTTGGCTTAGAAGTTTGATTTTTTCACAGCTTCAAGGGACAGTAGACCTGAGTAATTGATATAAATTTCAGCTTCATACCTCCACGCGTTCCTGAGAAAAAGGGTCTTGACAGACGGACGGACGGACAGACGGACAACAAAGTGATCCTATAAGGGTTCCGTTTTTTCCTTTTGAGGTACGGAACCCTAAAAAAGGTAAAAATGCAAAAAAAGCCGCGAGAAAATTTTGTGATGTTTATGGACTTAATGCAGTATCTGTGACAATAGCGCAAATTTGGTTTTTAAAGCGTTTTCAATCCGGAAATTTTGATATCAAAGATGCACGTCGCTGGTCGCCCTGTTACGGACAAAACCGATGCCATTTTTGAAAAAGTGGAGCAAGATCGGCATACTAAGTTACGATGTAGCTGAAGAACTGGGGATTGACCACAAAACGGTTTTGGCGCATTTGAAAAAAGCTGAGTACACAAAAAAGCTCGATATTTGGGTGCCTCATGAGCCTACTGAAAGAAACCTAAGTGTACACATTTGTGATTCCTTATTACGACGTAGTGAAATCGAACCATTTTTGAAGAAGCTGATAACTGGTGATGAAAAGTGGATCACGTACGACAAGAACGTGCGAAAAAGATCATGCTCAAAGGCCGGTCAGGCTTCACAGACTGTGGCAAAACCCGGGTTATCGCGCAACAAAGTGATGCTGTGTGTGTGGTGGGATTGGAAGGGCATTATTCATTATGAGCTGTTACCGCCAGGCATGACCATCGATTCTGGACTATACTACGAACAACTGATGAGATTAAAGCAAGAAGTTGAGAGAAAGCGACCGGAATTATTCAACAGAAGAGGTGTGGTTTTTCACCATGATAACGTTAACGTTATCATGGTGAACATGAACACCTCTTCTGTGTGAGAGTTTAGTGTGAGGTCTAGACTTCACACATCTTTAGCCACTCGGCAAAAATTACGGGAGTTTGGCTGGGAGGTGTTAATGCATCTGCCGTATAATAGTCTTGACCTTGCACCTTCAGATTTCCACCTGTTTCGGTCGCTGCAGAATTCTTTAGGCAGTGTCAGGTTGACATCACAAGAGGACTGCCAAAACCACTTGTTGTAGTTTTTTCATCAGAAGCCCCAAAATTTTTATAGCAATGGGATCATGCCAACCAATGTGGCATTTACCAACAATATGGCAAAAAGTTATCGAACAAAATGGTACCTATATACTTTAGTCAATTGTATAGTATGTCCAGAAAGTGAAGAAATTAAAAAGTGACAACATCGTAGTGTCATCCCTTTGAAATGAATCTAAGAAAAAAGGGCAAAGAAATTACACTACGATATTGCCACTTTTTAATTTCTTCACTTTCTTGACGGACTATAAATAAACTTTTCAAAAAAACCTTTTGAATTTTTATATAAAATGCGAAGAAACTTTTTCCCGAACCTAATATACAAAATTTCATTAAAATCGGTTAAGCCGAGACTTTTATATATTAGATTGTACTATACTGATTTTGGTAGAAATTGAAGTTTAAGAATAAAAAAACCACTATATTTTTGCACTATCCATTATATTGTTTTAAATTCGTCCAAAAATAAAGAGAAAATAATTTAAAGCAAAGCAAAGAAAATAATTGTAGTTTTAAGCTGTATTTTTTAACATCTACCATCGAGGAAATTGATTCCTAGGCGGTTGACAGACCAACGTCATTTAATGGTTACAGTTCGACAAGGCTTTAAATGAATGTGGAGATAAAGGAACTAACGCTGTTTTCATACAAATACGTCATTTTTGTCAGTTCTCCTTTACCAGTAGCGCCCATTGACATATTCATTTAAAGCCTTGGAGCCTACTATAATTGTGATCTATCCACGTGAACTAACTATAGTCTGTCAAAAAAGTGAAGAAATTAAGAAGTGGCAACATCGTAGTGTCATCCCTTTTTTCTTAGATTGATTTGAAAGGGATGACACCACGATGTTGCCACTTTTTAATTTCCTCACTTTTTCGACAAAATATGTAACGTAGGTCCCCCATCTGTCTAGGAATCAACTTCTCTGATGGTCCATAAATTGTATATTAAAATATGTATTATAAATAATTTCGATTTTTTTCAGGCTACAAAATGTTTTCGCTGATTCAGACCGACCATTTGTGAAAGAAGACTTGACGAGGACGCCCTACCTGGATATGGTTATAAAAGAATCGCTGCGGATTTTCTCAATCGTACCTTTCATTTTACGAAAAACTCATACTGACACCAAACTACGTGAGTATACTGTATATTTTAAAGTATTCTAAAAAACATTATCAGGGCGAGTAAAGTGAGCCCTAGTATCCTCCCACAGGCCACAACCTGTACAGTACCATCCCACAGGCCACAACCTGTACATTTTGTAGTACACTTTACGGAAAAACTATCACGCCTATTGATTTGTGCTTTAACATATTAATTTTTATTAATAATATTATCGAAAAAAGGCGAAAAGACACATCTACATAATATTACTTATTAATAATAATTATTATGTAGATGTGTTATCATCAGTCAGAGGTGTTAAGACGCGAGGCCTCACAAACTACAAATTTCGGATTTTTGCTAGTCTACTCATTTCCATGAAGTTAAAAAGTTTGCGTCACAAATTGTCCAATACAAATGTACAAAAAAGTTTATTTAAAAAAAAGTTAACAGCTAACTCTATACAGTGGACCCATACACACTCTTAAGTATTATCACTTAGTTTTGTTACACCCTGTATAATATAAGAGACACATACACACCCTATACTGTATATTTATATTTTAAACAGCATGTGGGAGAGTGATACCAGCTGGAGCGGGCATCGGTATAGCAATATACAGCGTGCTCCGGGATCCGAAGTACTGGGGTCCTGATGCAGATCACTTCGACCCGGAGCGGTTCCTGCCGGAGCGAGTGGCGACTGTTCCGGATATTGCCTATAAACCCTTCAGCTATGGACCGCGGAGTTGCCCGGGTGAGTGAGATAGATACCTTAGTATGAAACCGCCATAGACCACGCGCACCTGGCCAGCGGCCACACCATACTTTCGATGGCCGCCGCGCTGCGACTTGGCCGCTAGTGCGCGCCTGGGCTATGAGTTAGAGAATAGACTAGAGAAGGACATAGAATTGAGATACTTACCTAAGTTTTGGACCATAATAACAATGTTTTTTTAAACTGTCCAAAAAAATCACTCCCCTAAGGCTACTTACAGATGACGGCACGCGTCAACGTCAACAACAGTGCCGTTCGTCTGTAAGAAGCCTAAGAGGGGAGTGATTTTATGGATATAAGTAAACATTCCCTGGTCTTCCATAAATATTTTGGGAATAAATTAGCCTAATCGGTTCAGCCGTCCTCGAGTTTTAGCAAAAATAACAAAATTTCAAATTATTTTTTTTGTAGTTCTGGTTCTAGTTATGGTCCCCACATGTACCCCATGGTTCAAAGTATGAGACAATGGACACATCATAATATTTTGTTTTAACGTGTGACTCTTTTCTTATTTTCATCCACATCGATGTCTGTTTGACTCAAATATAATATTATGTAACAAGTAACAACAATAAAATAACACAACAATAACAATGTATTTATTAACAGTAATATTTATTTATAGTTGTCTCTTTCAGGTTACAAGTTCGCACAGAACGTAATCAAAATAGGTCTGTGCGCGATACTGCGGCGGTATAAGGTGGTGGGCACACCGGCAGCCGGCCCCGTGCCTCATATAGCTACAAAGTACGAAATCGCCCGAAGACCCGTCGATGATCACATCGAACTCGTAAACAGAAGTTAAACTGATGCAGAATACTGAATGTATCTAAACTTATACACTTGTGTAACTAATTTTTATTGATATAATATATGATATAATACTCTAGGAGTTTTTTTGCGATCTCTCAAAGGCTGCCTTCACATTAAGTCGCCAGTAGTGCGGCAGCAGCACGACTTCTATACCAAAGAGAGTCGCGCGGCTGTCGCGTTGCTCTTTATATATAAATAATTATAATATAAAAGTCGCGCTGCTGCCGCACTACTGGCGATCTAATGTGAAGGCACCCAAAGGCTTTTGTGAAACAATAAATTTGTCAGGAAACTATGTCACTATGGAATAAAAGGTACAGCATTCGCCCTCCTAAAATCTTACTTGTCAAATAGAACTTAGAGGGTTGAGATAAATGGTAAATATCTGCTGGTGATAAAATTAAAATGGATGTCCCACAAGGGTATTTACTAGGTCCATTTCTATTTCTTATTTATATAAACGACTTGCCATTCTTAATTAAAGAAAAACATGCGATAGTATTTTATATATAGTATAGCTGTATTTTTAGGTATAACTCCAAGTTTCAGTGGGCCTTCGCCCTCATATTGTTGCGTTGGTCGACAGACTCAGTTCAGCAGCATATTATGCGATAGTAAGATTAGACAATTTTCAGATGAAGCAACAGCACGTCTAGTGTATTTTAGTTACTTTTATTTCAAGACGTGAGTCATCCACTCACTATTTATTATATGTGGTGACTTCGGTTTCGTGAGAATACTTCTCACGAAACCGAAGTCACCGCATATAAGCATATGCTACCAACAAGTAAGATTTTGCACCGAAGTATACCTGGTATACCGTGGTTCGGAAGGTGCTGAGAGAACTCCTGATTCTTTATAGATACAAGTTTGGGAGTTTCGTCGTTGTTTTAAGAACGGAAAGTATATGCTACTATGCAAATTACATTCATCATCATCATCATCATCACTACCATTTTAAATCGGACCAGTAGTTCCTGAGATTAGCGCGTTCAAGCAAACATACTCTCAAGCAATATTAGTATAGATTTTTTCAATTATCGCTTGACAAACTCGAGTCTCGATCTAAAAGACTATGAAAAGTACCAATAACAGGGTCATTATAGGCTCATAAGTCATAACCATGGGACGATGTATGGTATCATCGTCAGATAGCTAATTTATCTATATACTACGATAATTACGAACTACTGGAGCAATTTTTATGGCAATATTTGGCACAGATATAGAGTAAACCAAGTGAAGGGAGTAGGGACATAAGAGCTATTTTTTATGGGAAAATGTACGGTTTCCGTAAAATTCCTAATTTACGCGGGCGAAGCCGCGCGGGACATCTAGTTTTGTAATAAATGTAACTATAAACAATTATTATTACTTTTATTTACGACTTCAAGAAAAGGATCGTCCTCTACCCTCATTTTAATTGATTTAAATTTAATTATTTAATTTTAATACGATTGTTCAGCTATTATATATACAAATAAAATAGCTGAAAAAAAAAAGTAAGTATATACAAATAGCTCAATATTCACATTGTAGAGGTCTACATGATATTACTGAATACAGTCCATTGGACCATTGCACGTGTTTATTGTATTCAAATGATGTTTCAATGTAGAAAAAGATATCGATAAAATATAGTATATAATAAGTTGTCACAGCCGACTGGTTTAAATAGCCGTTCAATCAAACAGCTAGCCCTTTGACTGAACAACGCCAATCACACGTCTAGCTTTTTAATTGAATATTTAAGTCGCTCAAAACGTTCAACACTACAGACACTCCAATTTGATTTAAAAAATTTTCTTTTTAATATTTTTTTTTTATATGTGACAATTGAAAAGCCGCCGTTTGATTGAATTAGTTCAGCTGCGCTCACCACCGCGGCGCTACGTGCGTTTTGTTTACAATATGGCGTCAACTATTACCGGTGTTTTGTGGTTGTATTAAGATAAAGATTTTTGTAAATATACGTTACAATTATTATTAAAGAGACAAAAATTATGGGGCCATTTAGGAGTGAATCAACATTTAAACTATTATTCGAGGAGAATTTACGGGATTATGAAATGCATCACCATGGTACCTATAGCAATTTTGTAGTGCCCAAAATATGTGTGCAGCACACAAGAGCCTTGTCTCCTCCTCTACCCTCATTAACCAGATGCACGAACGACCGACACGAAGTTAGCGAGTGGTCAGGCGCAGGACCGACTTTTAACATGCCCAATGCCCATGCACTGCCCATCCGACGCATAGCTATCTTTCTTTTCAGACAATCAACTTTTTTTTCACTGTCGATAAAACGCCTCGTACGAGTCACAACACTATAAGTAAATAATTATAATAGTATAAAACAATTGTGCAATAAAATTATAAATTAAAATTATTTATATTTTATAATTATAAATTAAAAAATATGAAGTTAACTTTTAAGTAAGTACAGTATGTTTTAGATAAAGTTGAAAATATACATACAGTACTTAGGTATGACTTAAATATCATGAAAAACTTTGTTCGCCAAAAATATATAAATATTCACTTCACTAGGTAACGTTCGCCAAAAATGTATATAGTACGGGAGCCCCAGAACATTTTTTTGAGTAGGGTTCCGTTATAGGGTTATGTAATCAACAAAACTTGATTGACTACTGAAACCTAAAACGGGACCCTAACAAGCAAATTTTTTGTATTGTGATAGGTTTTAATACTCAATAGTTATTTAATTTAAGAGTAACATTGTCCTATAAATAGAACAATCCATATTTTAGGAACATCAAGTCAAAGTATGAAATCCTTTCTATTTCTGTTAGCTACCACTTTCGAGATTTTTCGAAAATTAAAATGTTGTTCGTCAAGTATGAAAATGAATCTATTCACAAAAAATTTGCTTGTAGTAATTAAAAATATGTTCCGTACTATAATATATTGTAAGTATAATATATACTTATAAGAAAAAAAAAATCATAATTCATATTATAAGATAAATTACTATTTTTGACGAAGACATAATTATGAATAAATAATCAGCCAAGTGCGAGTTGGACTCGCACACGAAGGGTTCCGTACCATAGAACAAAAGTAGGAAAAAATATGATTTTTGTATGGGAGCCCTCCTCAATTATTTGTTTGATAAAAAATGGCAAAAAAATCAATTTTGTTCTATGGGAGCCCCCATATTTGATTTATTTTGTTTTTAGTATTTGTTGTTATAGCGGCAACAGAAAATATACATAATCTGTGAAAATTTCATCTCTCTAGCTATTACCTTTCTTCAGTACAGCCGGGAGACAGACAGACGAACAGACAGACATCAACAAAAACTTAGTAATAGGGTCTCTTTTTTACCCTTGGGTACGGAACCCTAAAAAATCAAGATATAAGTTTACCAAAATATAAAGTCACAGTATAGGCCTATAGGGTCTTCCCTACAAAATCACAGTATAGGGTGAAAGACCTATCGTCTTAATTTTTTGCGCAAAACTAAGAATAAGTAAAATTACCCTTCCTAAATTGAACACACTGTACAATATAAAAATGCATACAGCGATTGGTCATCGCTGTCACGTTTTTAAATTGTGTGAAACTATATTAAAAACCGACTTATACAATGTATTATGTACATATATATTTGTTCTTCATTTAATTTAATTTAATTTAAAAGTATTCGCTGCTAACAATGTATATATACTTAGTAGTCTTGTTGTTTTTTGTGATATACTATGTTACCAAAGTCCGAAGCAGTCGGCTGTATGAGGTGGTATTCCAGTACCCACCATGCCGCAAGGAGCTACCTTTTTTGGGATCTTTCTACCATTTTCTATACGCTAGTTCTAAACGTGAGTACTCCCAAAATGGTTCCA
The DNA here is from genome assembly GCF_905147365.1 of Aricia agestis. Taxonomy (NCBI): domain Eukaryota; kingdom Metazoa; phylum Arthropoda; class Insecta; order Lepidoptera; family Lycaenidae; genus Aricia; species Aricia agestis. The sequence continues at coordinate 16,175,075 of NC_056415.1, forward strand.
CTGTATAAATACTAATTCACTCTACAGTCTAGACTCAAAATGTCAAAAGTGGCCCCAGAGTAAAATAAGTTTGGAAACCACTGGTAGACCCGTGAGTGCTCTAGAAAGCATTGATTCAAATATTTGAGTATGCAACACTTTACCTAAAAAATACAATTATGTTTTCAGATGCAATGAAATTAATTACTGATATTGGCTACCAAACTACGGAAGCAGGTGGAATTGCTCGGTTGTATACTTTCAATACATACTACCTAGGTAATTCAATGAGTATTATTACTATTTTACTATCGGGCTATGAGGAAATATAGATTCTTTACAACAAGTTGTCAGGAGGTTATACGTTCGGCTGTATGTATCTTTTTTTTTTTTGTATGTTCAACGATAACTCAGCCGTTTGTGATCCGATTTTCAAAATTCTTTTTGTGTTGTATAGGGTTTAACTCGAACTTGGTACCATGTCCATAAGTAAAATAATATATTATGTAACCTTAAGTAAATATTGGGGACCTGCAAGACAGGCTGTGCCTAGTGTAGGACCCAAAGTAGAAACTAAGTCTGATAATGTAAAATGGTATGAAATAAATGAATTATGAAATGAAAATTATGAAAACGTTCACAAAAGTGGTGATCTGATGATGGCATCCTGGAGGAATCGAGGGGACTCCTTGAAATTTGTATGGGAATATATAGTGATTTAAATTTTTTCTGAAGCATTCGAGGTAAATGCTACCAAAAAGTAAGATTTCGCACCAGGTTATACCCTGGATCCGAAGATACCCAACAGAACTTTTGAATCCTTATAGATACAGGTTCGGGGATTTCGGCATTGTTTAAACAACTGAAAGCATAAGCCAACACATCCATTTATTTGATCATCATCATCAAAATCATAATTATGCCATGGGTCATCACATTATGACCCAATTATTGCTGCTTTTCGTGATATTTTGCATTGAAGCAGATGTTTTTGATGATTATTTCGCTGTTTGTGGACCGATTTTCAAAATTCTTGTGTTGTTGTATAGGGTATAATTTTGACTTTGTATAGCTTAGACTAGACTTAGCTGATAATGGGATCTATGAGCAATCGAGGGAAATCCTTGAAATTTATCAAAAGACTCATAGTGGTTAAAATGTTGTTTCTAGTAACTTAAACATATGTTAAGAATAAGAGAAAGTTCATACAAAGGTGTCTCTTGATCCAAAGACACTGAACAGAACTCCTGAACCTTTAAAAATAAAAGTTTTTAAATTGCAGCATCGCTTAGATAACTGCAAGCATTTACCACAATTTCGCTTACAGTAACATAATGTTAATAGTTAACATTCGTAGTGGTTATTTACTCATAAAGCCTTATCTTGTAGATAACTAAAAAGAGTGAAATTATTATTTTTAACAAAAAAATTAAAACCGACTTCCAAGGTAAAACAATAATAATCTATATATAAAAATGGATTTTCAAATGTCTTAGTCGCGCTAAAACTCGAAAACGGCTGGACGGATTGGGCTGATTTTAGTCTTAAAATATTCGTAGAAGTCCAGGGAAGGTTTTAAAGTGACACCGGGACAGCTAGTATGAACTAAAAAGTATTAAATAACTCTTACTCTATAATAGTGCCTTTTTCAGAATTCGTCTAAATCTCAATTATTCCTTATTTTTTTTTGTTAAAAATAATAATTTAAATTGTAAGTTTACTTGAAATGTTAGCAACAACTGCTTTCAAATTTATCAAGATTAAGATATTTATCTGTAGTAAATGATGTCGATGTCACAATCATTGAACTTATTATAGATTAAAGAATGTTTACAATTTACGTACACCATTTAAAAGTGAAATTCTGGAAATCTGAGAGGTCCGTGGAGAAAATTTCGAAAGCCCTTCTCTAAAGTGACATAATATTGTTCTACAGTGATGACAGACGCTTCAGAAATAGCCGAAGCCCTGACACTATATTTGAACAAGGACTACATGTACACATTTCTGCAGGCCATCACTAGCAACGGAAGTGTGTTCACGCCAGGTTAGTTGAAATAGTTTTATGTAGAGTTGCATTAAAATACAAGAATGAGAGAGAGACTTGCTATCAGGTTTTCGCACCAAGGATCACTGACATAGTATGTACTACGTAGTACTTACTACCTCAGTGCCAAGGATATGTTTTTTGAATTTAAAAACATTCCTATTTTCCACCACGCCTTGAATTTTTTATTTTTATTATTATTTTAATGTTTCGGGCAGTGTGGTCCCAGTGTGTGGCAACCAGCAGATCCGGCAATTTACGATATCTTCGGATATGATGATCCACGTCCATTTGGCTTTAGATATGAAACTTGTATTAGAATGTAAAGATTTTCTAGCTAGATTGCACTGAACTCAGGGGTTCCGCAGAGTTTTCAAGGCTGTGCCTAATATTAACTGGTCCAAACTATCCTTGCTTCTTCATACAATAGTATTCTGTAAAGTGCCTTGATAATTAATATCAATCTTATATATTGAGTGTTTCGTAGTTAAGGTGTCTTCGTAAAACCAGTCTCACAGTTAAGGTGTTAAAAGCCAATAAAATCCTGTTTTAAAAAAGTATTAGATTGAGAATTTATTGCAGAGGCATCAAAATCTAAGGTTCGGAGACGCGTCCTGTTGCCATCATTCACCAGCAAAATGATGGCCGGCTACGTCGAGTCCATATGGGCTGAGAGTGTGGCGCTGGCGGAAAGTCTGGCACCGTTTGTGGGGAAGGGGCCCTTTGCTGCGGGGCCGTACTTGGGCGCCTTCTGCTTCAACAGTATCTTAAGTACGTATGCCATTCATAACCTATAAAGCTCGAAAGAATCTTGACTTTAGGAGCGGACGTAGAACCGGCCCAGACAAAATCACCCTTGACATAATCCGACCAAATGTCGTAGGTTGGTCAAGTGCCTATCGATATATTATGCGAATCAATTTCTTGGACGGTACATTATTTTATTTCTTAAAGATCACACCCATGAAAGAGATCAGCTGCTCATGGGAGTTAAAAATCAAGTCTTCACTTTTTACTATTCACTATCTTCTTTATTAGGCGATTTAGGATTCACAAAAGAATACAAAATCACTTTACGTTTGGCGGTTACGCTTTAACTATAATGTAATTGACAGCATGAACGCGCCACTACATATTAAAATAAATCGTTAGATACAGTAAAATTGTTTGTATTTTCGAAGTGAAGGCGCCAAGCTGCAAGTTCGTGTGGAGACATGTAATTCGTCAAGCCTAAAATTTTCAAAAATGTTCAACACCTTAAAAACTCTACGAATATTGCGATATGATTTCTTGAACTAAAACGATTCTAAATATTTTAGGATCAGCAGACGCACAAGATTTGAGAAAGGAAATGTGCACTTTGCAATTACTGGATGACTTTCATAGATGCCTGAAGCTGGTATACGAGAGATGGGTCAGCCTGTGGATGTACCCGAATTGGGTCCACAGGTTCACCGCGAATTATGCGGAAACCCATAAAAACTTTGTGGCCTTCCAAAACTACGCAGAAACGGTAAGAATAGTTAACGATAAATATTTAGCAAAATTATTGATTGAAAAATGTCACCATATTTTGTAAACTAACGCATACCAAACACGGCTTATTGAAAGTATTAAAATACCTAACTACTTGTGTCTTTCACTTACGCATGAAAATATATTTTATCAGTCTCTACACTTGTAAAAACGAAATATCATATATTTTATTAGTCTCTACACTTGTAAAAACGAAATATTATATATTTTATCAGTCTCTACACTTGTAAAAACGAAATATAATATATTTTATCAGTCTCTACACTTGTAAAAACGAAATATAATATATTTTATCACTCTCTACACTTGTAAAAACGAAATATAATATATTTTATCAGTCTCTACACTTGTAAAAACGAAATATAATATATTTTATCAGTCTCTACACTTGTGTAAACGAAATATAATATATTTTATCAGTCTCTACACTTGTAAAAACGAAATATAATATATTTTATCAGTCTATACACTTGTAAAAACGAAATATAATATATTTTATCAGTCTCTACACTTGTAAAAACGAAATATAATATATTTTATCAGTCTCTACACTTGTAAAAACGAAATATAATATATTTTATCAGTCTCTACACTTGTAAAAATGAAATATAATATATTTTATCAGTCTCTACACTTGTAAAAACGAAATATAATATATTTTATCAGTCTCTACACTTGTAAAAACGAAATATAATATATTTTATCAGTCTCTACACTTGTAAAAACGAAATATAATATATTTTATCAGTCTCTACACTTGTAAAAACGAAATATAATATATTTTATCAGTATCTACACTTGTAAAAACGAAATATATATTTTATTACAGTCTCTACACTTGTAAAAACGAAATATATATTTTATTAGTCTCTACACTTGTAAAAACGAAATATATATTTTATTACAGTCTCTACACTTGTAAAAACGAAATAGCGCTGATAGCTTATACGTAAACTGTAATTAATAATACTAAATTAAGTTAACATTTTAAACTTTCGCGTTGTTAAGTCCCGATTAAAAAGTTTAATTATAATAATTAAACTTTTTAATCGGGACTTAACGCGACTTATTTAAGTAGTAATGCTACTAAAAGTAGGTACTCGTAGTAGCATTACTACTTAAATAAGTCGCGTTAAGTCCCGATTAAAAAGTTTAACTAAATTAAGTTTTTTGTTTATATATTTTATTTTATTAAGAAACTTGGTTTATCTTCTAGGCATATAGAATTCGAAGAAATAAATTATTAAGTAATTCCACCTTAAATTCTACAGGTAACTATAAAATTGATACTTACATAAGTTCTTATAGTAGATAATAAACTCTTTCACTGGACTGTACTGAACCCATTTTTTTTACAAATGTTTTTGATAAACATTAATTATATGATTGTAAGTTGTAAACGACAAGTAGCATATTTAGGGGCTGTTTCACCACTTCCGGATAAATGCCACATAGACTATCCACAACTTAACTGACAGATAGAGTATGAACTATCTGCCAGATAAGTTGTGGATAACCTATCCGGTACTTATCTGATAGGTGCCGAACAGGCTATCCACCATTTAACTTGACAGATGAAGTATTGAGAATAGCCTATTCGGCACTTTATCAGAAAGTGGTGAAACAGATCCTTATAGTCTCATAATAATATTCTTTTAGGTGACCCCAGCGAAGAAAAGAACACAAAGCGTGGTTTGTTTGACGGTTTGCTCGATTCCAAACTCCCACAAATAGATGTAAGGGAGGAAATCGTGGTGCTGATGGGTGCTTCTGAGGAAGCGGGCATCGCGCTTGGCTTCGCGCTGATGCTGATGGGACAGTATCCAGAGGTGCAGGATAAACTTTATGAGGAGTGAGTGACGACGAATGACTAAAAATCTAGTTTAATTTAGACTAGGTACTAAAATAAGAACATTGATAGGTTGAAAAGTTTGATAACATATTTTAGGGCCTGTTTCACCACTTACTGATAAGTGATAACTGGTATGAGTAACAGATAGCTGCTATTATATATTTTTACAAAGTATCAAACTCTTTTTTCTTTCTGTCAAATAAGTTGTCGATAGCCTATTCGGTACTTATCAGTAAGTGGTGAAACAGGCCCTTAGTAGTTTAAACTCTAGATTTAAATTTGACCTATCAGCCAGAGAGCGCCCGGTCACGCGTTCAAGCATTCTGCGTTCGTATTCTTCGTTCAAGCGCGCAGCGGTCAGTCACATGGGATCAATTCTGACGCGGTCAGAACGTCCCCTGTGTGAGTATCTCTATAATAATTATGTATAACGTACAACACGAAGAACGCAAAACTGACCGCTTTACAGCAATCTGTCTGATAGGTCCCTCATATAAAGACTAGTTAAACTCTGAAAATGTATGTTCCCATAATTTACTGAATTCACTAGAATGGATATGGGATGGAGTCAACATAAAAAATATACAAGTTGGCGACGCGGCGTTGCAAAAAAAATTATAAAGCGTTTAATTTTTTTTAATTTAATTTTAGGTTGAGGGATATTTTCGACAATTCAGATAGACCGCTAGAGATAGACGATTTGAAGAGACTGCGATATCTGGATATGGTCGTCAAAGAGGTGTTCCGCCTTTACCCACCTGTGCCTATGATTATGCGCAATGCTGACAGAGAAATTAAATTATGTAAGTATAAACTATAGAATAGAGAAATAGAATTTAGAAAATCCTTACTTCCTTACTAATATTATAAATGCGAAAGTGTGTCTGTCTATCTGTCTGCCTGTCTGTCTGTTACCTCTTCACGCTCAAACCGCTCAACCGATTTTGCTGAAATTTGGCATGGAGATACTTTGACACCCGGGAAAGGATATAGGATACTTTTTATCCCGGAAAAATGTACGGTTCCCGCGCGATAAATGAATTTTGGCGCAACGGAGTTGCGGGCATCATCTAGTAATAAATAAATAAGTAAAATTTTTTAGCTAGCCCATTATTTTGAATATCTGGGCGCATGGCAGTGCCCCGCCAAGACGGGCCATAATTATTTTGAAATATATCAGTCAGTGTTGCCAGACGGCCAACTCGGTTTCTCCCCAAGTGTTCCCCGAAATCCCCCCAAAATTCGGGATTTCAAGAAAAATCCCCCCACAAATTATAAAAGAAAAATTTTGTTCATTATGAATGGGAATTTCACAAATGGATACGATGAATGTACACTATTTCTGCAATAGCGTCCAATCTTTATAGAATCAGCATCTTCGCGAGCTCCTTGATCATTTTTATGGTTCCGTAAGTCGTAACCAAAGGGTAAAAACGGGCCCATAGTACTTAGATTTCGCCGTCTGTTCCCAGATTTTTTCCTCCAACAATCCCCCCAAAAAATTGTTCCCCCCAATTTTCCCCCCATCACCTAAAAAAACCCCCAAATTTGGGGGGATTCCCCCCAATCTGGCATCACTGATATCAGTAGATATATAAAATATGTTTTATTCTAAATTAATTTATAAGCTTGGTGTAAGTCGTCTTAAGGTCTCAATCCAAAACGATAACTTTGCACACAACCAAAGACCAAGCGTATACGCATCGCAATAAGATTCATTTTAGCTTAGCATAAAACTGTAGTCACTCGAGCGGATCTTCTCTATTTTTCATGTTTTTTTTAAATATCTTTGGAAATAAACATTAAGAAACAAAATTGTTCGGTTAAAGAATTTTTAATATAGATTTACTAACAATTTATTCAAATAAAATGTATAATTATCCTAGTTAATACTTATATTTCGATGAAATAGATTTTTATCGGAGGTGAGTTTGTAAATTAATTACAGCCAAATTATTAAGTTTTATTAAAATGTTTATGGTTTAAGGTATTTTAAATATTGTGCTTTATACCTCATATTTTTTAAAACTTCGTTATTATATTGGAACTAGGTAAACCGGAAGTCGCGGAATAACAAATTGGGGTTTATCCTCGCCTTAAGTTTGGATCATAACATGTTTCCCAGCATCTGGGCGAGTGGTTCCCGCGGGCGCCGGCATCGTGGTTCCCATCATCAGTCTCCACCGGAACCCTGCGTACTGGGGTTCTGACGCGTATCACTTCGACCCGGAGCGGTTCCTGCCGGAGCGGCTGGCCGTCGTCAGTGTTAACGCCTATATTCCATTCAGCTACGGCGCTCGTGGTTGTGTTGGTAAGACATCACAATACTTCGGAATCTTAAGAGCCTTTTATGTATTTGTTTTGAAGTTTAAATAATAATAGTTAAAAAATGCCGTTCTTTTTTTGCATAGATGAAATCTTTAGGACCAGAAAAATAATTTGAAATAAAAAATCTGTGGGTTCTAATCTGTATTTTAATCGCTATCTGGCTAATTTATTATCAGTAGCCAGATATATTAGCCAGATGATTTAAAGATAAGTTACATGGTTTGTTCAATTTATAAGGGGAAAAATGGGTAATTATCCTTATATTATAAAATGTTAGTTATCTGCTTCTTCCACAAACGTCTGCAATTATGAGAATGCTTGGTACAATGACCATCAACGGCATTAGCCCTGCATATCATTCATTGCCATTGCCAGTCTCCCTCAGGCAAATTGTAAGGATGGATTTAAAGGAACATACCTCAAACTCGATAACTAATTTCCCGCAATTCCATTTTCCAGGTTCAAAATACGGGAGCTACCTCGTGAAACTGGCTTTATGTGCGATCCTGAGGAAGTATAAGGTCTTGGGCACACCAGCATCGGGACCCATACCAGACATTGAGATCAAGTTTGAAGTGACACTGAAATCTATCAACAATTTTGAAATAGAATTCGTTAACCGAATCTAAAAACGATGGTATGCGTCATGGATTTTCTTTTCAACTCAATCAATTTCAGCAATTTTATTGAGCAATATCACGAATTTTCAATATGATTGACCGTCTAGGGTTGATATTGAACGCGCCCGCCTTCTTGTTCAATGATATTGCACGATAAAATTGATCGTCTAAGCCCACTTAGCGGGCTCCTAGTCGGTCAATGTTATTGCTCAATATCACGTATTGCGTAATATTATTGACCGTCTAGGGTTGATATTGAACATTGCCCAACTTCAATCTAATTGTCAAATAAACTGTTTAATAAAATTGAAGCGTGATATTGCACAATACAATTGATCGTCTAGGGGCCGGCTTAGAATATCCAAGCCATAGACTTATTTATATACCTACTGTCGATCCAAGCTGTTGGTTTAAATAGAGACACACATACAAGACGTGTAATTATAATTAATTATTCCGACTATTCATTAACAGAAATAAATAAGTTAAACACTATTCACTTCATCATCATCATATTATAAAACAACGAGCTTTTGCCCGCGGCTTCGCTCGCGTTAAGAAGTATTATTATATACAAACTTTCATCCCCTATTTGAACCCCTTGGGGTTGGAATTTATCAAAATCCTTTATTAGCGGATGCCTACTTCATAACATCTACCTGCATGCCAAATTTCAGCCCGATCCATCCAGTGGTTTGGGCTGTGCATTGATAGATCACTATGTCAATCAGTCAGTCAGTCACCTTTGAGTTTTATATATTACTTTACTACTTTACTTTACTATATATAATATACTATTATAAAGAGGAAAGATTTGATTTTTTGTTTGTTTGTTTGTTTGTTTGAGTCGAATAGGCTCCGAAACTACTGGACCGATTTGAAAAATTCTTTTACCATTGGAATCCTGCATTATTTCTGCTGAACATAGGCTAATTTTTATTTTGGAAAAATATAAGGTTCCGTAAGATATTTGGGATTTTCGGACGCAAGGTTTAAAAAATCAACCAGAAAAGTTACTTATTTTGCGTACGCTGCCTAAACTATAAAAGATAGAGGCATAAAATGTTCTAAGTAATTATAGATCTTTTAAATATCTACAAAAAAGTCCGCGACACACTATACCTATCTATGTTGAGTGAGGCACAATAACCATTTTTTTATTAAAAAATCTAGATTTTTTTTTGGACTATATTTAAATGCGTTTATTTAAATCATGCTATTGACCCTTATCAAAATAAATTATTTCATCACTAAGTACAGTTAATGTAGATAATATTTGGTCTTTGAATGATTAAAATTGGACGTTTGGTTTTAATGTTATGGCGAAATTAAAATATTACGATTTCTGCTGCACGTTGCGAATTGGGCGTCAAGGCGCGATGCGCGGGTGTGCGTGCGGTAGGGGAGAGATTTAATTATCAGTGCCACAGACTCGCCCGGAGAGTCCACGTAAATATTACCTCGATCGTGGGAATCGCAGACACAATAGATTTTCAATAGTTATGCGACAGCCGGGTGCTGCTTTATTGATTTGATATAGACTATCGTGCTTCATTATTATAATCCTAATTTCAAAAAAGCTTTAAAAGTTATGACTACGAAAGTAATATTTTTAGAACTTTTTAAAATAAGTTTTGAATGACTATTATTTTTGATTGCTATTATAATTCATTAATTTCTTTAACTATAAATCTCCAATAGCGGCAGCCGGCTGCCAGCATAACAATTGAAGATCTATTGTGTCTGCGATACCCACGATGCCGATGCACGATGGAAGTATTAATGCATATTTTTTAATCCACACTATTTCTGCTGAATATAGGCTATATTTAATGAGAGAAAAAAGGGAACCGTATTAAGTGTTAATAATTGTGTGAAAAATCTACCAAAATATTCCTTCTTGCTTATGCTTTATAAATTATAGACTATACTTACTTATCGCAAAGTGATGTACTATAGTCTTATAGTTCTGCAGGTAAGGATAAAATAATCAAACATAACACTTAAAATATAAAAATATAAAAAAAAATACAATAAAAATGTGTTATATGTACATAATAATTATAATATAGTAGTTGCAGGCTAAATAATGTAAACTATTTTTATGTTCTGCTTAACTTAAAGATTGACTACCTTTATTTAAAAAAAATAATTTAAAAACCAATGTCCACCCGTGCGAAGCCGGGCCGGGCCGCTAGTATATTATATAGAAGTCGCTTTTTTTTCCTCATGTCCCTTTGTTCTCTTTAATCTTTAAAACTACGCAATGGATTTTGATGCGGTTTTCTTTAATAGATAGTGATTCAAGAGGAAGGTTTATAAGTATAATAAGCAATAACATTCATTAAATAGTGAAGAAATACTATTATTGTTGGGGTCTCTAATGTGATGTCGTAAATAATTACATTTTTTCTGCTTTCCGTGATTGTATATGTCTATCTCTTATGGATATCCCACAATTATAACAGTTTGTTGTCATTTACTTTTAACGGCAAATAATGGTTAATTTTCGAAGCGATGTTAACCAATAAGGCATTCATCCTTATTCAATTAAACACTTTAAATACATTGTTGATTTAATATAGATCTATATGGCCTCTATATTTTGAAGATAATAATATCCCACCAAAACATTAAATGTAAAAAGGAGCCAAGCAAAATATTGCATAGCCATGCAATATATCTATCGTAAAAAGTTTTCAGATCACATTCAAGCCAAGCCTTCAACTTATTTTGTAATTTAAATCAACATTCAGTGAATTTATAAATAGTTTTCTTTATTTTATAATTTGGCTTTGGCTCGGCAATGAGCACAAGAAAATCAAATATAAAACTTCATATTTGGGGTAGTTCATACTTACACAAACGGCAAGCGTAAAGTGTTTTAGTATGTGACGACGCATGTGGACGATGGTACCCAATAAATCCCAAGTGATTATTTTTCTAGTGCTCATTGCCAAGCCACTATAATAATTATAAAATAAAGAAAACTATTGATAAATTCACTTAATGTTGATTTAAATTACAAAATAAGTTGAAGGCTTGGCTTGAATGTGATCTGAAAACTTTTTACGATAGATATATTGCATGGCTATGCAATAATATTTTGATTGGCTCCTTTTTACATTTAATGTTTTGGTGGGATTTCATTTCTTTTTTTAAGGTTTCTTATCTTTTCAGGTCACGTTAAAACTTTTCTGTACTTAGCTAAGCATCCATTCTCTATCTCTAGGTATATATTCTAGGTCTTAGGTCATAAAATTAATTGATAATAACAGGTAGGTACTTTTACAAAGTACAAATTCTATGACGATAGCCCAACAACTTTTTAACTTTCAGGAGGTTATTCGTGCACCGATGTTACTTTCGATTGAGTATTACGACCTATCCCGGATTTTTTAAACCATACTAATTATACTCCGCAAACAAGCGATACCGCGATATAAAGGGAGTGCTACACCATCTATCGAGCGAGTATAAAGTGTACATCATAATTCGCAGTTCTGATTTCATTTATGTTTTAATCGAATTTAACTATTATAGTTTCATTGTTAACTTTGTTAACACTATTTTTCCCTTTGTACGTAAAATAATTATTATGAATTCGAAACTCATTTTTAATGTTCTTGCAAAGCCACAAACATAAAAATCTTTTCTTTTATTTAATAAAGTTATATTATACTTTTCAGTTTTTAGATTTCCTTGCCCAAAGGATCAAAACGGGAGCCTATTCTTAATGAGTCTAGACTTCGCTGTCTGTCTGTCATCCGTCCGTGTATCACGAGGTTAGATCTCGAGAACCACAATAGCTAGATATTTTAATTTTTTACAAATTATGTACTTTTGTTGACGCTATAAAAGCTAATAGTCCAACTAAAATAAAATAAATGATTAATCGGGGGTCTCATACAACAAACACGTTTTTTTGCCCTTTTTTGCTCTATATTCATAATGGTAAAAGTAAGGTTTTTGAAAATTTCAGAAAATACTTAATTGTATTTCAACTTTAATAATAAGTAATAAAAAGTACATAAACTTGTGATTTAAGGGGGGAGCCCCCTATACAAATTTACGGTACGGAACCTTATGTACGCCAGTCCGACTCGCACTTGGCCAGTTTCATAATTTTTCCTTTTATTGTGGATAACGACCTACCTTGTTGCCAAAAAGTCTGCTAGAAGTACCATAGAATTTTGATGATCTGTCAGTCAGTGAGTGACAAAATGTAGCAACTTTGATCATCCGTAACTATTAAACTATTTATCGAAATGTTATGTAATTTGGAGGTTAAGCTAGTTTTAATACTTGCTCCTAGTCACCGAAATTCTAAATCAATAGCTTTGTTAACATCGAAGATAAAGGGGGTGTGAAAAAGCCGCCAACCGCTTCGAGTAAAGTATGCTACGGCTGTGCCTTTGCTAAAAAGCTTGGCTGGAGCACTGCCGTGCTCCCGGATTACATATTTAAAAATTGCGAGACTTAGCTTTTGTGGCGGTAGCGACCAATTATACGGGCCAAGGGACGCCAAGGGTTACTAATAATGAATATAAATCAAAACTGCTGAATCGATTTTAAATAATTTTTTCAGTGGCTATACCAATATTTTATACCCGTGTGAAGCCGGGGCGGGTCGCTAGTTATTGGATAATTTAACTTTATTCTTGTAAATATCTTTGTAAATAAATAGCTGTTAGCTACATAGGTACACGTGTATTTATATTCCAAAATATTGGGATTAGTTTCGTGGTAGACACGTCTGTCTATCTGAATTTGAACTGATTTTGAATGGAACTTGGTATGTAGATGCAGAGCAACGCCTCGGTAACGTAAGCCTTGGTACGATACCTATGATAACAACCACATATAACTATACAACTATTCTATTGAACTCGCACATAGATAATTACTTTTGCCAAAAGTAAGAAGAATGAGTGTAGTCAAAATCGTGGAACGAGGAACGCAACTTCAATGCTACCTTCAGGGGCGTCTTTCCCTTAGGTGCAATGCACACGGGCGCCGCGGTCCTAGGGGCGCCGAGCGCCGCTCGCACTCGGCGCGCGCCCGCGCTGCCCTAGTAGACAAGTGGCAAGCGATTATGGTAAACGCTAACAAAATGTATGCGATTTGTCATAAGTCATCGCTTCGCTAGCGAATACTAATGTCAAATCTCATACATTTTGTGGCGTTAGCGTTGGCGTTTACAATAATCGCTTGCCACTCGTCTAGGCCCTCTGGCCGGCCGCTACGGCCCACTCTTTATTGACCAACGTAAAAAGAACTCCAGTTTGCAAACATTTTTGTGTAATATCCGAAGCTCTTCTTATATTTGTAGAATTACAGCAAAGCAAGGCGCGCCATGAGCGGCTCGGCTTTTGCAATATAAATATTATAATCTTTATTTTTCAACGTGAAATGAACCTTCAAACACATAAATGAAGATTATATTATTTGATGTAATAGTGAGTGTCCTATCGCTCGTTTTTTCAAAATAGGTAGTGGTAGGATTTGGATTTGGATACAAAAAAGCACAGTGTTCTAATTTAGAAAACAAACTGTGCCATGCTGGCTCTTCGGATGAAGAGAAGTTAGAGCTCTTCAATGAAATCGAATAATGAAATCGAATTAAATACCGATGTTGTGATGATGTGATGTTTAATAAGTATAAAACATGAAATTTAAAGTAAAATTGAAGTACTTAAGCGATATAAAATTTATTTTTTAGGGTTAGGCTTGTTAGGGTCAGTCAAAACTCAAGAGCACATCATGGTCAAAACCGAAAAAAACTTCAATCTACAAACAAACAACAATAGAGTGTGTTATCTATTTTATATTGGAGAAATTTGACAGTACCTATGTAGTGCTGTTGATGTGCTGTTATAGTTCGTCTGGTGGAACGAAAGAAGCCACCGCTTAGAGTCCTCACCCTTAAGCGGCCGGACAAACTGTACTTTTAGTTTGTACCCATTTCATTTTGACCGCGCGCGCGCTTGTTAGGGGGCGCTAGGGTAATGTTTGCACACGGGCGCCACATGGGCTAGAGACGACCCTGGCTACCTTGCTACGTCTCGAGATGTATTATGGTGATGACATCATTACGATGCTTGCATGTACATTCCAGTGTGCGTCAGGTTAATATAATGTAAAGATATACATCCCGGGATGTAATGTACCTACATTAATGTGACCGTGTTGTACTGTTAGGGATTTCAGAAAACGGATTTTAAAAAAAATCGGATTTACGGATTTTTTCATCCTCAAATCCGGATTATCCGGATAATCCGGATTTTTTGTAATTTTTGAAATAGTTTTGAAAAACAACTTTAAATTTAAGTTATTTTCTTATTATTTCTTTATTTAACATTCATTTTAAAAGTGCAAAATAAAACGTCTTCAAAAATTATCATTTTTCTTAAGTTAGCGATTTTCACATGGGTGTAAAAAGGAAGAGAATAAAATAACAATATCTGGTACATAAAATATTATTAAAAACTCGAAAATACCTTGATTTTTTTAACTATTTAAAAATGTGAAATTTTAGTTACCAAGAAAAAAACTAAGCAATCTCGGCTTTATCGACTACTTCGTCATTTTAGCGCCTACAGCCGTAGGCCGCGCATCATTAAATTATGCTCCAAGATCTGCAAGTCTAGAGGTGGAACTTACAAAAAATAGGTCAAAAACACTAACAATGATCAACAGTACGAGACGTAGGGTCGAGATAGACGAGCAAAGAATTCACTATGTCAATGAGTACCTGTACTTGGGCCAATTAGTTTCTTATGACAGCAGAAAGGCAGAAAAACTGGTCCATGAAGGATGGTGACTTACCAATCTCACGGAAGCGCAGACTCGTTGATATGACGTGTATTTCGCTCGTCATAATCAACGATGCGCAAACTCGATCATTGACCGATTTACGATTTACAAAAGTTCCAACTCAGGGTCTACCAAAGATCAATACAGCTTAAATCTAAACAAAACAATAAAAAACATAATTTGCTCCCAAACTAGAATCACAGACGTAGGAATCAAGACGGCCAAGCTAAAGTGGCATTGGGCTGGCCGCGTTATCCGCATACATCTAGGCAGGATATCGACTGAGTGGGTATATATTTAGGCCTAAGACAAGATAGCGCTATGCTCTAGAGGTTATTTTTTTGATGCGAAGGCAGATAATTGTAATCCTGATGTTAAGACGATCTTTGAGGATCTATTGTGACTCCTTCGTATTAGACGCATCCGTCTCCAACCCAGTGCTGCTCATAAATTTGACGATGTGATTGAGATTGGTGCTACAAATTTCCTCTTTAGTAAATTAGGAGAGCTTTTGCTCTGTAGTAGAGCAGTAGAGTCAAGTAGAAGGTGAATAGGTGTGTCACAGAATCTGCAGGTCGTAATGATATTAAAACCTATCCTGTAAAGGCGCTTGTTGAGCTTACATTGTCCAGTTAGGCTTCTGGCAAGGATTCTAGCCTAGAACACGGTTATAAACTCCCCACTGGAGGCATATCAGCTGGGCTGGCAAACGGTGACGCTGGAGCAAGATAAGTGAAAGATTCGGGCGGCGCCTTTGCCCAGCAGTTGGATAGTGTATTTATATTTAGGCTATTGCACAGAATGACTTAAAACAATTATTTAAACTTTAAATCGTTTTTCAACATTACGTTAACTTACTATATATATATATTCCTTTATTTAATTATACAGAATCACAAATCAGCGATGGTTACGTCACAAACCATTGTAATCATAATTAGAACCTCAATGTAAACAAAAAAACAACATGTTTTATAGAAAAAACATTGTATTCAATACTAAAATATTCTAAAATAATTGTTAATTTATCATCATTGCATTTATATTACCATTATAGAAAACATAATAATGTTATAGTGAAATAAGAGCTTGGTTATAAGAAATTAAGATAATATTATGTCGTTATTTCTTTTAAATAAAATGAAAACATATTACAGAAATGTAATTACAACGACCAAATAACTACGCAATGGAATGTTAGACATACGAAATTCTAACTTTGGTACGTGTAGACCACGCAAAGTTGTGATAGCGCCTTAAAACAAATGTGGATTTGTATGTCAGATATTATACGATATATTTAAATATTTAATGTTACGTAAAAGCTTATTTTTCATAATTTTGTCTAATATTCGAAAAATCGAAAATCCGGATTTTGAAAAGTAAAAATCCGGATTTTTCAAAGGCCCAAAAAATCCGGATTATCCGGATTTTTCGGATTTCGAAGTATCCGGATTGCAATCCCTATGTACTGTTATATGTTTTAAATTGTAATTTTCCATCTTTTTAGTAAAAGATGGCCCCGTGCGAGTTTCTTACCGCGCCGGTTCTTCTCGCCGGGTTAGTTCCCGAACCGGTGGTAGGCACCGTAGTATCGACTTTCGGTAAAGTTTTTGTAAAAAAGTTACTCCGAATAAAAATATTTTTGATTTTGATTTTTGATTAGAATTAATATTATTAGAATAGGTAGTACCTAATACAAAAAATAGAGCTAAATAAAACAAAATGAGATCTAGTTATCGTAGCATATATTTTGTGCCCGCTACTAAGATTACAACAAAACTATTAAATAAGAGATGCATAAAAATTCAATCGGTTATTTCCTTAAAATTGTAAACATGGAGTAGCTAGTTTGTAGAATCTGAAAAGCAGATACTCGGATTATTAAAGAAACAAAATAGATTCTAGAAACTTATCGCCTGTCTCACACCTTTCTGATAAAGTGCCTAATAGGCTATTCACAAGTTTTTTGACATTCTCCATACTTGATCTGTCAAGTTAATTGGTGGATAGCCTTATCAGGAAGTGGTGAAACAAGCCCTAAGGCTGCAGATTGCACACTGAGTACTGACGCAAGATATAGGTGTAACAAAACTAAGTGATAATGCTTTAGGGTGTGCATGTTATGTGTTCCTTATATATGTATAGAGATAACTGTGAAAGTAGCAGCGCTGAAAAAGCAATTTTTTGTGATTTGTAAGGGCAAGGTAAAATTTTTTCCATACAAAGATGAAAAAAAAGTTACTATTTCAGCGTTGCTACTTTCATAGCAAACTCTATATAGGGGACACATAAACTACCTAAAGTATTATCACTCAGTTTTGTTACACACTGTAGACAAAATGCAACTATTAATGCTTCTAAATTCACGATCGGCGAACATCATGGGCAATAGTGAGCGACTATGCCCCTCTACAAGTTTGTAATAGCTTGTTTTGGTCCTCCATCACATACAATAGTCAAAAGGAGGGCCCGATCTAAGGAGGGCGAGCCGGGCATTTGCCCAGAGCGGCAAAATTTACATATCTCTATCTTCCAACCTAGCTATTAGCCATCCACCATCCAAGTTTGAGAATTTTACCTTGAATTAATGAAAATCCTTTATTGCACCAAAACGACCATGACATACAGAACTTAGAACTATGAGTAAAAAGTACAAAAGGCAGTCTTATCGCTACAAGCGATTTCTTCCACCTACTGTAGGTCGGATAGTGAAAATATTCGGGCCCTGTCAACAAGAGGCTGCGTTTCCACCAGAGATGTGTTGCGAGGAATGTGTTTTTGAGAACCAATATAATCGCTTCATTGACGTGACCTCGCCCAGCGATTCTATTGGATCTTAAAAAACACATTCCTCGCAACACATCTCTGGTGGAGACGCAGCCTTATAATGTAACTCTTACCCACCTTCAAATACAGCTCCATATTGTACGTCAACATCCCAAGAGCCCTGAACCGTATGGGCACCTGTGCTCTGTTGATGATCATAGCAATCGATCGCCTGATCCTGAGATCCGGTATGGTCTCCCATTTGCAACCGTACGCAAAGTCACATATTTCTACACCCTGTCAATAAAAAAATATATCCATAGCCTCATCACCCTTTACGGAAGTCGGTTAAAAAGTGGGGTTTCAGTCCCTAGAAACTTTAATGCATTAAAACAATAAATTAGATTTAATTATAGATACAACGAACCCACGACTACAAGTTTTTTAAAAACAAAATAGAATCTATACTAGTAATATTATAAAGCGGAAGAGTTTGATTGTTTGTTTGTTTGAACGCGCTAATCTCAGGAAGTATTGGTAGGTACGATTTAAAAAATTATTTCAGTGTTAGATAGCCTATTTATCGAGGAAGGCTTTAGGCTATATTTTATCGCGCTAAAAATAATAGGAGCGAAGAAATAGAGGAAAGTGTAGAAAAAACGGGAGAAATTATTTGAAATGGCTTATTTGAACGCGCTAAGCTCAAGAACTACTGGTCCGATTTAAAAATTTCTTTCAGTGTTAAATAGCCTACTTATCGAGAAAAGCTATAGGCTATATTTTATCACGCTAAGACTAATAGGAGGGAATAAATATAGGAAAGTGTGGAAAAAAAGGGGGAAAATATTTGAAAGGGCTTATTTGAACGTACTGGAGCAATTTTTATGTTATTTGGCACACATGAAGAATAGACCACGTAAAAGGACATAGGTTTCTTTTTTTGCGGAAAAATGTACGGTTTCCGTGACATTCCTAAATTACGCGGGCGAAGCCGCGCGGAACATCTAGTTAATAAATAAAAATACGGTACAATACAACTCACGTAGTTAGCGACATCGGCAGCCAAGTAGCAAGGCAAATAAATGTGGACGGCGGTCGCGATCGCGAAACAGTAGTAGATGTATGTGTTCAAGTCCTTCTCCTGACCCTATATATAGATGGATATAAACATTATTTAGAAATATATCATAGAAAAGAAAGAAGCTTAAAATATGAAGATAAATAAGTAAGTTGTTGCCAGTACGACGACCGCTGTGACTCAGTTGGTGGGCTGTTGGTAGCTCAAGCAAGGGTCGCGGGTTCGAATCCCGCCGACGGAACAAAAAAGTTTTCAAAGTTCCTGGGTCATGGATGTGTATTAAATATGTGTATCATATAATAAAAATCTTAAATATATGTATACGAGTAGTATAAAAGTATTAGATATATTTCCGTTGTCTGGTACCCGTAACACAAGTCCTTTAAGTACTTAGCACGGGGCCAGACTGACGTGGTGTGAAGCATCCATAGATATTATTAGTAACTAGAAGAAAGCATACGCATTTAACATTGAAGAGACAACATCAAAATTTTGTCAGCATTTCAGCATTACCAGTAACTACTTACTGGTAGGAGTACTATATCTGCTCTAGACCCGTAAGTCTGAGTATATAACTCTAGAAAAAACAATACACAAAATAGTCGTCAATTTCCTTACACTATCAGAAGTAGTCTGACTCAGAGCCATCGCGATATTCAGTCCAGCGTTGAAGAACACTCCGACAAGCCAAACTTCGAAACACTTTTGTATCTTCTTGATGAACCTTAAATAAACTTACTAGATGAATAGGGAAACCAGCTAAACTTACAGAAAAAAGGACCTACGGTCTATGAACAGCTATATTATGTAACCTTTCTGATAAACTATAAAAATCATGGACGAAGTTTGCAACAAACCTTTCAATTTCACAATGTTCGACGACAAATTTTGCAATGGCTCGGTTAATTTTACGTCCGTCATATCCCGAATCCAACAAATGTATTAAATTCTGAGAAATGAATCTTAGCTTCAGAGAGACGTGTATAATTGATATTGTAAACATGCCGTCAAAACCTAAAATAGTTGATAAGTCCGTTCTGTATATCACGCATCCGTACGCGGCTTCGCTGGCATCCGAAAAACCCACAACAGATACCTCCGAACCAATTTCTACTCCTAAATGACGATTAAATGATATATGCAACAATTTTAAAGCAATTGCTTTAAATATTGTTGCCAATGCTCTACGATATAGGGGCGGCCTTTCTTTCCAATCGATGTTGAGAAGCCAAAGCTCAATAATTATAATAATTAGTTTAGCGTATAAAATAACGAGTTTAGTATAGTGCGGGGCTAAAATGGTTACCTTTAGCAATTCCTCCCAATCAATTCAGCAAATGAATTGTCAAAACTGTCAAACTGACAAATGTCAAATCAGTACAAAAATACAGAAATGAATTGCAAGCAGAGTTGCATTTTGCGATTTTAGAAAAATGAATCGTACTATTATGATTCATATCATGATTCTTCAAAGCGACCATATTTTTAGCCCCGCACGCCCTACTAAGCCCAGCACATCGTATACCTAAACGTGCAATAGTATGGCGCGCTTGGTGCATGTTGTCAGAGGATTATCATTAATGTCGAATACAATACAATCATCCCTTGCAGACACCCATCATAAACCTAACTGTTAGAAACTTTCAAGCTGTAATTGGTTGCAAACTGTTATTTAAGATTGAAGATGATTGAGTATGACGCATTGGATCGTCCTTATGTCTATCTCTTTACGCATAATCCACTAAGGATTTTAAAAAAAGTTGATACGGTGGGATTGGTGTGTTCGTCGTGTACCAATCCCGCCCAATACACAAAACTATTTTAGCGACATCTAGTTTCTTATGTAACAGAGAGACAGATATACTTATTGGACTTCTATGTAATAGTCAGTGGTCGGCGTAGGTAGTGCCATTTAGGGTGAATGACCTCAATTGTATATGTTAACATGGACATACCTCCGGGATCGCGGGATAAAATCCCGCGTTCCGAATTATCGCGAATAATCAAGTATTTAGGCACTTTACAATTAATGAAAAAAAACGAGTTTTGAGTCATAATTTCGCCGGATAAAAAAGGCCTAAATAAATGAGTCACTAAACGTTTTTCTACGTCTAATATTTCTTCAGCCATGTTTTGCTTAGTTGCCAGTATGAAAAAAAAAAGATTACGCGTCAAAATCGATATCTATTATTTATTAACTAAACATAACTCTTTCTTTTTAATTATAATCCATATTTATTTAATACCGCAGGAGCAAGACGTGTGCGGGGTGCGGGGTGGCCCGCACCCCGCACACAGCAAGCAGACACTTGCGAGTAGCGCATGGCTTGTTGTTCTGTGTGTAGCATTTTTTTTGCGCGTGAGTCCAAAATATCCCATCCACACATAACAGACGAAAAGAACAAAAAATGTTATATTTATTTGGATATAAGTAGTATATCGTAAAGCACTTTCGGGCTTGCCTGTGTTGCCTGCGAATGATCGCTCGGTTGTTTGCGTCGAATGTTTAACGGTGCCACTAAGCGAATTCATTATTGTTTATTGTTGTTTAAATATATTTTAAAAGAAAGTCAATATTTGATAAACATTAAATGGATATTTATAATTAAACAATCAAATTATTTGCAGGTAACACAGGCAAGCCTGAAAGTGATCTACGATATACTACTTATATCCAAATAAATATAATCACATTTCTGTTAATTTTTTACTTATTTGTTAATATCATATAAAACTTATAATTATGATAAATAAATAAAAAACTAACAAATTATTTCTTTATTTACGTTTGTCACAATATTTGTTGTTTAAATATCAAATTCTGAATGTATTTCCGATTATATATTATTTCAATGCGAATCCCAAAATCGCGGGATTGAGAGGCATGTCCACGTTATGCCGCGATTAACGAATCCCGCAGGATGGCACTACCTACGCCGACCACTGGTTATAACTTATAAGTGAAGTCATTTTATTGACACGTGCTTACGCACACAGATGCATAAACTACGCTGCCTTTAGTGATGTGATTGGGCGACTCGTCGTGCATTAGTTTGACTCACACATGACTAAAAATCGGCTTCATTTTGTTGTTTGTGAAGCTATACTCTTTATTTGGGTTTAGCCTCGAAAGTATTATCATACCACACGGAATTATTCCAATAATTTAAACCGGGTTCATAACTTGAAAAAATATCGAATTCTTTAATAAAATAACAACAACATAATATTTATTATGTGAAGGAAAGAAATACTAATATTATAAATATGAATAATTTGGGCATATTTTTCCTTTACCTTAGCCTATGTTCCTGCATAAATAAATGATCATCTAATTATTTCCTATTTCAGCAGAACATGACAGCAGAGACAGACAATACAGGGGCTGTATACATAGGGTTGTCACAAATTATTGTATGCATATTTAATGGACGATGGTATCTAATTGTAGTGTTATTTCAGTAAGTGGCAAATAATGAGTTTTCGTTGTAGAGTAGCTATTATAGCTTGTGTAAAATTGTCTCACCATTATCAGTATTATGTAACGAAGAAAAATAATTACCTGAAACAAAAAAAATATATATTAGTTTAAAAAATAATTCTACAGCTACTTTTAACAAAAAAAAGAGACATGTCAAAATTAATTCTGATAAAAACATCCTACAAAAATATTTTTTCTAGACGTGTATAATGTTTGCTTTATAAAGGCTTCAAAAATACTTCACCGATTTTGTTCCGAATTATCGCGAATAATCAAGTATTTAGGCACTTTACAATTAATGAAAAAAAACGAGTTTTGAGTCATAATTTCGCCGGATAAAAAAGGCCTAAATAAATGAGTCACTAAACGTTTTTCTACGTCTAATATTTCTTCAGCCATGTTTTGCTTAGTTGCCAGTATGAAAAAAAAAAGATTACGCGTCAAAATCGATATCTATTATTTATTAACTAAACATAACTCTTTCTTTTTAATTATAATCCATATTTATTTAATACCGCAGGAGCAAGACGTGTGCGGGGTGCGGGGTGGCCCGCACCCCGCACACAGCAAGCAGACACTTGCGAGTAGCGCATGGCTTGTTGTTCTGTGTGTAGCATTTTTTTTGCGCGTGAGTCCAAAATATCCCATCCACACATAACAGACGAAAAGAACAAAAAATGTTATATTTATTTGGATATAAGTAGTATATCGTAAAGCACTTTCAGGCTTGCCTGTGTTGCCTGCGAATGATCGCTCGGTTGTTTGCGTCGAATGTTTAACGGTGCCACTAAGCGAATTCATTATTGTTTATTGTTGTTTAAATATATTTTAAAAGAAAGTCAATATTTGATAAACATTAAATGGATATTTATAATTAAACAATCAAATTATTTGCAGGTAACACAGGCAAGCCTGAAAGTGATCTACGATATACTACTTATATCCAAATAAATATAATCACATTTCTGTTAATTTTTTACTTATTTGTTAATATCATATAAAACTTATAATTATGATAAATAAATAAAAAACTAACAAATTATTTCTTTATTTACGTTTGTCACAATATTTGTTGTTTAAATATCAAATTCTGAATGTATTTCCGATTATATATTATTTCAATGCGAATCCCAAAATCGCGGGATTGAGAGGCATGTCCACGTTATGCCGCGATTAACGAATCCCGCAGGATGGCACTACCTACGCCGACCACTGGTAATAGTGTATGTATCGTTTTCTCTACATACATTGAAATCATAATCACATAAACATACTTTCTTTCTTCGCTAATCCAACCCTTCTAAAACTTACCAGTGAACCCAATGAAAATCAACCATACGGTAGTCATGGCAAACACATTGAACATTTCAAAATACGGAGTCTGAAACCTCTGCTCATCTGACAGGAATATAACGTAGCAATCATGGACCATGTAGCTTTTAGGAGTATCAGTGAGCAGCTGGGAATGGACCGTGAAAACGGTAGCTAGAACTGGGTAAGAAGATGCCGTTATGGCTATAGCCGCCATCCAAATTCGCTCAAAGAACTTTGTCTTCGTTATCGATTCATGGACTATCTTTTGGTAGTCTTCGGGCATGTTGTTAAAGTTGTCGTAGTCGGCGCTAATGGTATCAATGATTTCTTTGAGCTCCTTTCGTCGCACTATACTGGAAATCATCTGTGAAGTATTTCGAGAAATATTTTACACAATATAATATAAATATTAGATCTAACTAGTTTAATTTTAGTTATAAAGTTTCAGAACTATTACCTACATCAGTGTCCACGATAACAACTTTAGATGGAAGCACTCGACGCTACATATGCTGGACTTGCGTGGTCCAGTCACTCCAGCAGAATTTATTCAATGTTAGGTAATAATTCCACAATGATTTCGTAGACAGTCGCCGATTTTGCTTAAGCCAGGCTAGTCTATTCAAAGTAGTTAAAACGAGCCGATTTTAATAAATCACGTTACCTTGATGAAGACGAAGGTGATACAAACAATGATGATTAGCTGGCGAACTAAATTCGGCATGTCATTGGTCAGTATCCGGATATGCATGTCGTTGGTGATGATGATGAAACATGGGATGATCACCAGAGCTATGTTGATACCTGTATGAAAATGTGACTAGTTAGTGAAGTTTGTACTCTATCATCTGAAAGAACAGAATATATTGACCGTTCTAGCATAAAACAAAAAGGATCTGAAAATCTGGCTACTGGTATCCTACAGAGGCCTCCAAACGTGTTCACCTCAAATGTTCACTAGGTCTTTAACTGAAAAGTTGTTCAGGGAATGTGTTTGGGGAAACTAGGCTGAAGTTTGTAGAAATGTAATAAAGGTAATCCTCATTTAGTAATAGACAAAACTTACCAATTACGGACAACCTGATCCGTTCCCTGAAAGTACTGGCACATGGATGCATCATGCCGATAGCCAGGAACAACATAGTCATACTGTACGTTTCTCGCATACTTTTAAACTTCTTGCGATCTACAACATAATATTGAAATTGCGAATAAAGTATTTAAAAATGAAGATACTGGTTTTCTTTATAGTAGAATAGCCTAAGATAAAAATTAACACCTTTACGTTGTGTAAATCTTTTATTTAAAGACTGCATTGCTTTTATTGCTTTATAGTTACACTTATTACTTCTGAAAAAAATTAATAGCAATATTACTTTATTGTTGTTGCTATGTGTAACAGTTTTATTTAATTATTATGTCTAATAAATAATAATTCGCAGAAAGTGCTTTCCTGTAATGCCTAGTAGCTTCAATATTAACTTTGAAAGAAATTACAGGCTAAGTTAATACAATAGTTTGCTTAATAACTTAATTGGAGGGTAATTTTATAAGTTAATTATTTTGTATTACTGAATCTAATTTATGGGTTAAAGTAATTGTACACCTAAGTGGTAGGTAGCATCATACGATATGTAAGCACGATTTAATAACGTGGATTACTAAATTGCCTCATTACGACATGATTGTTTTGAAAATGTAGTAGATAGATAGATAGATAGAAAATGCTTTATCTGTACAAAAATTAGAAACTAAATTACAATTTAAAATAATATATGAACCTGTACAAACAGGCGGTCTTACCGCTGAAAGCGGTTTCTACCAGACAACCTTAAATTAATATAAAACAAAACAATCTAATACTTATGGCTAAAAATACTACCTAATTGCTTAATTAAAAACCTACGCTTAGCTATGCTTAAAAGAAAACATTATACATTTGTTTATTTGCTTTGATTGGCATTTAAATTACGATTAGACCGATTTTAATGACAGTCACAATTTATAAATTTTAATTTTAACTGTGTCTTATTGCATAAAAAACACAGTTGACGCGGAATTTCAGGCAATATCATATACCTACCTACTTATTTATATCTTTGTGACATCTAGTTAATGGAAACGTAATAAAAATTATTATGTTTCCTTCTTTTCTACGGTTTATGGTTTCTATTCTATCTGAACAAAATCGTATGTTCGTATCGTTATCGTATGCATAACAAAGGTTAATTTGTCTCATCTGAAAAACCCACATCTCATATTCATAGATTGTCACTCCAATATCTAAAAACCCATGACACAAGTCCACATTAAGTAGATTTGTTTTCCGCGTAGTTAGTACTATCAGAAGTAAAGTAGGCAGGTAGATTTGTTTTCCTTATACAATCAGAAGCACAGAAGACGCTACGGTGATCAGACGTGCACCATGATTGAGTCAGTAAAGAGTTTTGTGTTGGTGTGTTTGATTTTCATTGAAATATTATGTTCTGCTGGAACTTTGACCAAAGTAAGTTGCGCTTAATTAAATTCTTTTTAGTTTTATGGTACCTAATAACAAATTAAGGCCGGCAACGCATCTACAGCTCCTCTAATGTTGCGAGTGTCCATAAGCGACGGTAGTTGCTTTTCATCAGGTGACTCTTTTCCTCATTTGTTTTATAAAAAAGGCATCTTTTTCCAAATAATTTGCACTTTTATATATTATTCTATATACTTAGAGGCTAGTGCAAAGATTTCTATTTAAATTAAATAGAACTGAGAATTCTTTGACTTAGAGCGCATTTTTGAAGTTCATAATATTATTATGTACCCATTAGGTAAATATGTCTTCACTTTACGAAACGTACAAACCTATCTTACGTATATTATTTTTATTCGTTTACAAGCAACATAAGTAAATGCTTACCTTAGCATAAGTCCTGTAACCTTATTCTAATATTTTAATTCAACACAAAATCAATCAGGATCTTATCAAACCAAAATACGGAGACTGATTACTATTTGAGTTTTAAAAATCGTTATTTTATAGAACCAGCCAGAAGTAAAGACCGGAGATGGAACTCTGAGAGGATCCGAAGAGAAGGCGGTGCAGGGGTTCTCGTATTACAGCTTCAAGGGTATTCCCTATGCCCAGCCACCTGTGGGACCACTTCGGTTTAAGGTATGCAGAATCGACTACTGTAGTATATAATTTCTTACCAAAAAATCTGCAACATTGATCCACTAATTAAGTCTATAATTAACCCATCAACTCCCAAACGGCACGGCACCCGGGTGCCGCATAACAATTGAATATCTATTGTGTCTGCCATTATCCCGATCGAGGTATTAAATATTAAAGATTTGTAGATAGCCTGATGTACCTACCTATTTACATCAGTGCCGGTTTTAGCACTAACAGCGCTGTGGGCGAAATTTCATTTTTTTTATCCGGCGCCCTGGGCGGTCGCCCAGCATCTCTCTTCTGCTTACGTTACAATAAATCAGCTATCATAAAAATTGCAATAAGTAGGTATCGAAAATTACCGAGTAGAGAAAACTTCCCCAGTTTAAGGAAGTGAGTTTTGAGATAGAGAAGAACAGCTCTAATCTAAGTTATGGAAAACTTACATCTTCAAAATAAGATGTTTTGCATTACAACAAAATAGTTATTATGTGTTGAAACGTACATCTTCATAATATAATATTACGCTGGAAATACCAACTATACAAAGTGATTCATGTGTAGTGTTTTGTTTCATTATTGCGTACTTCATGGACTTAATATTATTTCTTTGTTTCATATCACGCTAAAACTAACAAACAATTATTTATTTATATTTTATACTGTATAATGCTAAGTACTCACATACGGTTTTGCTCGATAGTTTTACTCCGAATCGAAGGAAATGACATATTTGACATATTTAATTCCATCGAGCCGGCTCGAAGCGAGCCTTCGAACTGTGAGTTTTGCGGTCCACGCGGTGGTTATTACTCGATTTGGAGTAAAACTATCGAGCAAAACCGTATGTGAGCGCTTAGCATAATACATTGAAAGCAAGTCGCAGAAAAGATTAGTAATTAGTAATTACTAATTAGGTATTTACACGAAGTTTCTTCGTTCTTGGAGTTTGCTAATCATGTCTAGCCGATAACGTTATCTTTTAGGTCATAGAATGAAATCAAAACATTGACTAAATATAATAGGCAGACTTAGGTACCTATACTTAATCTTGTTTACTTACTTTCCAATAACAAAATTATTTGTAGACTGATCGTAATCTCTAGGTATTGGTCTGTTTCAAAACATTAGATACCTATGGTTTATCTACGGTTTATGATGCTCTTACTTCTTCCTTTTCCAGGCACCGTTAACCCCAAAACCATGGCATGGAACTCGCGACGCGACCAAATACGGCGCAGCATGCGCTCAGTTCAACGTAACATTCGTGGGTTCCGAGGACTGCCTGTTCCTGAACGTGTTTACCAGGTCTTTGGACCCTAGAGCCAATCTGCCCGTCATGGTGTTCGTCCACGGCGGTTCCTTCGCTTTCGGCGCAGCCAACGAGTTCTTCGAACCAGAATTCCTCATACAACACGACGTGATCCTCGTCACTCTAAACTACAGACTGGAAGTCCTCGGATTCCTATCCCTGGACATACCCGAAGCGCCCGGAAACGCCGGAATGAAGGACCAAGTGGCTGCACTCAAATGGGTCCAGCAAAATATTAAACAATTCGGTGGGAACCCCAACAGTGTGACTCTTTTTGGAGAGAGCAGCGGAGCGGGCGCAGTGACGTACCACATGCTCTCCCCAATGTCGAAGGGACTGTTCCATAAAGTGATCGCAGAGAGCGGCAACTGTATGCAGGATTGGGCGATATCACAGGACTCGATAGGAAGAGCCCTGAGAGCAGGAAAAGTATTGGGGAAAGACACCAATAATGTGAATGAATTGCTAGACTTCTTTATGTCCTTGAAAGCATCTGCTTTAACTAACTTAACTGAAGTTACTCTGACAGAAGACGAAATGTACAGAGGTGTCCCAGCGCGATTTGTACCAGCGATTGAATCGAAGTTTAGAGGGATCGAGCCGTTCATAACTGAACACCCTGTGATGGCCCTTACTAAAGGAAGAATAAATAGTGTACCCCTGATGATCGGATACAATGCTGGCGAGGGTATAGCGCTCGTTGCGTACCACATCGCAAAGTTAGATGGTTTCAACAGAAACCCATCCTACTATATACAAAAGGAAATAGTTAATAAAGTCTCCGAAGCGAAACTAAAAGAATTTGGAGATAGAGTGCAGAAATTCTACGTAGGCGATAGGAATATGACGGCTGACGATGGCGCAATCATTCGGGACTTACAAACTGATATCACCTTTGCTTACAGCGGCCACAGATTCGCGAGTCTTCACAGCGAATACGAAAAAGTCTACTTCTATAAATTCAATTTTGTCACCGACTTGAATGTTATAAAGGCTACGCTTCCGGATCTGGAAGGAGCTACGCATGGTGACGAGCTATTCTACTTGTTCTCCAACTACATAACCTCGAAGATTTACCAGAATCCCAAAATTAAGGTCATTGTCGACAAAGTGACGAAATTATGGGCTAACTTCGCGAAGTGCGGGTAAGAAAATAAGTTTATAGTTTGAGCCAAACATGTTTTCTGTTACTTCATTACTATTATCCGATCGCAAAGTGTGGAGATTCGTATATATTGACCTATGTATAATAATATTCTCATACGCCAGTAAGAGACAAGTATCTAGCGATATAAATACGTATCTACTAATTAGCACGTGTTTCGCAATCGGCTTAGATTAGATGTTATATTTACTTAATGTTTTGTCCTTATCTGTCAATCGCCTTTTTAACGTATCAGACAATAACAAAACATTGTATCACTCATGGGCGTACCCAGGTTCTGGGCCAGGGGGGGCGCAAATTACCCAGGTTCTGGGTCAGGGGGGGGGGGGGGGCAAATTACGCAGATTCTGGGCCAGGGGGGCGCAAATCAGATTTTTTATAAGCTAGGTGTTTATAAAGAATACAAAATTAATAATTTTTAGTTGTAAAAATATTGTATTGCAAACAAATGGCAAAAATTTGTTTTATTATTTTTAATTTTTATAGATGAAAGTACTAGATAATATACTTAGTAGGGACGTCAACATGATCCAGGGGGGGGGGCAGCTCCCCCCCCCCCCCCTCGGTACGCCCATGGTATCACTATATCTAACGTTGGTATAGGCATGTAGATCGTTTTGTGCTTAGTGTAGTTACTTCTCTCTGTCAAAAACATAGTAATTAGTAAGTTTTACACAGCTATGACCTACATCACTTAACCATACATTTTTTCAGTTCTCCAACCCCTGACAACAAGTTGGGAGTGTCGTGGCCGCGGTACACCAGACACAACAAGGAGTATCTCAACATCGCAGACAACTTTCCCTCAGGCAGATACGCGGATAGAGAAAGGATGGAGTTCTGGAACAACATTTATAAGGAAGCCGGCCTTCCGCATATAGCGTCATAAAATTGAGCTTTAATAAAGAACATTCTTGTTAATTTTAGCCGAGATCTGTGCTAGTGGGTCTGATGTACTATCAGAGAAGTTGATTCTTAGGCAATTCGGTCGCGTTAAGTTAAATCCATCAGACCGATCACAGTTCACAGCATTGAATTGACATAAGCCGACCAAATGATGTAGGTCGGTCAGCTGCCTATGAATCAATTTTTTCGATGGTACCTACTATGCATTTATGTTTACGAGTTATTTATTATAATAAAACAATATTATGTAAAACGAATCAAATAATAATCATAGTTAGATTCGTTTTGTACGACGCGAACTGCATGTTTCATGATACGAGTATATTGCGTACTGCGTTCTACGTAATGCGTATGGTACGTATTTTGCGTACGCATTGGAGTTACTTAAATATGTAGCTCTAACAAAAGGTGTAAATAGAAATAAAACTAAATATACAATTCCCAAAAAATAGTTTCTATTCAACTAATTCAAAAAAATTTAATAAATAAATCTATTATAATTATATAATTCAACAGTATAACTTAATAACGTATAATCATCACATACATTGCTTATTTTACTAGCGCGATTAGCTGCCATTGAGTACTTTATGTTATTACATATTGTGTATAAAATAACATACAAAATATATAAAATTTTGAAACCATCAATCCCTTTGGCAGTGTTGGAAAATAGGAACTTTGGTTTGATAATATTATTGACTTACGAGTTATGGCCTCATCTTGTCATGATGGTTTATAAATTGTGTGCAATACTAATTAACAAGTCATCAATACAAGGTACTAAATATGATACAAAATATAAATAATAACAATCATTATACGAAAAATATTATCTACCTACTAAAAATAACATTACATAATATCCATACTATCTCTGTGTGATTCTACATTGAATCATTGAAATTATGGCACAAGCTTAGGGTAAACTACGCGTAACCTAACGCGCCTCCTATATGGCGGAAGCTAAAACATTGGCATACAATATAGACCTACCAAACGCGTATTACAATATTATCAATTACGGTAGGATCGACAATTATAGGAAAGATGCATATTATAAAATAGGTTTATCTTTCTTTTAATCTAAAAGAAACAAAAGAAAAGGCCCTTTGTAATATTTTCACCTCAATAAAAATTGATTTTAACAAAGATAATAATTTTAAAAACCCGTGGATCGGTACGTTTTATTCAATTAAGTTTAATTGGGTGACGTCACAACAGCTTTGGTAGCACATTTTGAAACAAGAATGCATCTTCCCCATTGAAAATTTACGATGCCAGCACTAGGCCTGTAGCCGAGACGTTTTTTTATCACTTCGTTATAGAATCGCTGAACAAAATGTATGGCTTTGACATTTGACGAGTCGAACGTCAACGTCATTTTAATAAACGCTTATGTCAATTCAATACAATATTTTGATCAGCGATTCTATAAAGCGATAAAGAAAAAGTCTTGGCTTAAGGGCCTGGCTTCACAGGCTGAGGAAATAGAAGGCGATAAAGGCGAGTGCGTACAGCGCGCCGCTCGCCGCCAGCACGCAGCGTACGGCCGCACGCTGCGCCCGCGCCGATCTATCGCCGCGCCGGGCCGCGTACCGCGTATACATCCCGTACGGCACCGAGTAGCACTGCGATGTATCTAACAGCTCATATTGGACCGTATCGGCCAACGCCTCGTATTGTACCGACACGTCGGGATGTTGGGACATTTGGATCGACGCGTCTGGATGTTTCGACACGTCTAGATGCTTGAACACGTCTGGATGTTGTGACGCGCTTAGATGCTTCGACGCATCAGGTATCTCGAGAGGCGTTTTGATCTGCGCCTCGTTCAGCCCGTATGGCACGGAGTCGGGGTCCTGGCGCGACGCCTGACTTCTGGTCGACACCCGGCTGGCCAGCCGCGAAGCCAGTAGTCGCGAGCCGCAGTAAGCCTCATACAGCACGTCGTATAAGTCCCGCCCCTCCCCCGCCTCCTCGCGGCTGTTGCGCGTGAGTGAGTGAGCGGCTGGTGGAGGTACGTACCGCGGTCGCGCGCCGCCTGCAGGCTGCCGACTCTCCAGCGGCAGCAAACGCGGCGGGTAAGTGCTCGGGACCGGTGCAGCGCCGAACATACGGGGCAGGTCACGACGAGTGCGACGCACGGACCCGTATCTCCTCGGGCGATCGGTCCGGACGTAAGATGCGTGGACGACAGCTTCAGGAGTAGTTCTAGCCGCAGCTAGCGCGGGGAGGGGCAGGTGATGCATAGGGGGTTCCGTTTTAAGACGCAGCGGCAGGCCGGAGACGAAGTAGCGGTCACTGTAGACGACGGGGACGAGCGCGGCGCGGGGCGAGGGCGAGCGGGACGGGCGCGCGCGCTGCAGCAGGCGGCGCAGCGCGGGCCGGCACGGTCAGTCCGCCAGCGACCGCGCGCGCCGGGCCGCGGCCAGGTCCACGAGCGCCTCCAGCGCCGTGGCCGAGCTCCATGCCTGCGTGCGGCACGAGTCCCGGCAGTACGCGCCGCTGGCGTTCGTCAGCTCGGGCAGGCCCCGCCAAGGTGACGTCCGGAGCTCGCGCACC
The DNA here is from genome assembly GCF_905147365.1 of Aricia agestis. Taxonomy (NCBI): domain Eukaryota; kingdom Metazoa; phylum Arthropoda; class Insecta; order Lepidoptera; family Lycaenidae; genus Aricia; species Aricia agestis. The sequence continues at coordinate 16,208,006 of NC_056415.1, forward strand.
GCCGCCGCGAGGGTCGCGTACCCGGCCGCGATTGCCTTGGCGCTCTGCCCGTTGGCCGGCGCGAAGGCGAGGCGCGCCCGCACGTAGAAGCCCAGCGGCCACACCCACTCCGGCCCCTGGTGATAGTTGAAGCCGTGCGCGACGGTGGCGTCAGTCGAGTCGTTCGAGTTGTCGTAGTCGCCGCGGTAGGCCCAGTCGGCCGGGTCCAGAGTCTTCAGGCCGAGGGGACCGAGCAGCAATTTCTCGACGTTGTCGAGCGCGAGCCACGCGTGCTTCGGGTCGAACAAGTCAGGGGAGACGGCCATCGCGACGACGAAGTTGCACCGCAGCTGGTAGTCAGCCCAGGGCTGGGAGGCGCCGTGGGAGTCCTTGTATATGGCGCGGCGGTGGACGAGGTCAGGGCGCAGGTCGGCGGCGCCGGGCGCGGCGGGCACCCAGAACAGGCGCTCGAAGGCGCGGCGGAGGCGGTCGGCCCACTGCGCGAAGGTCCAGGCGGTGACGGCACCGTCGGGGTGCAGGCGGGTGAGGCCGGCGTGCGGGTAGCGGCCGGCGGCGTGCGCGGCGGCGAGCCAAGCGGCGGCGGCGTGCGCGAGCGCGACCAGCTCGACCGCGCTGCCGTCGCGCGGGGTGGCGGGGCGGCCGCGGTTGCCGGCGCGCTCGGACGAGCCCATCTTGTCCATCCAGGTGCCGCAGTTGGCGTCGTTGCCGCCGAAGGGGAAGCCGGTGTCGGGGTCGATGCCGACCTGCACGGTGAAGCCGCGGTCGGTCATGTGCGCGTCGATCTGCGGGCCGGCGCGGCGCTCGCGGAACAGGCGGCCCTGGAAGTGCGCGTCGAGCGCCTCCTGCATGACGTCGTGGAGCAGCTGGTCGGCGGCGCCGGGCGGCTGCGGCTCGCTGTCGTCGCGGGGGAAGATGCGCGACACGGGCGCCGACAGGATCGAGTATCCATCTGGGACCTCCGTGCAGTACTGCAGAATACGAGTTTTATGTTAAAAATTACTTCCATAAACTAATTTCGGTTCGCTAGATTCGCAATGCAAGTTCGGCTAAATGGTAGGGTCGTGAAATCAACAATATTACCACCGACATGGCTCTCCACAGTTTCTAAATCTGTAGCTGTAAGCTTTACGTGTACCTAAACAAATATATAAACAATACCTGTTTGATACTGAGCAGCCACCACCAGACAGCATCGCGACAGTTGAACCGCGCGTTGCGGCCGCCGTCCAGCAGGTTGGGGATCAGCCCGTGACGGAGGCACGCGCCGAAACCGAGAATGTGGTTCTTGGCGTCCTGGGGGAGAGATTAAGAATTAGAAACAAATTATTTTTAAGATAGTACTGTCAAACTTGAGAAATAATGTAGAGTTTGGTCGTGACGTCACTCTTAAGTATTTTGTTAGGAAAAACCGAAAAATAATGCCGCATTGTATACCAAAATGAGTGTAATGTCATTTTGCGTTATTAAAAACTTTCCAGTCCATTTTTTTTCTAATTCTAATTTTACTTAAGTACTTATCAAAAAAAATATAAGTAGGTATACATAAAAAGCGACATGCGTTAAAAATATTTCAACGAATGTCGCTTTTTATGTCCTTTTTACATTGTAGTCGCAAACAATGACGTATTTTATTGGTATCTTACATATAATAAATTATTATTCTACTTTTATAAGTTTGTGTTATTCAAACTTACCTCGTATCGGCCGGTCAGTATGAACATGCCGCGCAGCGCTATGAAGGTGTCGCGGCCCCAGCAGCGCATGTAGCCGGTGGCAAAGTGCGGCAGGCCCGCCGACAGCGACGGCGCGGACGCCGGCGGCGGCAGCGCGGGCGACGGCGGCGGCAGCGGCGCGCCCGGGACCACGCCCGCAAGCTACAAACGACAAAAAGTAGGTACTTATATTTTGTGTCGCGTGTGTCGTCAGTTGACACACAATAAAGAATGTGAAAACCATTTAGAGAACAGTAAAGTGTATTTAATTTGCCTCTTTTTAAAGTACAGGAAATGAAGTTAGATAACTCAAGTCTTTTTGGAAACTTGAAAACTGCTTAGTAGCATCTGCTTAGCGTCAGAGAAATTGCTTTATAGATGCCTGGCCTACATTTATACTTGGTCTGCAGATTACGACGTCAATACAAGTCATGATCTGTGGGCTTGACATGACTCATCCTTACGTAGATCCGTTACAAAACAAACCTGCACGCTAGTGAGCGCCAGCGCCTGTCGCACGCGGGTGGTGGGCGACAGCAGCGCAACGGCGCGACGCGACACCGCGGCGTAAAGCGCGCGCACCACCAGCTCGAAGTACGCGGGCACCAGGTACCGCGGCAGCCGCGTCACCGGCAGCAGCGCAGCGCGATATCGCGCAGCCACAGGCGACAGTCGCGCGTCATCTGTTTATATTGATTTACTTGATTTATTATAATAATAACAAACAAGCCTTAATAACTTACCATTCAGTATTTACTATTGATGTTACCGTTAAACGCGATTTGAACTTAACTATTTTAAATTTTAATCAATAAAATATTTCACTTGAATTGCCACTTATAATCCATACAAACAAAAATGACATTAGTACCTTCTATGCGCTTCCAAGTGTACTCGATAAGCCAGTCACCAGCGCGCAGGTTGTCGCACAGCGGGTGGCCCAAGTCATCGGCGGGAGCGACGGTGTCCAGTAGAGATATGACGCCCTGGAAATTTGGAAGGGTATGTTAATATTATGAGGTGACAAGTAAAACAAAAAAACAGGAAATAATGCGAGTCGGACTAGAGCGCATAGGGTTTCGTACCGCTGAGTACGTACTCTTTTTTTTTGAGGGTAGGTGTGCTTGAGTAAATACGAAGTTTTAAGGCCTCCTCAATTAAAGTTATTATTTATTAATAATTTAAATAACATTATGTAAAAAAGTTTACCTGCGCCTACCAGTGTCACTATTTCCTTTATTGGCATTAAAAAACAACACTATATATTCAAGATTTATTCACCACCATCACTTTGTAAGAATACACTTTTTACTTTCTTTAAAATATGAATATGGATTCCCTAAAACAGTCTATTAATCAAATGAGCGAACTGTTCAATAACAAAATGACAGAGTTCCAGCAAGAACTTAACTCTTGTCAACCTTCGAGCACCACTTCAGCACTGGCATCGGAATTCAGTACATTCAAGACCTTTGTCCTGGAGGCCCTTAAATCATTGCAGTCTCAGATAGAAGTCTTAGTAGAAGTGCAAGACCAAAATGAGATGAAGCGAAGGAAGAAAATACTTTTACTTCATGGAGTCTCCGAGGCAAAAAAGACTGAGCCTGAAGTTGTCCAAACTATATTTTCAACACAGCTTCGACTCCCAGAGGTTGATATAACGGCTGTGAAATACTGCCATCGCCTGGGTAAAGTTAATGAGTCCAAGCCGCGACCAATCTTAATTAAATTTCATGATAGTGCTATCCGGAATAAAGTGTGGGCGGCTAAAACCAATTTGAAAAACTCTGGCATCACCATGACGGAGTTTCTTATAAAAAAGAGGCATGACGTGTTCATGATGGCTAGACAACGTTTTGGGATCACAAAGTGCTGGACAAATAATGGCTCGGTGCTTGTAATTGCACCCGATGGCTCTAAAGTCCGTGTCCATAGCATGGCTGATCTCGATGCCATTTCAGGAAGCCATTCTTCTGACAATATCTCTTCCGTGAACATGACCAGAGGCACAGCTGGAACCAAGACAAAACGATTAGCAAAAAAGTAACTACATAATAATTAATAATTTCAATTTCTTTTATCTTAGTTTACATAGAATTATATATTTACCTGTTATTAGTATTGCTTCTGCTTGTTTGTTTTGTAGTGTTGCTTATTAGTATTATAATATTATGGCTTTGCTTGGTCAAACCTATTTGGGTCAGACCCATAATTATTGCTTGCTGAGTGTTTTTAGGGTTCCGTACCTCAAAAGGGAAAAAACGGAACCCTTATAGGATCACTTTGTTGTCCGTCTGTCCGTCTGTCAAGACCCTTTTTCTCAGGAACGCGTGGAGGTATGAAGCTGAAATTTATATCAATTACTCAGGTCTACTGTCCCTTGAAGCTGTGAAAAAATCAAACTTCTAAGCCAACGCAATCAAAAGATACAGCCGTTTATGCCGCAAATTTTCGACATTTGCAAGGGAATCAAAACCTACAGGGTGCTTCCCGTGAACTCAGAATCTTGAAATTTGGTACGAAGCAACGTCTTATAGCATAGATAAAGGAAAAATTACGAAAACCATAAATTTTTAGTTACATCACATAATATATTTTTTTTTAATAATTTTAAACTTACTACCCATTTCCTCATAAACGCGTAGAGGTATTAAATTGAAATTCATACCAAATACTCAGGTCTATAATACCTTTAAGCTGTCGGAACCCTCGGTGCGCGAGTCCGACTCGCACTTGGCCGGTTTTTTTTTGCAAGTTGCCAAATGACTTTGTTGTCTTACTTTATAGTGCCTGCTTTTCAAATCCACTGCTTTATATTATTATGCTGGGTAGTATTATAAATGTAGGCAATTTTACCCGCAATTTATTTCTCACAAACACCGCTTCGTTCTTGACGTACAGCTGATGTTTTTTGTTGTCATTGTCAAACAAATCACCATCACTGCTTATATTGTCTATGACGGTTGACAGGGACAGTGACAACTTATGACATATGTCAGTATAATACATTCCGTTTTACGTTAAGAACACGTTATGATTTTGTATTTTTGATTTGACTAGCGCATGTTTTTAAATATACGTATATATCTTAATGTAAATCATGACACTGTGTGACACTGTAAGGTATAAGGTATTTTTAAGCAGAGTAATTTTTTAAGGAGCTTTATAATTTTATATTATTATTTAAAGTGTTATATCATTTGTATATTTTATTATATTATATATTATTGAGTACTTTATTAATATTATAGCTATTTATATAATATATTTTATTTATTTAACATACTTTTAAACTTTGCTATGAATAACAGTCCGGACACATCCTTAGATGAGTTTTTTTCTGCTTCCTCGTTATGTAGCAACGACAGTTTCTTAAGTGATTCGTTTACTCCACTAAGGGATACCATTTTAAATAATTTTGCTACAGTCATAAACTGTTTCAAGGCCGTACATATTAATGCACAAAGCATTCCGGCTCATTACTCAGATATGCTGGCTTCCTTTGATCAGGTTGATGTTGATGCCATCTTAGTGTCGGAGACGTGGCTTAAACCATGCTTGCCATCCACCTGTTACAGTCTGCCAGGTTATAAATTAATTCGCAACGATCGCGTCGGAAGGGGTGGGGGTGGGGTTGCGATCTACTTACGTTCCGACATTCCTTTTACAGTAATCAGTTCGTCAGCCCAGCCTCCCCCACCGGACGCACTGGAATATTTAGTTGTAGAGGTTGAAATGTCCTTCAGCACTAAAATACTTTTGGGCGTATTCTACTGTCCATCATTGCAGCACAATTACTTTGCATCCTTTGAGAATATACTTCAATCATACGAACCCGATTACATAAATACAATTATAATGGGTGACCTAAATACTTGTATGATCAAAGATGACAGTAGATCAAAAACCCTCAAGTCTATTTTAGACTCCTATGACCTGAGTTTATTGCCTCTCAATCCGACACACTGTTCTCCTGGTTGCCGCCCTTCCCTGCTGGATCTCATCATTGTGTCATCGCCGAATTCCGTCACCAAACATGGCCAGAGTTCAGCCGAAATGTTCTCTTACCATGATTTAATTTATGTAGCTTTTAATGTTCGCGTACCTAAGAGAAAACGTAAAGTACTTTTCCAACGGAACTTTTCCTCCTTGAATGTTGATAGTCTGAGGGAAGACACTCTCAACATAGATTGGTCAGCACTTTACGCATCAGAATCGGCTGATACCAAGGTAGAGATGTTTAATAGCCTACTAAGGTCGTTGTATGACAAACACGCTCCTATAAAACCAGTTAGGATTAAACATCTCCCGGCTCCATGGCTGACAGATGGTATTAGATCTCTTATCAACGCCAAACACGCTGCTAAAGCAAAATATAAAAAAACTAATACTATTGAGCATCGCGATAGGTATATTAAACTGCGAAACAAGTGCAACACTTTGTGTCGCGATGCTCAGCGTCGACATATACATTCATCCATCGAGAATGGTGACCCCGCGAAAACGTGGAAGTTTCTGAAGTCCCTGGGTATTGGCAAAAATAACAACTCAGATAACTCCTGTAATATTGATATAAACATAATTAATAGACACTTCTCTTTTACTTCTAACTTAGACCCAGTTGTAAAATTACAAACCCTAAATAAAATTTCCCTTATGCAGATCTCCAACTCTGAGCAGTTCCGCTTTGTCCTATTTACAGAGTGCGAAGTTAAGAGACACGTCATGGCGATAACTTCGAGTTCAGTTGGTGATGATGGGGTCAGTCGCAGAATGATCATCCCAATCCTAGACATAATTTCACCCGTCCTTTTGCATATTTTTAATTATTGTATATCAACTTGTTCCTTTCCTGATACTTGGAAATCTGCCCACATTATCCCCTTACCAAAATCCACTCGTCCTAAAGTTGTCACTGATTTTCGTCCAATATCCATCCTTCCTTTCCTATCAAAAGTTCTGGAGCGACTCTTACATCACCAACTTACAAAACATGTTACCGATAATCACCTCCTTAGCGCCTACCAGTCCGGATTTCGTAAAGGTCATAGTACCACTTCGGCCCTAGTAAAGGTGGCAGATGACATTCGAGCTGGTATGGATAATAAGATGCTTACTATTCTAACTTTACTTGATTTTAGTAACGCATTCAATTCTATCGACCATGATGTACTTATTGCTTTGCTAGCGACTCTTAACTTTGCACCCTCTGTAATCCAACTACTCCGGAGTTACCTTGGGGGTCGTCGGCAGAGAGTTAAAACTTCGGAATCCTTTTCAGACTGGACCAACACTAGTGCCGGTGTTCCTCAAGGTGGTGTCCTTTCCCCATTACTCTTTGCGCTTTTCATTAATTTTATTACCTTGTTTATTTTTGCCCATTTCCATTTATACGCAGACGATCTACAAATATATACCCAGTCAACTCTTGATGCGTTACCTGCAGCCGTGGATGTTATTAACCGAGACTTATCAATTATATGTAACTGGAGCAGAGAACATGGACTTCTGATTAACCCTGATAAATCTCAGTTAATAATACTTGGCAGTCCGGGGCTCGTATCAAGAATTGACTGGGCCACTCTTCCCTCGGTGTCTATAAACGGTGTAATTATACCATACAGTAAGGTTGTCAAGAATCTCGGCGTTCACTTTGATGAGCATCTTTCCTGGTCATATCAACTGAAGGAGATTAGTAGGAAGGTGTACTCAACGTGGCATTCCCTAAAGCGGCTTCGGTATTTACTGCCAGTACCTACTAAAGTAGCCTTAGCAGAATCATTATTTCTGTCCCTCCTCGACTATGCAGATGCCTGCTTCATCAACCTGACCGAAGACCAACTCAACAAACTTGAGCGCCTTCAGAATCTGTCAATCAGGTTCGTTTTTGGCTTGCGGAAGTTTGATCGCATATCTGAGTTCCGGAATAAACTAAAATGGTTACCAATCCGCCTTCGACGCAATGCCCGGGCACTTTCCTTCCTCTACACCATCCTATTTGATCCTCACAGCCCAAAATACCTGAAGGATTCCTTTAACTTCCGCCTACCCGACAGACAGGTGCTACGTTCATCTAAAAATCTCCTTCTTGATATCCCGATCCACCACACAAAATATTTCCATTCCTCTTACTCCGTACAGTCTGTTCTACTCTGGAACTCCCTCCCTACCAGGGTGAGACTCTCTAAAACTTTAAATACATTTAAGTCCTCCCTTAAGGAATACTACCTCAATATGTGTTCATAGCATGGCATGACATTATATTATGTATATATTATTTACTTTAATAAAGTACACCTATAACAGTACTGTACATTATTGTATGTGTATATATTAAATAGTATTTATTTATGTATTATATGTATTATACTATAATATAAAGTATATATTGCTGATAAAATATTTATTTTATTGTATTTTGTATGTAGTATTGCATAATATTACCTATGTATTATGTATGTCGTATTTATTTCATTTAAGTATATGTAATGTATTAATGTTAAGTATTTAAGTTTTACTTTTAGAGGTTATTGTAATAATTAAATAATAATATACTTTAAGCACAACGCCCTTTCTCTAGCAGCTTTTTGTGTCCTTACTTCCAAAGGTTGTCTGGAAGAAATTGCTATTTAGTAATAAGACCGCCTTTGTGTACTCGTCATTTTATGTGTTTCTGTTATACCTATGTGTGTTGTTATTGTAACTGTGTGCACAATAAAGTATATTCTATTCTATTCTATTCTATTCTACTCTGTGAATATTTTAAGCGTCTGTTGCTGTTATTGATATCAAGGACTTGTGACGTGTGAGTTACGACTTACGAGTTATTTATTTTATTTTATTCGGAAAACTTATCGATACAGTAAAAGTACAATAGTAGAAAAATAAAGCCAATTATAAAGTTTTCAGAAGCAGATAACATAAGCTATGAGTCTGAATGAATTATGAATTATCATTATCGCGATACCTGCAAGCCAGCGTACACGAGCGGGCCGTGTGCGGGCACGGCGTACATGCCGCCGCCGCGCGCGCCCTCTTCGCCGTCGCACATGTATAGCAGCGTACTAAACTCGTCTAGCCGCAGCGGCGCGAGCGCGGCAGTCAGCGCGTCGCGGTCCGCGTCGAGCGCGACGACGGTCTCGCGGATCGTTGAAATCGCTTCCGCCTGTGGAATAGAAACACGTAAATCGGAATATTTACTTCTAAAATCTTTTACAGCGTGTATCAAGTTAATGAGGTTGACCAGGAAGGATAGAAATGGCCCTTAGCAAAACTTCTACCATAAGACAACTTCGAACAGCAACAACAGTGCCCGGCAGTACCACGCGCTAGTCTAACTCTGTTCGTGCGCCGCCGGCCCGCGCCGCCGCGAACACGCGCGATCGCGGCAACGGCACGCCGCGGAAGACGCGCGTCTTGTACGCCGATGTATCATTATAGATACCTGTTCAGGCATAGGCGCGACGCGAACAGCAACGACAGTGCCGGGCAGCACCGCGCGCCAGTCCAGCTCAGTTCGCGCGCCGCCCGCCCGCGCCGCCGCAAACACGCGCGACTGCGGCAGCGGCACGCCGCGGCAGACGCGCGTCTCGTAGGCCGATAGCCCGCCGATGTAGCGAGTGCCCAGCTCGCCAATACTGGCCGGAACCAGCGCGCAACCTGTGCTCCTGTTAAATAGACATCGTTAATTTTTTCTGATGTGTAGTCTAAAACATCTAGGTATCTTAGCGGGGTGCACAAGTGGAAGACTCATATGATGTTGGATGTCGCAAGATACATCAACCTGCCCATATTACTTTACATGTTGAGAGCACATTGTAAAAATAAGTGATAAAACTTACTTGTAGTCTTTATGCAGCAACACCGCTTCCAGAATAATCTCCTCCAACTGCCCTTCAAATGTAAGTGGCTTGAGCGCACGGCCGGGGTACGCAGGGTCAGGCGCACTGAAAGCCGTATATGCCACTAGGATCACCGACTGAAAAATACACCTGTCTCTGTCATTTATGTTTCTTATTCTTTCTAAAGACAAAAGATAAGTTATTCTATCCACATATTATCTCCCCCGAAACTGATACGATTTTGATTTACGAGTCAAATTGAGCCGCAGTACGATCGTGCGTATACTAGCTATCAGGAGTGGGAAAAGCCGTTTAAATGTAATTAGTACCTTTAGCCGCAGAACGATTTTGCGCTAGTATAATATAATATGTTGGTAGTAGCAAAAGCTGTTGAAATCTTGCTGATTCGATTCTCGATTTGATTCTGATAATATCGGTAGTAAGTCAGCAGTTCAACTAATATAGATAGATATAAGCAAAATAATCAAAAAGTAAAAAATAAAAATAAAGCTTATAAATACGGACCTTTCTCGTAGTTGGATTGTGTCTGGTCACAGCTACCACGTCGGGATCCATTTGGTCAACATATACCTGTAAAAAAACATAAATAGTGAAAGTCTGGACTTTATTCTGGAAGAAAAGTAGTAAAGTCATTGGGGTAAAAGAAAGCCAGTGGTATGTTCCATACATGCTAGCTACTGGTCAGGTGTTTAATAAATATGACGGGCGACTAAACGGCTACGTTGCACAGATGCGAGCGACGTTGTCAATTCGCGCTCATCATACATTTGAAAAAAGTTTTGTGCTTGACAAACACATTGGAAAACGCGCTTTAATGACAAACTAACCTTACTTTATCGTTCTTTTTTTTTTGACGGGCAAAAGGTTTACTTTATCGTTCGCTGTAACCCGCAGCAGCTAGCTCTACGTGCAGGCGGTTGAGCGCCGCACCGCCATGCGCCATGATGCCGACCTGCTCGGACACCCACCCCTCCCCGTCCACGCCGCTCTAGTCCCACTCCGCGTATAGACGATTCTCGTTCTTAGAACTCTGTCTATACGGACTATATTCTCACCACACTATACCCAGTAGCAGCTAGCTCTACGTGCAGGCGGTTGAGCACCGCGCCGCCATGATGCCGTCCTGCTAGGACACCCACCCCTCCCTGCCCACGCCGCTAACGTCCTACTCCGCGTATAGACGATTCTCGTTCTTAGAACTCTGTCTATACGGACTATATTCTCACCTCACTATAGCCAGTAGCAGCTAGCTCTACGTGCAGGCGGTTGAGCGCGCGCCGCGCCGCCATGATTCCGTCCTGCTCACACACCCGCCCCTCCCCGCCCGCACCGCTTTCGTCCCACTCCGCGTATAGACGATTCTCATCGACGACATGTATCTGTAATGTTAAAGTGATATTTGAATTGGGTTTAGGCCTTAGGGTTGAGGTTTTAAGAATAGAAAATAGAAACTAATATAACATTTATCTCTGTATCTCTGTATCTGAAATAAAAAGGGTATGACAAGAAAATACCTGCAGATTAAAATTTGATACAAACGGCGTATCGTTTTGTATCACACGCACGCATCAGTGTTGTGGTGTCATGCGTCCATGGTTGCTAAATCCAGGTGTAAATCTTTTCCGGTTTTCTCTATACATCTATAACATAATCCGGAATAAATACTCACATGATGCGGCACCAGCTCATCATATCCACGCGTGCTGCCAGTCGCGCACGCAGCCACAGCAGTCAACGCGGCAGTCGGCAATATATCGAAGACTGTACGCTTAGATAATGGCGAGGGGTTGTCATGTGTGAGGTCCATGAAGAGCGCGCGAGCGACGGAAGGGACTGCGGCACGGCGGGAGGGCAGCAGGAATGAGCCGACCGGCCGCCCACCGAAACGGTGCACTAGCCGGCCCTGCTCGTGGGCGTCCCATGCGCTTTGCGCCTCTGAAATATACACATTATTATAACGACATTGACTGATTGAGTCCTACGTTGTTTAGTCAGTTTATGTCAAACTGACACGACTAAAGACTTAACACAACCCGGCCACGTAATGTCGGTAAGCCATTACGTGGCTGGGTTGTGAATACACAGAAGATAAAAATGTATGCAACTTACAGTAACGTCCATGCAGCATGTACTGTGCCACCATATTATGTGTGAGAGAGACGAATATATGAGACGGAGTTACCTCGAATGAGCGCGGTGATGCCGAGGCGGTTGACGAACACGTTGTCGACGTGGTCGCTGTTCGTGAACAGCTCCGCAACCACGTACAGCTCGGGTCGCACGGCGCGCGCGTTATCCAGCATGTACTCTGCTACCTATGTAACACAAAAGTTTTTTACTCAATTGCACCAAGAAATCCAACGTAAAATTTAAAAAGTTTTTTGCTTTGAGATCTAAGAAATAACTGTCTGAATCTAAGATAGAACGCCAAACACTGTCTTACTTACTAGGCTTCAGTCTCGAAATAAGCGGGCAGCGGAGCGGAATCGGTGGCGGCGCTTACCAATGTATAGATTTATATGGGTAAGCCGCCTTAACCCCGCACGCCACACGGTTTTCGAGGCATGTTTGTTAATGAACTACTACATTTGCGTATCTACTTGTGCGTCAGAATAATTCTCTGCACGTCCACGTGCGTTAACCTGTGCGTGACTTGCACATTTAAGTGTGTTTTTAATTTACGCAGATTTGCGTATACTCACGTGCAGCGGCGTAGAGTGACAGTTGTCGAGGCGCACGCCATCGAACACGGCGGCGGTGCGACGCACGTACTCGCGCATGTGCGCCCACAGGAATGGACTGTCTTCGGGCTTAGATCCGTACCTGAAAACAATGTTGACGATGAGTACTTTAAATAAATGAATAGGAACATTGTGTAGAAGACAGTATTAGATGAATAGGTGTAGGTTGTACGTGTTGGTAATCGTACTGCAATAACATCATGTCATCTAACTTGAATATTAAAATTTAGATTCCTACTTCATAAATACATAAAGGAAAAAAACAAGCAGCAAAATCTTAAAATTGTTCTCCTCTTCTCCTTCTACGACCTGTTTCGTCGTATTCTCCCTCAGTCGTAATGCGTGCGTGCGTGCGTACTCACCGCAACATAACATTGTCACCCCACACTATCTGCAGCAAACTCTTAAAATTGTTCTCTTCTTCTCCTTCTTCTGATACGTCGTATTCTCCCTCAGTCGCAATGCGTCCCCACCGCAATACGTGCGTGCGTACGTACTCACCGCAGCTTAACACTGTCGCCCCAAGCTATCAGCTCACGGCGTAGATACACTCGGCCGCCCTGGTCAGGCGCGGCGAAGTCGGCGAGCGGGTCCGCGCCCATCACCCAGCCGTTGTGGGCAGCAACCGCCCGCCCTACCTCACCGTACACGACGGCCTCAACCTCCTCGGGCGAGGCGGTCATGTCGCCCGGGTAAATGAAGTATCTGTGATATGTTAATTTGATATTAGAAGAAATGCATAACTGAACTAATACAGCCATCTTGGAAAATGTTTTTTAAGGCTTTTAACACTATATAGGAAGTTGGAAGATATAAGTTTATCAGTCCCCATCACAACGTCTTCTTAGTGTCAAAATGTGAATATCTAAAACTACAAACACATAATAATGGGGATTGTCCATTTTTCTTAAATTTTGCTCATTACAAAAACATTTCGAGGAATAAGGTCAGTGATCGTTTTTCTGTATATAAAAGAAAAAAATACCCATTAGTTACCTATATTTTTGAACAAATATGTTTAACCTTAGTTTGACCTTCAGTGGCGTTTATACGTGGGAGAGCCATGCTTCGGCACGAATGGGCCGGCTCGACCGGAGAAATACCACGTTCTCACAGAAAACCGGCGTGAAACAGCGCTTGCGCTGTGTTTCGCCGAGTGAGTGAGTTTACCGGAGGCCCAATCCCCTACCCTATTCCCTTCCCTACCTTCCCCTATTCCCTTCCCTTCCCATCCCTACCCTCCCCTATTACCCTATTCCCTCTTAAAAGGCCGGCAACGCACCTGCAGCTCTTCTGATGCTGCGAGTGTCCATGGGCGACGGAAGTTGCTTTCCACCAGGTGACCCGTTTGCTCGTTTGCCCCCTTCTTTCATAAAAAAAAAAGCAATAAATTCGACCAACACTACATTTCGAACTTTTGGTAAGCTTCTCGTATCAGCATTAACATAATGAGAACTTGCATTTGACGAACCAGCCATTATAAATAAGATTGAAAGGAAATTTAAAACACTACAGAGGTCAATTAGCCGCAGATGATGACGTCAGAGCGAAACTTTAAAAATTTATTAAGAAAAAACTAGCCAATGAATTTCAAAATTATTTAATTTATATTCTTAAAATACCCTATTTTAACGAAAAAATAAATAAAAAGTACATGTGATTTTTTTTGGACAATGCCCATTGATAAAAAACTAAAGGAGACACTTATATTTATGATTTGTTTACAAAGGAAACATATCACTTACCTGGGCACTAAAGGATGGGTCTCGCTAACTTCTTCCACTTTTGGACCATCTTCTTGCAGTCGGAAATACCTGGAGAAAACAAAACGTTAATTGTTAACAAAACAATACAACATAACAAGTTCTTAAGCTTAAAATCAGCGATGCAATTTGTTAGCCAACATTTGCGTGTGTATACGCATAACACATGCGTACGCGCACACAAAAATATTATGCAATTTATATAATGTAATATACCTTATTCATCGTGTAACTCTTTAATTAGTATGGAATTTAAATAGCTCATAAAACATACATCATGCCAGCGACGCAGTTGTCAATGGCAGCTCGCAAATGGCCTTCGACTTCGGCGGCGGCAGCGGCATTGAGCGACAGCAGCGCCGCACGCAGCTCTGCGCAGCAAGCTTGCACACGGGATTGTTCGTCATGGCAGCCAGCCCTGGAAATTTTTGTAAGATTTTTTTAATAAGTTTAATTTAAATTTTTTTTTATAAAATAATGGGGCATACGAGCAAACGGGTCATCTGATGGAAAGCAACTACCGTCGCCAAAGGACACTCGATTTAATTTGAACCTTGGGTATTGTTTACACGCGACAACGTATTCGGATCTTTAGGTTGCCCGCACAACCGGTACGCAAAGATGTTAAAATTAATCTAAATAATATGAGATACAAAACTTACTTTCTAAAATCAAACGATTTTGTTGAAGATTCAAACCAATTTAAATTCAACTGAAACTGAAATAAATTCAAAACACATCAAGTTTCATACCTGTATACATTGTATTTGCGCAGCGCTAGATCCATATCTACAGTCGCGGCGAGGCGACGGCGCTGCGGGTCCGTGATCAGCCGCAGTGGCGCGGACTCCGCGTTCCCTGAAGGTAGTCTGAAAATGTGGTGAGTTAGCGCAGTCGGTAGGATAAATATATACTTTTTTATATAAAAATTATACCAAGTAGTACGAATGTCTTTAGTATAGATTTTTTGTTATTAATTGGTATAGTTATATTATTTTTTATTATAACACACACACTACACAGTCATGAGAGTCATCTACAAACATTATTACAAGGTGTTTTGTAAAAAAAAACACGTCTTAACTATGACGTATTAGCACACTCGGTAGGATACATAGAACAAATTTTTCGTTTATAGAACTGTTAAGACCTTATCCGTGTCTATTTAAAGGAAACTTACCAGACAAAGGTATATTATGTAAAAGTTATTATAAAAGTGTAAAAAAATATTTGTTGTAACGGCACTGCTCTGTAATCATTACATCATTATTACTTTACCCTCAGGGCAAAAATGAAATAATAATCACGACATAACTCACTTATTGCTAACCAGCTGGTAGAACTTCTGCACCGTGACGTCAACGTCGCACGTAAACATCTCGTGCAGCCGCAGCGCCGGCACGCGCTCCGACTCCAGTATTTGACGGATCGCCTGGAGACGAATACGTCCGTTAATGAATATTGAATGTACTATTAGAGAAGTTGATTCCTAGGCAGATGGGGGACCTACTTCGATCACTAATATGTATACAAGATTCACAGTCCGCAGCAAAAAACGACCTCACTAAAAGAGCACCAAACGCAACATTCTGGTGGACTTTCGATTTAGTAGTGCTCGAACGCTCCGCTGGGAAGCATGTCCCAGTGCTCGTTCAACAATTGTAAAAATCATACGTTCAAAACGCAAAAAAAGGATGGAATTTCATATTTCCGGTAAGTATTAATTTTATCCTAATATATTTCATACAATTGTATTATAAATATTGGTATTTCGTTAAGAAATCAACAAAAAACAGTTTTGAAATTAAGTTGTAAATAAATCAACACGAGGTATAAACCATCTCAATTGCGAATACTCATACTAAAGGTACTTATCGTAGTTTATCATGCCCACTTGAAATGTTCGGGTTATACACTGTGTTTCTGTTCCATTTGGTGGAGTCGCTATTAATTATTATTATTTATTTTATTGAGGAGAATATTTTTTTTTAGGTTTCCTCGAGATCCAGTTAGATGTGGAGATTGGATATCAGTTATAGCACGGCAAAGATGCGAACAATTTTTCAAGCCGACTTTAGCGAGCGTTGTATGTTCTAAGCATTTATATTCAATAAATACACGTATATTTTAGTTAACTATAAAATTAAACATATTAGAACAACATAATATTACAAGTAAAAATAATTACTCCACACTTTATACATTAAACTTTGGAAAAATTAAAAAATGGACTATTAAAATTATTACAATCAAAAAAAAATGTTGAACAGTTCGACTCCACTCATACTTTACTTCACCCTGTTCCAGCGGCGAAGTGCGGCCGTAAAATTATTGAAGTGCTTTTTTGGAATTGTAATAATTTAAACTTTAAGACATATGGACGATGGTTGAATTTAGTTTGAAGCGTGCGTCGTTCGTAAAAATTTATTGTTTTGTAAACACACATTGTACATTGTTTTAAAAAAAGATCTTTAATAACTATTATTAAGGTTGATTTTAGATAAATGTATACTTTTTTAAACACTTTTACTTGGCGACAGATTTTCGAGAGGTTTTGTATGGGACTGTGTATCTTGTATATAAGTGATCGAAGGGGACCTACGTAGTTTAGTCGCATTACATCAAACTCAGCGGACAGATCACAATTAATATTGAATTGACATGATCCGACCAAATGACGTTGGTCTGTCAACTGCCTAGGAATCAATTTCCTCGATGGTACATATTAGGCTGACCCCACATTAGGCGTGCGCGTTCGGGCGTATGAGCGACGCGAGCGCACTACAGCCGGCGCGGTTGTGCGTCTGACTGCATCACTACACTACGACAGTATAGCAATATGACATATCCCTACAGTAGTGAAACGAATGTACTTGCGCAGAGCAACGGAGGGGTACCCGCGGGGAAGCGGGCGGCGCGGGCCCGCGTATACAAACTCGCGGAGTTTGTATACCTGCGCGCACAGGGGTGACGTTCGCGCGTTGTCTACGAATTTTGTGTTGTAGAACGACTTATCTTATAAACAATGGGATATTATAATAAATGTTCAGTGTACAGATGTAAACCTGATTCAAAAAACAAAAAGGATTTAAATTTTCATAAATATCGGCTCACAGTTTACACTAATATTGTGTTGGCCTTGGCGGCATTTATTTGCATCTCTGTTTTATTGTTTACGTTGTAAGAAGTGTAACAATGAGAGAAACAATATAGAATAAATTAAAAATCTGTCAAATACCCTGTTACATACTAATTAGTACCTACCTAGCTAGGTACACACAGCAAGTGTAACATTTTGTCCTTTGGACCGCTCTTACCGCGCACGTAATATGAGTTTTGAAGTGCTTCTGTTACACCTGACGTGTGATTAATTATTGGATATTCTATATATTCGAAATTTCGAATGCGTCTTCATTATTTTAATCCTTCGATCGTGATTCGTGGATCCTTGAAAATCTATTGTTATTCTATTGTGTCTCGCTCACCGGTGAGCTTATGGGGCTTGATGCGTTAATAAAATTTTTAAACAGAGAACTAAAATCATCTAAAAATAAAGTTTCACGTAAATATCTGGCAGTACGACATAATATGTAAATATAACACGCTGATTAAACAGATTAAATGATAACATTTGCATTACCAGCACAATATTTTATTTTTATTTTATTTCCCGTTCCGTGGCAAACCTGGCATATCTGCTCGGTAACTACATCGGTGGCGGCATCGTGCGACATCAAAGGCGTTTCGTTACTGTAGGGACTAATATTGCTATACTGTGAGTTGTGACAGTACTGCCGCAGTGATGCGATGGCGGCATCAGCGTTGAAGCGTTACTTCGTCATTGTGCTGACATTCATGCGACTGTACCTGTATTTGTACGAGATTGTTCCGACTGTACGCGACTGTACCTGTATTTGCTCATATGTGGTCACGCGGCGCGGCACTCCGGGCAGCGCGCCGGCCGCGGTGTCGGCGGTGACGCGCGCGAGGCAGGCGTCCAGCATCGCCGCGGGCCGCAGGTGCGGGCAGCCGGCGCAGTTGTACGTGGCCTCGGGGTGCTTCGCCAGCCACGGCGTCTCGTTCGCCGTGTGGTTTAATACCACGTCGCAGATGCTCAGCATCTAAGAGTTGATCTACATTAGTTATATTGTACCAATAGATGGCAGCACATGTTCTGTAAATTATATGGAAGGAGTTTCGGATTCGTGACGCAAGTTGGCAGCACTGTATTCGTGTAACAGAACGTGTAGGAACTATTTGGTGGCAGCACAATGCACATGTTAAGTAAATAATATAATTTAAGTAAATGATTTGTGAGAGTGGAGCTATAGCTGGCAGAAAATGTGAAGTTAAAAATTAAGTGCAAGTTTCGGGTTGGCTACACCATTTTTTGCGCACATCTTAAATACAAAAAAATAAATAAACTGAGTACGATATTTATATCAGCAACACACAATTAAAACAATTATTCCCGAACGATCAATAAATAGAGGTTCCATCAGACTTCCATACCTTCCATTCGTTCCGCATCTGGCTGACAACCTTCTCGACGTCCTCATACGTGGGCGGTCTGCCAGCGGCAGGGTCGGCGTATCGCGGGTCCACACGCAGCTGCTCAGCCAGACTGTAGCTCGAACCGGACTCGCCCAGCTCCTGAACAGAATATATAATAATGTTAGGTGCCGCTAGATGGCGCTTCTCTTTTACGAGAGATTAACATTTTTTTTTTCTTTATTTATAGGCCTTACATTGTAAGATTAAGTCGGCCTTAAAACATTAATAATTACAGAAAACTTAGATCTAAATCCCTTAAATACAATGAGTGGATTACATAACTTAAAAATATATCACTGCATTCAGCCTTAAAATTAGATGACATAATGTTATGAACAAAAAAGAACAAATTGTTACATTAAGCATGTTGTATAAATTCAAGTTAACATTTAATTACTGTAAAAACTTAGACGTAGGGTCTTGGACGAATAATTATTTTGAGCATGTGCAAGTGGCTGTCAATAGCCTTAGGTAAAAACACTTGTAGCAAGCAACACAGTTGTTTTACATAAAATTGATCTGCTTCCAACTCTAAACTTCACTTATAAGATAGTCGTTATATTAATGTCGAATCATTTAAACATTTTGATGTTAGCGTCCTATATAACCTTAAAAAGACGAAGACCAAACGGCAGGGTGATACGTGTCTTGCTACAACAATGCTGCAGACATTTGATAGCAGACATATTTACAACGAGCTTATGCCCGCGGCTTCGCTCGCGTTAAGAAGTATTATTTATATACAAACTTTCATCCCCTATTTGAACCCCTTGGGGTTGGAATTTATCATCTTTGCGGATGCCTACGTCATAACATCTACCTGCATGCCAAATTTCAGCCCGATCCGTCCAGTGGTTTGGGCTGTGCGTTGATAGATCACTATGTCAATCAGTCAGTCAGTCCTCTTTGAGTTTTATATATATAGGGTGTCAAAAGACCGCTTCCGATAACTTCGTGGGGTTATTATAGGGCATGAGATATATCCATTGGTGCAAGAAATTTTCATGTAATTGCCAGTTTTTAAAATAGTCAAAATTTTCAACACGCAATGTATAATGCGTGCAGTTCATGCGCGATAATATCGCCCGCCGCCGATGAATGCAACCCCGGGCCGAGCCGGCCCCCCGCGCCGCCCGCGCCTATTACCGCGCGCGCGGCTCTGCGCTAGTCTGTGGTGTGCCCTATACCCTAGCCCGTAGGTAGTGAATAAACCACCAATATTGTAATGATTATTAAATTACAATAGTTTTCACGATTTAACAAAATGTCACAATTTATTAATTACCGTTTCTCAGGTTTTTACTCAAAAATACTCAGTTTTTACTTCCGGCCAAAAAGGAAAAGAAATCATAATTCACATCCGATCATCATCCGATTTACACATCTGTAAAAATACATACACAGTTACCTACTGTACCTATCAATACCTATCAATGGAAAACATACGTGATAACATGTTCACTGACCTGTGATCAGCTGTCTGCTTTTATGAAATGCAGTTCGAACTGTGCTCCATGATCCATCTAACTCGATGTAGATTGCAGAGTTATTCAACACTTAACAAAAGTAATTACAGGAGACATTCCAATTCTTTAAACACTTTTTATTGCACTGTTTAAACCACACTATCGTCTATCGACGACGATGTTCACATGTTCCTTAAAGCATCGCACATTCATCGGACGTATCTTGTCACGGCCCGTTATTAATTATAAACATAAAAAAATAGTTAACAATACACAAAACAAGCAATATGACAACATCTAAACGTAAAATTACAAAACTTAAACAAAAACGTCACAGTACCTACACCAGCACGGCGCGTGTTAGACAGCCGACTGAACAAAATTGAAGAAAAAACTTTGTAAAATAATAGGGATGTATCCCTGTGCAATGTGAATATTTTGAGTAATCGATAATTTTTTTATCGATAAATCGTATTAATTGTTTTACATACGAGTACGTATTGAGTACTGTCAAACTAAAAATAAACAAATACCTGCTCAATATTAAGAAAAGCGACAATAATTAAAAGTTATTTAATTAATTAGGTAAGTATTATTAAAGTATTTTCATTGGTACGTAGACGCTTATACGCGCATACGTAGACACGCATAACGCGTACCACGGTATAACAATCACTTTATCACGGTAATGTAGGTATCGAATTTAAAAAATGAGATGAGATCTACTAAATAATAGTTATAATTTTTATTATTTAATGGTAATTTAAATATCGACTAAATAGTATTGAATTTATAGGGTACAACACTTAGATTGTCCTTGAAATGGATTAGCGACACGTGCGTCGTGCACCTGCAGAGCGGCGCGCTTTGTCGGCGCCGCGATCAAAGCAAGCCGCCGTTTGGTGTCTTTTGACTACTTCCGAAAGTCGATACAAGACGAACATTATTTCAAAAATTAAAAGATTTTTTAATTTAGTAGCCATTTGAGCATTGAGGTAATAGGTTGTTAGAGTTGTTAGGAGATAAGTTTGATTTTTTAACAATTACTTCAAGTATCAAAACGTGGCAGTATTGTCTAAAGTGTTAATAATTGATTATTATTTCAGTTGTAATAAAATACTTTGTGGTGTGATACATTTCGTTAACGAGAAGTGTTTTTGACGTTGTTGGTGGTGACTGGTCTTATTGCTTGGTGTTAAGGACTATTTTCAAAATGCATAAAGAAGTAAGAACACTTGAACTCAACATTTTTCACGTAAGTTAATTGCCAGTTTTATGTATGAGGTTTTTTCGTGTATCATCTGTTATTTCGATTGATAAGTGACCATTGCGGATAAACAGTTCATCCGCATAGGTTTCGTTACTTACGATGAACTTTTTAACTAGTCTAATAATCTTAGAAGTTTGCCATACTGTCGTAAGTTGTTACACATGCACAGACAGTTACTTACAGTTTTCTACATGAGCTACCATTAAACTCTTAACACTGCAAGTAGCTTTGATGAGAGGTCAGAGGTCAGAGTTCTAAGTTCCACGTCATGGTGACCTTCATGGGTTTGAAATTGAAAAGACACCACATACATTAGGGTTTCTGTGTGTTCTGTCGTAACTCGTAGTGTATCGTCATTCGTCGCATACGACCTTTCGACTTAGCGTGCGTAGGCCGGAGCTAACAGCTGATTAACGCGGTCAACGTTCTCGGGTTTGTACTCGGAACACGAGAACGTTGACCGCGCGCTTGCAAATGCTTATTGGGGTAAAAATAATAAAATTAAAAAAAATATTTTAAAATATTTTTCTTTGTGGTTTATTATCATGTTTAAAGGGTTTTAATTATAAAAAAATAAAGAAAAAAAAATAAAAAAAAATAAAAAATAAATTAAAAAAAAAAATACATATTCGTAATCAGAAAATGTAGTATAATCATACCCTAAAGTTATCGGAAGTGGTCTTATTACACCCTGTATATATATATATATTTGCTGTCTAACGCATTGCTGTCACAAAATAATCACCCTTGACCCTACGGCATAACACTATACCTGTATGGGCGTGAAGTGTATCATGTTGTAGCCCGCCTCGTGTGCAACCCGCAGCGTGTTGCGCCAGCGCGGCAGCGGCCCCAGGCACTTGGTCAGCACTGTCTGACACATCACGCCGTCCAGCGGCATCGGTAGAGCCGGTGCTACGCCGAACCATCCCGAACCCTGCGGCCCACCGCGCTCCCTGGAAAGGTTAGTAATGTGAGTGCGAAAGCATAGGAGCAGGTATGATAACTCCTTACTTCTAACTCAGGGTTAATTGGAAAGCATAATTATTATTTTGTAAGCCTGGTAAAAAAATTGCTAAAGGACATGCCTTAAAATAGCTTTACACTCTCTTGGTATTTATTTGCCTTTTCTATCTCTTTTTGTGTTGTATGTCTCTCTCTAATTTGAGATATTCACAGGGCACGGTCTATTTACACACGTAGTATCGCAGTACAAAGTATCATAGGAACCCACCTCACGCCCACGCGCGCACGCACGCCACTCCGGCGTGTGCGTGCGCGTCTGTCGTCTGTCTCTCTCGCACTATACTCACGGGCCGTCGTACACGAAGTAGTAGTGGAAGGAGCCGGCGCGGGAGAGGCGCAGCTCGCAGCACATGTCGTCGTCCGTCACCAACACCACCGTGCCGAGCGCCGCGCCCGCACGCCCGCGCTCGCATGCACGCCACTCTAACGTGTAGTATTGCGTGCGTACGAACTCCTGTTCTTTGCCTTCTGCTACAAAATAAACCATAATATTAATAAAATAATTAAAAAATACGCTTGTAAATAGAATCGATTTAAAAAAGTTACAAACATATAGGGGAAGCATATAAAAATAAGCGAACTTTGAGAGGCCGTAGGTATTTTAAATGTAACTTACCGCCATCTGCTGGCACATAGTTGGTGTAGAGAGTGACTTTCTTGCCTAGCAGACTGGGGCCCGGCTCGAATTGCAGATACGTGCCTTTGTCAAATCTAAAGTGAAAATTTGTAATTAAAACACGCACTAATTCCGCAGCAGCCAAATTACGTGACGTGAAATTTTGCTGTCATAGTTTCCCTCTTATAATATAGTTAACTAGATGACGCCTAAATTCGTTTATCTCGTGGGAACTGTACATTTTTCCGGGGCAAAAAGTATCCTATGTCCTTTCCCGGGACACAAACTATCTCCATACCAAATATCAGCATAATCGGTTCAGCGGTTTGGGCGTGAAGAGGTAACAGACAGATACTATCGCATTTTAATAATAATATTAGTATGGTCACAGAATATATATTAGTAGTACCAACAGATTTCCCACTCGTGCAACCCGTTTAAAAAAATAACAACTCATGCTACGATACTATAAAGTTCAAATTCCGACCGCGCAGTGCTAGGTGCCTACAATTATATTTGCCTACATATGCGCTCTCTTTCTATCGCGTAAGAGGCACCCTTTCTGACGAAATCAAGATTGTCACCTTTTAGAAAATAAAATAATCTTCTTTTAATTACTATACCAACTAATAGCAAACTTTTTTATAGTAATAATCAAATAGTAACCCAACATATATTTTATAATAGTTTTATATTCGATTATAGTGTAGGAGCTGGTCAGGATTTTTTTACAACTTAAACATAGTAACTTGTGTTTATTTATGTGTAGTATGCGGTTTGTTTGTAACAAATTAATTTATTTGCTATGTTTGTGTATTTTTTTTATCTTTTTTGTATTTTAAAGTCTTAAATTACTTTATTGAAATATTTCTTTGACTTTTTTCAATTGTTCATATTTATCAGATTAATAACGATTATGTCACAGCGGTTAAATCAGTACGTAGATATATGCGACGAAAAAATCTTGCGCGCGCGTCACCGCTCGCTTGTGAGTCCCTTGTGATCTGCCCCTTTAAAGGGGTACTTACAGTTCGATACCTAAACACGCGAGTGGGACAGGCCTGGTATGGTGGCATACTTGCGGGACCGATGAATCCCATCGCATCTTTAATGCTATATTATAGCTAATATATTTAATTGTAAATTAGTTAATTCTCTCTAAATATAAACGAAACATTGCCATGTTTTTTGAAAAAATAAATATCTTTAATCTTAAACCCAACTTTGCCAGCCCTGTCTTCCAAATGGATAGGTACTAAAAGCTGTACCTACCTGTATAACGTGGCATCATGGTGTTCCCCGTGCTCCAACGTTATGACTCGCACTTCCCGCTCCTCGTCCAACGGCACCACCGCCTCGCTCGTCCGCTTCCCCATCGCTACCTGTCTCTGGAAATAAAATAAAATTGTAGGAAGTGTTCAGGGGAGCCCAGGAGCTAAAGTACCTGCCAAGTACCAGCATAAGGCTGCGTTTCCACCAGAGATGTGTTGCGAGGAATGTGTTTTTGAGAACCAATAGAATCGCTTCATTGACTTGACCTCGCTCAGCGCAGCGATTCTATTGCTTCATAACACATTCCTCGCAACACATATCTGGTGGAAACGCAGCCTTAGGGTGCGTTCCGACGTAGGCGTTTTTTGCACGCGCAGATTCAGTTAGCGAGTTTTCTCAAACGCTACAGGCTACAGCAGAAAATGCGCGTGTTATTAAAACGCGACTTATTTATAACGCGATAATTAAAACGACTATAAGGGCCTGTTTCACCACTTCCTGATATGGCTATCCACCAATTAACTTGACAGATCAAGTATGGAGAATCTGTCAAAAAAGTTGTGAATAGCCTATTAGGCACTTTATCAAAAAGTGGTGAAATAGGCCTTAAATATTTTATTCGCGAAAAGGCTTAAGTATTGAGAGCTTGTCTTCACTAAAAATATGAATATGGATACAACTTGTCGCCTTCAAATCTTCTTTGATGTCATGCACGAATCACAATACAACACGGAAGGTAATATTATACTACATACTAACTAGAGTCTAGAATAGACTTAGTAAGATCACTTATTGATAATTGTATTTATTATTATAATAGGCCACAATAATTATACAAACATAATACGACACGATTACTCTTATGAAATAGTTTAAAACATGTTTAGTCAAGCTACTTATATCCATCCTAGAATAACACAAATGAACAACCTTATCAGAGAGTTTCTCTTGCATCTTCCTACAATGGGAGCTGTGACGGGCAAGCATGTTGACCAGAAAACACAACACTACTGTCACATAAGTTTGTAAAGAGTGCGATCCCTCTATTCTTAAGGATCAGCTACACTCTAGCGAGAAGACCCGAGAAGCAATCGTGAATCTCGTCTTCAAATTTTCGCATTTACATGATCAAACGTCAAAAAGAGATATTATTTCACACTAGAGTTCTCGTCGTAGGAATGTGCGGTCTCCGGGCTGACATTACTCCACCTCCCCAAAATTAAGGTAGGTACTTATATAGTGCCTACTTATTATTAATGTATTTCGTAGTACCAGAGACCAGATGGTATAATGGTTGTACATAGTATTTTTTCGTATACACCTGCGTAGTTTTCGTAGAAGCCGATACAGGGCCTGTACCACGAAACGGTTTTGAGACTCAAACAATCGTAAGAAAATGTTGCGTCCTACTCTAACAAATGTGAAATGACGTGGTTAGAGCAGGATGTGGCATTCTCGTCCGATTGTTTGAGTCTCAAAACCGTTTTTTGGTACGGGCCCAGATTACGTAGACATCTACGTTTTCGTAGAAGCCTACAGTACAGTTTTTGTAGACACAAAATTATATTATTCGTGATCGCCGAATCGAAGATTTCAGACTGTGACCGCGTCTCTTCTTGCCTTCAAATTCTCGCGCTTGCCGCAAACGTCAGACTTCAGAGAGATGATTTCTCGCGACAGTTCTCGTCGTCAATGTAGATGCGCTATAACAAACCTAAAACGAGATCCTTCACATATCAAATCACACTCTTTTGTGTTCCTTTCGGTAGGTAACTAGGTCTCTCAACCGCATCTCTTTTGTTCTATCCTTATGTGAAATTCTATACTTTTTAAAGGTTTTAATTTAAAGCTACAAATGGTAATAGGCCATATCTAGGTCAAAAAAATTAAGAAATAAGTTTTCCTTAAGTTGTGAATTTATTCTCATCTCAAATATCTTTATCTCAAATATTTTATTATTTTATAACTTACATGAAAACATCCCAGTTTAATTAAATTAGAAAAACAATAAAAGACCATTTTTGGTAATTAAAAGAACTTAAGAACATTAAAATTATAGTAACTAGCTACTAAGTCACTTTCTATGATAGAAATGGCAAAACTGGCTTAGATTATCAACTCTAGCATTACTTTACGCCCATTAACATAGTACAATGGGCCTATTTATAATACAATTTCTTAGTAGCTTAAAACCATAATGAAATATCACGACTGTACATAGGCCCTCCTATGTAAAGTCAAGTGTTTATAGGTTTTTTAAGGTTTTTTTTATCCTATTTGCTGGTACCAAGAACAAATTATATTTCGTAACGTCGTATCGTGTTTATGTGTCCCATCCCTAATACATACATTATTGTCCCAGTAGGAACTGATGATAAGGATTTCCTACCTACTCTTCCCACAACAGGAATATGATGATGCTCACAACTCTGTTGTGTAGAAATTCGTAATTGTGTGGGGACCAAACATTTTTTCAAGATAATATAATATGTCCTTTCCCAGGACTCAAAGTATTTCCATACCAATAACCATCAAAATTATTTCAGTAGTTTAAGCGTAAGGACGAAAGACAAACAAACTTTCATATTTATAAAATTAGTAAGGATTAACTTTACTTTTTTTTATGAAATAAGGGGGCAAACGAGCAAACGGGTCACCAGATGGAATCCTCCAGTAAACTCACTCACTTGGCGAAACACAGTGCAAGCGCTGTTTCACACCGGTTTTCTGTGAGAACATGGTATTTCTCTGGTCGAGCCGGCCCATTTGTGCCAAAGCATGGCTCTCCCACTTTCCCTTTGATATGAATATTTAACATTATTAGCAAAGGTATCTATCAAACCAAGCTAGGCCACGCACATGCTATCCCATACCAATAACATACCATTAGAATTATTATGCTTTACAGTTATGTATGTGGAATTTAGGGATTTAGTGCCAAATTATCTGAGCCAAAATAAACAGTGCACATCATGCTTAGAACAAGACTTCGAACAGAGTAGCATAGAATACATTAAAGGAGAACAAATTCATACCACTCACTGTTCTTCTGAAGAATCATGCATTGTAGCACTTTTAAAACTCTGCTGTGCCATTTTAATACAAAACTCAAAGATGTTTTTGTATAATTCCATTGTATTCACGTTATACATATATTCAAAATAATGACTTGGTTCAATCATAATGTTTTTCATAACTTACTCACACTTTCGAATTTTTTATAGTAAGCCAACACAACAGCCATTGCCAATATTTCTCAAATAAGTACGTAATTCAATCAGTTGGTTTGTAATAAAAATAGTTTACTATACAATAAATATAGTATTATACCCAAAATCACGATACCAAGAGCTTGAAAATTAAAGATAACGCTAATATTGTGGACTTACTTGCGATTTAAATGTTACTTGTGTTGTGAGAAGTCATTAGTTCCTAATATCACTAAAAGACGCACTGATTATATTGAGACTTGCTTGCTATTTTTTATATTACTTTTATCGGCATAAATGAAGAAAACAGATTCATATTTTTGCTTCCAATTTTTCTAACTTGTTTTGACTTTTGTGAACTTATGTCTTAATTTGACAGTTGTCACCTCAAAGTGACCTTCAAAGTCATCTGTGATAAAAATGCGTTCATTATTGCTAAATGTCAATGGGCGTGATTTTAAAAGTAGGTATAAATTATGTGAAAAACAAAAAGTTAACTACCACGTGTAACGCATTACCGGTATAATGATAAGTTTATACACAAATACAATTTATAACTTATTAATCTTATTATTAATACACAAGTTTTAGAGGAATAAAAAAATCTTTAAAGCCACCCCGCCGCGCCGGCCGCCCACGCCCGCGCCACCCACATCACACTAATGTGATTTATGTGTGGGTTTCAGGGACTTAACTGGACTTATCATAGGTCCCTGAATCATAATGATTTAATGACCTATCAGACAGAGAGCGGTGAAGCGTGTAAAAGCGGTCAGTTTTGCCTTCTTTGTGTTGTATAATTACGTTATTTAAAGAATACACACACATGACTCGTGACGGAGCAGGAGACGTTCTGACTGCGTCAAAATTCCTCCTGGGTGGCTCGAACGCAAAATGCGAACGCAGAACGCTTGACTGCGTGACCGCTCCCTATCTGATAGACCTCCCTTAGGCCCCATCCCCACTCGCACGCGAACCGCGCGCAACGCCGCGGAATTTCCGAGAAAATTATGAGAGCCCCCCTAAAATATTTAATTTCTTTTGTTTTTAGTATTTATTATTATAGCGGCAACAGAAATACATAATCTCTGAAAATTTCAACTCTGTAGCTATTATCGTTCTTGAGTTATAGCCGGAGACAGACAGACGGACAGACAGAAGGACAGACAGACGGACAGACAGACAGACAAACAGACGGACAGACAGATGGACAGACAGATAGTCAAGAAGACGGACAGACATTAAAGTCTCAGTATAGGGTCCCGTTTTTGCCCTTTGGGTAGGAAACCCTAAAAAACACACTCGGCTAATTTTAGAAGCTCATAGCGAGGCAATGATTGGAGATAGATACAAAGTGTAAAGGATAAAGTTGTAGAGAATTTAATTAGCCTTCATTATGTAGTACAAGAGAATTTCGTATGAAGCACCGTTTATGATGAGTAAGCAAGAAACCAAAAAAAACGGGACCTTCTTTGCCCCCCCCCCCCCCATTTCCAACGAGCTCACCTCGGAGGGGTCAGGACTTTTTGTATGTTTATCTCCTAACTAGTCTAAACAAGGTACCAAAGTCAAAATTTCTGCTTTCGACTTTTCCAAGCAGAATCATTCGTTTACTAGGCTATAATAGCACAATATTATTATAATGACAATAATTAATAATTAAGGTGTTGTTGTTGTTATGCACATACTTTTTAACGAACGCAAACATCGCAATATCTATTTATTAACTAGCATTAGTTAGCGACTAAATACTAATTGTAATTAGTAACTACTTAAGTTATAGGTAAGTATGTCTTAAAATATAGGCCATAGACCATCATCATTTTATACCATTGTAAACTAGTTATCTCTTTTAATAATATATTATTACTAGCTGTCCCGGCAAACGTTGTTTTGCCATAATTATAAAGTATTTCGCCCTTTTTATTTTATTGAAGTGACTAAATAAGGCACCATAGCACAAACAATGATTGCCGTCTCGAGTTAAAATAATTTACTTACTATTATTCAACAAATTATGCACATATTATTATGAATATAAAAAGTAGCCACTAGCCAGTAACCGATTCTCAGACCCACTGAATATGCATAGGTATAAAATTTGGTAAAAATCAGTAAAGCCGTTTCGGAGGAGTATGGTAACTAACATTGTGACGCGAGAATTTTATATAAGTAAGTAGGTAGGTACATAATAATTATAAGATAAATATTCTTATTTCTTATCGTGTTTGTTATGTAGTGACTAGCGTATCAAGATACTAATATTGCTTTAAGATTATTTTCACCTTTAACCTAACAAATGAATGGTATAACATGCCTACGTATATACGATAGTATTTTAATTTATACTTGACTTGGTAGGTTAGAGCAGGGCTCCCTATCCAATTTTTAACCGCCTGAAAATTAAAATAAGCAAGATGAATATTATTATAACTGGAGCGGCAGGATTCCTCGGGTCTCGGCTAGCTGATCTTCTCCTAGAAAAGTCAGAAGTACCAGTAAATAGACTTCTTCTCGTGGACACCATCGCTCCGACGAAACCAAAGGATCCCCGAGTTTCCTGCCTGGCCATCGATCTCACAGCAAATGACGCAGCAGAGAGGATCATCCAGCCGGGCTGCAACCTCGTATTCCATCTGGCGGCCGTAGTCAGCGGTCACGCCGAAGCCGACTTTGACTATGGCATGCAAGTCAACTTCGAAGCGACTCGGGCTCTACTCGAGAGGATCCGGCACACCGACCCGAGTATCAAGTTCGTTTTAACGAGCACGGTCGGCGTTTTCGGCGGGGAACTTCCACCAGTGATAGACGACTTCACGGCAACCACTCCGCAGAACTCGTATGGCACGGCCAAAGCCATGAGTGAGCTGCTCATCAACGACTACTCTCGTCGCGGCTACGTGGACGGGCGTATAGTGCGGCTGCCAACAGTGAGCGTGCGGGCTGGAGCAGCGAACCAGGCAGTGACGTCATTCGCTAGTGGCATCATCAGGGAACCTCTCAAAGGAGAGATGTGCGAGGTTCCCGTCAGCAGAGACCAGGGTCTATGGCTGACGAGCCCGGAGACAGTGTTACGTAATATCGTCCACGGTGCAGTCGTTCCCACGGAAGCGTTAGGACAGTGGCGGGCCATCAACCTGCCTGGCTTCACTGTGACAGTCCAAGAGATGATTGACGCTCTGGCCAAAGTTGCCGGCAAAAAAGCGACCGATTTAATCGTTTTCAAGCCTGATGAAAAGTGTTCACGCATTGTAGCCTCTTTGCCGATCAAGTTTGATAATAAGCGCGCACTAACCTTGGGATTCGAAGTCGATAAAGATTTTGTTGAAGTCATCAAGTCGTATATTCGAAGCAAACAGTAATTGTTTAGTTTTAGTATGCAAATTAAAAAAATGAACATTATAAAAATGACTGCAGTCTTTCCTGTTTTTATAACGTTTGCAAACATAATTTAAGTATCTGGAGATTAAACTTATTTTTTTCTATAGGAAATCGTTTATAGTACAAAAGAATTCCATAGCGCCATCTAGTTGCTTAATCATTGCTTATGAAATTTATAATCTAGCAGCGCCATCTATCGAATTATGAACTATATTATTTTATTGATTACAATAAAATAATAGCATGATTTTTTACTAAAAATTCTCCACACTGCACACATAACAATTAAATTCTTACCCCCTTTCTAATTAAAATATTGATATAGTAAATAACTATAAACTATACAAAGTCTGGTGGTTTTGGTCTGGATAAGTCACATGTGACATGACTGACAGAGACCTATACTATGTGTATGTTACCGGAAATGTATGAAATCCAGGAATTGTATACAAATCCTAGGAAATGTATACAATTTCGAAACTATTTAGGAAATGTATACAATATTATTTCAAAAACGATTTAAGGTCAATGTGTCGAAGTCCGTCTGGGAGGTAAGTCCGAAATTAAACTGTAAGAAACAGACATGTCGCTACTAACTACCTGTTACGAAAAAAACGATCTCAATTTTTTTTCCGTTTTGTACTCGCAATCGGAGTGTAAATCTCTGCCAAAAAAATTAAAAAAGTGGGAATATGAAGGAGTTTTTGGAGTTTCTTGGATTACATAAGTAATTTAGTGATCCTTTTACTTATTACTGGTGTTCGATTCGTTAATATCGTTTTAATTTCGTTATTATCACCTGCAACATGTGTCTAACCTAAAATTGCAATAATTGAGAAGTCCGTCTAGTTTTCATAAGGAAAGGCCGTCATATGCCGGTCTTGCCCCGAATCAGATATTGTCAACCTTTTCAAATATACATGTCTTTATTGTTAATTTGCATGTAAGTGTTTGTTTATGTTTTCCTCCTATATGTCGTAATAATCTTATTTGCATTTAAACTATGGACTACTAAATCATAGCATTGCCCAAATTTTACTGCACGAAAAGAGCATACAAGAGGGGCTGATAAAAATTGCAAAAGTTATAAGCTACTAAGTAAAAAAGAAGGGTTTGGTTTTTTTAATATTCCAAAAACCAAACATTATTTGAGATAATCACAATTTGAAAAAAGATCCTTAAAGAGCAGGAAATTTTCTTAAAAAATCCTACCTCCGGGACCAACAACCCTTATAATTTTAATTGAGCGGCGAAAATAATGGCAAAAATGCGTAACTTTCGCATGCATGGCCCCAATCCGCCACGTAAACTAAAAAGTTATTTTAACTAACTAAATATTAATACGAAAGAATAAAAAAAAATAGGTTCTAAGTAGACATCAATAACAAAAATGAAATCAAAATTAAGTAGGGGAGTATGTTGAAAAATGTCTCATCCCATGATGATGAAGCAAAGTTGTTGATTTTACCGGCACTAATTAATATAATTTTGTTTTAATAAACATTTATGTTTATACTTAGTGTTTAATTTTAAAAAATGCACTATAATTTTAATGAAAATGTTTGCAACCACTTAGACTTACGATATTATTACTTACGACTTGCCTTAAAATGATATAAAATTAATTTTCCCTGGAATGCGAACCTTATTACCGACATCTTAAACACATATTTGAATGGCGGTTTTGCGGCTTTGCTAGAAACCGTTGCCATGCATTTTACTGCACAAGTTATAGCTATACCACAATAGACATAAACATACTGCTGCTAGACGGACTTACCTCAAACTGCAAGGGAAGTCCGTCTACACGCCGAGTTTTTAAAAAATATCACGTCAGTAAAAAAATACGGCAACTAAGATTATTTTTAGATCATTATAGGTCTAATTAATATATATAGCCTATACTTTCCGATGACACAAGTTACTTTAAAAAGCAAATCTCAAGTCAATAAATTATGTTAAACTTTAATTTTAGAAAAGTATGCGTCCGGCATACTTCGACACGTTGACCTTAATTCATAAATATCCTAGGAAATGTGTACAATTCCAGTATCTTCCTGTAATAAAACACGTTGTTACAATGAGAATATTCATTTATAAGCACTATCGTTGAGTTAAGGTAACGCCCCGTTAAAGTAAAAAAACCGGCCAAGTGCGAGTTGGACTCGCCCATGAAGGGTTCCGCAGCAGCAATAAGGTTTATTTTTATGAAATTAAAAGATTTTCGATTTATTTTTATATATCAGTTGATTTAATAAAAGTTAAATTAAGGTTTACTATTTATAACGTATAAAAAACTACTTGCTAGATCTCGTTCAAACCAATTTTTGTTGGTAGTTTTTATAGTAATGTTTATATATTTTTTTAGAATTATCATGGCCCTATTTTAGAAGTTAGAGGGGGGACACACACATTTTACCATTTTGGAAGAGTCTCTCTCGCAAACTATTCAGGTTAGAAAAAAATGATATTACAACTCGGGCGAATTAACATGACACCTGGTTCAATTGACGTTTCTCTTAAGTACTGAGTGCAAAAAAAGTTTTTTTATTTTAAGTTATTTCAAAAAAAAATTACGTTACCGGAACAAGTTATTTTTATAGGGCTACACTAACCACAGTATTAACCAAGTACGAGTTGGACTCGCCCAAGGGTTCCCCAGCAGGAATACGAGGTTTATAGATGCGTCCGATAATTTGTATCTAGCTTCATATTAATATATTCCGTGAGTAGCTAATTCATACCACAGACGCCAGACGCACGGCAATGTTCAAACGTTAATACGAATAACAAAAACTTAACAAATTTAACGTTCAAATGTAACAACTAACAAATAACACAACAAAACTCAACAAAAATCCAAAAACAATAACCATTAACTACTAACAAATAACTCCGAAACGCAAACTCAATAACACACGTGTAACGGTAACAGATATAATATGCTAACGCTACTGGACGCGTACGACGAGAGCGGGGTGCTGCGCGGGGAAGCGAGGGAGGGGTAAAATTTAAGCCAGGTGTCAAGTTAACTCGCCCGAGTTGTAGAAACCTCAATATGATTTTTGAAGACCTATCCATAGATACCCCACACGCATAGGTTAGATGAATTTTTTTTTTGTTTCAGTTGTACCTATGGGCACCCCTAAAATTTTCAACAATTTTTACATTTTTATATCAAAATCTTAATGCGGTTCATAGACTACATCTACTACCAAGTTTCAATAGTATAGCTCTTATAGTGGCATACGGACGGACAGACAGTGGGATCTGTACGTGGGAGAGCTATGCTTCGGCACGAATGGGCCGGCTCGACCGGAGAAATACCACGTTCTCACAGAAAACCGGCGTGAAACAGCGGTTGCGCTGTGTTTTGTCGAGTGAGTGAGTTTACCGGAGTCCCGATCCCCTACCCTATTCCCTTCCCTACCCTCCCCTATTCCCTTCCCTTCCCTACCGTCTTGCTTGTTTTCTATGAGAGGCTGGCCCGGCAAGCAATGGAACCGCAAAAAAGGGAAACGGCGTAAGCGACAAAATCGTTTTTGTCGCGTAATTTAAAAAGCATAAATACATTTCATATAACCTATGGGCAAATTAAAGTGTATGCTTATACCAATTTATGTACAAATTTTGGAAGTTTAAATCCTCTCCTCTGTTGGCAAAATAGGCATCCCTTTTTTTACAGATTTCTTTTATCGTGTTATGCTATGGGTAATTCAAAGACTAAGACATGATGAATACTGACAATGAACTTTAACTGTAGTAGTTTTTCTTGCAAAAGTACTTTTAAAATCCCTGGCCGGTGCCAATGGATTGTAAGTTAGTAACTGACCGTAGTCCCGCCCCGCTTTCCCCACGTACCCATTGCTATCTCAAATGTTTTACATTTCCTATTACTATTTAGGAAATGTACAGATTTCTTAGGAAATGTGTCTAATATCATTAATTTTACACATTTCTGTTCGATTTTAGGAATTACATACATTTCCTAGGAATTGTATACAATGACGGATTACATACATTTCCAGTACCATGTACACAATATTTTCAATAGTATGGAAGTAAGATTTCAAAAATGCAGCTCTTCTGATGTTGCAAGTGTCCATGGGCGACGGTAGTTGCTTTTCACTTTGCTTGCTTGCCCTTTATTAAAAAAAAAATTATTGCTTTTAAATCTAATTCATTATCACAATAATTAAATTGAAACTTACTTGAGACTAAAAATAAAAAGATGCAGATAAAGTAAACAAAATAATATATTTTGTATTTAAGCTTAAAAGTTAAATAGGTTTTCCTCTATTGCCTTCTCAGATTCCCATGCGCCAGGATCCTGTTCAAGTTTTATCCTCTTAGCAGGTTTGGCTTCTGTCTCCTCTTTAATTTTTCGTTTCTTCTTTTTCTTTTTAGAACTTTCGCCTTCTTCTTTAATTACGGTGCTGTCAACTTCTGATTCTCTTTCAACTGTTTCTTTCTCCTTTTTGTGCTTCTTTTTCTTATTTTTATACAAAGTCTCTTGTTCTACTGTCTCAGGCTGCAAATTATTCTCGGACAAGCGCTCACGAACAGCTTTAGCCACCTTTATAGCATTTCTATAGTTGGTACCGAATAATGGATGTCGACATTTTGTGTCCGGCAATGGAATAAATGTTGTTTGATTACTAGTGATCACTGAGTCATCTTGAATGTGAGGAACAGGTATCCTTTGGCGGAACACTATAGTTTTAAGTACAGACTCATTTCTAAGATATACATTATTTTTACTACTAGTAACTAAGAGTTTTTTGGTGTCCGTTTCTGTTATAACACCATCATAAGTCTGTCCTGCAACTTTGATTTTGCTCTTACCATCTAAAACTAGATTAACATCTTTAAAATCTTTTATGTCTATTCCAGTTGGACACTTTAAAATGTAGATATCTTCTTCATCGGTTTTAAATGGAGCAAATGTTGTGAGTGGAGAGAACTTTTGATTTCTCTTCAAAAATGTTTTGACTTCTTTAGAATAAGATACTTCCTTATCTGAATCGTAACCATTTTCAAGTGTAGTAACAATTTCATCATCTTCAAACCTTAGGCGATCAGATATCCTTTTTGTTTTTTTAGGAACTGTAGAAGGTATAGCACTGACGTTTATTGTTTCATTAGTCACATTTAAATCATTGTCTAAAAAGGTGGACGAAGGCACTTTATTTCTTTTGCCATTTTCATTTACAACGGATTGTTCATTATCATTAGTTTCATAATCTTTTTGAGAAACAATAGTTTCGTCCCCAACATCCTCACTTTCACTATGTTTACTTTTCTTTTTTTTCTTCTTTTTTCTTACACTATTTTCTAATGCTGATACTTCAAATGTATCACTACCTTGTGTGTCATTCAATAAAGTCGATTCATTATAAGACTCCTCTTCTGATTTTTTATGTTTTTTCTTTTGCTTTTTCCTTGGTTCATCAGTATCGTCAGCATTTTCTTGTTTTATTCTCAAGTTATCAAAGCTTTCAGAATGAACTACACTATCCTCCGGACCGCTTTTGTCTCTATCACTCTCTAGTTCAACCTTAATATGCTTTTTCTTTGCTGGTCTTTCGTCACTCACAGAGGAATCTTCATCATGTTTTCTTTTCTTTGCTTTTTTGTGTTTTTTCACCTCAGAATTATTGACTAGAGTCTCTTCTTCATGGTCAGTCATCCCCATGTTTGTCCCAAAAGTCCTAAAATATAATGAAATACGTTAGAATGTAATATGTAATGAAACTTTATAACCTTGACAAAATTTGTAGTATGCTACGATATTAATATTATGGTTTTTATAAAAGGACAAGTAACTACTTTTAGAATGTGTAAACATACACGCTATTGTTAGATTCACTATCCGACGAAGCATTAATCCAGCCTACACTGCTGTCCGAATCGTAGTCCATTTATCATATTTTGATAACTACGAATATAATAAAGTTATACTCATTATTTAGAGTACGGTATTTCCTCTGGATGTGTATATTACAATGAGAATGCTGCCGTTTATTATATTGCAATTTTGATTCGATTTATTCACAATAAACCTTGAATAAACACAAACTCACATGAACATAACCTCTTTAACATCTCCTTCTTCATCTTTATTTGACAATTGACATAATAAGCTTTTTTCCTCCTCAAAGCTGTCGTGGTCAAAGAATGAAGACATTTAACCCTCGGTTAATTGCGCTTTTAAAATAACGCCGTTGTCACCTGTCACCTGGGGTCTTTGAAAGCCCGAAAATTAAATGACATAAAAATGGCATACATTTATATATTTCTTAACTTTTTTCTGCTAATTATTGTTATTTATTTTAATATTAATAAGATTAAATCAAAAAATTAATTATATTTTGAATACTTATAACCAAAACTCACAATTTAAAAATAGAAGTCAAAAAGTTTCAAGTGGAAACCGTCAGATAGGAAAGTAAAAAAAAAATCAACATAGTTTTAAAATTGTGGTAAAACGTGTAGTTAACTGAAATAATAGTTAAATTTCCTATAACTTAGATTGAAATTTAAAAAGCTTAGTCCAAATAACATATAAACTATTGAATGTTAAACATTGACAAATTTTCAGCACCAAAACCTTGTTTATTTTATATATTTCCTGTTCTAATACTTTAAACGTATGGTAAATATACCGACAATTAGAGTCTGGCTAGCGAAAGATGAGACTGCAAAAAGGCGGCAAATTCAAAAAATCTACGTATGGCAACCTTGTCTATAGTCGGAATTATAGTTTTGATACTTAATTATTTATGACAATAATATCATATTTTAGTTTGGATAACTCATTTCAAGAATAAGTTTATTGTTGTTGTTTACTTAAATTTTATTTTGCAATACATTTCATTGTGTTTTGTTTTTGACGACAATTTTTGCATGTTTTTGTCGGAATATTAAAACTTCTTTAATACTTACCGTACATCATGAAATATATTACAAAATATAATTTAACCAAACAATTATCTTAATTTTCTTAAACTAAATTGTCACTACTCTTTCTAAGTTTAAATATAATTTAATTTAAATGTTAAATAATTTCCTATATTATATTATTACTCGCAAGCATCATAGATTGTATTAATTATACTCAAATATGTTTATTTAATACATACTTGTACATGCCTGAAACTAGTAACCCCCCCTTGCAAGTTGATTAAAAACCAAGGATTATGGGGAGATGAAAAAACAACACAGAAAATCAAAGGTTGCGGATTTTTTTTTCGCATTTTATATAAACATTCGAAAGGTTTTTGTACATTTACGTTTACGTTTATTTACAATTGACTAAAATATATAGGTGTCATTTTGTTTGACAACTTTTTGCCATCTTGTTGGTAGGGACAGCGACAAGTGGTTTTGGCAGTCCTCTTGTGATGTCAACCTGACACTGCCTAAGGAATCCTACAGCGATTGAAACAGGTGGAAATCTGAAGGTGCAAGGTCAGGACTATACGGCCGATGCATTGACACCTCCCAGCCAAACTCCCGTAACCACACGCCTTTATTTATATGGCCTTCTTTTTTAATCCTTTTTAGGGTACAAACACTGACATCTGAAAATATGTTCATATATAAAGTTAGCATTCAATAATAAGGTTGCTTTCAGGTATTTTTTTTTTGGTAACGTTAGGGTCTTACCGGTCTAAGAAGAAATCTCATCAGGGAACTGATTTTGTCTTTATAAACTCTTCTTGGAACATTATAATATCTCATAATTTATTTATGCTTAATATTTTAACTTGCATAACTGAATCCTTTGCATTATTCATGTTACCTGCAAAACAATAAATTCAATTACATGATAAATAATAATGATTTTAATTAATTGTAATTGAAAGTATCAAAATCTTTTACCTGTACTTACCAATGCACTGGGATATTTCATGTAAACAATCTTGTTTTTGTTTAAAAATTGCATCCTTTTCACTTATTTTTTGTTCGTATTTACTAATCATAGCTAAAAGCAGTTTTCGCAAATCTCTTTTCAAAGTTTTCGTCACGTTTAAATTAGAAAATCACGTAAACCACAGAAATATTTTTCACTTTGACACATAAACAACAGATGCTATAGGTGACACTGACGTTAATGACAGTGTTACCATAATCAGTTTTGGAATAAAAAGCCAGTCTCATCTTTCGCTAGCCAGACTCTAGCTTCTAATCATCACCAAAAAATAATCATCATCATTTTGGTCTACATACCAAAATAATATGCATTTCTGGGAAAGTGCGTCTAAAACTTCTTGTAAGCGATATAAAACCAATAAGAACCAACACACGTACATTTTAATTAATTTATTGTTAAAATACAAGGAAAATCATAAAAGAAATCCATTTCTGTGTGAAAACTGTATGGAAATATCAAATTAAATTTAGTTACGTGGTTGGTCACCTGGGGTCTTTAAAAACCCCAGCGTGAATAAACACATCTGTAACACACAATACATGCACGCGAGCTCAGATGAGTGGCAATTATATCGAAATATAATTCCTTTTAGGAAGCTACCTAAAGAGCGGAGTTGCTACGATTAATTTAAATATAGTTTTTTCTCGTTTTCGCAAGCTCTGGGCTTTTAAAGACCCCACGCGACCAACCGAGGGTTAAGTTAGTGATGTTGATGATTTTCATAATTTATATAACATCTCGCGTCCAAATACCAAGCTGGAAAAATAAAGTACCGTAGCAAAAGTGTCATGCATTTAAAATCATAATGCATCTCGGGAAAAACCATAAACCTAAGTATATATATTATTAAGTCTATGGGAAAAACGTTTTAACGTTAAAAATATATAGAACATTATTAAATTGCTTTTGCCAAGATATTCTAATAAAAAAAAACAAAAATAGTCTATGTTTTTTTTTATTTGACATTTCAAATCAAACTTGAGTCTTGACGTTTCCATACCAGGGTTGCCAGATTGGGCGACAAGTAGCCAATTGGGCTATTTTGCGGTCCTCCGCGGCTACAAAAAATTTGGAATGGCGACTTATCGCCTGTTGGGCGACACGGTTTTTTACTTATCGCCTATTGGGCTACTACCTACTATTGTATTTTCGTGAACGCGGCCATAATATCAACGAACGCAGCGATGCATTGTCTATGCGCGGCCACTTTCACTCATAATCTGTGGTTCGCCGCGTGGGTGGCTGTTGAATATCATTCTGTTCAGGAGCAGAGAGAGCTCCGGTAGGAGTGTAAGTGTTCTGTGAGAGAGAGGCAGTAGATATCATAGATAATCTATACTAATATTATAAATGCGAAAGTATCTCTGTCTGTCTGTCTGTCTCGCTTTCACGCCAAAACTACCGAACCGATTGTAATGAAATTTTGTATACAGATAGTCTAAAGCCTGAGAAAGGACATAGGCTACTTTTTTACTGGAAAAAAGGGTTGTAAGAGGGTGAAAATAAGAAAATTTGTTCAAATTATGTTAGTTCCAAAAATTCATACTAGATGGCGCCTTACGTCTCTTACATCGCGCTAACGCTTGCCCAACATCTTTCTATAAGAGGTGGTATCATCGTGAATTTGAGTTTCGATTTTTTTCGATTGTTATTTCTTTTTTACATTATTTAATAAGTCAGTACTTTATATTATATTATATATACAGTGACGTAACCTTAAACCTATCAATGATAAAAAGTTTATGGGTAAAGTTGTGTAATTGGAGGGCTAAATAAGCTTTAAAATTTGGCATAATATATTATAAAGTTTAATTAAAAAAAATAAAATATTATGTGCACACTGCACAGCTGTTTTGATATAAGGGGTACCAGGGTTTTTTTTATAAAAGCTTTAGACACCAATTTTGTTGACATCGCGCGCTATAAACTGAAGTCCACGCGGACGAAGTCGCGGGCAACAGCTAGTACATATATATACTGAGTAGATATGTTGGATCTTAATTTGCTCGACACCATCCAACTTTTTGCAGCAGATGACGATTAATATGCATAAAACATTTTTTATTTGTAAATACATAATTTTAAAATAAATAAGTACTATGAATTATAGATTTTCATTGCTAAATGTCACTTTTATAGTTGGGAAAAAAACCCCAAAAAATAAAAACAACTCGTTACCACTAATGCAAATTTACAAGTATCCAATTAAACCAAGAATCTTATGTTATATTATATAAGCTTCTTGAATTAAACGAAGCAAGTCTCCTTAAAATATTGATAAAATTACATGTGAATACTTATCTCTAATGTAATAGAACAGTAGCATATAATATTATTCATACGTTTTATTGACATTACGTTTAATTACCGTGTTTCTTTTTTATTGGGCTACTTTGGGCTATCTTTTTATCGCGAAGTGGCGATTTGATCGGTCTTTGATCTGGCAACCCTGTTCCATACTTTTCAAAATTCTTTCTTGTTTTGACTTGTGTCCAACATGGTGAGTTTTTCAAGTGAAATTGTGTAAAATCGGTTTGAATCACAGACATGTATCGTTATAAGCAAGATTTCAAGTGTTTTTAGTTCAGCAGAAACCTGTGCGGTTTCAATTAAACTCGTATTTTTTGCATTCTTGTCTGGAAAACGTCTCATCTTTACACTTTTAGAAAACCGAAATTCCTTACTAAATAAACCGAAATTGAAGTACGATGTCTCAAGAAAGTGCGTTATATTTGTAGTAGATGTTCCATCTCTGTAAAGCGACAAATATTATGCCGCAAAAACATTTCTGTGTCAACAATTTTGTGTAACGTATAGGTTATAATCGTGTACTTACTTGTTTTTAGGCTCGTGGACCGAAGAAGCATTTGAAGCGTTTAAACGCGCCCAAAGCATGGATGTTGGACAAATTGGGGGGTGTGTACGCACCTCGTCCATCCACCGGCCCACACAAACTCCGGGAGTGCTTGCCTCTCGTCATCTTCTTGAGAAACAGGCTGAAGTATGCCCTTACTGGAAATGAAGTATTAAAGATCGTGAAGCAGAGACTGATCAAAGTTGACGGAAAGGTCCGAACAGACCCTACCTACCCTGCTGGATTCATGGGTAAGTGATTTGAGTTTTGTTTGTTCTATCACAGTCACAAATGTGTTATATAGCTGTAGTAAGGTATGTAGCTAAAGTGTAGGCGGCATTTTTGATGTGAAGTGATGCCTAATTATTTTGAAAACAGTTATAACCTAATATTTATAAGCAATGGAAAGCCAAAAATACTGTTGTGTGGTCATTTCATACATAGTTTTATAAATCCCTTAATTCTAGGTGCTATTCTGAAATCAGGCTGTATAAAATAATAAAAACTTTACTGAGCTACGGCTACTGCCCCTCTTATATTTTAATAAGTTTGTAGTCATAGCTGCAAGTAAAAAAAAACATGACAAATCTCTTAACCTAAACAACAACAAACTTTATTTTTCAGATGTGGTTTCGATTGAGAAGACCAATGAGTTGTTCCGTCTTATCTACGACGTTAAGGGACGTTTCACAATCCACAGGATTACCCCAGAGGAGGCTAAGGTAAAAATAAAAC
Organism: Aricia agestis; assembly: GCF_905147365.1. Taxonomy (NCBI): domain Eukaryota; kingdom Metazoa; phylum Arthropoda; class Insecta; order Lepidoptera; family Lycaenidae; genus Aricia; species Aricia agestis. Next base: position 16,250,403 of record NC_056415.1, read on the forward strand.
AACAAACAAGTAAAACAGTTCTCAGCAATAAAATTTTTCAATACTAAACATTGACAATAATATTAATTCAATAATAGTTAGAAAGTAATGTTACAAAAAAAATGAAAAATTTGCCCAAAAAGTATCAAGTTTATTCAAATACGAGCTTTTGCCTGCGGCTTTGCTTGCGTTAGCAAGTATTATTACAAACTTTCATCCCCTATTTTTACCCCTTAGGTATCAAAATCCTTTCTTAACGGATGCCTTCGTCATAACATCTACGTGCATGCCAATATATATATATATATATATATATATATATACACAAGTGGATTTCGTTAGTAACGACTTCGGTTGTAACGACATTTTGCTTATAGCGACGCCAAACTTACGCCCCTTGAATTTAAAGCATACTTTCGCAAGAAATTCTTTCGGAAATAGCGACTTCGGATGTAGCGACGATTTCGGGTGTAGCGACTTTTTTTATGAACCCTTTATGACCGGTTCCTAGAAATCCCATGCGGACATTGCGACTCAGTCGACAAAGGCGCAAAGACGCGTTAATAAAACCATTAAGCTTTCTTATCCTTTACGTTCACAGATGTTCAAACAAATCGACGGGTGCAAAGTAAAAAGAGTCATCTACAAAACAGCAACTTTTCAGGAGAGCGCATAATAGGAAAAAATGCTCCCATTTTGTCAATTTCCGATCAAATTTATTGAAATTTTCATCATTGTTTCATTATTTATTAATGAATCCACATGTATATTTAATTTCTTCTAATTATGTTTAATTTACGAGATATTGTAGTTGTCTGCATCTACATTGCGCTTGAAAATATGACAACTGAGTTAACTACCACTTGGTCGTTTCTACGTGGGAATTAAAAATTATATTTATTAAAGTATTTTTACCGATTACTAGTACGATTATCAGTAACTACGTAAAGTGTAACACTTTATATTATTAAAATTATTATTAAAAATAAGTTATATTATTAAAATATGTAGTTAAACGTTTTACATCTTAAACACACCAAGTTCAGAACATAATTGCGTAGATATCTTTTTCTACGTTGTCGATTCGGTGTACAAGGTAACGATTAGGTACACGATTTAGAAGGAAGTTAAAATATGAAATACTAGCTTTTGCTCGCGGCTTCGCTCGCGTGGAATTTGAAAATCGCGTAAATTGCAAATATTCCCGTATAAGCTCCCTTAGAAACATGATGTTTTTCCAAGACCAAAAGTAGCCTATGTTACTTTTCATCCTTTCAATTAAGTTTATGCCAAAAAACAATACGATTTGTTTCTTCGTTAGAGCGTGAAGGAAGGACAAACAAACAAATAAATAAATAAACATATTTTCCCATTTATAATATTAGTATGGATATACTTAGGAATCATTCATTTACTTTTGTAAAAATCGTATTTTCTCACAACAAAAATGAAATTCTGTGTCAATACTTTAATTATTTTAAAGTAATTTAAAAATTATTCAGTATCATTATCAGTACAGGAACTATGTTGTGAATTATTATAATTTAGGCAGAGGCTTATTAAGTCTTTGTACTTGGCACTTGTAAGCATGATGGGTTCATTATAACATCATAAGCATCGCCGGACGTTTTACACCATCGGAGGGGTGCATACGATTTTTCAGAACACAAAATGAAATTTTATTTCAACGATTTCTCAATTGCTTCTCGTGATCACAGAGATCCCAAAACCGGTCAAAGATAAGTTAATAGAAAAACTTCGCGAGAACTTGCAAATGCCGGGATATGATGTTACGCAGGTTGCAATTTACCATTTCTGGACTGATGTAATTGTTTACCTAAATTTTGTCGTAATTTACGTCTCGTATCAATACACGTGTCTTTATTTCTCAATCGCCTTTTCTTTAGATCAATATTTAACTGACGTCTTTTTCTACCGTTTAACGAGGAAGGCGTAGAACATTCACTTGATGCCTCCACTGCCAAAGAAGCATCAATGGTGTTGTCTATAGAAGATTTAAAGTTTGAGAGGGACAATATACTCGATGGCCTGCTTGAGTTAATAAACTCAAGCAGAGAATCTATATGAGATCAAAGTATCTGTTTAATAAAAAAGAATATATAATATTTTGATCTAATACTGATAATGGACGCGGCGGACTTGAAGTGATGAACTGTATTCTGAGGGTGTTGGCGTATTTGTTAATTTGCTGAGATCGACAAATTTTCAAAATCATTTTATATTTCAGACTGAGAGTGAACTGGTGTGACTGGCCTAGAGTATTCAGATCATGGGGACTTATCTTACAAAGTTAACTTATATTCATTTGTCTTCATCGGTGACACATCAAGGTTTTCTATAAGATGTTCAATAATTTCATCGGGCAACACAGTATTTTGCTCGATAAATCTATCACTTATGTTCTGGAAACTTTCAACTTCTTTAAAAAGTCGTTTTGGACTTTCTGAACATGAAAAAACAGTAAAAAATAACAGTAACAAATTAGAAGTCAATTAATATAGCTAACAATAAGAATTAACATAAATAGGTACTCATAAACATAATAAACAATACTAATTTGCAAAAGTAAATTGAGACATCTAAATCACAATCGCAACGTAGAAAAAGCTATATGGCAGATAGCCGCTTATGCCGCATAACATGACCCCCGCGCGTCCCGCGTATAGACGACCAGCGGTAGTTATCCGCATCTACATCGTGCAATTTCACAAAACAAGAGTAGATGTCTTCTTTTACGTGACAAAAGTACCAAAAATAAGGTGATATTTGAATTTTTGTTTTTGGTATGTTGTAGAACATGATATTTTAAGCTAGTTTCTACAAAAAAACGAAAAACTCAAAATTGCAGATGACTTTTTTTACTTTGCACCCGTCGAAATGTTAAGCATGTTTCTTTATCTTGTGAATATGGCTCCTAGACGTAAATTTACAACCAATTATTACAATTATTATCAGCGTAAGCAATCGTTGTGGATTGTAAAAATTATATGAATATTGACATATGTGAAGTGAAGGCTAAAATAATTTAGATTTAGAAGGAATTGTGAAAATAGAATACACTCTACAGCGTGCACAAAAAACTAAACTTAAACAGTGCACTATCATACGTTTTTCAATAAAACCCATGTACTTATAATAATACTTAAATAAATAATAAGTAAATATGTACATATTGTTGTATTTGTTTTTTTATTATTTCGGATATTGAGACTTCTGGATATAGCGACGACATTAACATGGTCCCTTCGGCGTCGTTACATCCGAAATATACTGTATTGCAATAATGCATAAAACATCTTGAAGAAAGAAATAAATTAATGAAATGACAAACAGCAAGTTTCGGAGATTTAACTCGGAAACCTGGTGATTTTTCCCACCATAACATAATGTATTTTGTGACCAGACAAATGAAATTGATGAAAACAACAAACAATAAATTTTCAACAGTCTCAGTATTGAACTTGCTCATTACAGAGCTGCAGGCAAGTTTTTTGCACTTGCAATGCAACGTTTTGCTAGTTTCAAGTTGTTGGTGCCTAATCCACTCTGTGTGCTCTTTTTGTGTTAATTTTTTTTTTTAATGAAATAAGATGGCAAACGAGCAAACGGGTCACCTGATGGAAAGCAACTTCCATCGCCCATGGACACTCGCAGCATCAGAAGAGCTGCAGGTGCGTTGCCGGCCTTTTAAGAGGGAATAGGGTAATAGGGGAGGGTAGGGAAGGGAATAGGGTAGAGGATTGGGCCTCCGGTAAACTCACTCACTCGGCGAAACACAGCGCAAGCGCTGTTTCACGCCGGTTTTCTGTGAGAACGTGGTATTTCTCCGGTCGAGCCGGCCCATTCGTGCCGAAGCATGGCTCTCCCACGTATAAATTCAAGCAGATAAAAACTATTTACATTTTAATTCCAGTACAAGCTGTGCAAGGTCCGTCAAGTCGGCACCGGGCCCAAGAACGTGCCTTACCTGGTGACGCACGACGGACGCACCATCCGCTACCCCGACCCCCTCATCAAGGTGAACGACTCCATCCAGCTGGATATTGCCACATCCAAGATCATGGACTTCATCAAGTTTGAGTCTGGTGAGCCCCCTTTTTATACTTCTGCTGTAATCACAGACATAGATCAAGATAGATAATGCATGTGTATGTACTTTGCGTGCCATAATGTGTTCCCAAACGTTGAGCAATGCTTGTCTTTCGAAAGTCTGTTCGTTCGTTTGCTATCGGAATCGGACGTCAAATGGAATTTTAAAAATACCTAAATGCCTAATTGTGCTGTTAGACCTGGGGCCAGTGACAGTTTTTCATGACCAAGTCCCTCCCAACTGAAACTTCGTAAAATGAATAAGGGACTTATACTATGAATACTAGCAACCGTCAGCTGCGACTCCGTGGGTGGGGTGGGCACTGGTCAGTGGCAGCCTCCAACCCATGAAAAAAATATTTAGTCATTTCCTCTCATTTGAATTCAAATACATTATACTCCACTCGGGCTAACTTGTCGCTAGCGGTCATTGTCTCCCTGTCAAAAACTTGTCATTTTCCATATAAAACCGCGATTGACAATATCTGACACTTCATTGTCAATCGTGGTTTATATGGAAAATGACAAGTTATTGACAGGGAGTCAACGACCACTAGCGACAAGTTAGCCCTAGTGGAGTATATCAGAGTATAGTTTATGTAGTATTTTGAAAGAAAAACATAGTTTTATGTACACTATGCATTGTACAAAGTTTCGTCCGGGAGGAAATCATTGACCAAAAATTTACCTGGCTCCAGGGCCATGTATTGAGCTTCAGAAATATAGGCCTAGATAATGGATTGGTACGTAACAGTAGGTAGGAAAAAAGTGGCACACTCATTTTCATACAAATGGAGGGACATGCGGTATCTATCTTGATTTGTCTGTGGCTGTAATTTATATTAATATGTGGAAGTGTGTGCAACAGTAGGTAGGAAAAAAGTGGCACACTCATTTTCATACAAATGGAGGGACATGCGGTATCTATCTTGATTTATGTCTGTGGCTGTAATTTATATTAATATGTGGAAGTGTGTGCAGTGTGGATGGGTGAAAATACTGGATAAATTTTGTTGAAATTTGGCACAGACGAAGATCGCGCTATTTTGCGCATTTAATGTCATGGAATGTTTACAAAATTGAAATCAAAGGATACCCTATTTCATAAGCTAGACCATTTGCTGGTCTATAACTTTTGACTATCAAATTGCAGGCAACCTGTGCATGATCACGGGAGGTCGTAACTTGGGGCGAGTGGGCACGATCGTGTCCCGCGAACGCCACCCGGGATCCTTCGACATTGTACACATCAAGGACTCCACGGGACACACCTTCGCCACTAGGTGAGATTAATATTGTTTTTATCCGACACTAGCAGATTTGACATAGCTACCTCAGATCCTGTCCACACGGCACGCTGCGTCGTCGAAACGCACACATGACGGACAGCAGCCCTCGAGACGAAGCGGGTGTTGACGTTAAGACTGCTTCGTAATAACGCTGCGATGACGCAGCGCCCGTGTGGCCGGCTATGCGTCAAACGGTAACGCAACGTGCCGTGTGGACTGGCTCTTAGGCTGTCTTCACACTAGCATTTGTCCAGCGTAGGCGTTCGATGAACGTATGCGCAACGCAGACACCGCGACAATGCGGCGCGTGCGTCATGCGTATTCAGATAGGAAGTGAACAAACAAGTGGTTGAATTTTTTTTCTGATTAGAAAGCTTAGAGCGAATCCTCATTGCATTATTGAGTTGCGTTGTCAGAAACGAATGTCGTAATTGGTGGGTCTATTGCATGTTATTGGCAGACACACACACGTGCGCCCATTGCTCCTTCAGTTTCGCCGTACGATCTTTAGGCTGCCTTTCCACCAGAGCTGAATGGAGCTGTGTTGTGAGGAATGTGTTTTTTAAAACCAATAGAATCACTTCATTGACATGACTTTGCCATGATATCACTCAGCGCGGCGAAGCGATGCTAATGCTCAGCTCTGGTGGAAACGCAGCCTAAAGCTGTGTTTGTCCAATACTTAATATATTTTTTAAATTCCAGGTTGAACAACGTATTCATCATCGGCAAGGGCACAAAGGCGTACATCTCGCTGCCCCGCGGCAAGGGTATCCGTCTCACCATCGCCGAGGAGAGAGACAAGCGCATCGCTGCCAAGGTCGCCTCGCAGTGAATATAGTGTAAACACATATAGACGTTTCATTTCACTACCTGCATCATGATGTTATGGGGCTTACTAGTAATCTGTGTTATAGGCATAGCTGGGCACCGTTAATCAAATAGTTAACTTCGTTAATCGTTAATCCGTTAAAAAAAATGTTAGCTTCGTTAAACGTTAAAGCGTTACATTTCTGACGAATTAACGCAAGTTAACGTTAATCGTTAATATGTAATATGGCCTTGTAACTTATATCATTGCATAAGGCTGCGTTTCCACTGAAGCGGAGCGGAGCTTAGCGGTGCCGAATTGACCAATCACCATGCTCGAAATATTCGCTGTCATTCCGCTGGAATAGCACGATTGGTCAATTCGGGCACCGCTAAGCTCCGCTCCGCTTCAGTTAAAACGCAGCCTTAGTGTACGTACAAAACCTGTTGGTTAAAGCGCTGTGGTTGTTGCAACTACGTAAAAAGGGTTTTTAAATAACGTTTTTAGTAAAGGAAATGTCATTATTTAAGTATAATATACGCAAAGGTATATCAGTACACAATTTGAAAAATTCTGCTCGATAGAAAAAAATCTCAAAGATGACTGTGATAACGCTGTTTTTCATAATTAAATCATTTTATGGCGAAATTACACACTTTCTAAAAAAACAAAAAATGTAGTATATGTGTCGTAACCTAACGTAAACGATTTGATAAATTTGATTTGTGTAATACTAAAAACAAAAGGTTTTTACTCCTATTTTCTATTATCAAGGCACGCGGCGAGCGCGTAACCGCCACTGTACAATCGATATTCGTACTGACAGACATTAAGACGCTGACAACTGCCAATGACCTTGAGGATTCGCATTTCTAAGCCACGCCCCCTAATTGTCCGATAAGACAGCGCCAGCTTTGCTAGCGGCTAAACCGGGAACTTCTAAAAGATAGGTTTGATTAATATTGAGCTGTCGCATAGAGATTTCAATAGATGGCGCGTAATAAATAAATACTATGTACTATACTTCCGTGAGCGAACTATAAGAGTGCGGAAGATTAGTGCAGAATGCAGATAGAACGGAGCACAGCGGAGAGGTAATATTAACGCACTTGAAAATAAACTTTATAATCATTAAACTAAAGTGCATAAATGCTTGAACCTTACAAAAAATGCACGTTTGTCCTCGAGGATACGCGAGAATCTTTAAAAGTTTGAAGTCGATATTATACTGATTCGTTATGTCTATTGTGGTAGTAATGTAAGCCATACACGTTACGCAGGTAGACCGAAATGTGTGAGGGAATATACCTGTGCAGTTTTTTGGACCTGCGCAGGCGACCAGGTCCCACACACATACCGGTATACCTGTGCAGGCATACCTGCGTGCTGTACAGGTGGATCTCTCCCGTCCCCGGTAGACCGTAGCGTGTAAGGCTTACTTATGGTAAATAAAACACAGTTATTCTTTTATAATATACCTATTATATTATAAAATAATGACAAAACCCAACTGCGTAAAAACATTACTTAAATTTTTTTCATAAACATTTTTTCTATTACATTACAATTTACATTAAAATTACAATTACATAAAAGTACAGCAAGAAATAAAACAAAATTCAGGAATCGTTTTTTACTGTCCCGGCAAACGTTGCTTTGCCATAATATTATATTTACGATATTATTATTATTTTAATTAAGTGACTATAGGTAAGTATGTCACCATGGCAACGTTGATCGCTATCCCGTCGCACAAACTTAATGGTCGCCGTCAGTCTCAGGTTATAATAATTTACTATTATTTTTTCAACAAATGCACTTATCAATATATAAAGTACCCAGTAGCCGATTCTCAAACCTACTGAATATGCATAATATAATTTATATATATATATATACATAGCTGGGCACCGTTAATCAAATAGTTAACTTCGTTAATCGTTATTCCGTTAAAAAAAAAAGTTAGCTTCGTTAAACGTTAAAGCGTTACACTGCGGACGAATTAGCGCAAGTTAACGTTAATCGTTAATCCGTTAATATGTGTAATATGGCCTTGTTGTAACTTATATCATTGCGTTAGTGTACATACAAAACCTGTTGGTTTAAGGTTTTGGAAGTTAGCAGGTTAGGGACAAAACAAAATACTTCTATAATTATTGTATTCTAGGTAGAAATTACAATACAATAATTATCATAGATATAGTTTATTGTTATTATAAATCATTTGCATGTTGATAAAGAAGAGTGCAGTATAATTTAGTTAGGTAACTAAATTATACTGCACTCTTCTTTATCAACATGCAAAATATGATTTATAATAACAATAAACAAATCACTCTTTCTATAAGCATCGGCGCTGAGTAATAAAATGATAAAACGAAACAAATATCTTCTCACTCGCATGCGCCTGAAAATGTATATCTAGTATTATTTTTGTTTCGTCTGAACCTGTTTTCGCGCGGCGCCGCGGTGCCGTGCGGTAAATAGTAGGCATTGGATTAACGATTAACGGACTTCTGCATATTAACGGAAGTTAACCAGTCCGTTAATATTTTTAAAAGTTAACTTAAAAGTTAAACCGTTAATCAAAATGTTAACTTCGTTAATTAACGATTAACGGTTTAACGAGTTAATGCCCAGCTATGTATATATACATATATATATATATATATATATATATATATATATATATATATATATATATATATATATATATATATATAGTGTGTAACAAAAACAAGTGATAATACTTTAGGGTGTGTACGTGTTCCTTGTAGAGAGTTCACTGTGAAAGTAGCAGCTCTGAAAGACGATTTTTTTTTCTTTTGTATGAGCCAGGGCAAGTGTCACGAGTTTCTCCATACAAAAGAAAAAAAAATTACACAAATTTGACCCAAAGCGTGATCATGATGAAGTTATTAGAAAATTATTAGAAAACTTTGGCCGGGTGATAAAAAGAAGACCCAACACTGCAAGTGCTAACCTAGTAAAAGACATCTTTTATCAAACATGGCCAAGAAATTTAAAACAAGCAATAAGAGATTTAGAATTACAAGAAGGAATTAAAGTAAAGCCTTGCGGGCTATTTATAGATACAGACTTGCCATTTTTAGGAGCAACGCCCGATGGAATTTGCGATGAAAAAACTATTTTAGAAAATAAATGTCCCATCACAGCATATAACATTGGAGTAGACGCTGCTATAACACAACAAAAAGTTACATTTTGGAAAATAGATAAACAGGGCAAATTAAATATAGACAAAAATCACTCCTGGTTTTATAAGGTGCAAGGGCAGCTCCATATTTCAGGTTACGAATATTGCCTTATTATTATTGATAGGCATGTAATGGTCTTCATTTGAGTCACTATCAATTATCAATATTAGATTGCAAAGTATGCATAGAAATGTGAATTTTGAATTAAGGCCATCTTGCTTTTCACCTACTAGTTCTATGTCAGTTAAAGCACATCCAAGAGGACCATGATGAGAAATTTCTTGCAACCTCTTATAAAAATATGAAACACTTATAATTCTTCTTCCGACATCAGGTTTCTTCTGAGGAAGTGCAGTTTCAACAATAAGCTTTTCAGCATCACATTCAGCCTCCAAACTACATAGTCCAGTGTCATGGGTAATTTTTTCTTCCAGCCTGTAAGTAAGTTTATACTTTGAGACATCGAGATTAACAACAGTTTAAAAACTGGATCACCACAAAATTTCATAAATTAAAATGATTAACTTTTCGATTATTGGGAAATAGGAATAAGGATAAAATTATACAGAACTCAATATTTAAAAAAGCCTTTTGCTCGTTTGCCTTCTAATTTCATTAAAAAGGTATACTAAAAATTTTATTAGGCTAATACGCTGCACTCCGCAGTAGGGGTGGGTCGTTATGTGTTTTTTAACCGACGAAACAAGTTGTAACTGTACGACGCGGGCGCCCGGTAACGGTATGACGTCATATCACAATTTCGCCGCGCGGGCCCCATACAATAAACGTGATTTTTTGCTCTATCTCAATAACTGCAACAGGTAGGCACTTGAAATTTTCATCAAGGCCTTAATTATATATGTACTTTAATAATCAATAATAATATTATAATAAAATAAAAAATTAAGGGGGGCTCCTATACAAAAATCACAAATTTTGGCCTATTTTGCACTATAACGGTATGTGTATTCATAAGTGAGTCCGATTAGTAACATAATATAATATTATTATTAATTATTAAAGTACACATATAATTAAGGCCTCGGTGAAAATTTCAAGTGCCTACCTGTTGCCGTTATTGAGATAGAGCAAAAAATCACGTTTATTGTATAGGACCCGCGCGGAAAAATTGTGATATGACGTCACAAGCGGTCGCGGGACTGTTAGCGGGAATCGATATTTTTCGAAACTTTGAATGCCTATAAAATCAAAACTACAAGGTATTTTTGACTGCAACAAAAACTAGTGTATTTGTATACATACAGGCTTTACTGTGACAAAATTTCAAGCAATTTGGCATACCTAGTAACATTCTCAATTAAACCTTCCTGCCCAATTATTCCAGCGGGGCTAAAATGGTCGCTTTGTTGAATCATGAGACGAATCATAATATGATTCATTTCTCTAATATCGCAAAATGCAACTCTGCTTGCAATTCATTTTTGTATTTTTGCACTGATTTGACGTTTGTCAGTTTTGACAATTCATTTGCTGAATTGATTGAGAGGAATTGCTAAATATTACCATTTTAGCCCCGCAGGGCTTAGGTATAATTAGGAGAGCCCATTTAACCAAAAAATGGGTGTTATTTTTTTTTTAAATGACAATTATTTATCCCATTTAAAATCGTTGCAGAAAGGTCACTCGCGGCGCGGGGGAATGAAAGGGGGTGACGCCGGGATGAGGCGCGCGCGCGGGCCTATAGCCTATAGCCTTTTTTCAAATCGGACCAGTAGTTCCTGAGATTAGCGCGTTCAAACAAACAAACAAACTCTTCCCAATTATAATATTAGTATTGATATAAACTAATTAATATTTTTGCTAGGTAATCTGCGCGGAATTAGTTGGCCGCACATACCGGCGGCGCGGCCAACTAGTTCCGCGCGGACTATAGCAAACTCGCTGTCGCTCGCTAGGTCGACCGGTGCAGTGGGCGGCGGGCGCTAGCTGCGACTCCAAACGAAACAACGCGACGATCGCTCGACGGTACTTCATACCACCCAATGCAATAAAAACGTTACAAAAATCACTACTCTACTATATAAATACGACTCGAAACTAGTTATTCGGTTACTGTATGTAGCTAGTTATTGTAACTATAGTGACGTGAAATAACGCTCACCCCTACTCCGCAGTGAAGCCGCACCCTATTAGGGCCGGGACACAAAAACACGGTCCGGCGCCGTACGACGTCGCGTCGTCGTGCCGTGATTTTGTGTCCCGGCCCTTACGGAGCATGTCCTTGAATAGAGCTGAAAGAATCGCGCAATCGCATCGCGCTCAAATAGTAATAAACTTATTATATCTACATATATTTACCTAGCCTATCGTAATTGTAAAAATATACTTGCCTTTTTAAAATACTACCCGTCGCTATATTGCGATCGGCATTTGCTACATTTTCCACTGTGTTATTATCTAATTCCATCGTTTTCGGTCGACTGGAAAAAAATTAAATCATAATAATATCATAAAAAGGCTAAAATAGCTTGTAATAGATAAACTGGATCATAAAAAATACAATGAATGAGCCATGCTTTGGCACGAATGGGCCGACTCGACCAGAGAAATACCACGGACTCACAGGAAAACCGGCGTGAAACAGCCCTTGCGCTGTGTTTCGTAGTCGTGAAGGACGTTTGGTTACAACTTATAATAAGTAGATAAATAAACTTATATTACCTTTCCAACATACTACCTGCCGCTGGATCTGAATTGGCATTTGGTGATTCGTTTGGGTTATCAATAATTGCACTATCCATGGTTTTCCGCCGCCTGAAATAAAAATTTAAATAATAAAGGCCTAAATAAAACTTCAGATTCAAAGCAAAATGAACTTATAGTACCTAATTATAGTACTTGTACTATTATTTATTCTGTGCTAATAGTGATAAAAAAAACCGTAAAAAGTATTACGAAAATTCTCTGAAACTCGATCCATAGACCGATTGAATATTGATTTATCAGAACGATCCCCGACGCGCGACGCTAAAACTTATTTAGGCTAACGAAATAATCAACTTTATGAGTGGTGATTTTTTAACTTTTTGAACATTTATTTTGGAGTGCAAAACTCCAACATAAATGTTCAGATACAAAGCAAAATTATTATCAGTGATAAAATAAAACATAAAAAACTGTATTACGATTTACGAAAATCCTCTAAGATTCGAACCATAATAGGCCGATTGGAAATTGATATAATGTTATCACAACGATTGTGATAACATTATTATGTCAATTTCCAAGGTCTATGGTTCGAATCTTAGAGGATTTTCGTAAATCGTAATCAATCGTAATACAGTTTTTTTATGTTTTATTTGACACAACGATCCTGGCTATCCTAAAACCCGTGCCTAAAACACATTGAGAGTGACGAAATATTTTGATTCGGGGTCGTAATTGTTCGTTTTTTTTTTTAATAAAGACGTACGCAACTAGAAAGTAGATAAAATTGAACTTACTTTTACTTCCATCATGTGTTTGTGGCTTTCACGAAGCTGTCGCTTTTTTGCTGGACGTCTTTTCTTTTTCTTGTCACCCATTTTTACAGACGCGCAATATAATTTCAAATATTTACAGAAAAATATTTACAGAATAAACTTAATATACTATAAAACAATGAGAAATACCTATATACAAATTTTAAGAACTAAACTCTTCAATTACACTAAAATCACAATATCGGCAGAGCGAAATCCGTCACACGTCCACATAGCACCGCGCCTCAGCGAACACTGTCGGTTTTCATGCGAGAGAGAGAGATGTGAAATGTTCACTCAGAAGCGTGGATACATTTTTCGTTTGTTAGAGGAAAAATAAATATTGTGGGAAATCTAGATGTCAGAGCCGAAAATTAAATCGGGCAATCTTTGGATTTTTGTAAAAGGTATCAAATAAACAAATTTTTAAAGCATAGATTGTATTATTACTTTAGTTAGAACTGTTTAAAGTTCCCGAAAGATGTGACTTTGGTATTTTTTTTCATCCAGTAGGAGTACATTATTTTATTATTTAAATCGGACAAGCTTTTCCAAATATAATCAAAAATCACATATATTTTTTTTGTGCCAATCAATGAAATACATACGTCTAGAAAACTGCACAAAGATGTCAAATTGGCAGCTGTCTGCGCCTTAAGCCTTAAGGTTTTGGAAGTTAAAATGTTAGGGACAAAACAAAATAATTCTATAATTATTGTATTCTACCTAACTAAATTATACTGCAGTCTTTATCAACATGCAAATGATATGCAACAATAAACAAATCACTCTCTATAAGCACCGGCGCTGAGTATTGAAATGATATAACGAAACAAATCTCTTCTCACTCGCACGCGCCTGAAAATGTATCTAGTATTGTTTTTGTTTCACTCGCTGCTGCCGTGCCGCGCTGCTCGCCCACCCAGCACTTGTCGTTTCATACTAACTGTCTGAACCTGTTTTCGCGCCGCGCCGCGGTGCCATGCGGTAAATAGTAGGCATTGGATTAACGATTAACGGACTTCTGCATATTAACGGAAGTTAACGAGTCCGTTAATATTTTTAAAAGTTAACTTAAAAGTTAATCCGTTAATCAAAATGTTAACTTCGTTAATTAACGATTAACGGATTAACGAGTTAATGCCCAGCTATGCTTATAGGGTAGTGGTTCCGAAACAGCTGACAGTAATTGAAGGGTGGGTTAGGTAATTAGGTTTCACCTTAGGCGTAAGGCATTGTTATAGAACTTACAAGGTAAATGAAATGAAATGAAAATGAAAATGATTAGTTGCTGTTTCACCACTTCCTGATAAGTGCCAGATAGGCTATCCACCACTTAATTAACTTGACCGGTGTAGAATGGAGATCTGTCAAATAAGTTGTGAATAGTCGGCAACTATCCGTCACTTCATCACTAAGTGGTGAAACAGGCCCTATGATTTTAGTATTTTACAATAAAGCAGCGTTAGGTCAGGTTGGATTTGGTAACACGCTAAAATACTCTTTTGTATTAGTAAAAGTTTAGAACATGCAAGTTTATAATTTATTATACAATTAATAATAGTATTTAATTTTTACAATATTTTAACATTTTTACTATAGTCCATACCCATGACATGACTAGATTTGCAAATACAATATAATCTTATACAGTAACAAACCTCGTAAATATTTATCTATCTATAATTCTTTACTGAATATCCAGCTGAACTGGCTTCAGTGACTGAACTCCTTCACTCAGTTGGAAATCGGAATATCTTTAAGGCTCCCTTGCATATTACCTATAACTACTAATCTCAGATCGATAACACATCCTATGCGGTTATGTACAACGTGTAGGTCAGCTGGCGTGGTGCGAGGTCAGATGTCGCTGCAGGTCGCGGCGTCGCGCTAGGCGCTTGCCGCACAGCGCGCACGCGTACGCCGCGTCCGCCGCGTGTAGACGCACGTGCTTGTTGAGGTTGCTGGGGTCGCCGAAAGCCCGCGCGCAGTGACGGCACCGCAGCGGCTTGTAACCTGCAAGACACCGAATTCCGAAATAACTATAGGATACGTTTAAATATAAAAAGAAGTATATTATGTACTTTCAGAGAAATTGATTCGCAGATGGCGGACCCAAGTAATTTGGTCGCGTCAAGTCAAACCCATCCGACTGATCACAGCTAACATTGAGTTGACATAAGCCGACCGAACGACGTAGGTCCGTCATCAATTTGCTCGATGGTACAATCATAAAACTAAAAGTACGGTAAACATAAAGTACGCAAATGTAATTAAAACGCTGGAGACGGGCCCTATCGCATGTTTACTACAATATTGACAGAAACCTAGTCAAACGTTGAACAAAACTTTTGTTGTCGTCACTCGTCTAGCGTAAAACATTATTCAACTAAAATAGATGTCCAAACAAACCTGTATGCGTTCTAATATGGATTTTGAGGCCGTACTTTCTCGAGTACAGCTTCCCGCAATACATGCAGATGTGGCCCGCCCTAGAGCGGCCCCAGGCTGCCGCTAGGGCTTCCAATCTCGCCGGAGTCGGTGCCGTCGCCCGGAGCCGCCGAAATATCGTCCCCCAGAACAAATCCGGCTCGAAGGACCGACAGGACAGAAAAAGGTGGATCTTCAGGGAGTTGGGGTGCTCGAATTCTGCGCCGCATTCGTGACACGTGTAGTTGTTCTTGCCTGGAACGGACGGAATTTATTTAATAACCGATTTTTTGTGTTTAAATCGCTTCTGTAAAAAGCCTCTAAATTCTTCATTTAGTCAGTCTTCAGTATATCCTAGAAGTATGAAATTGTTCTATGACCTAGGCACTCTGAAAAAACGCAAGCGGATTTCTGGGTCCGTAATATCTGTTTATCCATAAGAACCGGCCGATTTCTTAGACAAACATGTCTTTCAAGCGGTAAAAACAGTAATCAAAGAAACCAAAAACGAATGAAGATATTTTCGCAGCAGAACCTTATCTATACTAGGTAATATAATTTTCTAAAGTGCCAGACAAATATACAAGTGTACCTACTTTGAACAGTGGCGGATTTACCAATAGGCTAAGACAGTAGGCTGGAGCCTAGGGCGGCAGATTTAGAGGGGCGGCAAATTTAGCCCCATTTTTTTTATCTTACAGAAATAAAAATCCCACCAAAAACATTCCTTGTAAAATATTGCCGAGACGACCACACATATATTAGGTTTACGGTTTACCCTGTGAAAAAGATAATATTATGACCTCATGTAGAGCCAAGCTTCTGAATCTACACGGCCTAACTCTACCAGTAAATATTTATGGCATCGCCGTTTCGCTACCGCACAGGGTTTCAACCTTGTGTGGTCGTCTCAGCAAAAAAAATTCCAAAAATGTTTTTGGTGGGATATGATTGTGAACTAAACTGACGTACTGAATTTCAAAGGTCGGTTATAGGGGGGGGGGGCAAAAATTGAATAGCCTACAGGCGGCAAATTTGTAAATCCGCCACTGACTTTGAATAAAGTATTATTTTAAGGGGGACTAGATAATTTAGATTTCTCACCTGTAATATTCCTTAACGTAAGAAACGGCATATCGATCTGCGCCAAAGTATGTTCGTCGAACCACACCGAAATCTCTTGCATCGGCTCCACATCTGTTTCTAGCCTTAGCCTTAGCTTACACATGTGCATAGTCTGGGAGGCTACGTCCAGGCTATACTTAGTCGGAGAGCCCGCGTCCAAGCCAAATGTAGTCGGGGAGCCCGTGTCCAGGCTAAATGTAGTCGGAGAGCCTGCGCCCAGGCCAAACGTAGTTCGAGAGCCTACATCCAAACCGATAGTCTGAGAGCCATATCCCTTGTAAGTCGGTGAGGTTGAAAGATCTAGACTCGATAGTTGGTCGAATGTAGTCTGGGAGCCCGTGTCCAGGCAGATTAGTGCTGTTGCCAGTGGAGGTGCTGGCGCCAGTCGTGCATTGATGACAGCTCGTGCTGGTCCGCCGCGAGCGACGAGGTTGTCGAATACGTCCACGTCCATGTATACCTGATGAATAGGTAATATGGTATTAAAAAACTTGGGCTGCGAGAACAATAGATTTCCAAGAATCCGCGACGGATTAAAAATAATAAAAAAATTATAAAAGTTATCCTTAATTATTATTATGAAAAAAAAAAACTCTTCTAATATTGATTTACATAAACATAAACGGGAAGAACTGAGTTTATTCAGTCTATACCTATAAAAGTTGCTATCAGTCAATATAGAACAGATACTGAATAAAATCTTAGCACTTCTTCCAAACGTACCTATACCTCCTATTTCCTAAGACTTTATAACATCGGCCAGAAACACCAAATAATAATATGAATGTATATCTACTTGTATAAGAACTATGTAGGCCTACCTATTCGTAACTTTAATAACGAAAAAAAAATTCCAACCCAAACTATTTCTTTGCAGCACCCACAAAGCATACCTACCTAATCATAACTTGTATTTGACAAGCTATGATTATACTTCATCCTAGCAAAAACAGTATCATCACCATACTCACATTTTCATCATGATCGCCCCGCACGGCGTCAGCCAAGTCCGCGAGCGAGAACGGCCGCGACGTGTGACCTCGGCGGAGGCCGCGCCGCGCTAGCACCCGCGCGCGCCATGACATCTTGAGAAGGACTTACTTTGAGAGGCCGTTGAGGAGGAAAGAAAAAAGAGGATAAAAAGGAATCGTTGAAAAAGCAGGGATATGCAAAGTTTAATTTCATTGGTTGAGAGGGATTTAGTTTGAGAGGCCGTTGAGGAGGAGGAAGGAACAAGAGTGTCACTCAGAGGAAAGGTTGAAAAAGTATAGATATGTCAAGGTAAAGTTTATTGGTTGAGAGGGACTTAATTTGAGAGGCCGTTGAGGGCGACTTACTGGAAACATTTGGAGGGTAAGTTAATTTTATAGTAAACTTTGGGAGGATAATAGGTAATATAGCTTGAAAGGGATTTAACTATGAGAGTAGAGACTTGAGAGGAGCTCAGAGGGAGTAGGAATATGTCAAGGCTAAGAGGGACTAAGTCTTGCGACTTGCGTTACAGGAGCTTGACGATATTATGTTGAATGACTTGATGGAATTTCTCACTATTATAATTAAAAAAAAAATGTGCATATTTTCATTAAAATTTTTGCGGAACTTTTACGGACTTTTAAAATTCTTTTGCAATTTTTTTGCGCACTTCGAAAACTTTTTCTAACTTTCTAACCAAAGAGGTATAACCGTATAAAGGTCCCGACATACTGGCACTCTTTCCGGTCCCTCCCGGTATATATAGCCCTGGAGCCAGAGGGCTAGAGGGCCAACCCTCCGAATCACCCCATGACCCGCCCCCATGCACCATGCATCTTGCACCTGTGCACGCAGACTGTTGCTTGTACATTTACATGAAAATTGATTTGATATGGTGGTAGATTATATTTTATATTGAAAGATTTTCTAATTTGTTTTGGTATAGGAGATTTAAATGCATAAGGAATAAAGGTTAATTAAATCAGTTTCATACTAGCATTTTATGCATTATAATTGCAATTCCTTGGTTAATTTAATTCGTTTGTTATTATAAAGCTTAAAAAATACTCTTTTATAATATTGCATTAAAATTGTAACATTGAGGAACTGGTTTTTAATTTCCTCGTTTAGCTTCCTGTTTTATCAAAAGTATACCAACTACATATAACAAATTAATTAACAGAAGTAATTCTATAATACTTTATTATAATTTGTATTAAATAAACAACGTATAAAGTCTACAAAATATAGTGTACTACTTTTTACAATGAATTTATTAGAAATTACATCGACATTTTCAAAATTAGAGCAATACATATTTCTTAGTTTTTTCTTAGCATATATTTTTATTACTAAAGGAAAAAGAACATAATATTATATGTGCGGTCGAATTGAGAATCTTCCTCCTTTTTGGAAGTCGGTTAAAAACAATATAATTTTGGAGTCAAATATGGCCGTAGCTCGTAGCACAGGCGCGTAGCACGGCGCTACGGCGTAGCACTGTCTACGCCGCGCGTAGGCCGTACCTACAACCGTAGTCTACGGTAGCTAGAGTCAGATTTGAGGTAGGGCAGCATTGGTTAGAGGTAGGGCGGAAGTAAAAAAAAAATCATAATTGATTGATTTTCTTAGGTTTTGGCATTTTTAAGGTAGGGCATTATGATTTTAAGGTAGGGCATTGCCCCACAATGCCCCCCCCTAGCTACGGTCCGTAGAATACAGTTTCTACACAAGATTCAAGAATACTTTAAAATAGCTTAAATAGTATGGACTACTTGACATATTTTATTTAAGAATCGGTATTTTGTCTACACGTTCACTTTTAACCATAAAGTTAATATACCTAGCGGAATAGAGAAACAAAGGCCTGAGCAAGAGAGATGTCACTATCAGTAACACTGCGTGGTAAAAAGAGACGTGTGATACACGACAGCAGCACTCTTTTTTGACGTCCAGTTGGCACGTGCCGCACGTTGACAATTTAATCTCATAGAAATCATGTTCAATCATGCTTGTGTAAGTGTATACGTACACATATTTTTACACACAGATGAAAACCAATTTCGGTTTCGTTTGACAGCTCGAGATTGTTGCTCTATTCCGCTAGGTGTATAACTTTATGCTTTTAACATATGCACGTTTTTCCACGATAGGTAACCACTGTCTTTAATAGCAGGGATGGCAAACCTTTCCTTAACAACGTGCCAAGTTTCTGAATAATTCTTTAATGAATGCTGCTGATGTCATAGACGTGTTATCATATAAGATTTTTCTTTGTAATCCTGACGCGTATTTAAAAATATAATGCTCCAACCCTCACTTGGCGCTTTGCAGAATCTAATATATAAAATTCTCGTGTCACAGTGTTTGTGCGCGAATTCCTCCAAAACGGCTCAACCGATTTTGATAAAATTGTATGTACATTCGTTAGGTCTGAGGATAGGTTTTTATCTAATTTTTATATTAATACTAGGAATAATTTATCATTTTTTATTTATCTTATAATGATTTTGTGATCAGTAGCGTGCTCAACATTTTATATCGCGTGCCATTTCTAGCACGCGTGCCAAAGGTTCGCCATCCCTGTTCTATAGCATGCAACTATGACGTCGATTAGGGGCGATCATAGATAAATATGTTCTTCGTAATTGCTAGTCCATCAGAAGCCAACAATTTCGAAGCGAAATTCCTCATAAAAATAAATTAGATATAAACCTATTAGAATACCATAAAAATAAGTATATACTTACTTGAATAATAATCATTAAAATTATAATTTTGTACTTAATTGTTTTGCAAACGCCCGAACAAGGTATAATAATATATTTCGTCAATTTGATTTATATATGTACTTGGTTGCAAATAAAAATTTTGAACTTGAACTTGAACTATTTCTACGGTGGTTTCGCTACGCTGTTAACAATCTGTCAGCTAGAGTATAACCCGATAGTTTACCAGAAAAACGGATGTTAGTAAAATAATATCTGGGTTGGTTAAAATTTAAAAATATAAAATAGCTTTAAAACATTCTGAAGATTTTAAGATACGCTTAACAAATTTTTTACATTTTCTTTCACATACTTTGCTCTAAATAGTCACTAAAGAATTTCACTACAAAATGTCCGTTGTTGTCTCATTCTTCTTCTTCTAAAACGTTTTCTTCTGTTTCTGTAAAATAAAAAAATAAAAGTGTTTAATTAAAAGAGAGTTGCGAGCCCGATTTTGGTAAACTCCAAAGGTGTATCATGAGTCTCTTTTCATAACCATCTCTAGACTTTTAAATATTAATTTATTATTAATATTAGGTAGGTATGTATTATTTTATCTCAGAGATACTTTCTAATCTTCTTATAACATTTGTATGAGTGCGGGAATCGTATGGGACACTATTATAGTGACTGTAATATAGTCTATACCACAACTTAATAATAACATTATCAATAAGTACCTCAATTAAGAAATTTAAAAAAACCCCCGCCAAACAACTTTAAAAAGTAATGAATTATTATATTTTACTGACTAGTTTAAATAATTCCTAAGTGTAAAGTGATATTTTAGTCCATAATTGTTGTCACGGTGTGTCGGGGGACCGCCAACAGTTTTGCATTTTCATTATTTTGCATTTTGTATCGCCATGTCACTGATTGTCTCGATTCGGTTCGCTGTGAACTGACCCTTAAACTATAATGTTATGTGAAATCAAACATCTACATTAGCGGTCCCCCAACACACCTTGACAACAATTATGGACTGAAATATCACTTTACACTTAAGAATTATTTGAACTAAAAGTCAGTAAAATATATTATTTCATTACTTTTTAAAGTAAAACCCCCGCCAAACGGCGGGGTTTTTTTTAAATTTCTTAATTTAATTTTATTTCATGCTTCTTAAACTTGTGTTGGTTATAGTGCAGAATAATTCCTATCAACAGGATCATAATATTATATCCCAATGAATACCATCTACGAATGTCCTTTTGGATGAGGCCGTCAATATGAGTCCAAACATGAAACCTCCACTTTGGGTTCATATGGAGCTCGGCTCCTATGGAATCCAGGTGAGGCTGCAGCAGCAGCATGCAGAAATTTATTGGTTATCTACGTCTTACTAGTTGTCGCAATTCAAATGAGAGAGAGACGAAACCGTTGCTCTTAGTTGGTGAGGAGCTAGGTATCCTATTGATTACCAGGTGATGCTGCAGCACCAGGTCAACTTTCCATTAATGTGTAAATATTCATAAATGTCACGAACTAGAATGTAATAAAGCCCACCAAACGACTGCAAGTTGCTAATCGGCCCTTCACGAACCAGATGAACCGCGATTTTTCAGCACGGAGCAGGCTGATGATGATGAACTATAGCTAAGAACACTCTCAATGAAGTCAGCTTTCAAACAAAAAAAAAAACTAGATCGAAATCGGTCCACCCGTTTGGATGCTACGATGCCACAGACAGACAGACAGACCGACAGACAGACACGTCAAATTTATAGCACCCCTCTTTTTTGTCGGGGGTGAAAAATATAAAGAAACTAGATGACGCCCGCAACTCCGTTGCACCAAAACTCGTTTATCGCTCGGGAACCGTACATTTTCCGGGACAAAAAGTATCCTATGTCCTTTCACGGGACTCAATGAATCTCCATGCCAAACAGCCAAATCGGTTCAGCGGTTTGGGCGTGAAGAGGTAACAGACAGACAGACAGACAGACACACTTTTGCATTTATAATATTATATGGATATTTAAAAAATAAATGTGCATCAAATTAATCTCAATTTAAATATGTATCAATGGTATTAAACACATTAGTCCAAATCGCGACCGACATTTTGACGGACGTTTTGCGAGAGGGGTGATCTCGGAGTTTCGGTAAAAAATATTAAACACGCGGGTTGACGTGTAACGCGAGTGAGCGGTGTTGATATTTGGGATTTCATATAATAAAAAATGTATTATTAATATATTGTATTTCCGACGACTATAGATTTAACGACTTATAGTATCACAGAGTAGACTTCAAAAAGTTGTGATCTTTCGTATAAGTACATCTAAATAAAAAAAATACAAATATTTATGTAAAAAAACAAAATTTTCTTATCATTTGTAAATTGGTTTTGCTGTAAATAAATGATACGACAATAATAATTAGTATAAACGTGCTCCAAAGGAACAATACAAACCATGGGCATAGCCATTAGCCAGCCTTGGGCTCAGTGTGGGGCAGCAGTCATTATCCCCCCCTCCTCCCCCTTTAATTTTTTTTGTAACTACGGATATTAATTAACAGCTATTTTTGTTGTTAATGTAAGATTTTTTTTTTAAATATTTAATTAGGCACCTTATAGGTCATAGCCAGGGTGGCATAGGCAGCTTGCCTCAGTGTGGCTACGCCCATGATGCAAGCAAGCACCGACCATAAACCCTGCATTTTTAGATATTTATGATTTTGCAACAATAATATTAAGATCCTACTTTATTGCATACCAAACATATGAATACCGTGGCTTTTAGGTTTTTACCTATAAGCACAAAGACAATATTTGTTATAATTAAGTAATTTAAATTATAAAATGTTCATCTGACCTTCGTAATTTTTAAATATTCAATTTTTTCATGTCATTTCAAAGTATCAAGACGTTTAAATTGTAATCCGTCAGTCCGTGTTTATGAAGTGGTCTAAATTGTAACATTTAAGCTCTTTACATTATTATTGTATTGTGGAGAGGCGACGCTCGCGCCTGCAGCTGCACAAACAAAACTCCCCGCACAATTTAGAACCCTATTACAATGAAATAAAGTGCATATTAAATATCATGTTTAATTGATTTTTAAATAACACACAGTATGTTAACGGGAATAGGACTTTATGATGTTGGAAATAGGGTATATATTACGTTGTGGTTTGTGATAGGTCAAGTTGTACACTTGCGAAATTTCCGCGTGCCCGCAGATGAGCGGCTGATATTGCACTTGTGGCCAGGGCTGTCAACTGTCTAGTTATTTTGTGTATAGCATAAAAATACAACCCCCAGACCAGTTTTTGAATTTACATGTACACTTTACTTAGTTACTTCGATTTTTACCGACTTCCAAAAAGGAGGAGGTTATACGTTCGGCTGTATGTATCTTTTTTTTTTGTATGTTCAACGATAACTTTGCCGTTTGTGATCCAATTTTCAAAATTCTTTTTGTGTTGTATAGGGTTTAACTCAAATTTGGTACCATGTTCACAAAAGTGGTGATCTGATGATGGGATCCTGGAGGAATCGAGGGGACTCCTTGTAATTTGTATGGAAACATATAGTGATTTTAATTTTTTCTGAAGCATTCGAGGTAAATGCTATCAAAAAGTAAGATTTCGCATCGTCAGAACTTTTGAACCCTTATAGATATAGATTCGGGGATTTCGGCGTTGTTTAAACAACTGAAAGCATAAGCCAACACATCAATTTATTTGATCATCATCATCAAAATCATAATTATGCCATGGGTCATCACATTGTGACCCAATTATTGCTGCTTTTCGTGATATTTTGCATCGAAGCAGATGTTTTTGGTGATTATTTCGCTGTTTGTGGACCGATTTTCAAAATTCTTGTGTTGTTGTATAGGATATAATCTTGATTTTGTATAATAATTACGAAAGTGGTGAGCTGATAATGGGATTTATGAGCAATCGAGGGAAATCCTTGAAATTTATCATAAGACTCATAGTGGTTAAAATGTTGTGTCTAGTAACTTAAACATATGTTCCGAATAAGAGAAAATTCATACGAAGGTGTTTCTTGGTCCAAAGGCACTGAACAGAACTCCTGAATCTTTAAAGATAAAAGTTTTTAAATTGCAGCATCGCTTAGATAACTACAAACACTAACCACAATTTCGCTTACAGTAACATAATGTGAATAGTTAACGTTCGTAGTGGTTATTTACGCATAAAGCCTTATCTTGTAGATAACTAAAAAGAGTGAAATTATTATTTTTTCGGTACCAGCTAATTTTATCGTGAGTTCAGTCAATGTCAGAATATCTGAAGCTTTTGGGACTGGTACCGACTTCAAAGTAATGAAGACTGTAGTATGTACAGAAATAGTTGAGATTTAGACGAATTCTAAAAAAGGGTACTATTATAGAGTAAGAGTTATTTAATACTTTTTAGTTCATATTATTATTGTTTTTACCTTGGAAGTCGGTTTTAATTTTTCGTTAAAAATAATTTTTAAAGAGAACTGTAAAAATAAAAACGTTATTGAAAAAGTTACATTTCTTGTCTTGAGAAAAGCTAAAACTGCACCATCAGAAGTTTGGCTTTAAAAATTTTACCATAAAAAGTGGTTATTTAAATAAAGTTATTTTTAATTAAACTATTAAAATTAGTAGTAGCAAGCTTTTCATCTTGAAATTCAGGGTAAAAGTCGCCAAGTTTGGGGTGCCTATAGTATTTTACAGCAGAAAGTAAGTAATGCGTTTTAAGACAAAATGAAAATATAATATATCTATATAATATTAACACGTGAGCCAAAAGTTTTGTATCCCTTTTGACGAAAAATGGGGAAACGTAGGTGAATGAAATTTTGCAAAGTTATAGTTTATATTATGAAGGAGTGCATCGAGTTAATATTATTTTGAAATTATGCTTTTATCATATATTTTTTTAACAAATAAAACATTACACACACTACAACACACACACTAGGAAAAAAGACAGATTTTTGAGTGACAAGCCTATACAATATACATACGAATTATACTCTTTTATTTATGGTTGAAGTCTGTTGACAACAAGTTGACAAATTGAAAACGGATTATAGTTTTTTTTTATTGAATACTATGAGACAATGCTTACACGGCCAGTCTGAGATCAGCTAACTCCCAGAGACAAGAGTTGAAAAAAATAGGTAGTAGTTTATAAAATATAGGTAGTAGTCCTAATGTCGTTGAAACTAAGGTCGAATTTCGACCATTGGGCGATCTCTAGTAATTATTATAATTCATAATTAATATTACACCAATTACTTACTAAATAGTGGTAACCCTACTGCGTGCAGATTTAATAGCGCGGCGAGTGCTGCAACAATATTGACAATGCTGCGCCGGCCGGTGTACTGTGCAGTATGTACCGGGTGTTACCGGACACACCCGGTGTAGACCGGGTCAGATAGTATGGCTAAAATGTGATACTGCTAATGTATATCTGTTAGGTTATCCTACTACTAGCATTATAATAGCATACCTAAGGGAGATCGCAGACGGCACACTTTTTGTGTGATCGGGTCTACGGTCTCCCTTATAAAGGCACTTATTGTATTTAGGACTTCGTACCTGCATTTTTTACAGCGACTGTATAAGCGTAAAGTGAAATCAAGGCAAACCTTCATTTTCAGTTTCCTTAATTAATATTTGTGTCAAATTTTATCCTTATGTTCAAGTAGTTTTGTAGTTTATACAAAGCATACGAACGAATCATTTCTATTTATCGTATTGGTACAGAAAATATTATTTGCAAAGTTTTAGTATAGTATGGCTTCCATTGCTTATCATGGTGATATCGCTTACTTACATTATGCTCATTAACTTTCCACAAAAAATACATACAAAACCCAAACATTTTCCATCAAACATTAAAGGAGTGAGCACACTGAGACGGGCCGTGCCGGGGCTCATCGCAAAAATCCGCTTCCATACAATTTGTATGGAAGCGGATGCGCGTATCGCACACTGTGTCGGGGCGCAGCGGATTTCCGCTTCCATACCAATTGTATGGAGGTGGATTTTTGCGATGAGCCCGGCACACTGAGCCCCGGCACGGCCCGTCTCAGTGTGCTCACTCCTTATAGTCCTTAAGCCTACATGCCTGGCTTTCGTCGCGTCATAACCCATCAGGTGCAATCACCATCACCGCGTGACGCAAACAGTGAGCTAGGGTCTTATCTACCATCAGCAATCAACCACGTGCGCCGGACCCAGCCTCACCACTCCCGTATCTTAATTCCATCAAATCTCTAATGCATTTTGACCAGATCTTATCAAAGCGTTGATTGAATAAAGTAATTATATGGCGAATGTAAATATCATGGACTTCGTATATTGACTGTGTAGATTCATGGGTAAGATTGGATAACAATAACAGTTCATTGTTATTTTAAATAAACTAGCTACTGTTTTGTTTGGCTTCTAAGAAATATTATCGAGGTTTAAGCTGTAATTTTGTAACTGTGTGTATTGTTCGTAGAATATTAGCAGATACCGTGTACCTAAATGTTATTTTTAATCGATATAAAATCAAATTATCCGTCGTTAAAAATTCATAGTCAAAACATACGCGCACTGCCATTAAAGGTTATCAAAGAACTTTACACTCCAAGACTTCAAGAAGTTATAACGATCAGACTATAAAGGGGCCCATACACGGGACAATTTGTCGTTTCGATCGATCGTCAAGAAAATCGTCCAATCTATCTTTTGAACGTAAAATCGTTTGCGATATTGCTACACACGTACAATTTGTCGTTCGATTTTAACATCGAGGAGATAAATCGTTACGATAATTGTCCCGTGTATATAATAAGTGTCCCGAAAATCGTGAGTAGGTTATAGGTATCTCTTACAAGCATCAGTATTTTTTTACAATCCATATTACGTGCATATGATTGTAAATTAATGACAGTGGATTAAGTGGTTAAGTAGGTAACAGTTTTGAAAACATTTATTTTTTTGCAATAACATAAGGAGGCTTTAGGACCGGGAAAAGGATTTGCGGTCAAAAAATGTAGATTTCACTTACAAAGTTAGCCAGATGAAGAAGTATCAAGTAGGTAAGTTACAAGGTTCGTTCAAATTATAAGGGAACAATGAGTGACTGCCCTTATAATATTAATAGCTATAAACTTTATCCGCTTACGTATTCAATTATTAAAAAAAAACCTTACGCTAGGGTTATTTTTTGAATTCTGCAATTTTGAAAAAAAAAATATCGACGTACGCTTGATTTTAGACTCGATTTTTCTTAGATTTTCAAGACTAGGCTTAAAATCATGGTTAACATCCATTCAAATTCAATCATCATAAACCTCACAGGCTCACACTGTACAAATCATCTCATTCAAAGACAATTCAACCGCGATAAACGCTATCATATCATATACCCCTCCCTCCAAAATATGACAATAGAAATTACTATTGAATGGAAACCACTGGCTTAAGTCGAAATCAGTTAATTGTCAACCAAACACGACCCTCGCTACAAATGAGTTTAGAATAGCGTGCAAAATGCGCACGTGCGACGCACCATGGCTAAACGCCCACCCTATATGTATTACACAGCTAAGCGAAAATGAGCTTTATAGTAAAGTAGTAGAGTTAGAAATGTTGTGTAGATGTCGCGTGATGCGTGTGCGATTTGTGAGGAAGGGTGCGTGCGAGATTAGATTTTATATTGTAGTTATAGAGCTCAAATTAGATTGTACGAATTTTCACAAGCCCACAAATCTAAAAATAGACGAAAATCAATCGTATTTGTATGAAATTAAGGTTGGCATTTGTATAATTGGGTTGTAGCTTTAGGTGTCGATTCGAAACAGATTGTTACAGCGTGTCCGCAAAGTAATGGGGCTGATGAGCGCATTGAGGCGACCGCACGTGGCGCGTGCGACGAATCGCGCGACGACAGGTGCCCGCACTTGCCGGCACTGGCCGACACTTGCCGACACTGGCCGACACTAGCCGACACTGGTTGACAGTTGACACTAGCTGAAACTTGGCCGACACTTGCCGAACTTGTCACCGTTTGGCGACACTTATAGATACTTGGCGACACTTACCAACACAATAGGCGACGTTAGCCGAGTGTCAAGTTTCTTCAGAAAAGTGTTTTGAATACTTGCCATATTTTGCTTTTTTGCCTTAGTTAGGGTCATGTATGTCAGAAAATATAGTTTTGGATTGCAGATTCAGTTTTAATCTTGGCTTTAACGAAACTGATAGACCTAAAATTCTTTAAACGCGGTAAGTAAATGAAGATTCTAAAGAGTTCTAAAGAGTTCTCTCGTCTAAACTCTAAACTAAAGGCCAACTCATCATGTTTTTAATTGTAAATTAAATGGTTTTATTCAATGAATTTGATAGTCATTCAATCAAACAGCTTATTTAACCAGATGACTGCGACATATATATCGACGCACTTAGAAAACTCCAATAGCGCGATGCAGGATTGTGGCGCTAATTGTGGGTACCACATAACTATCTAACTATAGGGCTTACCTTCGCTCATGTGCGAGGGCGGTGTCTCCGTGTCGGGTATGGATATCCTCTCGGGCTCCGCGGCGTACCGGTCCGCACGAGCTTCAACCACCTCTCGTACAATCTCTGTAATGTTAACAATATTTGAAAATTATGTACTATGATTTATGAAGCGACTACTTATTGCAGCTTTAGATTAAATAAGACGAGAATATTAAACTTTCCACGAGATCTATTTCCTTCACAAACGCCTGTAGCGACTATATCACAGCAACTTGGGAAAGGCAGCTGACATTTCAGAATATTTTGACAAAACATAAGCACTAACAGCCGTCGGTGAAATTGGCTAAGAATTCATTATTTAAATACCTGTAAAACTAGAAGAAAAGCAATTTTCATTACCTATTTACGTTTACTTGATGAGAGCCAAGAAACCAAACTATTAGAATAATAACTATTATCAAGATTTATTTGATTCATGATAAGAAGGGGGGATGGACTATATGGTTAAACCATATAACCCGCCGCGCTTGTCCAATGCGTGTTGGCGGGGGGGTTTTCGCCAGAGCCTCGTTCGTTGATCAGCAGGGTATACCACGTGCAGGTGAGGTTGGCTTGGGCTCCTAAGGTGTAAGATGGGCCCCTTAAGAGTGACCAACAACTTTACAGGATCGTGAACTTTGGAAAGAGAGAGGGGAGGCATTTGCCCAGCAGTGGGACACTGTAGGCTGATAATAATAATAATAATTTGATTCATGGAGAGCAATTTACCGGTGATGACGTCTCTGCTGGTGATGATGGACTCGATCTCCAGCGACACCTCTTGGATCAGCCACGGCATGAACTCATCCTCTACACCTGCAAATTGTAAATTGTCATTTTTTTATGAAATAAGGGGGCAAACGAGCAAACGGATCACCTGATGGAAAGCAACTTCCGTCGCCCATGGATACACGCAACATCAGAAGAGCTGCAGGTGCGTTGCCGGCCTTTTAAGAGGGAACAGGTTACA
Organism: Aricia agestis; assembly: GCF_905147365.1. Lineage (NCBI taxonomy): Eukaryota > Metazoa > Arthropoda > Insecta > Lepidoptera > Lycaenidae > Aricia > Aricia agestis. The sequence goes on from NC_056415.1 coordinate 16,280,073, forward strand.
GGGTAGGGGAGGTAAAGAAGGGAATAGGGAAGGGTAGGGAAGGGAAGGGTAGGGAATTGGGCCACCGGTAAACTCACTTACTCGGCGAAACACAGCGCAAGCGCTGTTACACGAATCATAGACGTCAAGTAATCCACTGAAGCGACGTTTTAGCCAGTGTCGTTGCAACTTGTACTGTGTATTTGGAACAAGTTCTCCTAGTGATGTTCGTTAGCATATCCGTATTCCAATTAATCTCTTGTCATTATTTAACATCTCTAAAACAGCTGATGTTCGTCAGCAAATATCCTGGAAGAGGACGAGCTGTCGCCACTCACGTCTTATCTACGTCATGGTCAGCATCTCCAAGCATCCATCATCTATCCATCAAACGATCTTCAAAAACTTTCGCATGTACTATCGGAGAATTTGATTCATAGGCAAATGGGGGACCTACTTAATTTGGTGGCGTTATGTCAAATCCAGCCGACACATCCTAATTAACATTGAATTGGCATGATCCGACCAAATGACGTTGGTCTGTCAACTGCCTAGGAATCAATTTCCTCGATGATACATCATCACCCCACCTCTCTGCAGCTCACTCTGCAGGTGTCCAGCTATCCGTAGGCCGGCGAGCGCGGCGGGCAGCAGGTCGGCCACGTATCCTCGCACCAGCCCCGCCGCAGCCACCCGCGCCTTCGCATCTATCTACAGCATCACCATCTCACCTCTCTGCAGCTCACTCTGCAGGTGTCCAGCTGTCCGTAGACCGGCGAGTGTGGCGGGCAGCAGTCGGCCACGTATCCCCGCACCAGCGCCGCCGCAGCCACCCGCACCTTCGCCTCTCTCTACAGCATCATCATCTCACCTCTCTGCAGCTCACTCTGTAGGTGTCCAGCTGTCCGCAGGCCGACGAGCGCGGCGGGCAGCAGGTCGGCCACGTATCCCCGCACCAGCACCGCCGCTGCCATCCGCACCTTCGCCTCTCTTTACAGCATCATCATCTCACCTCTCTGCAGCTCACTCTGCAGGTGTCCAGCTGTCCGCAGGCCAGCGAGCGCGGCGGGCAGCAGGTCGGCCACGTATCCTCGCACCAGCGCCGCTGCAGCCACTCGCGCCTTCGCCTCCTGTGCTGCTACCGCTGCTGCTGCACTTTGCTCTATGCGGCGCTCCTGTAAATGAAAAGGACAATTAAAAAAAGTCTTCTTCGGTAGAGAAAGGTTTTGAATTAACAATGGCTATGAAAAGTAAAGGTAAGGATCAAAAATGTTAAGTTAAAGGATAAAAGTTAAGCTAAGCGACGCACTCGTAGTTTGGCGAGAATAGGCATGACCTTAAAGGATGATGGTCTTTAAAATAGGGTCCCTCAGCGACTCAAACTCCTTTTGTATCACTTCCCCTATATGCATCCCTCTCTTACCTTCTCCTGGCTTAATCGTCTGTCCTGCTCCTCCAGGCGGCGTCTTTCAGCACGCTCAGCGTCGCGCAGCTCGCGGTACCGCCGCTGCTGTTCTCTCAGAGCCTCCAACTCCTCCTCCTGAGCCACTTCAGCCAGCGCTTGCTCGGCCGTCTTGCCGACCAACACTTCGAGGATCGGCTGCACTTCCGTGTCGAAGTCGAACAGCTGAGGACAGAGAGTAGGACTATTAGAGTGAGATTTAGGGCTAGCCGGACACCTGTGACTTACGGATGGAACATAATATACCATGTTGTAACAGTAGTCAGTATGGTGGATAGCTGTTAAAGATCTATGCATTGTTAATTATATTGACGTACTCGTATGTTTGTACGCAGAGTTGGACTAACTTGGGCTTACTGCTCGTTAAAACTTAAAACTCAGTCTTTATTCAGAGTATAGTCAAAGGTACCAATGTAGTCGTCAAAAGCCACCTAGCCGAATGGAACCAGCAAGCTAGTTTCAAACTGAATAAGTCAACATTGATTGATTGCTCTGTCTTGAGAAACTGAAGAAAAAGGCTAAGAATTTACGTGTCTGTTCACTTACATCCCCGGGGTATATCTGCGTCCAGGCGTCAGCGCCGGTCTTGGCGGGTACGTACAGTGGAGTGCTCGGCCGGTCCGCGAACAGATCCGTTTGGACGCCGATCTCCATTTCCACTCCCTTGTCAAATAGCTGTAGATAGACAGACGACTTTTAAATAGATATCGTAACCAATTTCAATACAAAGTATATATATACAAAAAAGAAATGTTAGCTGATAGAGGAACAGGGTGAATGTTACCAACTTAAACACGGTAATAGTCTAACATTATATTTTCTATTACCGAAGCTGCAAATAGGCAATTTTAGACACTGCTACTGCTACATTACCTAATAAAATAAGATTATCTGCGTATTCCTCACCAGTAGATAAACCCAATCGTGGTTATGTTATGGGCAAAAGTATTGGAAGGCGTACTCAACTGGGAGAGCTACCTCCTTAAAGTACGTTTTCAGGTCTAAGGAGGTAGTACACCCTTGAGGTCTAAGAAGGTAGTACACCCTTGAGGTCTAAGGAGGTAGTACACCCAGTAGGGTATCTCTACCTTTGGGTAACACCTACCTCCTCCAGATACTGGTCAGTCTGTATAGGATGGTGCTGCCTGCCAGGTGCGGGGGGCGGCGTCCCGGGCCGCAACCGCGCTAACGCCGCACGACGCGCGAGCGCGCGCCGCCGCGTACGCGCCACACGCGCCGTATTGCTGTCCACGCTGTCACCCTGGTCAGATAATAATGGTTCATTAGCCCTTGTGTGCTATTCAGATTTCTAATTATAAATTACTATCATTAGATAATAGTTAAAGTTCAAAAATGCAACAACAATGTAGTCAAATGGAAGTAGGTATGGAAGTCTTGCGACCTAAGTCTGTTCACGACTACTTTTTCAATCATTGGATGTTTTGTCTCTTATTTATGTCATTCCAGATGTTAGATAATAATAAATATTTAGATGATAGATTAGATGTTTGATATAATAAATACTTATGTCGAGTTTTATCGGTCTGCGTTTTGTATATTTTACAATTTGCCATTACTTCACGATTCGCACAAAAAAATAACACAATTCCATTCAACACCATTAATGAATGAATATTTAAAGCATCAATGAACTCATTAATAATTTACGAGGCGTATTGCAAATTACTACGCCCGAAGCAAAATCGACCTTCGGCTTTGTGCACAGAGTCTAGTTTTATAGCTAAGAACGTGATAAGGTAGTAATTATTTACGCGAGCCGTGTAATTTCTTCATTATTACGAAACGCTCGCTGGGCTGAAATAGAAACTGTGTTTATGTTGAAGGTAAGATACAGTCGTAACTTTTAACCGACTGTGTAGTCATAAGAAAGATACCACATTGATCCACCGTATCAAAAATTGCAAACCAAGGAATTAATAAAACCACGAAAATAAATTAATTTCTGTGCAGACGACGATGTAGGCAACGTTTATTTGATTAATTGAACACTTCTGGCACTTCTTCTCATATGATTTTAAACTTTATCTTCATTATGGTAATACATAGTATCGCTTGAGAAGTTTACGGCCGCCCGTAGCCGCTCGTGGCCGCCGGCGGCCGCGATTTCTCAAGCGATACTATGTATTACAATATGAAGATAAAGTATAAAATCACATGACACTAAAAGTGCTCGCCTCGCCGTTGCCATTCCGGTGTGCCGAGGCCCTTAGTAAATTACTATGCGGCCGGCGTGGTGGGTGCGCCCCGCGCCGCGCGCTACCCCTCCCGCGCGCGGTGTCCATGCATTGGGTAAATAATTATTTAACTACATTTACTCAGTGATCAATTATTGATATTATTTTTTTATATTATTTTTTTTCAACTAATATAATAGCCAAATATCACGTCCTCGAGTATTGAACATGTCTCACCAGTCATGCTGTATACAGTGTGTAACAAAAATAAGTGATAATACTTTAGGTTGTATACGTGTTCCTTGCAGAGAGTTCACTGTGAAAGTAGCAGCGCTGAAAGACGATTTTTTTTCACTACAATACAAAAATAAACAAAAAATTTGGCCTTTCAGCGCTGCTACTTTCACAGTGAACTCTCTACAAGGAACACGTAAACACCCTAAAGTATTATCACTTATTTTTGTTACACTCTGTATAATTATAATAGGGCGAAACAGATGAAACATTTAGTAGACCTGTATATACAAATCAGTGCATATATACTGCGTGAAATTTTATTGGTTGTTTTCCCGCAGTAAAATGGTTGGTGGTCTTAGCAGTACAATAGATTTGTGACGTTTTTTTTATTCAAATCATAAATAAAATTCGGCCGGGTCATAGCCGCTCGCGCTTATCGGCATAAAGTTGCCATAGTACGTCATATACAAAATATTTTTTATTTTAAAAAAATAACTTGTATGATACGATAGTATTACTATAGGTAAATCGTTCTGCTCCGGGAAAACAACCACTAAAATTTCACGTTGTATACTTACAGCGGCATGAGCATGCACGGTGCTGCCCCTCACCACGCGGCGGTCGTGCATCACGTTGGAGTACGGCGCCACTGTACCCATGCTGCCGCTGGAATGCAAAAAGCAATCATTAAAAAGTGGAAGAGGACAGATTCGGTAGTAATATGAACCCCGGAAGATCTAAAGGTACCCTTCACAATGGTCCATGCTGGCCAACTACAAGCCACTGTACATTGTACAGTTTTTTGCAACGAAGTCGGCTCCATTCCATTCCGCGGCGGTAATAATTGAACCCTAAGAGGCGCTTAGACTTTAGGCGTCCACGCCATCAACACCAATCATAGGCACACACGATTATACATTCGAAATTATTTGAATTTATGAAAAATCGGCCAAGTGCGAGTCAGACTCGCCGTACCGTTAAAGAGCGAAAGTAGGGAAAAAATAGTGTTTTTGTATGGAGCCCCACTTAATTAATTATTTTATTCAAATTTTATTATTAAATATGAAAGTACGTATATAATTAAGGATTTTGTGAAAATTTCAAGTGTCTACATGTTGCCAGTTTATTTTGTTTTTAGTATTTGTTGTTATAGCGGCACCAGAAATACACAATCTGTGAAAATGTCAGAAGTCTATATCTATAACGGTTCTTGAGATACAGCCTGGAGACAGACAGACAGACGAACAGACATACAGACAGACAGATGGACAGACATCGAAGTCTCAGTAATAGGATCCCGTTTTTACCCTTTGGGTACGGAACCCTAAAATGCGGCCTTCACACATAAGGTCATGTTGGGGTCATGTGTGAAGAGCGCATATAAAATAGAATTAGTAATTCTCGTAGATCCTCTACGTCGTACATCTACGAGATATCTACAACATTTTAGAGCTTATTTGGTTTGATAATCTACTTTTGATTTAATTAATATAGGTAAATTTTCAATGACATTTATGTACAATTTAAATACAAATACAATATCTAATATTACATAAGATTCTCGTGTCACAGTGTTGTGCGCGAACTTCTCCAAAACGGCTAAACTGAAAATTTGTATGTACATTCGTTAGGCCTTTTTTTTTTTTTTTGCGCCGAGATAATGCTTAAGCATCTTGCGGTGGACGCAGCCCCTACCCACTAAAAACTCGGCGGTACTCCTCTATGCGCCTTGGGCGGGCCGCGGGATCGCGTGAGCCTACACCACGACTCCGCCGGCGAGCGCCTGCTGCTGTGAGGGCTTTTTGCCCCGCCGAGGCCAAGAAGGGGCCCCAATGGGCTTGCATGAGCCATTTATGGCTTACGTTGCGATGCACAGGAGTACGTTGTGCATCGCGACCAACTCGGGACATTCGTTAGGCCTGAGAATAGGTTTTTATCTACTTTTAATATTGATACTAGAAATAATTTACATGGTAAAACAACGTTGCCGGGTCAGATAGTTCTTATTATTATTTTTTTTTAAACAAAATATATTCGCTCTATAAAACAGCCGCATAAACTCCTGGATATAATAACTCTTTAAGTGATTATTAAAAATCCTCAATTTCTTCAATTAAAACCAGTCGTACAATTTTGATTGGGCACAAACGGGGTCAAGATGTGGGGGTATGGGGACATGGGGTGGTGGCCCACTTACCCCTGAATACCGTCAGGTCACTCACCTGACGTAAGTCATCGATACATACAGGTTATCGTTACCTTATCTCGCGCTTGAACTGTGGATATTATCTTGAGCATAAACCTTGGATATCTGGTGCATAAAGTTTAGATTTTGTGTAACCTATAAACTGTGTATATCTTGCGTATAAATATTGTATGTTTTTAGTAAAAGCTGTAGATATATCTTACGTATAAATAGAACTGTACATTATGTAGTATATTGATATTTTATGTAGTAGATAATTAATATATTACGTATAAAATAGATATTTTGGATATTTCTCGTATATTAGGTATATATACGAGACACCTGCAGTGTGCGTTACCTCTATAATTGAGTTTTATAGAGATGTCGATGAAATGCAATTTTTTATTATGTGTGTACTTTAATAATTGGAGAACAACCTATGATAATAATAATATTAAATTTAAATTGTATAATATATTGTGCTTTACCATTTTTTGGCGCGCTATTTCAATGCAATTTTTTACAAGCAGTCCAAGCAGTTCACCTCTCTAAACGAATAGCAATAAAATGCTATGATTGGCTTAAGAAAGTTGAAATACTTTTGGGTATCTATATATATAAAACTCAAAGGTGACTGACTGATTGACATAGTGATCTATCAAAGCACAGCCCAAACCACTGGACGGATCGGGCTGAAATTTGGCATGCAGGTAGATGTTATGACGTAGGCATCCGCTAAGAAAGGATTTTGATAAATTCCAACCCTAAGGGGTTCAAATAGGGGATGAAAGTTTGTATATAATAATACTTCTTAACGCGAGCGAAGCCGCGGGCAAAGGCTCGTTAAAACATAAAATACATTTGGGTACAAGTTAAAATACTTTTGGGGTTGAAAAAATGAGGCTATAGTTTTGACCCTCGTTTAAGGCCAAATAGTCGTAATTTTTTTGGTAGCGACCTTGATCGTAAATACCGTTTGAAATTGACCCAAATCTATATATAAATACGTGAGAGAAAAACTTTGTAACCCTTTTTACGAAAAATGGGGAAACGTAGGTGCATGAAATTTCGTACAGTTATAGTTTATATGGTGAAGGAGTGCATCGAGCTAATATTATTTTAAAATTATGCTTTTATCATAATATATGTTTTTAACAAATAAAACGATACACACACTACGACACTACTACTAGGAAAAATGACAGATTTTTGAGTGACAAGCCTATACATACGAATTATACTCTTTTATATATGGTTGAAGTCTGTTGACAACAAGTTGACAAATTGAAAATGGATTATTGTTTTTTTTTTATTTCATTTTAGATACTATTAGACAATGCTTAAACGGCCAGTCTGAGATCAGCTTAATCCCAGAGACAAAAATTGAAAAATGAATGATGACTACGATGAAGTCAATATTTTTTACAAAATATAGGTAGTAGTCCTAATGTCGTTGCAAGTAAGATCGAATTTCGACCATTGGGCGACCTCTAGTATCACTAAAGCTTTGACCTTACGTTTTTACCTTTTTGCCTTTGCATAATTTATATCAGCAGTCAGCTGTTTAGTATTGAACATAGTATTATAATTGTATATTTTGTGCAAGTATTAAAAAGTACTGTGGAGTACAGAAGTTTCTACATTTAAAACTTATAGCTGCACTTTTAATACTAACAGCAAACATTAAAGTTAGCATTGTTCATTGGCAGTTTTCCAGCTCACTAGTTTACACAGTAATGTCAACATCAGTCTACTCCACCTATTGCTAATGGGGCAGTTACTTCTAATCATATTTAAAATATTCCTCATTTAATGCGGGTGCAAAGTATGTAGTATTATTGATCTAGGGGTATTTTCTAATGGGAACATCTAGAAATAGAAATGTCGATAAGACCTACTTTTTCACTTTTCAAAATAAATTTATTATACTCATAAATTGTAATAGAAAGAGATATTATGTATTTAATATGCAGAGGACTGGACCCTCATATTTTTTAAATTTGTATGATATAGTCATATTTAATGATTGCGAAATAAATGAGCAGAAACACGTCTAATGTTGTAAGTTGTATCTTATGCTATTGGTGCTTCTGGAATTGTCTAGTAATCACTAAAATGGTTATAAAATGGACATGGTTTTAGATTCTACAAGAGTGGAACTCGGAAAATACAGGGACTTTGCGGGAAGCAACTACTTAGTAAGAATTAAATTTATCGCAGGAAGCGTCTAGTCTATACTAATATTATAATTGGGAAGAGTTTGTTTGTTTGTTTGTTTGAACGCGCTAATCTCAGGAACTACTGGTCCGATTTGAAAAATTCTTTCAGTGTTAGTTAGTCCATTTATCGAGGAAGGCTATAGGCTATATTTTATCACGCTAATACTAATAAGAGCGAAGAAATAGAGGAAAGTGTGGAAAAAAACGGGGGGAAATCATTTGAAAGGGCTTATTTGAACGCTCTAATCTCAGGAACTACTGGTCCGATTTGAAAACTTCTTTCAGTGTTAGATAACTTATTTATCGAGGAAGGCTGTAGGCTATAGTTTATCGCGCTGAGACTAATAAGAGCGAAGAAATAGGAAAGTGTGGAAAAAACGGGAGAAATTATTTGAAATGGTTTATTTGAACGTGCTAATCTCAGGAACTACTGGTCCGATTTGAAAAATTCTTTCATTGTTAGATAGCCTATTAATCGAGAAAGGCTATAGGTTATATTTTATTACGCTAAAACTAATGGGAGCGAAGAAATAGAGGAAAATGTGGACAAAATGGGGGAAATTATTTGAACTGGCTTATTTGAACGCGCTAATCTCAGGAACTACTAGTCTGATTTGAAAATTCTTTCAATGTTGGATAGCACATTTATCAAAGAAGGCTATAAGCTATATTTTATCACGCTAAGACTAATAGAAGCAAAGAAATAGAAGAAAATGTGTAAAAAAACGGGGGAAATTATTTAAAAGGGCTTATCTCACGAACTACTGGAGCAAATTTTCTTTTATTTGGCAAAAAAAATTTTTTGGTCTTTCAGCGCTGCTATTTTAACAGTGAACTCTCTACAAGGAACACATACACACCCTAAAGTATTTTCACTTAGTTTTGTTACACCATGTAATCAGAAAATACAGCCTAAATACTGACACTTGGTCTCGCTGCTCCAGGAGATGTCTGACTCCAGCCACCCCAGCAATGAGACTCCTGACGTTCCTGAACGCATCTCCCGCATGAATCTTCTCCTCTTGAGCCTTCTGTGGTTGAGGTGACTTCTTCTCTGATATAGACCTTTTACTCCTAGGCGCGACCGCTTTGGGCTTATTGGAGTACGAATACACTATCTTCTCTCTCTCCTGCGCAGGGTAGAGCGTCTCTAGTCCAAGTAGAGACGCTACTTGAGGAGGAGGGAGAAGAAACTGTCCAGTTTTGACCGTCGTCACGAAACGGGGTTTGCTCTTACACTTGGTCTTGTCACTGTCACAAATATCCACTCGCGGATGGGACCGACTGAGAGCTTTCGAGGGAGGACTCTGCATATTTATGTTGGGGTTGGAAGCCGTTATTCTTTTGCGAGTCGGTCTCTTCAGGTTCTGTTGTAAAACCTCCTTTTCTTTCAGCCTCCTTAACTTAAAGTCGAGTGCTCTCGAGAACTTCGGATCGAGTATGGTCTGGGGCGAGACGTCCCCATCGTGCTGGAGAGGTTTGACTATATTCACGTTACGCATGGTACTCAGCACGGTGAAGGAGTGCGTGTCCATTATACATGACCACCCCGGTCGTACTGGTGGTGTGCGAGTGGTCACCGCTCAGGCGTAGAACGTCGTAAGTGACTGACCATCGTCCGGTAGGCCGACGGTTTGGATTTGACCGCCTCTACTGCGGCAGGCTACCGCGCAAGCGTGACAAAGGTGTAAACAAACGTTGTCAGGGAGCTCAGCTTTTAATCCGATACTCTATTTAGTAATACCTAACTGGGACAAGTTGAGAATAAGTTTGAAATTTAAAATTTTGAGTTTGTTAGACTCACCACAGGTATTTCAATATTATACGTTCAATAAACGCTTTTTTTTAACAAATATGTAAAATAATAACGTCTGCAGTACTAAATCACTTGCATCACATTTTTTTTTATTTGCACAACTTCACTTTTAAAATAAAAAAAATAAAAACGTCATCTAATACAGGATAATAATATTATCAACTCAATACTTTGTATCACTTATTCTAATTCATACTCGTATTCTATTCACTTCAATCTACTTTTAGTACCAGTAATTGCACACACGGTACGAAGTGCACTAGCCCATTCAATACTTAACTAGGTCCCCGGGTACATTACACTGATAACAACACCATATGCAATAGATACGTGTACGGTCGACGGAAATAAATGTTAAGCAGATTAACTATTTTACTTACCCAGTCAAGTAATTCGAATATGCATAAAGAAATTGTATTTTTAAAGCTGGCCGCATTACACACGTTTTAACGAAATCCGAATGCATGGATTCAGTAGAAATTACATTAACTGGAACACACTTATTTTCTCTTCGTTCGCTTTTTTCCGAACGGAACGAATTCCTCTCGACCATCGGCGACCTACAGAAGCTTTGCAACCCACAGGTTAAAGAACACTGATGTACGCCATTGAAGTCATCATTCTATATAAAATCTTTAGATTTCTAGACCGTAGCTAACAATTCAATTCAATAGCTCTGATAACATTATATTTGGTAATTAATCCGTACTTTTCGTGTAGACGGTTGCTGTGAGAGGTGATCACGAACTTTCGTGCTTTTCGAGCTTCAAGTGTAAGTTCAAGGTGCTTACACTTACAAAGTCTAAAAGTCTAGACTTAGGCAATAAGTCTCGGTTAATACAGCTAGTTTATAGTCACGTGAACTATAAGACCTAAAGGTATCGTTCCGATCAACGCGGCAAGGTTATATTTTGCTCTGTGCCACTACAAAGCAACAACGGCGACATGGATCGCTAGACCACTGTCGGTAGAAAATGAAACCTATAGCCAATGTCATAAAGTGGCATTTTATTTGAATTTTTGTCGATTGCAGTCACTTGCGGAAAGCCCCCAGTACATAATGGCCCACTCCAGGCCATCGTTGACTATAGACCACAATCAATCGGTGTCACGATTAAAAAACACAATAATGCATGGCTCATTACTGCCTGGCAAACCACTGGCCATCGTCCGCCATCATACACCATTATCCCGTCTACAGTCTACACAATGGTGATGGCTTGTAGTGGGTCAGCATGATCCGTTGTGAAGAGGCAACTTAAGGGGCGTTGGGTATAGTTAAGACTGTATAAAAAAATATGACGTTTACAAGAGTGCAGCGTAAAGGCGCCTCTTCTTATTGGTCCATACTGATCCACTACAGGCCGTCTCTGTTGTGTAGACGGTATAAATATGGTGTATCTGGCGGTCGATGTAAGCACCAGGTGATCGTGGTCTACTCTGACGGCCATTGTGTACTGGGGGCTGGGGCCTATGAGATGGCGCTTATGCCATACATTCTTCTATTTAACTTCGATGCCGAAACTATCGCATGTAACTTACTTGGCAATCTGAGCATAAAATATGTACGGTTCATATGCGTAAATGATTTATTTATTTATAAATTCTTTATTTGCATTAAAAACAATATAAAATAACAAAAACAAAATTAGGCAAGGAATATAGCAAATAGGCGGCCTTACCGCTTTCAGCGGTTTCTTCCAGACAACCAAATTACTACCCAGCAAAGTATGTTTGGTTTTAATGGTTTTAATATTTCAAGGCGCTTACTGAAAATCAGCGTTGAGACTACACGGTCGCAACACATGCTGATTATGCACCTAAGTATTTGGTAAATACAGTTTTGATATACTTTTATTTCTTTGTAATATTTGATGTATTGTTTTACTAGATAAAGTTTTTTTTTTTAATGAAATAAGGGGGCAAACGAGCAAACGGGTCACCTGATGGAAAGCAACTTCCGTCGCCCATGGACACTCGCAGCATCAGAAGAGCTGCAAGTGCGTTGCCGACCTTTTAAGAGGGAATAGGGTAATAAGGGAGGGTAGGGAAGGGAAGGGAAGGGAATAGTTGAGGGTAGGGAAGGGAATAGGGTAGGGGTTAGGGGATTGGGCCTCCGGTAAACTCACTCACTCGGCGAAACACAGCGCAAGCGCTGTTTCACGCCGGTTTTCTGTGAGAACGTGGTATTTATCCGGTCGAGCCGGCCCATTCGTGCCGAAGCATGGCTCTCCCACGTATGAAGTTTCTATCTTTCTTTCTATATTAGATCACATATCGACCAGTCGTGATTACGTCATGATTGACAAACGAGACCACTATAAAATAATTACTGCTCTAAACTGCTCTCATCAGAGGTCAAAATTTTCATGTCCAACTGTGGTCCAACTGTCACCATGGCAACCAGACCACGCCACAGAACTATCAGCTCAAGGTGAAGGCTCCGCGAGCAAAAATATGCTAATGGAATTCACAGTTTAACGAAAATTACACGTTACTGAAATAACACAAAGAATATGGTCTGACTTGTAATTTTTGCTGGAAAAGCTCCTAAAGACCTTGAAAACTAAGGGTCAATTCATACTGCAACGTCGAGAGGCAGAACGATGCATGTTTTTTTAAATGAGCCGATGCATTCTTTAGACCAGGCAGGCTGAAATCGCTAGCGGCAAGCCTGTTGATTCAATGCTTTTAGTGTAGTAAATACATTTCAGTTATAAAAGAGCAATTTTAAATGCATCACATTAGATACAAATGACTGGTCGATTTTGCCGATAATAAAAAAGGAAAAAGGACTTTCTAGACTTTCACCTAAAAAACGAGTCCCAAACGTAAAAAACAAACTGCAGGCGATACCTAGTAAAGTCCATTATCACCTCCCTAACTCAATATTAGTTACCGCGTGAGGGTAATATAAAACGCGATACTGATCTACCGTGGCCTGACGCAAATCCGGTGCGTGGAACGCAAGGTCGTTAAATTATATTACCACTTATAACGAAAAGGTCAAAATATTAAATATTTTGGTTTAGCACTGTTGCTGAGAGCAACAAAGTGGCTGAAAGTATATTCAGCAGGCACTGTTTTTTAATTTCGGATGCCATCGAAATTCTCAAACATACGTAATACCAAAATCATTTTCTCATTAGCACGAAAATATTTAACATGTTATATATAAGCTATTTATTAATACTAGAGATCCCCCAATGGTCGAAATTCGACCTTAGTTTCAACGACATTAGGACTACTACCTTTATTTTGCGAAAAATATTGACTTTATCATTATTTTTTTCAACTCTTGTCTCTGGGAGTTAGCTGATCTCAGACTGGCCGTGTAAGCATTGTCTCATAGTATTCAATAAAAAAAAATAATCCGTTTTCAATTTGTCAACTTGTTGTCAACAGACTTCAATCATAAATAAAAGAGTATAATTCGTATGTACAGGCATGTCACTCAAAAATTTGTCATTTCTCATGTGTGTGTGTTGTAGTGTGTGTAATGTTTTATTTGTTAAAAAATGTATAATTAAAGCATAATTTCATAATAATATTAGTTCAATGCGGAGTGCATATGATATGATGATAGTTTATATGATGAAACTTTGCTCTTAAAATTTTTAAGGCGCGAATAAAAATTTGAAATTCGTAAATCTCTGGTATGAGACGCGATTCACAAAAATTAAAATATTGTAGTGTAAAGACTATACCAAAGTATTTTTCAGTTTGGCCAGAAGGTGCGGAAATCATATAGGAAAGCAGAAAAAAATTAAAGTCTAAATATTTAAAAACATTAAAATCTCAGGAACTACTTGAATTGTAGGAATGAAATAAAGTACAAAATTTGTATCTCTTAATGATTAATCTAATCAACTGGGTAGCAAGTTTACAAACCCTCCTTATTAATTTAAATAAAATAATTTCGTTTTCAGGGAGTCAAAAAATGACTAATTTAAAAATTGATTTTCTCTTGCATTTGAAATATGAGACGCCATCGACTCATTGCATTAACTTAGTCATGTCCGATTTTGGGGATTTCTAAAACACTGTGCGGCGGCCGTCGACGCATGCCGTTCGTCTGTACGTCGTATTAGAAGGTTTAGATTACAGGTTTCTTTCATTCAATCACCCCTCGCTACTGTCGTAATTTAGCCACATACATGCAAACCAATAGTAAATGAAACATCATAACAGTTTGAACTTGGAAACTAACCAAGTGGAACTCTGACCCTGGGTATAAGGTCAGACCTTTGTCAAGTCAGGTCTGCACATGACATGCGAACACACGATTAGCTAGTGTTCCATTTGCACCTGTTTTGTTGTGAACGTTAATCCTAAAATAGCAGTGATTAGGTTTTGAGACTAGAAACCGCTATTACATTCAACTTTTTCAGGGTCCGGTGGCAGAGAAGGCGTGACGCTGCGTTAGGGCTCCCGCACACGGGCCACCGGCCACAACCACAAAACGCCGCTACCGGCATAATATTTCCTGTAGTTTTCATACATTTTATATGGACTCGCCGCACACGGTTGACGACGGTTAATAGACTAGCTTAGACCCAGTTTCATCAAGCAATGTTAAATAAATAACGGCTTGTTAAATCAGTTAACGGCCTGTTAGAGCTATCGAGCGTTCCACCATACGCTAATGTCATGTCAAATCGCCTAACACGGTGTTAAATTTTAATTCCTGCTGAGGAGGTCCGTTAAATATATAACAGGCCGTTATAGTAGTCAAAACAACAACTTTTTAAAGACAATATTCAATATCAATAAAAGAATCTGTTTTGACTTTTGAGTGTTGCCGCCATGTTTCGCCACATCCTTACATATTATTTATTATTTTTCATGTTATGCATAATTATTTATTTTCATTTTGTCAAAAATTCAGCCCTCGGATTTTCCTTGACATTGCAAATACACTGACTTGTATCAAAATTACCAAGCCGAAATAAGTAAATAAAAGTTTGTATCATGATTCATGTTTTCAGCTTTGACAGATCATAATTATTAACCTGGTAAATTAAAAAGAACTATTGTAGTGAAACAAATGTATGCGATCAGTGATATTTTAATTTGGTCGCATTATCTACCAGATGACGTATTATACGAATAAGGTGAAAATGACACATTGCAGCCAACATGTCGTATAAAACTTGTACATTGCAATTTCAGTCTGTTTAATTTTCCAAGGTCCGTTAAGTAATGCCTTGTTAGGATTTAACAAACAGAGGTTGGTGAAATTGGGTCTTAGTCTCGTTGTGCTTGTTTGACGTTCACTAGAATTTCATACCTCTGCATATTATATTATCTATAATATGTCGCTCTGTCGCGGCGGCACAGTCGCGGTGTTACTGACGTTTTAGCTCGCTTCGAAAGGATACCTCAAGATCGTATAATTCCCTTCTTCGCAGCACGCAACCGCGACCAACAAAATTTTAAGTAAAATGCCGCTTTAGGGCCTTGCTAAACGACGTATTTTTTGCGCACAGACGATGCCTGTTTCTGCGCTCGTCTTCTGCGCGTTTTGGCAGATATAAAGTTTAAAAGGTATCGGTTTTCTTGCGTTTGCTAACCATTCAACTCGTGTTTGTATCGATACAAACGAGCGTAAAAGAACGTCGCGTGGAAGGGCCCTTAATAGCATAGGTTTTATTTTGCACTACGCCACAAAAACGTGTACCTTTCGGGAACCGTACATTTTTCCTTTATACTAGGTACCTGATGTTCTCCATCTAGACTCCAGAGTATAGAGTCTAAACAATACCTATGCCTTTTCGTATTAGTTATAACAAAGAAAAAGATACAGAACCTATTGTATTTCGAGTATGCTGAAAACCCTATTTTTTCACTCGCTAATGACCGCGTAGGTCGATGTAACGCCTCTTCCATCAACACTAAGTACCTAGTAATAATGGTGCCCTTACTTATAGGTACTCCAAAAATATTGATTTTGTAGAGTTTATGCTTCTAATCTAAGCGCTTAGACCATGTCTAAGAGCTTTTGCTTACCGTCGAGCCAAAAAGCGTCGAATCTGAAAGACCCCAGTTTGTTCGGAACCATTTTTGATACCTGAGATGTTTATTACTTGTAGGAAGGTTTCCCTCTAGAATAGGTACCTACGTCGTGGTTTATTCAAACTTTTGAAATCTTTGTATAATCAAGTGTGCTGTATGGATCAGGGATGTTGCGGATCCCGATTTTTTCACATCCGCGGATGTGAAAAAATCGGGATTCTTAGAGGTTCACATCCGCGGATGCGGATGTTGCGAATCCTACATAAATATCATACACAAGACAATTGATGAACCACAATAAACGCGTCGGATCTTGTCACCGTTTTCAGGGTTCCGTAATCAACAAGGAACCTTTATATTTTCGGTCTATTTGTCCGTCTGTCTGTCTCTCCGCAATTTCGCTCAGAGAATAGCCTACAAAGCCGAAATTCGGCATGAATGCACATACAATATAAGCGATGTCGACAAAGCGGTACTTATATAAAACCTTTAAAAAAATTTATGGGGCCTCCCTTACACATCAAACGGGGATAATTATTTTTATTTCGCATCCACTCCACCGTGTGTGATGTCGTTGGATAGGGTTTTTAAAAATATTACGAGTATTCCAAGATCATTTTCCGATTAAGGGATCCATTTGTGAAATATACAAAGTTTTAAAGTGGAAGAAATCGTTAGTGTCCAGTGTCTCCCCCTTCTACCAGCTATTAGCTAAACTGTTGATTCTGAAAAAAATGTGAAAAATTTCACGGGTGTAGGAAATATGCTAAATTAAAAAAAAAATATTACGGCTAAGAAGACTTCATATTAAGTTATTGCGAAGTACAAAGGAATTGTTCGTTAAAATTCCTGTGAATGTAACTGAGATCATGTTGTTAGTAATGTAAAACATGTTATAATTGTACATTCATTGATGTTACAAAACTTATCAAAAACTAGCGGTACTATGGAACCCTCTATTGTGCGTGGCCGATACGTACTTGGCCGGCTTTTTCGCTCCCATTGGTCATTTGTCACGCGCAAACGGCACGCGCCATTCACAGACCCCGCCGCTTTTTTTTTCTTGTCGCAACTCGTATGACATTCGCATCCGCATAAAAATCCGCATTGATTTAATGCGAATGCGGATGCAGATGCGGATGCGGATGCAGATGCGGATGTCCAAATATATGCGGATGCTTCGCATTTGCGGATGCGGATGAGGATATTCGCAACATCCCTGGTATGGATATATTCATAATGGAAAATTACACGAATTACGAAAATTTGGAGGAGGAATTCGTCTATGATTGCCCATGAATCATGATCAATGTCGATCGTTTATACTGTAGACTGTGTGTGAATAGCGTCCTTTATTTGGCCATTGGCTCATGATGGACAAATACAGGATTACCAACGTGTAGATATTCGTCTATAATCGCTCATGATCTACGTTCGATTGTACATATAATATCTATCTGTACAAAGGTTTATTACGTATCAATGGTGTAGATTGCATTAGGTATGCTAATGTCTCCCCCCGATGGTTGCACGCCTTGTCGTGGCGGTGGGGCTCTAGTAACCGCGGCTTGGACAACCGCGGTGAAGCAAAGAGGCAACCAGGGCCGGCCGGTGTCGCCGCCTGGCCCGAGGAGGGCGCTCCCAGCGGACTGGAGGAGTCCGCTGCGGATGCGCACCGAGGTGGGGCCGCAGAGGAAGAGGCAAGTAGGTATTACGGTGCGCCGCTTGCCCTATCCTCTGCGGCCGAGGACGGATCGCGGGGGGGAGAGGCATTGTGGTAGGTTGCCGCTTTCCCTACCCCCCTGCGAGCTGGCGGGGCCGTTCCGCTTGAACGGCATTGGTGGGGCCGCAGAGGAGGAGGCAAGTAGGTATTACGGTGCGCCGCTTGCCCTATCCTCTGCGGCCGAGGTGTGGTCGGTGGCAGAGCCACAGACTTGATCTGCCACATGGCCTCCAAGTAGCAGACTCGGGGGGCGTCTGCTACAGCCTTGGTGGGGGCCGAGGAGGAGGGCGCATGTGTTGTGCGCCCATCGTGGAGTCTTCGGGCCGCTGGCGGGGTCGCAGATGTGTGTATCGTTCCTGTGGCCCCGTCAATATGCGGCGTGGCGGAAGATGGGGGGGGGGGGGGGTTTTAGTGGGTATACCGTGGTCTCATTAGCTACGGGAGTCCCACATAACCGCTCGGGTCGCCCCCTGCGCCTGGGTGGTATGCGTAATGCATTTCCCCCTCCGGAAAAAAAAAAAAAAAAAAAAAAAAAAAAAAAAAAAGGTATGCTAATGTCTAATGCCATGATCACACCTACTGAGACCTGAGTAGAATGTCGAGACAGTGCCCTCGGCCCATCACTCAGTTTTATATGGACATGCTCGGCCGGAGGACTGTCTCGCCACTCTTCTTGGTAATCAAGCCCTAAACATGCAGTAAATTATAAAGCATACCAACCAAAATAAAGTTACCTACCATGACGGGACCTTCTTGAATTTGACATTGTTGTACAGAGCCCGCGGCGAGTTAGCAAACGTGAACGGGCCCCGGGTCTTCGCGTTTGGCCCCTCCACTACCACAGAGTGCACCGACACGCTCATAAGTCCTCATCCAAGGTCCCCGAACGAACAAAACACACTTTTCCAACGCCGAAAACACGAGACAACACATCACAGCCACACCATCCCGTTTTGTCAAACGCATTTGAAATTCGAACGTTTAATTTTTTTTAAGTTTGGGTTTTTTTACAGATAAATTTATAAGCAATGAAGTGAATTTTCTTTTTCAATAATGTTTATGGACAACTATTGACGCGCACTGCAGCCATCGACAGACAATCGGACAGTGGAATTAGTTGTTATGGCAACGAATCAACAAGCCTTTCCGGTCATTAGCTTGCGATGTCTTTTCAAATAATGATTAGGGTTGTTACACTACGGTATCTGAAAAAAATCAAGCTCTTATTTCATTCATTAAAAGGGTCCTCCCTAGGTCCTCCTAATATTATTTAAGTATACACCCCTATAATTATCTGCTGTATGCTACATTATAATAGGGATGATGACAAGGTCAAAGATAAGCGAATTTTGTTAATAAAATAAAGAAATCACGGTAAAAAATAAGTGCTCCCAAAATTTCAGTTCGTTAGCATTTGTATTTTTTTTGTTATGCGCCTTCAAAGTTGGATAATCAAGTCGATTTTTTTTTCAATTAAATTTCTTAATATATGTATACCATTCGATAACTTATGCAATTAAAAGCTACTTTTGTTAAGAAACCACTTTTATAAACGCAATATTTAATATACCTATCGAACAAAGTTTTCTCCCGATGCGTACAAACTACGAAAGAGTGACGTCAGTCTTTCGTAGCACTTTGTATGGAGCGTTTCGGGCAGGTCTATTTTATGAGATGTTTCATATCTGGTGAATTTTTAAGCTATCAGAGTAATTCTTTCAGCGATGTTTCTATTTTTTAAGGTTCTTTCAATTACCAATAAGAAAAAAAATTAGTCATCATGCCTATTATTAAGTATAAGTATATAAAGTACATATTGAAGAATTTAAGAAGAAAATTTGTAAGACTATTGAAAAATAATAATAATAATATTATATCGGGTATTTTCGTCAAACTTTACAAAATTTAAAATTTTGTAAGTAAGTCGGGTCATAAGTCTGATGTAGATACCTTTATATTATTATGTAGCGTCAAGCATGCATGTTGTCTACTAATTGCAGTCAGTGCATGTCTTTTTTAACTAGAAAAATCACCGATTTTATGTTAATTCTCTTAGTCCAGACATGATGATGATGATGATGTTAATATTTTACGTCCAAAAAGTTGATTGCTAGCGACATCTAGGGTCTAAATAAGTTATTATGACACAAGCAGCCCGCAACAGTTTGCTAAGAAGTTCAATAAATTGACGCTAGATGTCACTTTTCGAGGCATTAAAAGTGACATCTATTGTGTTAGTTTGTAAATCCTTATACAAAATTTTTGTTGTTTTAGTTTCACTTATTTGAAATAGATCGCGCTTATCCAATATTTTGTATGCATCACCCCAAACTCGGAAACTAGTCAGGGACGGTGATTGTTCCCCTGAACAACAATAATAAAATTATGTCCAAAATTTTATAGATAAATTTTATGCTTCGGAAGAGTTATGAAAATAATATTATTTTGTAATGGTTATTGACTCGGAAAACATATACTTACTAGTAATTTAATAGATAGTAATGGTTTAATAAATGATGAAAACTAATAGACAAGCAAGGAATACCTACGTGAAAGTTAAGTAAACTTCAAAACCTTTTCAATAACTGTAGGCCTCTATAATCTTTTCTCATTATGAATAGTAAGTATAAAATAAGCAATTATTTTATGTATTTTGTATCACGTATTACTGCATTATAATAAAAAAATACAGTTTTCTATATTGGAAGAGTGACAAAGCTATATGGGCTATAATATCCGACGATTCAAGGGCGTCGCCAGCCGATGGCGCAGGGGGGGGGGCAAGTTGACTTTACCTACTACAGTCTACAATTCATACTTTACTCAATCTCTATAAATGAGAAAAGTAGGTATGAATTGTAGGTAAAGTCGGCCAGCACATGAAGCTTTTCACTTGTACTACGAGCCTTACATCTATTAGCAGATTTTAATATTATACTTAGTGGTCAATGTTTGCATTATATTTGGCAACTTTTTTAGAGTCTCTAGGGGGGGGGGGCAGCTGTCCCTCCCTGCCCCCCCCTGGCGACGTCCTTGACGACTACCGCGTACCGTCTGGTCCAGAAAAATATTTTCTTATGGCTGCAGGAGCATAAACTTCTAAACTTCTAACTTAATATTATCAACAATAAATAACAACAAATCACATTAGCAACAACAAATAAAACAAGCAATAAAATCATTATGCCCTATCACTTTACACTTCACGGCCCATAGCGCGCGCCGTGACGCCCGTGACCAACTCACCCTTAGCCCTTATGAAGACGTCATAAAATAATAACTCTTGTATGACAGCCCTTAAGTCATGACGCTATGACTCTACAAACGAAAATCAACCTTAAATTTTTGCGATATGCTTGAAATTTATTTGACATAAACAGAAAACTTGACTCTACATTGTAGTACAAGCAAAATTCAATTTAAACACTTTGTCATAAAGTGTAATTTTGTTTGGTATAACAAATTTTGTACTACCCGCGTAATATATTAGTGATTTGACTAAAAATAGGGGATTTAATGATCTGTGTATAACGTCTCGTCTTCCGCTGCGTAAAAAACGTAGTCGCGTGCCCGAGCATCGTCGCTTCCTATTTCTACTAATGTCGCTTTTTAGGATGTCATTACAGCAATAAAAATGGCCGACGGAAGTGCACATTTATCAATACTTTGTGTGACAAGTCTAGCAAATGGTGTATATGATTTTATGATTGTTGTAGTTTTTTTTTCGGACTTTTTGGCATATTTAGGAATTTATGCATTGCAGTTCCCTCATTTCTAGATTACTCTGGTATAGTGAGGCCATAGGTACGCATTGCAGTTCCGCTATAATTGAAATAATGTGACTAGCAGACACTATAGAACAAGTAGAATTTAAAACATATATACGAATCTAATATAAAGTTAATAAGTATAAAATTAAACTATTTTAGAAATAAACACTAATATACATACACTATAAGTAAAAAATTAAATCTAGGTCGGAGGCTGCGGGCAAAGTGCCAATTACACTGGCAGCATTACCTCGTTGTATGGCCAAACTAATGCGCTGGCCGAGGTAAGCACCAGCCCTGGGGTCATTTGATTTGTCGACCAGTCTTTGGGATAAATCCTTAAATAGGACCTTTGCGCTGGGGCCCCACGGACCCAGGGTTTCAACACCAAAAGGCAGGAATATGAAGTCTTGGCCCAGGCATTCATATTTCTTAAAGACTTCGGCAGAGCTTAGGGAAAGCTAAAAGGAGAATATTTGCAGAAAAACTGATTGAATTTTCATGAATTTCCGTTAAATACCAGGTGCCTTAAACACAGGTTATATTATATTTGATGGTAGAAATCTAGCATATTATGAAGTATGAACGCAATAGGTAAGCTACACATAAAGTCCCTAATCAGAATCCCAATTTTCTGTAATTGTTCTACTATAATAAGGAGATTGGAGACTGCATTGAGGCTGTATTATTGTTACTTTATTAAACATAATTGAAGACGAAAACGACTTACAATTTACAAACCTTTATACTTTCGACATTAAATATTAACTTTTGTGCTTCCCTTCTCAATTTGAACCACAGAATTACTTTAACCATCTTAGGGTGGGTTGCACCAGAGGCGTGGTTACTGGTTATGGTCAAAGTTATGGTTGTAGTTAAAGCTAACTTAACTTTAACCTTAACCTTGACCACAGAATTTGACAGATGTTTGTTGCTGGTCCGACAAAGCTTTAAATTAACGTGGGCTGCTGCTGGTAAAGGAGAACTGTCAAAAAAATGTAGTTTTTGTATGATGTCGTTTTTGTATCATTTAAAGCCTTGTCGAGCTCTATGGTTATGGTTAAATATGGCGTCCATTTCTGACTTAAACCAAAGATTTGATATTTTGCATTGTAGTTAAAGTTACATTTATAGTTAAAGTAAGTTGGTGCAACCCACCCTTAAATGCGACAATTTATATTGTTTTTTTACACTTACCGTACCTAATATCAAGATCGTGCGTCGCTCTGATAAAATTCTTCCACCGTATACGGAATACTATCGAATTGCAAGATCGCATGTATATTAACTGCTCGATTACTGCTACTTTTTGCAGTATCGATGACGTTGCATACTTTAAATGTTCAAAACCAGCAACACCTAAAAACCCCTTGCCCTTGCAAAAGCCCTTAAATTGCCCATAAATAGTAGCACGTTCTAAAACTACTGGGTTGATTGAAGAACTAGAGATCCGCTTGTGGTCAAAAGTAAAAAAAATTGAGCTTGATTTTAATTATTTTGCTTCTTATTGGTTTGAAAGTTTTGACTCTATTGCTCAAGCCTTTGTTTCTCTATTCCCCTAGGTAGATATATTAACTTTATGCGCTATCCCGTCGCACAAACAATGGTCGCCGTCAGTCTCGAGTTGTAATAATTAACTATTATTTATTCAACAAATGCACTTATCAATATCAAAACACCCAGTAGCCGATTCTCAGACCCACCGAATATGCATATAAAATTTGGTTAAAATCAGTAAAGCCGTTTCGGAGGAGTACGCTATCTAACATTGTGGCACGAGAATTTTATATATTGGACTATAAAATGTAGAGTACCTATACAAAGTGAGTGCAAAAAGCACGGTTTCCACGACACTTTATTACTAATTCCCGTGATACATTTAGTCACAAGCTCCCTGTCTCCAGCCCCAAACTCCGTCCATGTTTAATTCAAATAAGTTTTCGGGTCGGACATACATAAATGTATCGGCCACTCTAATATATTTTTTCCGCTACTTTCCTTGTTTGTGCCGAATACAGTAGGCTATTATGTAATGGGTTTTATTTAGTGTTTTTTTAACCGACTGTGTTGAAAGGAGAGTTATGTTTTATAATGGAGGTCAGTGTAAAAACGTCATAATATATAAAACGTCATAATAACGTCTAGCAAGTAGCAGTACATAGTCCGATCACATCAATTCAATGTTAATTGTGATCTGTCGGCGGGGTTTGACATAACGCGACCAAACTACGTAGGTCCCCCATCTGTCTAGGAATCAACTTCTCTGATAGTACATAATATTATGTATAACTATATAGAACCCTTTGCAGTCTGAACGGCTTTATATGGATATGAAAATGTAGTATAAAATTTTTCAAATTACATACCATTTTTGCGTGCTGTTCACAAACGTTTTGTATTGTTTTAGGCAATATCTTTAAACGGTGTTTACTAACTCAAAGAAGTTAGAGGGCGCCCACAAATTACGTGAGGTGTTTTTTTTAATATTCTGACCCCCCTTTGCCGCTGGTGAGATTTCGTGAGATTTTATTCAACCCCTTCCCCCACCCGCCAATCTCACGTGAGATTTTTTTAATGTGGGTTTCTTACGTAAACGCGTTGGATTGTTGTTTGTTTGACAGTCAGTGGATGCATTGTATGATTTGTATGTCAATGAAAAAAAAAATACTTACGTGAGATTTGTCGAGACCCTCCCTCTCCCCAACGTAAGATTAGATGAGATTTGACTTGACCCCCTCCCCCCCTAAAACACCTCATGTAATTTATGGACGCCCCCTTACAACTTAACTCAGAAAATTTTCGATTTTATAATTCATTTTTATACTTGAAAATAAGCCCCGAATCGTTTCATTTTCTGAACTTAGATACTACATTATATTGCCAAAAATCCAATCTGAGCAGAAACACGATCTTAAAATTTTCTCGATAGAAAAATGTCATAGAGATACATCTAATTTTCACGAATTTTTCATAACCGTGCATTGAACTAAGTTAATATTTTAACACATTGTATAAAATTCTATCATTGAGAAACCGACCTAGCGGATTTTTAAAATGTTGTATATTTATCGAGTTATTGAGAAAAAACTAATTTGGCGATGAATCCGCGTCGTCCTTTTCACCCCTGCCTAGCATACGCCAACGAGATATCTCACTCTCTAGATAATTAAAAACTACTTGTCTCATAATGTCAAAATTTCGACATTATCTCGACAAAACTTTATAAAAATGTGTTATTTCGATGATAGATCTACGCGAGAGAAAATGTTTGTCATGCTAGGGTCAATAGAGATGAAGAGACAAACCATCAAACATCGAGAAAATATGTAGAGTGAGATATCTCGTTGGCGTATGCTAGGCAGGCAGGCATATGAAAGACGGGCGTGAGTATGAGAGAGAAGGACGATGTTTGATTTTTTGGGTTAGTCGCCCTCTTAATATTGAAGCATCAAACGCCGAATCACTTTCTATATATCCATGTTTAGTTGCATAATACTATAACTATTCACGGTCCACTGTCTTTATCTGACTTTTCCAACGTGCCAGACAACTACAAGCAGATCTCGCGATATCTTCTGTACTATATTCTGGCGAATAAAATAGTTAAATTGAGTTGAATAATTGTATATTTATCCGCTACGTAAATATTTTACTTACAAAGTCTTAAACTGCTTTAATCAGGTGAATCCCTAACTCATTTATAAAACATGTAAAATCAACAAATGCCCATTCGATTTTGATTGCATTTTATCTCCAATTAACAGTTTTTGTTTGTCGGACGCGTGTCACAAAAACACCGTCATTATGCGTTTACCCTTTCAAATTAAATCGTTTTCTTGCTTATTTTATTGTGTATAGTGGTGTTGATGTATCATAAAGATTTAATTAATAGAAGTTGCATCAAATCAAACACGCATGGATCAAACTCAACGAGATTTACCCGAGAAAACCACTAAGAAGAGTATCAAAGATTCGCTAGAATATGTTTCAACAGCTTAACTTTGTTATTTTTAAATAATTAGGAGACAAAAGTTTCGTAATACGGCTTGAAAAAATGCGTAGTCACTAGCTTTCGAATAATAATAAAGTATTTTAGCTTAGATGCTACTTTTGCATAATACTTGCGTTATTTGCATATGCGTTATGTTTCATTTGCTGCTGTTTGTCACAAAAGAATTAGGGACTTAATTTATTATTCAGGAAAACACAAACATACAGAGACTTAAAACTCTTATAACTAAAGATCGCCCAATGGTCGAAATTCGACCTTAGTTTCAACGACATTAGGACTAGGTACTACCTATATTTTGTAAAAAATATTGACTTTACCATATTTTTTTCAACTCTTGTCTCTGGGACTCATCACTCAGCTGATCTCAGACTGGCCGTATAAGCAATGTCTAATAGTTTCTAAGATTCAATAAAAAAACTATAATTCATTTTCAATTTGTCAACTTGTTGTCAACAGACTTCAACCATAAATAAAAGAGTACAATTCGTATGTTGTCTCTCAAAAATCTGTCATTTTCCCCAGTGTGTGTGCTGTAGTGTGTGTAATGTTTTACTAGCTATTTGACCGAGCTTTGCTCGGTATTCGATAAAACACGAATAAAATGTCATTTTCTAAAAATGACATTTTAGTCATTCACCTGCGTTTCCCCATTTTTCGTCAAAAGTGATACACAGTTTGTGGCTCTCGTATTAATAATATATATATATATATATATATATATATATATATATATATATATATATATATATATATATATATATATATATATATATATATATATATATATATGTACCTTTGTTAAAAGTAAACTTTTTTGCATACAATCACAGAATACATATTAGTAACAAATACAATGTTAATAATAATTAATTATTTATTATACAAATAACGAAAAAACATATTAATAACGTGTTTTTTTTTCGATTATTTTTTAGTCTATTAATGCGACTTCCCTATACATAGTACGTCGCTGCCAAGTGTAACGATGGTGACAAAGTGCAGCAGGTGTGTGGCACAGCTTGTGTCTCGTCACTCGTGGGGGACACTCAACAGATTTCCCCGACAACCTGCGTGACACCGCTGGGTTACGGCTCATCGTAAAATTACATACTTAGTTTTAACAAGTATGACAAAAACACGTTTAATTTGGTAGTTAAAATGACCAAGAATCCAAAAAATACGCTAGCAAATCATAATTTTTAGGAGCGTCTGTGTTAGACCCAGTGTTAGACCTTTGGTTCGCACCCAAGAGGGTGCAGATTTGATCCCTGGTGGAGGCGTGTACCAATTTAATATTTTCAGATCTCAAATACATAATACGGACGCTCGCACGGTGAAGGAAAAACACGCAAGGAATTTAACAAATACAGACATCTAAGTCTTATCCCAGGCACTACAGTATTTGAAGAGTGGTAACTTTGCTCTGAAAACCGTGTGTAAATTGTAGGGTGTATTTAGGAGACGAGTATTAAGCCCGAGAGTTGCAATAAGACCACTTTATTAAAATAATTCATTCGGTTATACAGGCTGTAACAAAAACAAGTGATAATACTTTAGGGTGTGTACGTGTTCCTTGTAGAGAGTTCACTGTGAAAGTGGCAGCGCTGAAAGACCAAAATTTTTTTTCACTTTTTTTGAGGGAAACTTGGGGAAACTCGTGACGCACGGGCCCTTGCCCATACAAAAGTGAAAAAAAATGTTCGTCTTTCAGAGCTGCTACTTTCACAGTGAACTCTCTACAAGGAACATGTACACACCCTAAAGTATTATCACTAGTTTTTGTTACACACTGTATACTTTCTTATTACACTACTACAAAATCATCTACAATGGAAAAGGCATACATCATACATACATCATAATATTATCAAATATAAAGCATCATAATGCACATATTAAGTAACTTCATACATCATAAAGCACAATTAATTAAAGCTTAAGAAGTACACGTTTAAAGTAAAAGTCGGCCATCTTGAAACAACAAAACTGTGTAAGCGATAGTGTTTTTTGCACTAGAACGTACAGAGCAGGTGTCGTTGGTTTTGTTCGAACAGTTGGTGCAAAGAATTCGATACCCTTTGTTCGATTGTAATGAGGAATTGTTGCATTGCAACATAAAAAAAGGTTTTTATTAATTGCCGTATAGATATACTGTAATGGCTCAATAAAATACAATTATCTAAAATAGAATAGATTAAAACTTTAAAGTTAAACGCAGAAGTTAGCTAGGGAGCTTGTTCTAAAGAAACACTATGGAAGTTGGTTCAAAGTTAATTATTCAGATGAATAAACTAAGTTTCGTCAGATCGTCGTCAATATAATTATTCTTATTGTAATACGTTGACGCTATCGGCCATTTACCGTAGCGACGGAGACATAATATCGACGGCAAAAAGCGAAAACGTAGTAACCCACACCCACGTCATTTTTTATTATTACAGATCTGGAGTCAAAAAATATCTGCGTCGAATGAGCTGACTCCCGTGGCTATACGACCAATAGAAAATTTTGTACAGCGTTGGAATTCACTCTATTTTTTTGAGGGACTACCTTAACATTTGCTGTAAATAACATAAAATATTATTATTTTATATGATTAAACGCTGTAAATGAATCAAAGAAATGTATGGGCAACTTAAAATCAAGTGTTTTTCTATAAAACAAAATTGTTGTAACTACATACTAGTGTATATAGAAATTGCCTCAATGAAATATAAAACAAAATCAAATGCACTGAAATGTCATAAATGTTAGAAATTTAAAATAATAGTATAAATTTAAATGGAGTAAGCTTAGAATGGCAACAAAATTATTTATTTTTAAAACGTTTTTTATTTTAATCACCTCCAACATCACAATCATACAAATAATATTATTTGTGCTTTTGCTGTAACCCACAGAAACGGATCTCAAAAGTAACTTCTGGTAGATTTTACTTATTCTTATCGATAGAAAATAATTATTAATTATACACATATAATATGTTAAAAAACATGGTGCACGTAGGTTTAATGAAAAAGGAGATATGATTTTTTTTCTGAAATCTCAAAAGTTTTTCGGCTCTGGTGTACTTTTTCCATTTTGCGGATTACTAAGTTTTCGCTTTTTGCCGTCGATATATTCTTTTTTAGATAAATATAAGAAGAATTCACTTTTCTCGAATTCTGAGAGCCCGCGATGAAAGCTATTCAATTTATAGCTTAAAAGTTACTCCTTCGGCGCTGCTACTTTCACAGCGAACTCCATATACATACACACCGTAAATTATTATAACTTATTTTTGTTACATTCTGCATATTATTGCAGAAGGATAAAAATATTAATATTTTCATTAAAACCGCGTTTTTCTGTATCAAATATGCAATAAGTTGAAATTGTTTTTACAGACTATTACCGGACTGTCACTGGACTGTCACAGGATTGTAATTTATAGTTAATTAATGTGCTGATGAAGATGTAAATTACAAGGTCTCACGCGGCGCGTTTATCCAGAGCTTTTATTACAATAAATATACGAGTAATTAAACTGTAGTAATGCGCGGTTTCTTAGGGTTTGTCACCGGATTATCTGTTCATTAGTATTTCATCTACATACGAGTATATAAAACTCAAAGGTGACTGACTGACTGATTGACATAGTGATCTATCAACGCACAGCCCAAACCACTGGAAGGATCGGACTGAAATTTGGCAGGCAGGTAGATGTTATGACGTAGGCATCCGCTAAGAAAGGATTTTGATAAATTCTAACCCCAAGGGGTTCAAATAGGGGATGAAAGTTTGTATATATAATAATACTTCCTAACGCGAGCGAAGCCACGGGCATAAGCTCGTTGGCTTATATATCAAAAATTTACCGATCGAAAAGGATATCTTATATATAAAATTCTCGTGTCACAATGTTAGTTACCGTACTCGTCTGAAACGGCTTTACTAATTTTCACCAAATTTTATATACATATTCAGTACGTCTGAGAATCGGCTACTGGCTATTTTTTATATATATAAGTGTACTTATTGAATAAATAATAGTATAAAATTACAACTCGAGACTGACGGCAACCATTGTTTGTGCGACGGGATAGCGATGGACGTTGCCATGATGACTTATTAAGTCACTTCAATAAAAAAATATGTGCGAAATACTTTATAATATGGCAAAACAACGTTTGCTGGGACAGCTAGTTATATAAGTACCTACATAAAATCTTCACAAAACTCTCAGAAATACGATTCAAAAAAATTTTGAAAAATATATTATTTCTATCGTTAACCTTAACAATTTAAACGTATAACATAGAAATTATTTTTTATTGATTATACTTATATAATATTACATTTCCAGTAATCCTGATTTTTACATAATTATTAAAGATTTTAATTCGTACAAATTGCATGTGAAGTGTCGCGTCGCGCGTTGAAATCTTTTATTTACATAGATATAAATTATTACATAAAAAATATAGTACTTATTACAATATTTATGATATTAATTTAAATGAAAAGAAAATAGTAAAAAGAAGTTCGGAAATAGCTTTTGGGCACGACCATCTCGTTATTTTTATCTCTACAACAATTATTTCGCGGGGTTACATCTTCCACGTGGTGCAAGCGTGACATTTGAATTTGGAACTTATTTTTTTTAATTAAACAGAAAGCATAGTCTGTAGATGGCCAATACTTTTTTAATTTATTCTTGACGTCTTTTCTTTTCTGTCCATCTGTAAGAGGTCCACGCGAAAAAATATTTTTTTTCATACTGGTGGATTTTTCTAATTCCAGCAGTCCCTTGTCTCTACATAGAGATTGTTTATTCTGGAAATCTCCGTCAGGGAGCTGTCAGTCCATCAATTCAAATCCATGGTAATGTGATCACGCGGCTGCACGTGGCCATATTGTGCAATACATTTCGACGTAAGCTGTTTTTACAGACATACCTACAGTTTTGTGCGTAGAGGGCACAGTATAAGTAAATTGATGACGTCCGCCGGAACCGTACCCTTTTTCCCGAGACTCAAAGTATATCTTTGAGTTCGGGGAAAGGTAAGGAAAAGGATGGTATCGCCCATGGACACTCGCAGCATCAGAAGAGTTGCAGGTGCGTTGCCGGCCTTTGTAGAGGGAATAGGGTAATGGGGTAGGGGAGGGTAGGAAAGGGATAGGGGTGGGTAGGGATGAAAATAGGGGAGGGTAGGGAAGGGAAAAGGGCAGGGGATTGGGCCTCCGGTAAACTCACTCACTCGGCGAAACACAGCGCAAGCGCTGTTTCACGTCGGTTTTCTGTGAGCCCGTGGTATTTATCCGGTCGAGCCGGCCCATTCGTGCCGAAGCATGGCTCTCCCGCGTTACAAATTGGTTCAGTGGTTTGGGCGTAAAGAGGTAACAGACAAATATAACCGAATTATTATTTCAATTATCCTTGGTGCGAAAAACCTATATATCAAATATAGCAAAAAAAAAAAGGATATGGGCGAATAGCCGGCCATAGATGTCCCCAAATTACATAATTTAAAAAAAATAACCGAAGTTTGGCACAACGGAGTTGCGGGCGTTATCCAGTCATTATTTTAAGGGCTTACCTACGGTATCCTTCGGGCCTTTACCTATCTCTCCCACAGTAACCAAAACAATACCTAGGTACTAACATTCCTTGAAAAATCCCTTTATTCTATTCCCCAAAAGTCGTGAGTTAATATGAATAGTAAGGGGCGCCGCGGCGGACAGTATTATCGATACATCGCAGATTAGCACTTGGGTACATCTCGCCGCCACGCGCTTATAACGCCTATGAGTATGTAAATTAGACTCGGAATCGCGTGGACAATATTTACGGCGTGGTACTTGGTGCCAGGGATATGTATTCGAGATGATGCTGCAGTTTATAAAGCATTTAATTTTATTCTTTACACGCAATCTTGACATTGCTCCTATAAATGAATAGCCATTAATTTTTGCAATTACCTTGTGCATTCTCATGCAAAGAATTCATGTTTTTGTTGTTACGAGTAGATAAATAACTTTATCGTATTATAACGCTTAGGCAGAACAATAATTTGTTCACTGCAAAATTAATTCATCCCATAAATACTGTCTAGGCTACACTAAACGCGGATCTAAACAGAGATAGTTAATATTTTTTCGAATAGTTCAAAAATATTATTTAATTTAAATAATCAGGCCGACTTGAATGCTTTTTTTGGGTTTCAGTAGCATGAGTCCGGACAGGTCGGCTCGAACCACCTCTCCGTTCTGCGTACATTAATGTTTTTGCTGATTCCACTGAATTATATTTGTTAAACCATATTATATTGCAGGTACAAAATTTCACTGTTTACATTCACAGTCTTCCTGTGTGTATATCTCTGTGTATCTCGATATGCAAATCCCGGCTACCGTATTGACCGTGCATTGTGTTGTAACTTATGGCCACAAGTGCCGCCCTGCGCCTTTTGTTCGCTGTGGATTGTTCATTTAATATTTCCAATATAAATCATTATTGGTATCATCTTTTTGGGAGCGAAATTTTCTTTAAAACTCATTGTTTCGGTAGCGAAACAATGTTGTTTTGTTTTGAGCTGCCGACAGCGAGGCGGTGGGTTATCAAAGAGTTTTGAGGTTTAAAATCAACAAGTTATGATTAGTATCAATCTTTTTATGTGCTTCCATTACTAATCTATGTATTGAAATCTCAATGATTAATATCTGATTAGTTTAAGCCGTAAGCTGTAATAAGCCTAAGGAAGATACTTACAAAGATAACACTGCTAAAAGAATAAATTGTATTCCTTCTTTTTGGCTTATAAATCTGTTAAAAAAAGTAAAACACTAACTTAATCTAATATTGTCAAATAGAGATTAGAAATATCGTCTATGTAAAAATCTAATATTAATGAGATCCATACTTACTTATTAATATTATTAATGCGAAAGTGTGTCTGTCTGTCTTTCTGTTACCTCTTCACGCCCAAACCACTGGATCCATTTTGCTGAAATTTGGCATGGAGATACTTTGAGTCCCGGGAAAGGACATAGGATACTTTTTATCCCGAAAAAATGTACGGTTCCCGCGCGATAAACGAGTTTTGGCGCAACGGAGTTGCAAGCTTCATCCAGTAATTATATAATTGTCTGTGTTTAGAATCTAGGTTATCTCTAGGTCCTATGTTTGCTATAATCTAGGCTGTATTTAGTCTTAATTAACCTCACACAGTTCGTTACTCACAAATCGCATCATATCACTGATGAGGCTGATTACTCTGTGCATGTTCGGAAGATTAGCTAGGTTTCCCTTTGATGAAAATACTAGACCACGATCTCCGAATAATAAAAACTAATAGCGATACTAAGACCCACATCTTCTATACTAATTTATTGAAGACGTGGGTCCTCGTGGGTGGAAGGAGACAGGGAAAAATCAGAGATTTTGTAAGTAGAGCCGAAGTTTGACGTTTGTATCGAACCACTTTCTCAATCTAATGTCTATGCAATATTTTTGTCTATAAGAAAGCCATTAAAGTAGATCTATGTTTTTGTATAACTCCTCATCCTCCTCCTTCATCCTCAGTAGTAAGAAAATTAGGAAGAATGACAGAAAAATCTTTAAAAATTAGTGAGAATCAGACTGGTTAATGCGGTATTGAGGTTCATTTCTGCTGCTTACTTCAATTTAATGTACAACTGTTGTAAAACAGTTGTACCATCGAGGAAGTTGATTCCTATGCGATTGACAGACCAACGTTATTTGGTCGAATATGTCAATTCAATGTTAATTGTGATCTGTCGGCTGGGTTTGACGTAACGCAACCAAACTACTTAGGTCCCCGATTTGCACAGGAATCAACTTCTCTGATAGTACATTAAATTGAAGTTTCATCATCATAAAAATGTCTCTGAGTGCGGACAGCGGCAGTAACACCAGTTTCGGTTTTTCGGCCACAGAACCTTTTCTCGTAGGCAAAATACATTTTTTACTTTTAAGAAAAGCGAGTAAAGTCAAGTCTAAACTATGTTTCACATAATCGCTAGTGGCTAGATTAGCATGATTTAGTCCCAGCAAGTCAGTCAGGTGCGGTGGGGGATGTAGCGGGGAGTGGGGGGCGGGGGGTGTCGCTATCTCAATAGATGCCTCCGTAATTTATAGCCCTCTCAGTTGCACGTCATAGATGCATACACGGGATTTATATAGAGCTAACATAAAGATTAAAGAAGTGTAATATCTATAATTAATTTGAACACTTATTAATTTTGTCGCGGAGAATTTGAATGAAAATGAATAAGAATTCATGACGTTGGAAAGCAGCAGAAACATAATCTTAAAAGAGCTTTAATCTAGTAAGTGCTCAAAATATGACAAACAATATAAGCACCCTAAGCCAAAGAAACTATTCAACTAAGAATGACCATCTCAATACTAGAGTGACTAGACCGTCATCGATGCGCGCACAGCCTGCGTGATTTTAAATAACTCAAGAGAGCATAATTACGACATTCAGTCGTACATGTCACTTATTTATCTACTTATTTAACTTGTTAATGTTTTTTTTC
Organism: Aricia agestis; assembly: GCF_905147365.1. NCBI lineage: Eukaryota > Metazoa > Arthropoda > Insecta > Lepidoptera > Lycaenidae > Aricia > Aricia agestis. Next base: position 16,314,233 of record NC_056415.1, read on the forward strand.
TTTTTAATGAAATAACGGGGCAAACGAGCAAACGGGTCACCTGATGGAAAGCAACTTCCGTCGCCCATGGACACTCGCAGCTAGGGTTGCCAACTTTTTTCACAACAAATAGAGTATATTCAGATCTCTCAAATATTATCCAACAGTATTTTAGAAAAATGAACAGTATTTTATTTATTTATTCGTTTAAATACGTATATTATTAGAGCTTCTTGCCAAACTTACTAAAAGTAAAGAAAATGTCTGAGCGTCTAAGTTTCTCATTTTGATGCTGAAAACAGTATTTTGAATAAGTACTTTATTTTTGTTCAACAATAAAAAGTATAATTTAGTGAAAAACAGTATAATACTGTTCAAAACAGTATAGTTGGCAACCCTACTCGCAGCATCAGAAGAGCTGCAGGCGCGTTGCCGGCCTTTTAAGAGGGAATAGGGTAATAGGGGAGGGTAGGGATGGGAAGGGAAGGGAAAAGGGGAGGTTAGGGAAGGGAATTGGGCCACCGGCTAACTCACTCACTCGGCGAAACACAGCGCAAGCGCTGTTTCACGCTGGTTTTCTGTGAGAACGTGGTATTTCTCCGGTCGAGCCGGCCCATTTGTGCCGAAGCATGGCTCTCCCATGTATAAAATTCATCGAGCCATTTTCGTTTGATGCAAGTTACAACTTTATTAATTTGGAGGATATTTCCTTGTCACGCTGTGACATCCAAACAGCTCGTCAGATTTTATCTTGGGGGTCATAATTAGAATTCTTGTTGCTCGTGAGGGTGAAAATGGATACATTTCAGTCATTATTTTCATCAACGAGCTAATTTTGTTAATATTTGGTTGCATCAGCTCCAGCTCAGTCCCGATATTAATATTATCTGCGATCACGGTAGAATTGATTTAGTGTGAACTCTAAATCACACGCAAACAAGCCGCTAGCCCGCTGGTACCTACTCTACACATATTGTACAGAATATCATATCTATTAGTTAGGCGTATCTTCTAGGTAATGATAAAATATTGTAGAGTTCAAAGGTACTTTGCTTCTACCTCTACAAAACATAACCTAAGTAGTGGAGTCACTGAAGGTTTTCACCTCCGATTTCGTTGAACCTCCATCGATATTCATGAAAATTGGTGAGTAGGTGGAAGATACCCTAAGAAATAAAAGTGACATAGTGCCAACTTGCACTTTTACCCTGGGAGTGGATGCCAACTCTTCTCGGGGGTGAAATATTTTTAAATAAAAAAAAAATCGATAAACAGACAAATTTTAAGCAAAATTTGTTTTATAAAGTTTTTGGAATAAATCAATACTTTCTGAGTAATTAAAGATCGAAGATTGTGATTTTTCGAGATAAAACTACATGTTTTAAAACGGTTTTTCATAAATAACTCAAAAACTATACGTCTTTACGAAAAATGTGTTATTACCTAAATTAAAGTCAATAAAATAACAAATAAATTTTAATAACCTTCTAATTTTAATTTAAAGTGAAATATATGTATACTTTTTTTCGGCGAGTACAATTTTCTGTTATTTGTGTATGAATGTGTAGATTAAACATTCATACACAAATAACAGAAAATTGATGCATTTTATGACATATACTTTTTGAACACTTTTTAAAGTACTTAAAATTACCTTTCGATTGAGTACTGTAAAAAGTTAATAGCATTAAAATTGAGTAAGTTATGATAAAAATAAAATGACACTTTCGAATTTTTTTGGAAAAAACGAAAAATAAAACGTTCACCATTTCTACAATATCTCAAATTTATGGTTATCCCTAAAGGTTTTTCTTTATTTTAGCATAAGTTATGACCACAAAAAATTAACCTGCTTTAGAATGCTTACTTTTGGAAAAAAAGATGATTTCCTAAAATTTTACTTTTTCAAATTTTGGTAAATTTCATTTTCTTTTGAATATAACTTTTAAAATATTGGATATTCGTAAAAAAGCATAATGAACAAAATTTGAGTTCGTTTCCTTCAAAAGCTTTTGGTTTCCTTTTTATTTTTGTAGAATGAAAAATAGTCAAGATAGAGACGTATAAAGCCTAACTTTTACTGCGATAACCACGTAACCAGCACTTATTAACCCTTTTTATTTTAAAAATTAAGGGCTTAAAAAAGGGTTTCTTAGCATGATCACAAAGCTCTTGAAATTACCTTTAAAATGTTTTTTAAATGAACCTGATAACTAAAAAATTAAGGGAGCTATGGTAATAAAACAAATAAATTATTTTTTGAAAAAAATTTGAAGCAGAGATTTGGTATTCTTAAATTGTAGGAAAACGTGTCAATAGGTACTAAACTAAATACACGTCATGTATTGGTACGTGTATGTGTATTTTCATGACGGAAAACGTGAAAGAAATGGTAAACATTTACTGGAAAAAGTGGTGGGGCTTTCGAGGATGACGTGGTCTATTGTATATTTTAGTATTTTTTCTAAGTTATAACAATTAACTAAATTAGTGAGATTCGATAGAAAGGGGATAACCTGCTATTAATTTCAGATCAGTGGGAAAACAATAGACAATCCAAAAATAAAAAATCGGCCAAGTGCAAGTTAGACTCGCGCACGAAGGGTTCCGTACCACAATAGGCTGAAAATTGTGTTTTTTGTATGGGAGCCCCCCTTAATTATTTAATTAATTTAAAATATATTAACTGAGTATGTCGTGAATATTTCAAGTGCCTATGTGTTGCCGTTATTAATATCGAGCAAAAGTTGCAAAAAAATAACGTTGGTTGTATGGGAGCCCCCTAAAATATTTTTTTTTTAGTATTTGTTGTTACAGCGGCAACAGATATACATAATTTGTGAAATTTTCAGAAGTCTAGCTATAGCGGTTCTTGAGTTACAGCCTGAAGACACACAGACAGATGGACAAACGGACAGACATCGATGTCTTAGTAATAGGGTCCCGTTCTTACCCTTTAGATAAGAACGGGACCCTATTACTAAGACATCTCAGGCTCAGCTGAGAGCTGTGATGAACTAGAATTAAAATGTGTTTATTTTTTAACCGACTTCAAAAAAGGAGGTAATCAATTTGACGCGTATGTATGTAATATTTGCAGAACTGCCCAGTTTTTGTATATGTTAGTCTATTTCAGTGTCTGAACAAATGTGCAAAATTTCAAATGTACTTGTTTTTATGTTTGTGTTCGAATATCTCCGGAACCACAAGCCCAATTTAAGTAATTATTTTTTTGTTGTACTGGGTATTATTCAACTTAGAAAACACTATATGTTTCATCAAAATCGGTTCAGTAGTTTTTGAGATAAGGCAATTTTAATTTTCAACTTTGTACAATTTTGAAGTCGGTTTTATCTTTTTAAAATACTATTTAATTATCAGATAAATTAACATTCCATCGAAACTTTTTTATCAGGTTTAACTAGCTGATAAAAAAGTTAGAACTATTATTAAGACAAGCCGTAGTTTTTAAGGATAAAAAATTTCGCAATAATTATAATTTTAATAGATTCTTAGTAAATAAGATTTTACTTCTCTCGTGTACAATAATTTAATAGGCTTAAGTTTATTAACCAATAGTTTTACAGTGATTTTGCATCAAGAGAGTAGTTTGTAAGTGTTGAAATTTTATCGTCAACCAAAAATTATATCATAAATATTAAACAAACTCTGTATGTAATATTTAGAAACTCAGAAATACAAAAAATGATTTTTTCATCGTTTTTCATTTATGGGGTGGTCGTTAAAAGGGTTAAAAATTTATTAGAATCATAAATCAGGCATAAAAATATTGAAAAAACGTTTATTTTATCTAATTAAACATAATTACTAAAACCAGAATGGTTAGATCTGCATTTTTCTCCTTTTTGAAAAAGGGGTGAATTTTACCCCTAAAATGCAAACGAGCAAACGGGTCATCTGATGGTAAGCAACTTCCGTCGCCCATGGACACTCGCAGCATCAGAAGAGCTGCAGGTGCGTTGCCAGCCTTTTAAGAGGGAATATGGGTAATAGGGGAGGGTAGGGAAGGGAATAGGGGAGGGTAGGGGATTGGGCCTCCGGTAAACTCACTCACTCGGCGAAACACAGCACAAGCGCTGTTTCACGCCGGTTTTCTGTGAGCCCGTGGTATTTCTCCGGTGGAGCCGGCCCATTCGTGCCGAAGCATGGCTCTCCCACGTCAAATAAATTTAAAATGTTCTATGAAGTTGCATTACCTTTTTTTACTTTAACTAACTGGTTAGTGTAGGTAAGTTTACGAGTTATAATATTAATACAGGTGCAGGGAAAAATTACAGTGAACTTAACCAACTTTTTTCTACAGTTTAAAAAACCATAGCCAAGTCAAAGACAACAAATCAGAATCACGTATCCCACAAAACACAGATAGTATAATTTTAGCGAATATAGTTCGTGGAATGTCCCGTTTTTACCTGTGGCCGTGGGGTCACATGACAGCTACCGTTCCAAACAAATCATAGTTACTTCGGGGAAGATACGTGATGATGATGATAACCGTTACTGACTGGAAACAGTAAACAAACTGACAAGCTAATTAGTCTGTATCAAGCTGGAATATTTTTGAACATTGGCAAACTAATTATAATTTATTATGTAGGTAGTTACAAAAAATATAATATGGTTGGACTTAATTTTACTCATTTTAAAAATTGTAAGAAGCAATTATACCTATAATATTTAAAAAAAATCTTTTGTATCTGCCTATTTTAAATTCTCTGTTTTGTATCTAAACGCCACACTCAGAGGCGAATGATTTACTTAAACATAATTTTCATTTAATTACAGTTAAGTATAGTCTCGGAATGCGGCAAAAAGTGCCAAAAACGATCTGTTATCCATACTTCCATACTAATATTATAAATGCGAAAGTGTGTCTGTCTGTCTGTTACCTCTTCACGCCCAAACCGCTGAACCGATTTTGATGAAATTTGGTATGGGGATACTTTGAAACCCGAGAAAGGACATAGGATACTTTTTATCCAGGAAAAGTGTACGGTTCCCACGCGATAAACGAATTTTGGCGCAACGGAGTTGCGGGCGTCATCTAGTAACTATTAAATAACTTCGTAGCCTATCGGTTCAGCTGCTTGTTTATCCACAAATGTAGTAAGACAGTGAGTGTTCAGAATTGCTAATCTTCTTACAATTTATGTAGTTACATAAAGTCACGATATAATTCTTTTTTCTTTCAAATTCAAATTCTTTATGAAGCATACATATTATTAAGCATAAAGAATGGTTATGATTAAAAAATATACAAGTATTGTTCCAAAATCTGGCCTCATGGCTCGGCAGACCCCATGTCCCCTAAACTTCACAAAACCCTCCACTGACAGGCGTGGGTCATTGTGACCCGCGTGTTAGGACGTGTTAATGGGTGTTGGAGATGGTATCTGTGCACCTGTAGACGTTAGTCAGGTGTCAACTTCCAAATGAATGGGGTTTTTCGTAAAAACTTCTGTTAACAATAGGCAACATTCTACGGATAGACAAAAACTAAGTTAATTAATACTATGCGTTCTTTGAATTTGTTTTGACGTCGCAAAATGTCTAAATTGGCGAGTTTCAATTAATGATGAATACCAAAGTATAAGGTTTTTAGAAAAAAAATACCGAATTCTTTTAAGGCTCGTGAAATAAATAAAACATAACGTAAATGAGATTTAGCTGAAGGGAGAGTTAAAGAAATGCGGAAATAATTTGTAAGTATAATTATTTTTGATCGTACTACCAAATACATTTAAATGCTATGAGATACCGAAATATATCTGAAATAACAAAAAATGTATCACTCTACAAAAACTGATGTTTTTTTTACTATTTTTGTCACTGCCCTAAATCTTCTATTATGAAGTCAATTCTCCACAGCCGGACGTTTTTTCACACGTCCGCGATTCACAGTAAATGATTTATAAGGGACGAACTTCAAAGAAATCTGTTCGATAAAAAAATTCTTACAACCTGACACCTTATTATAAGCACCTCTAATGAAATATTAAGGTATTCATAAACAATATCTTAAAAATATTCTGGATGTATCTCAATGATGTGCTATATAATTTTTAAGTAGAAAGTAAAGTATCTTAGACAGGAAATAGATATGAAATCGAATCGTATATACAATATTAGGGACGCTCAGTGAGGTCGCCCTTACGTATTCAAAATCAAGATTTTACAGTTCCAGAAACAACGTTAAAATAAATACGCAATTGACCTTATCTCGTGATTTATTCAAATAAAAAATTTTAACAAACTCCGAGTCGAGAATGGACCATTCAATTTTTTTCGGTGTACGGAAAAAAATCGTGCATTATGTATATTCGCGACCCGTGACGGATGATGGACGTCAAACGGTCAAATGAATATCGAATGGGCAAAAACATCGCGGGGTCTGCGGGACCGCGCGGGCGACGGGGGGTTAACGGTGCTCGTCGCCGGGGCTCATCAATATTTGATCCGCATCTGTGATTTAGATGCGCCCGCGCAACTCCCCAAATCAGGGCTCGCCAACTTTTCCAGAAATTGACTCCATGACATGACTGATGATATCAGTCTTAACGGAGATCTGTGACCCTTCTTATACATAATATTGGCGATACATATATATGACGATAAAAAAACCTAGCTCACAAACATTTTAATTAAAAATAACGAGTCAAATAATTGGTTTCAAGAAATTCTAGACAAAGGTTGAGCACACCTATCCTAAAACATAATAAATTGAGATTCGATGCCAAAAACATCGAATACATTGACGACGAGACTTTCATTGCTACTAACTATACCTTTTACTCACATACTTACATAGATGATATACTTTCCTGATTCTTTTGCCCGTTACATATAATTTACAACCGATAGGTGCTCCAGTTAAATTTTATTTTTATCATTATTTTTAGAATTTACTTTCACGGTTTTTTTAATGAAATAAGGGGGCAAACGAGCAAATGGGTCACCTGATGCAAAGCAACTTCCCTCGCCCATGGACACTCGTAACATCAGAAGAGCTGCAGGTGCGTTGCCGGCCTTTTAAGAGGGAATAGGGGAGGGTTAGGAAGGGAATAGGGGAGGGTAAGGAAGGGAATAGGGAAGGGTAGGGAAGGGAATAGGGTAGGGGATTGGGCCTCCGGTAAACTCACTCACTCGGCGAAACACAGCGCAAGCGGTGTTTCACGCTGGTTTTCTGTGAGCCCGTGGTATTTCTCCGGTCGAGCCGGCCCATTCGTGCCGAAGCATGGCTCTACCACGTAAAAACGTACGTACTTCTGGCAAGTAGCATTGGTGCATAATTTGTATTTTGTGTACCAATTAAGACACAAACGCCTCCGTGGTCCAGAGGTTCAGAGCTCGGCTCTTGACTCGGAGGTCGTGGGTTCGATTCCCGCGTTGGAAACATGTTATTTCCAAGGTTGGTTAGGATAATGCAGGCTGATCACCTGATTGTCTGACAAGTAAGATGATCCATGCGTCGGATAGGCATGTAAAAAGTCGGTCCTGCGCCTGATCTCTCGCCAGTCGTGTCGGTCTGCCGTCCCACTGGGTTATGAGAGTAAATAAAGGAATAGAGAGTGCTCTTGTGTACTGAGCACACACTTCGGCACTATAAAATTACTCCTGCGTAGCTGGCCTGGTTTCAATGAAACCGGCCACCGTCACCGAAACCGGTGTGGGAGCTAGTACCAATTAAGAAAATTTATTAAATATTATTAAAATATTATGCATTAACTACTGCCATTGAGTTTTATAGCTAATACGCATATTATAAAAATTATTTTATTACTTTTCCTATCATGAAATCATGTTTTCAAAAGTTGCAATAAGACTTTAAGTGGAACTAATATTGGGACGAATTAAAAAGATACTCCATACTAATGTTATAAATGCAAAAGTGTGTCTGACTGTCTGTTACCTCTTCACGCCCAAACCACTGAACCAATTTTGCTGGAAGGTATGGATATACTTCGAGTCTCGGGAAAGGACATAGGCTATTTTTTATAACGGAAAAATGTACGGTTCCCACGCAATAAACTTATTTTGGTACAACGGAGTTGCCAGCGTCGTCTATTATTAATATTAATAATATTTATAAAAAAACTAGCTGTCCCGGCAACGTTGTTTCGCAGTATAAAGTATTTCGCCCGTATTATTTTATTGAAGTGACTAAATAAGTATGTCACCGTGGCAACGTCCATCGCTATCCCGTCGCACAATGGTCGCCGTCAGTCTTGAGTTGTAATAATTTACTATCATTTAGTCAACAAATACACTTATCAATATAAAAAGTAGCCACTAGTCAGTAGCCGATTCTCAGACCTACTGAATAAGCATATTATAAAATTTGGTAAAAATCAGTAAAGCCGTTTCGGAGGAGTACGGTGACTGACATTGTGACACGAGAATTTTATATATTTTACACCATCCGATAAAACGAAAGTTTGAAATGACGATAATGATCCTTTTAAAACCAAAGACAAACCCTTTTAAAGGATTCACAATCCACGTTTTTACTAATTACATAGAAACTGGGACATGTTGAGTGCATAATGTAGGCGGCGCGTGACGGAAGTCGAGAGCGCCGGTGTTGGAGACCCTCTGCAGCGCCGGGTTAAGTGTCCTCACCTCCGCCTCGACGCTTTTAATTACGGCCCCAAACGACCCCGCGCCGCGCGAGGGTTATCCGCGTTGCTTCTGACACCGTATGTATTTAATTATCAACCCTTTTATTGTTGGGATTTTTGTTGATTATTATGTAAATCGAGAAGTGAGTGTTTTAAAATTGAACTTTGTCGGAATTCTCGATGATTATTTTTAACTGAGTAGGAGCTTTATGTTGTGTCTTGTATGTACCTAGTTATATATTTCCTAAAGTAAACATAAACACAACACAAATCCTATAGAAAACATAAATTTTAATTTATTTAGTAACTAGCGACCCGCCCGGCGTCGCACAGGTATAAAATATATAGCCACTGAAAAAATGATTAAAATCGATAGCCTATGATTCTTCACGTGGTCTACTTCTTATGTGTGCCAAATAACATAAAAATTGCTCCAGTAGTTCGCGAGATAAGCCCTTTCAAATAATTTTCCCCCGTTTTTTCCACATTTTCCTCTATTTCTTCGCTCCTATTAGTCTTAGCGTGATAAAATATAGCCTACAACCTTCCTCGATAAATGGGTTAACTAACACTGAAAGAATCATCAAAATCTGTTGCGTAGTTTTAAAGATTAAGGCCCAATTTCACCAACGTCTGTTAGTGTTAACAGCTTGTTAAAATGTCATGCCTTCTCTTTCATTCATTTGAAGAACGAAAGAGGTAACGTGATACTAATTCGAGCATTAACTTTAACAGTCGTTGGTGAAATTGGGTCTTAAGGGAACAAAGGGACACGAGGAAAAAAAAGCGACTTTGTTTTATAATATGTGTAGATATAGAAGATACTTTGATTAAATAAAAAAGTCAATGATTATAAGACCGTATAAAATATACCTAAGGGTTTTACGAATTAATCTTTTAAGATTATTTTTAACAGACTGCGAATGGTGATATGTTTTTAAAGTTTATACACTACAACGTAACTCAATGAATTATTAACGACAAAATATATTTTTAAATAAGCAAAAAGGTCAATGTTATCAGATCGAAAAAGTTTAAATAAAAATTCAGTGGCGGAAAATTCAACAGTTTTTTTTTTAATTTTCGACATCCTTCCTGTATTCATTTTCATAATGTTTTGACTGTCATTTGGTTTGGAGATCACGACAAAGTCGACAACATGTCGAAGGCCAGTCCACACGTCACAACTCACACTGAAATTATAATTTTACAGGAATACGGAATCCTGTTGTAGAAAAAAGCTAATAAGAAATAGGAATCACAATTAAGGCTATTTTACTCTACAATAGAAATATAAATTACTTTTAATTACAATTTTTCTATCTTAATTTAAATTTAAAATTAACTAGCTATTTGACCGAGCTTTGCTCGGTATCCGATGAAAATGACATTTTCTAGAAATGATTCCTAGCTAGATCGATTAATCGCCCCCGAAACCCCCTATATACTAAATTTCATGAAAATCGTTGGAGCCGATTCCGAGATTCCAAATATATAATAAGAGCAATTCTTGTATATATATATATATATATATATATATATATATATATACAAGAATTGCTCGTTTAAAGATATAAGATATAATGACAAATAGGTACGTAATATATTTTTGCGAAGTGTTCGTAGGGTTCAAACGTCAAACATAATCATTAATATTTTTATTATCAACCTAAAATATGAATATGTCCTCAACTTCTTCACTCCGAAATTATTGTTTTATCGCGCGGAAAACGTACATTTTTACGGAATGAAAACTATAAAAATAACATATTCTAACACACATAATATTTAGATCTTAGGTCTACTTTAGTCTTTAACAATAATAAACTCACATAATAATACAAGCATAACATAAGAAGAGCGACTTCAATATTCCTTATCTCAATACCGCTGAACCGATTTTAATGAAACTTGCAGATTCCCTAAGTTTAACAATACCTTAAAATATATTTTAGACGTAGAAGAGCCATGCTTCGGCACGAATGGGCCGGCTCGACCGGAGAAATACCACGTTCTCACAGAAAACCGGCGTGAAACAGCCTTGCGCCAGCAGCTTGCGCTGTGTTTCGTCGAGTGAGTGAGTTTAGCGGAGGCCCAATCTCCTACCCTTCCCTATTCCCTTCCCTTCCCATCCCTAACAAACAAGATTTACTTAAATCCAACTTGCAGTTTCGCAGATACACTTAAAAACATACATACATACACTTTTGAAATTTGGCACATTATTTTTCGTCGGTTAAACACTCCCCAGCCCCTTTCTCAAAACTCAATCCTTAACCAAAGCAGTCGTGTGACTTCCAATATTGTCCCCTGTCCATTGTGCAAGCCACGCGTCGATCTAATGACATGTTTAACAAACAAACAAACACACAAACATCAATATCGCAGCGGGACACCGTTTACCTTTCAATAACACAATTATTGGGAACTTTTGTTTAATGCTTTTGTTTAACCGTTTGTGGTTATTTGAAACCTTATTGTTTGAGTATTGCGAAATAATGATTTCAATGCAATTATTTAAGTTCAATATTAAAATTAAAAGCTTAATAATTCTCCTGCAACTTTTCGCCATCGTTTCACGCGAAAAATATACCATCCTCATCATGAGTGCAGTCTTCCACAGTGCGTTTTTCCCGTAACTTTCTGCCGCGCACTGTAAACCTCTGGAATGAACTGTCACCAGCAGTATTTCCAAACCAATACGACCTGCAAACCCTCAAGAAGAGAGCGTTTCCCTCGGCAAAGCATCTGCAGCTCTTCTAATGCTGCGAATGTCCATGAGTAGTTGCTTTCCGTTGGGTGACCCGTTTGCTCGTTTGCCTCCTTATTTTATATTAAAAAAGTCAAGTTACACCTCAGAGATGTCACACGTAAATGCCAAGGCTCCTCGATGTGGTCAAAATTTAATCAGATCAACTCTAATTGTGGACTGACAATATAATATGACAAGCTCATTCTGAAACAGGACCTTTGCTATTTTGTCGAATACTTAGTCAAAATCACTGAAGTCAAAGATCCATGGAACTTGAAATCTCAAGCGCTTTCACTGACCGATTTCGTCAAATCCCATACATCTTACTCCTGTGTCATACACAAGTTGACTAAGTATCCAGGTCTATTTTATAAAAAAATAATGACATAATGAGAGCAGACACCTCCAGGAACTGAAGTGGGCGTTATCCGGGCATTTCCATCACAAACAGCACGAAGATCCACTTGGACACGCGTATACTTTAATTAAGCTGGGGTTATCATTTCTTTATTTATCTGACAAAACTACGGTTTTTATATTTTCCTGGAAATATAAATTACAAATTTAAAGGCAGTTATATTGTTGATGATTATTAAAAAGATAATATTTAATTGCTCTTTTTGTATGACTTTGTATATCTATATTATAAAAATGAGTCGCTGAATGTGTTGCTAAGCGCAAAACTCGAGAACGGTTGGACCGATTTCGCTAATTCTTTTTTTTTAAATATTCTTTGAAGTACGAGGTTGGTTCTTACGGAGAGAAAAATTCTAAAACAAAAAAATTCCTCAAAAAGTCTAAAAACAACACTTTTCTATACTCCCATACAAAAGATTTGTGATAATACTTAAAAGTTAAATATATAAAAATGGATTTTCAATTATGTTAGTAACGCTAAAACTCGAAAACGGCTGAACGGATTGGGCTAATTTTAGTCTTGAAATATTCGTAGAAGTCCAGGGAAGGTTTTAAAGTGACACGAAGTTCACCGGGACAGCTAGTATAATATACATGTAAGCTAAAATTTCGATGTTTGGCAAATACATTCTAGATAGAGTCTCCTTTATATTTGTATGAGTTTTTGCATATTTTGTGTAAAAATCTTTCTACATGTCCTTCCATACCATCCTTCTGCGAGATGATTTTTATTGTATCATAATGTACTATCAGAGAAGTTGATTTCTAGGCAGATGGGGGACCATATATACCATACCATAGATACGTAGCTTGGACGCGTTATGTCAAACCATAAAGTTAATATACCTAGCGGAATAGAGAAACAAATGCCTGAGCAAGAGAGATGTCACTATTAGTAGCACTGCGTGGTAAAAAGAGACGTGTGATACATGACAGCAGCACTCTTTTTTTGACGTCCAGTCGGCACGTGCCGCACGTTGACAATTTAATCTCATAGAAATCATGTTCAATCATGCTTGTGTAAGTGTATACGTACACATATTTTTCACACAGATGAAAACCAATTTTGGTTTCGTTTGACAGCTCGAGATTGTTGCTCTATTCCGCTAGGTATATTATCTTTATGCGTCAAACCCAGCGGATAGATCACAATTAACATTGAATTGACATGATCCGACCAAATTAAGTAAGTCCGTCAATTGCCTATGAATCAATTTCTTCATTGGTACTTACTGTTCCTGCGATAGAATAGCCTGTGTATATTATTGTTATAATTTGGCTTTCCATCCCCTATTAAGGTTTATGTTACATCCATTTTAGTCCTATTTTCACTCTTATTTCCTTCAGAAAATTCTTGAAATTAGCATAACTTCAAAGTGTCCCTTGACGTTTCAAACACTCGGTCCCACCGTTTTTTGACGTTATTAAGTTTGTTTGGGTGTAAACGCGTCAACAGAGCGTTGGGGCCGGGAGAGCTTCCGAGAGAGAGGGTGACTTTCAATTCTGTTGGCATTACACTTTGAATTGTAATCTTTGTTTATTTGTTTTTAAATGAAGTTTAATTTAAAATAAAGGAACGGTAACTCTCACATTATAAGTTTATTAGATACTAGCTGTTGCCCGCGACTTCGTCCGCGTGGACTTCAGTTTATAGCGCATTGGCAGATGGCAACAAAATTGGTGTCAAAAGCTCTTATAAAGAAAACCCCTTAAATCAAAACAGCTGTGCAGTGTGCACATAATATTTCATTTTTTTTTTAAATTAAACTTTATATTTTATGCCAAATTTTAAAGCTTATTTAGCCCCTCAATTATACAACTTTACCCATAAACTTTTTATCATTGATAGGTTTAAGGTTACCTCACTGTATATAATATAAAGTACTGGCTTATTAAATAACGTAATAAAGGAATAACAATCGAGAAAACTTAAGTGTTTTATGATACTACCTCTTATAGAAAGATGTTGGGCAAGCGTTAGCGCGATGACGACGCACGGCGCCATCTTGTATGAAGTTTTGGCGTGAAAGCGAGATAGACAGACAGACATACAGATATACTTTCGCATTTATAATATTAGTATAGATATAGATTTGGCTTAAATATGGCGGCAGTTACTGACATAAATAAATAGATGACCGACTCTAGTTAGATTATCTAAGTATCTACTGAACCAATATAAAGTACGAGTGTATTTCGTCGCCACCTTGATGAGTGGCAGTCCTCCACAGTGCGTTTCTCGCGTAACTTTCTGCCGCGTACTGTAAAACTCTGGAACGAACTGTCACCAGCAGTGTTTCCGGACGTCAACGCACCTGCAGCTCTTCTGATGCTGCGAGTGTCCATGGGCGACGGAAGTTGCTTTCCATCAGGTGACCCGTTTGCTCGTTTGCCCCCTTATTTCCTAAAAAAAAAGGAAGGCTATAGGCTATACTTTATCAAGCTAAGACTAATAGGAGAATGTGGAAAAAACGGGGAAATATTTATTTGAAAGGGCTTATCTCGCGAACTACTGGAGCAATTTTTATTTTATTTGGCACAAATAAGAAGTAGACCACGTGAAGGATCATAGCCTATCGATTTTAATCATTTTTTCAGTTGCTATATATTTTATACCCGTGCGACGCCAGGGCGAGTCGCTAGTTCCTAAATAAATTTTAGAATTTACTTAATGATTTGACTGTAAATTTTGGGTGTAGGACGAGGACCATACCTATCTGACTGTCTTTAGTTAGAGAAAAGCTAATGAACATTTTCTATTTATTAAATTAAAGTTAAGTAATCATTAAAAGCTTCCTACGCCAAGTCCCATCTTTCCCATGTATCCTGGGAACACCCAAGACGTCACGCTGCGCCTGCGCCGCTGATGTATCTGTAATGTCCCCAACGTGTGAGATAAGGCCCAGGACTCCCATTTCCCACGCCTGGGATTTGGGAAGTCTGATCCTTGGTCCGGAAACGTGATAACAGATAACAGCTGATAAGCCCTTTGGAGGTATCCTTGTATCCTAGTTGATGGTGTAGGATTAAAGTGGATATTTGTTTGATGCGAAGGAAGTCAACATTTTTGTACCAATTACTTTAAAATCTTAATATTGATATCAAAAATGTAAAAAGTAAGTTCAAAATTAAATAATCTCATTAAAATGCGTACCGTACTTATAAGTATAAAAAAGATTTTACTATGGTACAAATGGTACAATTAACATGTCTACTAAATTAAAAGGTGCATTAAAGTAATTAATCATTAATGTTGTAGTAATTTTTATTAAGCAAAATCAATAATTTAGTTGACCTAAAATTAAGATGACACCAATCATTATCTACTTTATATCAAATTGTTCACTGTACTGTAAATAACTCGATTAACTATCTTTTAGAAAAAAAATTTGGGAAGAAGAAGTTTCATTATGCACTTCACTTTCCTAAAATCTTGGTATCTACATTTCGAAAAACATTTCTTTCTTAAAGAAATCGAAATTTTAAATCAATCAGAGGTCAGAGCAGTGTTGCCAGATACAAATTTTATTTTCCGGGAAGTATACCTATAAAAATCCGGGAGTCTTAAGGTAAGATTACAAAAAAAATCGGGAGATTTTTAATACATATTTTTATTATGTTTCTGTAAAATTTGGTCTTTAATTTCGAAACTGAAGCAATTAGAATTTTTCAAAATGTTTTTGGTATGCAGGACTCCCGATATTACCGAGGTAGAGAGTTGGTTCCGTAACTTTGTTTTCGTTAAATTTATTTGGGAAAACAGCCTTTCCACAGATGCTTGAGTGTGGCAAGCACATAAAACTAAAAACTGTCGAAGTTAAATTTGGAAACATTTTGCTGCCATCACCCAAATGCATCTGGGCTATCTTTTTCCAGAAAGCTCCTACTTCTAAATTTTCATCTTCAGTGTTTAAATTCGTATTCCGAAGTAGCCGCCATTCGGTGTCAAAGCGGACAAAACTTTGCTCACTTCACATGACGCAATCTAATGCTGTTCATTTAAAATACCTTACTTATCCTTACAATTACTAGACTGAACTATGTCTCTTAATTTGATCGTATAATAATGAGAAATACCGGTTTGTCTGGACTCTGGTGTTATCTGAATTCCAAAGTTTTGCTATTTGATATTCAACTTTATTCCATTCTGTCAAGGCATACTTTACGCTACATACTTTACAAACTCATTACTTTTGTTGAGTATTGCAACTTGTGTAGGGTATTTCGTTTCACACACTTAGACGCAGTGTTTTTTAGTAACTGTTCAAGATGTGGAAAAAATCGGGAGGTTTGACTGAGGATCCGGGATATCGGGAGACATTTACTAAAATCGGGAGAACTCCCGGAAAATCGGGAGACCTGGCAGCACTGGGTCAGAGGAACCTCCTCCTTTCCGAAGTCATTGAAAAATGAAACTTAATTGTTGACGTCGTGAAAAGGTTATGGCATGCGTCCCGCCTACGCGCGCCGCAGCGAGCGACCAATCAGCGCGCTGCTCGCCTTCCATTGGTCGACGTTTGCCGCCGAAACGGTGGAAAAAAACACGGCTGCGGCGAAAAACAATGGCACTCAGTACTCATTGTGCGACCGTTGTAATTTGAACTAGCAACTCGCTGATGGCTGTACGTATTAGCGCATCGTTGGAGATCAAACAACGCTAGTCGCAGTCTGCAAGCCGTACGATAGGTGGCGCTTTAGTAGCTATTAAGAAATGCTCAGGATTTATAGTAAATTATTCTTTTTTCAAGTATTCAATTCATCTATTATTATGTAAGTGCTGCTCAGAGAAGATTAAGAGACAACATACATGTCCAATTTCATGTATGAAAGGACATTTAGTTAGGTAAAATAGTCTCTACATCATATTCTTTACATTTTAAAGATAAATAAAATACTTTATCAAGGAATATCGGCATAGTGTGTCTTCGGTAATTTGAAATACATTGCAGGCGGAATCATGCGGAAATTCCGCCGCGGAACTTCGGCATAGTGTGTTTAGACACTTATATTATGTTTTAAATCAAATCAAATTCATTTATTCACGTAGGTCACACAGTAACACTTTTGAACGTCAAATTATTCTTAAATAATTTATAATAATTTATTCTTAAATAATAATTTATAGTAAGTAAGTAAGTACATAATATTTATCATAAAATTATTACAAAATTTATTATACAAATTAATTATTACTTAGGTACATAATTCAATTAGTCAATAGTCAATAGTATTTATTCCATTATTTGCAATATACAAAATTTGGACATGTCAAGATCATAAAATAAAATGAAAAAAAAACCAATAAAATACAAAATAAATATACAAAATTATAAAAATGACAAAATAATTATTATAAAACATCAGGTCAATTTAAAATAAAAAAAAAATTAAAAATATAATTAAGTAATTAATAAAAAAATATAAATAATTCGTTATAATAATAAAAAAATGTCAAAATTTAACATCCCAAGCATTTTTATCCTGTACATAATCTGAGATTTTATAATAGGCCTTTTCTTGGAGTTGCCTTTTTATTATTCTTTCGAATTTATTTAGTGAGAGTTGTTGTAGTTCTTTTGGTATTTTATTATATAAACGTATACATTGCCCCTTAAAAGAAACATTGACCTTATGAAGTCTAAAAGTAGGAACCGCCAGTTTGTATCTATTTCTAGTATTTATATTATGAGTGTCACTTTTTTTAGGAAAAATCATAATATTTTTATGGGTGTACATTAGTACTTCAAAAATTAATTGACATGGCAATGTCAATATAAAAATATAAATTCATCAGTCATTACATTTACACTATATTTTACTATATTATTGTACTCAATATAAATCAGCCATACATACCTACTTAATAATAATTATAATTAAGTACTTAAATGTCATGCTCTATTTTATATTTATTATTATTTATAATTACTTAATATATCATTTAACAGTACATAAATAAGTATAATATAGATGTCCAAAATAAAAATAATAATAAATAAATTGTTGTTGTAGTTCTTTTGGTATTTTATTATATAAACGTATACATTGCCCCTTAAAAGAAACATTGACCTTATGAAGTCTAAAAGTAGGAACCGCCAGTTTGTATCTATTTCTAGTATTTATATTATGAGTGTCACTTTTTTTAGGAAAAATCATAATATTTTTATGGGTGTACATTAGTACTTCAAAAATTAATTGACATGGCAATGTCAATATAAAAATATAAATTCATCAGTCATTACCATTTACACTATATTTTACTATATTATTGTACTCAATATAAATCAGCCATACATACCTACTTAATAATAATTATAATTAAGTACTTAAATGTCATGCTCTATTTTATATTTATTATTATTTATAATTACTTAATATGTCATTTAACAGTACATAAATAAGTATAATATAGATGTCCAAAATAAAAATAATAATAAATAAATTATTAAACAGATTAAACATAGAGAAAAAGTTTTAGTGAAGAACCTTACTACTTAGCACTACGAGTATTACATGATAACGCCTCCGTGGTCTAGTGGTATAGAGCGCGGCTCTTGACTCGGAGGTCGTGGGTTCGATTCCCGCGTTGGAAACATGTTATTTCCAAGTTTGGTTAGGACGATGCTGGCTGATCACCTGATTGTCTGACAAGTAAGATGATCCATGCGTCGGATGGGCATGTAAAAAGTCGGTCCTGCGCCTGATCTCTCGCCAGTCGTGTCGGTCGTCCGTCCCACTGGGTTATGAGAGTAAAAAGGAACAGAGAGTGCTCTTGTGTACTGCGCACACACTTGGGCACTATAAAATTACTCCTGCGTAGCTGGCCTGGTTTCAATGAAACCGGCCACCGTCACCGAAACCGGTGTGGGAGCTATTATAATCTATTACATGATATTTCATCTCACTAAGTTACACGTAGGAAAGGAGGCAATGCAATTTTTTATAGTTATAGAAAAGCAACACTTACAAGGAAATACGAGTAGGTACTCTACATGTTTCTGTTAAAGTTAAATGTCTGTTGTATTTTTTTGGCAAATTACTCGATTAAAAGATTTTGATGTGAAAAAAAGTAGAGTTATAGAGATCCTCATAGTCAAACAAAGCTATCAAAGTTTTAAATAATCATACAAGGCTTTATATCATAAATATTTTGCTTCATGTTGCAAAATTAAAAAAAAAAATATGGCCTTAAATTAAGGTAAAAGCGTTTTAAGACTTATTAATTTTTTAGATATTTTATGAATCTATAATGTATTTTCATCTTTTTTCTCTTGTTTAATATTTTTCATGCGAAACAAATACAATGAATAATTATAAGAAGTTCACTAAAGTAGAGAAATAACATTAATTAATACCATTTTTTGACCTACCAGTAATGTATCATCGTTGTCATAATTATTTTATACGCTAAGCAAAAAAAAAAACGTAATTGTTATTATAGCGGCAACAGATATACACAATCTGTGAACATTTCAGAAATCTAGCTATAGCGGTTCTTGAGTTGCAGCCTGGAGACACACAGACAGACGGACAGACCACGAAGTCTTAGTAAGAGGGTCCCGTTTTTACCCTTTGGCTACGGAACCCTAAAGAGAGTTGAGATGCAAGTCAAGCGTACAGGAAGATTTAAAATTCCGCACAGATAAAGATAGAATATTCCTTAAAAACAATCCTAACATATTAAAAATAATAGCAACCAACACATGCTCTTATAACATTATTTTATTTATTACTAAACATAGATGATATGTGATAACATAGCATAGGAAGTTATAATATTATTCGTTTCATCTTTATTAACTTTAATATTTATTCAATATACTTTATTAGGTCATCACGAAGACTTTCTGAAAAGATTTGATTCAAATTTACTCAGAAATAAAACAATTTTTATGTTATTATTATTTTTATTTTATTAATTAGCTTTAATAAGAGATATAAGTGGGAGAGCCATGCTTCGGCACGAATGGGCCGGCTCGACCGGAGAAATACCACGTTCTCACAGAAAACCGCGCTTGCACTGTGTTTCGCCGAGTGAGTGAGTTTACCGGAGGCCCAATCCCCTCCCCTATTCCCTTCCGTTCCCTACCCTCCCCTATTACCCTATTCCCTCTTAAAGGGCCGGCAATGCACCTGCAGCTCTTCTGATGCTGCGAGAGTCCATGGGCGACGGAAGTTGCTTTGCATCAGGTGACCCGTTTGCTCGTTTGCCCCCTTATTTTCATTAAAAAAAAGTTACTTTAACGCCAGTCGCCAATGAACTGTAGTATCTAATATGAAATATCACATGCTGTAAAAGCCCAAATCAGACGGTCCTCACTCCTCATTACACATTCCAACTCCGTACTATATATTTTTGTCATTGAGGAGTCTTAACCGACCTCCTCCCCCCCCCCCCCCTCTCCACCAGAAATGTCCACTACGTGACGGACTGACGGTACTGTGGTAAGTATAAGTGTTGGTAGCGGTTTTATGACTGACCATGTATGGCAGTTAAAAAAATAACCATGTTTCAAGTTGAATAAAATAAAGATTGTTATAAACAATATTACAAAGTACCTAACTAATAGTAACTAAGCATGAGTTGGATTTAACAGGAGTGTTGAGAAGAATTATTATTTTTAATAAAAAATTAAAACCGACTTCCAAGGTAAAAACAATAATAATATGAACTAAAAAGTATTAAATAACTCTTACTCTATAATAGTGCCTTTTTCAGAATTCGTCTAAATCTCAACTATTTCTGTACATACTACAGTCTTCATTATTTTGAAGTCGGTATCAGCAAATTTTATAGAGAGTTCAGTCAATGTCAGAATATCTGAAGCTTTTGGGACTGGTACCGACTTCAAAGTAATGAAGACTGTAGTAAGTACAGAAATAGTTGAGATTTAGACGAATTCTGAAAAAGGCACTATTATAGAGTAAGAGTTATTTAATACTTTTTAGTTCATATTATTATTGTTTTTACCTTGGAAGTCAGTTTTAATTTTTTGTTTAAAAATAATAATTTCACTCTTTTTAGTTATCTACAAGATAAGGCTTTATGCGTAAATAACCACTACGAATGTAAACTATTAACATTATGTTACTGTAAACGAAATTGTGGTAAATGCTTGCAGTTATCTAAGCGATGCTGCAATTTAAAAACTTTTATCTTTAAAGGTTCAGGAGTTCTGTTCAGTGCCTTTGGACCAAGAGACACCTTCGTATGAATTTTGTCTTATTCGTAACATATGTTACTAGAAACAAACTTTAACCACTGTGAGTCTTTTGATAAATTTCAAGGATTTTCCTCGATTGCTCATAGATCCCATCATCAGCTCACCACTTTCGTAATTATTATACAAAATCAAGATTATACCCTATACAATAACACAAGAATTTTGAAAATCGGTCCACAAACAGCGAAGTAATCATCAAAAACATCTGCTTCGATGCAAAATATCACGAAAAGCATTAATAATTGGGTCATAATGTGATGACCAACACCAACACCTCGAATGCTTTAGAAAAAATTGAAATCACTATATTATGTTTTGATACAAGTTTCAAGGAGTCCCCTCGATTCCTCCAGGATCCCATGATCAGATTACCACTTTTGTGAACATGGTACCAAATTCGAGTTAAACCTTATACAACACAAAAATAATTTTGAAAATCGGATCACAAACGCTGAGTTATCGTTGAACATACAAATAAAAAAAAAAAGATACATACATACATACAGCCGAACGTATTACCTCCTCCTTTTTGGAAGTCGATAAAAAGTAGAATAGTTATATCCAAGTCCAGAACGGTCACAATGTTTCATAGATTTGATTAAATATAATAAGTTTTGTAACTCATCTCGTGATTCGGATATAATATTATAAAGGCATCTTCTTATATATAAAAATGGATTTCCATATGTGTTAGTCGCGCTAAAACTTGAAAACGGCTGAACGGATTGGGCTAATTTTAGTCTTAAAATATTTGTAGAAGTCCAGGGAAGGTTTTAAAGTGACACAAAGTTCACCGGGACAGCTAGTAATATTATATTTCAAAAAATATTAAAATTACTAAAGCTATCTTCTTCTGATTAAAAATTTAGAAGAAGACAGACGTAGTAAATATTAAAGTACCTACCTACTCGAGATTTAAAAAGTTACTGTCTACAAATTAACACACAAGAAAAACCTTATTACAAAAATGCGATAGAATTACAAATACCATATGCAGTAAAAACCAAATATCATACTGTAACAATGTAAGCGAATTCCTATATCGAAATAGATACTACAAAAACTTATCGCAAAAGGTTTTACAGCGAATTCTTAGAAAAAACTTTGAAAGTCCGTAGCGTCTAGGAATTGTTTTGGGGAGAGCAAAAAATTGTTTACTGAAAGCCAATAAGCAGGTGATGCATAACTTGAGTTATTCTTAATTAATTTACCTGTTTAATAACCCTTATGTGGATGAAATAAGAACTGTTGTGCGAGCTATAGTGACAATATGCGAAGGTTTTTCCATGAATAAATTAGTTATAGGTTATAGGGGATATAATAACGGTGCTAGACAGGGTAGGCTAGTATCTAAGTAGATTATTATTAGAATATTTTTTTACGAATCCAATGAATCGTGATCATTTTTATTCAAATGAGGAAATTACAGTTTATTCCACCTTATCACGAACCGATAAGAGGCTTAATATGCATGAATATTTATTCATTTCGACACGTTACAGTATAAATAGGTGCACTCTTAAACAAGTTCCATACTAATATCTATAATAATATTATAAATGCGAAAGTGTGTCTGTCTGTCCTTTACCTCTTCACACTTAAACCGCTGACTCTGGTGCTTCATAATTCGTTTATCACGCGGGAACCGTATTTTTCCGCGATAAAATGTATCTCCATACCAAAGGAGAATGAAATAAAGTGGTCCAAATTTCCACCACTAACGAGACCCATACATATTGACTTATTGTCCATTAAATGTAGAGTGATTTTCATTACGAGACAAATTAAAAATAAGCTGTCAATAAAAAGTTATGACCAAATGGAAGAATATTTTTTTGAGTGAAAATATTGATATTGATACTCATCTAAGCATTTCAGTGAAAACCTAATAGGAAATGCCAAGCGGCATGACATAATATAGATTGAATAGTTAAAAAGTGAAATGGATCAAATTAACACTATTTTATGGAATGAAATGGTAGAAAACTTTTTCATTCAGTCATAACTTTTTACTCACAGGATATTTTTGATGATTATGATGATTTTGTATTTAGCAGACCATTATGTAAGTGGTATTGGTTGTGGACATCTGCACCAAACTCAATACATTTCTATTACATGTATAATATTTTTCATACAAAATGGTAAAAAAGTGACTTTTCATTCAGCCATAACTTTTTACTGACAGAGTATTTTTGATTGCGGTCTGGTTATAATGATTCAGTATTTAGTAGACAATTTTACTATATGTATATAGGTCTCATTAGTGGTGGAAATTTGGACCAGACTCCATACATTTAAAAACATAATCCTTTCAGCATAATTGGTTCGGCGGTTTGGGCGTGAAGCGGTCATAAGCAGACAGACACACTTTCACATTTATAATATTAGTAGGTATGATAATAATATAGCTTTTTAAGCATTTTTCATCCTATGCTATTTGAGATCCAACTTTGTAGATATAAATCAACAACTAGACTAAAAACTGCAACGATTATACCGCTATTGCCAACAAAATCATCGCCTCATCAATATTTAAAAAACCGGCCCGCCGATTTCGTAAATTGCAACCCCAAAAGAAGTCCTAAGTCCAAAAGAACTGGTCCAAAAGTCCATCAAAGGCCAGGCTGAATCAAATCAATGCCCTCGTGGAACGTTTAGGAGCATATAAATACGGAGTCATTGTTTTTTGCGCGCAGCGGCGGAATACCAAGTGCCGGGCGGAATGCGCAGACACTGCTACCTAAAATGTTACGTCAATGACGAATATCGTTACTAATAATATAAATGCTAAGTGCCTTTGTTACCTCTTTACATTTTATATGAAGAAACTTTGAAAGATGTGAAAGGATAATACCTAGTTTTTGTGCGGAAAATTGTGTAATTTTTCGACAAACGAATGATGACCCAAAAAGAGTTGTGGGCATCATCTAGTTAAAAATAATCCATAGTAGTTAAATTTAATGATATATTGATCTTTAATTGAGAAAAATCTACAGATTTTTTATTTTATTTATTTATTTAACTCAGGCATCTTGGCCCATATTATAAATACCTTATAGACTAACATACATACAATTATACTAAAAACTAACACTAACACTAAAAAACACTAAACACGTATTGTCTGCGACATGGGGCGTGATCACCTATGTTTTTCAATTCTTTGTTATAATAAATATTATTAGGTATGATGCAACGAATTAATGAATTAAAATATAGCACTGAATAAATCATTGGAGAACCTAATGAAATGCAGGATAATTAAAAACCATATTAAATAATAAATGAGCCATGATACCAAATATGGGCCTATGCTGTCCCACTGCTGGGCAAAAGCCTCCGGGCTCCCCCAATATTGTTCACTCCTCTCGAATTATTTTACTACACATATTATACTAAATATGATCTAGAACTACACAGAAACAAGATCAAGTGGAGATGAAGTTATCATTACCATGGAGGGTCACTCGTGATTCTGGCCGGCCGGTAAAGGAGCGCGTCGTGACGGGAATGCGCATTGTGACCGCCATTGTTCGCGCCTGCGCCCGCGCAGATCACTGCTTGTCGTATATGTTAATAACTAACATTATAGTCCAGCTGATATTGATAATATAGCCTGCAGATAATGGTAGGAATGTTGAAAGAATAAATTGAATTTTTTGTTTCACCACTTACTGATATGTGCCGGATAGGTATCTGTCAGACAAGTTGTACATAGCCTATCTGACACAGTAAGTGGTGAAATAAAGCCAGGGCCTGTTTCACCACTTTCTGATAAAGTGATGAATAGGCTATTCACAACTTTTTTGACAGATTCTCCATATTTGATCTGTCAAGTTAATTGGTGGATAGCCTATTCGTCTAATTAAATTTAATAATGGTATACGAGTAACACAGCTTAAAATGGACTGAAAATAAAAAGGAAGTCACAGTCTCTAAAAGTTAGCCTGTAATAACAGACTGTTCGGAAACGACTGCAAACTCAAGAAGTAAAAGATATTTTTAAAAATTGTATTAGAAGTTTGTCATACAGTAGGTACTTATAGCAGATTCAGAAAATCCTATGAAGAATATAAAGAAACTATAAATGGAATAATAATAAATGGATGCAACAAAACAGAAATCTTCAAATGACAATGAAAAATACTGCTCTAATAGTGACCCAATATAAGAAGGATAATGACAAAAATTGAGGTGCAGCAACGTAGCCGTCTACAAAATATAATAATTATTAAACTAAATGTATGGCATACAAACAAAAAAGTAATGCAAACAATCGCCAAATTAAATGCAGGATAATGAATTGCAACAAGCACATTAAAGTAATATGGCACTAATCAGATCAGCAATTATCGCCCGATGCAGGATAATGATAAATAATGAAGTGCAAGTTGCAACTGAAGCCGTAATGATATGTAATGGGTGGATAAAGTAATTAGGTACGAAATCGCAATTCTGTCACGGACTGACATAGCAGCTCGTAGTACATTCCCACGTCGCGTCGCGTCACGTGTTAATCAGACCGTGGGACGCACGCGCCGCCCATTGGTCAGTTGGCGTTCCAAATTTGAATCCAAGAATGCTATTGGTCAGTTGCTATCAGATTTTTGTTTCTTTATTTTATTATTTAGCAATTTTTGTACTTAATTCATTTATTAGAACAAGATGAAGTTATTATAGTCATGTAAATAAAGTAAACTACTTTTCTGACAATATAAGCAATGAGCTTTGATCCTTTTGCATAATATTGTAGCTGATGAAAAAAGTGTGGTTAAAATACTCTTCTTGCAGAAGCCATACCAATAAAAAAAAAATAAGCAGCATAATAGTCATTGACCTCACCTTTTAATAAGTTTCATGTTTTCATTATACATGACTTTATAAGCAATAGGTCATGAAAGTGAATACATAATTAATTTTAAAGTAATCTAATATGGCCTGAACAAAATGGAAAGTTTGTATTGTAATGAACAAGGAAGCCTCTTCGCTCGTGCAAAACTGATTCGTAGATGTTGCCCGCAAATTCGTTTAAGGTTCATTTCGCCAATTTTTTTAAAGAAAACAGTATATTCTCTGAACTCTATACGTGAGAGAGCCATGCTTCGGCACGAATGGGCCGGCTCGACCGGAGAAATATCACGTTCTCACAGAAAACCGGCGTGAAACAGCGCTTGCGCTGAGTTTCGCCGAGTGAGTGAGTTTACCGAAGGCCCAATTCCCTTCCCTATCCTCCCCTATTCCCTTTCCTTCCCATCCCTACCCTTCCCTATTACCCTATTCCCTCTTAAAAGACCGGCAACGCACCTGCATCTCTTCTAATGCTGCGAGTGTCCATGGGCGACGGAAGTTGCTTTCCATCAGGTGACCAGTTTGCTCGTTTGCCCCCTTCTTTCATAAAAAAAAAACTTTGTAAAACTTAGTACATATGTCCATTGCCAGGCCACATAAATGTTTATTTGACACGTTTTAAAATTAACTAGCTATTTGACCGAGCTTTGCTCGGTATTCGATAAGACACGAATTAAATGACATTTTCTAAAAATGATTCCCCGAAACCCCCTGTATACTAAATTTGATAATTTAAATACTTTTTTCCATTTAGCTAAAAAACTATTATTAAGTACGTCTTGAGAGATAATATTATGAACATTCATATAGAATCTATACATTCATACTAATATTATTATAAATGCGAAAGTGTATCTGTCTGTCAGTTACCACTTAACGCCCAAACCGCTGAACCGATTTTGCTGAAATTTGGTATAGAGATACATACTTTGAGTGCCGAAAAATGGACGGTTCCCGCGCGAAAAACGATTTTTTGCGCCATGGAGTTGCAGTCGTTATGACATTACTACTAATATAATAATATATTCTGTGCTATTACCTACCTCACAGAAAACCGGCGTGAAACAGCGCTTGCGCTGTGTTTCGCCGAGTGAGTGAGTTTACCGGAGGCCCAATCCCCTACCCTATTCCCTTCCCTACCCTCAACTATTCCCTTCCCTTCCCTACCCTTCCGTATTACCCTATTCCCTCTTAAAAGGCCGGCAACGCACTTGCAGCTCTTCTGATGCTGCGAGTGTCCATGGGCGACGGAAGTTGCTTTCCATCAGGTGACCCGTTTGCTCGTTTGCCCCCTTCTTTCATAAAAAAAAAAAAAACCTACGTCCAATTATTGGACTCAATAGAATTGGACGCTGTAGTGTAGTAGAACAAGACTCTTCTTCTTCTTTAAAATTTAGCAACAGAAAATTTTGTGGGTTAGGACACTAATGCTTAATAGCGACCAAATTTGGGGCTACTGCTCTTAATTCTAAGACTTACTTAATTTTCCCGCCCCACATCCAAGGATTAGTATGCACGGGGATGGGAAATGTCGTGATCGCATAAACAAGTTGTCGCCTCTGATCACCATTCAGCGCGGGGTCGCGGAGCCACGACCACAGCCTAATTGCCGTGGTCACTACCACTTACCATGCATTACAATGCTAATCAGCCATTCAGACGTCTTAGTTCACATCTTGTGAGCACCGCAATGGATTAAAAACCTTGTGTTGTACACGCTAGGGTGGATTTTAGAGTGGTCGTAGGTCAGGAGTTAGGATGTTCTGGCTATAGGCCAGGAGAATGTATACAAGTGAATAGGCAAATTGTTTAATTAATGTGGTCAGTGGATGCGTGTTCAAAGTATGCTAATACATGCATAGTCCAGGAGTCAGCTCCTCATTCTTATCACGACCAACTTGATATGATAATTAAATCTGATTCCTTTAAAGGATAATCTTTATTTAATCGGCTTCTTCATTGTCAAGGGCAGATACTTATACGGTGATGTTAATTGAGGTAACATATTGATAGGCTTGTTATTTTGTTTGTGGATTAGTTTCTGCTTCTAGCTGGTTTAAAATAAAATGTAATGAGAGAAAATAATGCCAAATCATGGCATAATGAAGGCGGTTCTTTATTTGGCATCCTCTTATTACCCATGTATTGGGAAATGCCTTGTTTTTCTATGTCATGGAAAGTACCTGCATGGTTGGCAGTTTAAAAGAAGAAAAATACGTTTTCCTTGTCTTCCAAGCAAACCATTCCTCAAAAGCGCGACAAAACCATCTCGCCGTTTCATACTCGTCACGAAGGAACAAAAGGATCCGCGTAACATGAGTTATAGTCTGAGAACCCGCAACCCTTATCTAGGCGCACGTCTGAGCGGCGGAAACACAATTTGACGTGCGCACGTGACGCCGGACGCGCCGCGCGTCGTGACGTTTTTTGTCGCTTCCTCCGCCATCCTGCGCCATTCATGAACATGTAGGCCCTTAGACTAGGTCTGCAGGCTCTTGGGCTATATTTGTAGGCTCTTGGACAATATCTGCAGTCTCTTAAGCTATATCTGCAGGCTCTTGGACTAAGTACATTTGAAGGTTTTTGGACAGGCTCTTAGACTATCTGCAAATGGTCAAAAGTAAAGTAATAATCGTTTTTGTAAGCATTTTGTAGGCTCTTGGACTAAGTCTACGAAAATGTTAAGTTTTACTTTGTAAGTACCTGGGCCAGGTTACGGAGAAATAAAAAATTGTATCGGAAAAATAAAAAAAATATAATTATATACGATATACTTATACGTTATACGCTGTCAAATGTATTTATTATCATCGCTGGTGGAAACGGCTTAGACATCATCTAAGTATTTTAACATTACGTAGATGAGTAGGTATAGGCCTATTTTTTTTGGTATTTGCCAGCCGAGAAACATCTATTCTAGGTTGCTTTATTAGCTTTGTAAATTGTAGCAACTAAAAACTACAAAGTTTTTTACCTGCACTATATTATCCAATGACCTATCACTTTATTATGTGAAACTTTTTGCACTCAATGCGGAAAATTTCGCAATGTATTGTCGACAATAACGATGATTGTAAAATAGTAAAATTACCATATTTGTATATCTTCGTGACGATCATGATTATCATCCCAGCTGCAATTAACGAAGACTCAATAAAAATTTATTGTCAATTCGCTTTTATGAAATGTGCTTTTGTGGCGAATTAATTTTATGCCTTTTATTGGTTATTGTTTAAAGACACCGGTAAAACTTTAAACGTTTTAGCCGCGGAAAAGTCGGCTTGGCTTCATTTTATTTTAATACTAGCGACCAAGTGGCGGGTATGGCGTCGCACGGGTATAAGATATATACTCGTAGTCACTGAAAAAATGATTCAAATTGAACAAATCGTCTATGATCCTTCACGTGGTCTACTTCTTATCTGTGCCAAATAACACAAAAAATTGCTCCAGTAGTTCGCGAGATAAGCCCTTTCAAATAATTTCCCCCCTTTTTTTACACATTCTCCTATTAGTCTTAGCGTAATAAAATATAGCCTATAGCCTTCCTCAATAAATGGCCTATCTAACACTGAAATAATTTTTCAAATCGGACCAGTAGTTCCTTAGATTAGCGCGTTCAAAATAGCCCTTTCCAATAATTTTCTCCGTTTTTTTTTCCACTATTTCCTCTATTTTTTCGCTCCTATTAGTCTTAGCGTGATAAAATATAGCCTATAGCCTCCCTCGATAAATGGGCTATCTAACATTGAAAGAATCATTAAAATTCGTTGCGTAGTTTTAAAGATTAAAGGAAACAAAGGGACATGAGGGAAAATGCGACATTGTTTTATAATATGTATAGATTATGTACTATTAGAGAAAAATATTCATAGGCAGATGGCGGACCTGCTTTATTTTGATGCCAAGCCTAGCCGACATAATATTATAACGATTGACATTGTCTTGCCATAACCCAATCAAATAACGTTGATCCACGTTACCCTATTCCCTCTTAAAAGGCCGGCAACGCACCTGCAGCTCTTCTGATGCTGCGAGTGTCCATGGGCGACGGAAGTTGCTTTTCATCAGGTGACGCGTTTGCTCGCTTGCCCCCTTATTTCATTAAAAAAAACTGCCTGCAAATCAATTTCCAAGGTTCATTATTATAAGGAGAAAATAAGGAGTAAGTTGTAGCCACGCCTAACAATGTACCAACGTTAAATGAAAACTGAAAATTGAAGCTGAATTTTGAACGCCAGATTAATTTTTCATTAGAAAAAGACAACTCATGCCAGATTTTAAGTTTTTTACACCTGCTTCCTCAAAACATGTTTATAGTATGGTAGTTTCGGTAGTAGATAGTCGTGATGCAGTTTTGCACCGGCGCACGTACTCCGTGAGACTAAAGTCTCTGTGAGGATTCACCGATTTGATACTTGCTAGATCCTTACTGTTTGTAAAAATTGTTTGTTAAGCTTGGAATATCGTAAGGAAAGATAATTTTTACAAGTAACACTGTTCAAGTTTAGCTTATGCCTATTTGTGTTCATATCTCCAATTGGGTAACAAACACAATAATGATAGTAAGTAAGTGAATATTATGCCATAGGATAATAAGGACGTGCGTGTGCCGGCCGCGGCTGCCCGTTGCGGGCGCCCGCGCCGTGCCCTTAGGTATAGTCTTTTGAGATGACAGCAGATCACATTATTACAATTTTAGGTTACCTGCGAAATCGCTCAAATAAATTTTAATTTTAAAATCAAGTGATACTTGATCTCGTTGATGTCTTTTTTATGATGTTTTTAATGTGTCAAACTTTTAACTGAAAAATGTTAATGACTTTATTTCGGGCGAAATCTATACAAAATGCCAGAGTCCATACTAAGATAATAAATGTGAAGTGTTTGTTAACATTTTATGCTTAAGCAGCTAAGCAGGTATTTTTAATAAATTTTTATGGTAAAATTAGCAATGGAAAGGCAAAAGCAAGAATAATATTCTAAAGTTAGGTGCAATAAAGTCGGAAGCAACATTTAGTTATTCAGATTATGTAGAACTACTATAATATTCTCTAAATAATAAATCCAATATACCCCTTACTAATAAACGTTGTATAAGCTTTGAATAGTTATACAGTGTTTTGTTCCTGTCACACAAGTGACATTTTTAAATGGATTGAAGAAGACCAAACACTGTATAACTATTCAAAGCTTATACAGCGTATATTAGTAAGGGGGTAAGTACATTTCAATAGACTCAAGTATCAAGACTACTCGCACGGTGGCGTCACGTAGCCCACTTCCTGCGTGGGACCTTCGTGCTCATGATGACTTCCACATCCTTACTGCTTCAGCTATTAAATGTGCAGGGTGGTAAATGGGCTGACGGATTACCTGATCCTAACAATAACCTACAATATTATTGACAGAATCTGACCACAAGTATAATAACACTAATATTATAATGGCAAAAGATTATGTTTATATTGTGTATTTCTGAAACATCACGCAAAATCTATATCTAAATTTATTTTGCACAAGACAGCCCATATTAGCATCAATATTCGAAATATAAGTATCAAGACATTAATCAGTAAAAACACAGCTCCCGGCTTCTGCACCTGGGTGTATGAGCATTGTATTTATAATATTATGACAGTAAACAGTGCGAACGCACATTAATAACAAATCAAGAGATTAGAGTTCCCCCTACCGGAGGAAAACCCATGAAAAAATTCCTCTTAGGGTCAGTTAACATCTAATAATAACCTTTATTCCAATTAATACGGGATCGGAAATATTTATGGATATCTTAGGGTCCGTTCATATTGCGACCAGAGAAGGCGATGCGATGGGATGCATCTTTAAATGTTTTTAATTGCCACACTCAGAGACGAACATTAATTACTTAACTTTAATTAAATGAAGATCCGCTTCATTTAATTGAACTTTAATCATCATTAAATATCTCGGTGAACGAACGTGAGTCTATTAATTCTAGTTTATCTATTGTAATCCCTATTTGTTTTATAAATAAATGTTACAGAACCATCTCCTAACAATATTTTATCTCGCTGTTTATAATTTTGTCACTTCGATTTCAATAATCGCTGATAGAATTTTAAAGATTATTGTAACGAAATCTTCATTTCTAAAAAGTGTGAAAAAAGTTATTTTTTATCGCTGAATAGTTTAATTTCCAACCTAACTACATTGTTACAAGATTCAAATTTGAATAGCTCCCCTCGGGTGCTGCGAAGAATATATCTAGATATATTTATTCAAATTTATTACAATCAGTCAAAGATAAGTAGCAGTTCACACTTTACAATGCAATTTTAATATATTAAAGTTAAGTGCGCATACGTTTATTATTACGTAATGATACTGATATTATGAGTGGTTTTGAGCAGATGTTTTAAAGTAATGTAAATTATAACGCAACAGCCACTTTTTAACGTCATATTAAATACGCGAGCGGAAAACTTTGGATCCCTTTTGACGAAAAATGCGAAAACGTAGGTATAGTTTATATGGCGAAGGAGTGCATTTTGACTAGAATTAGTAGAATTTTGGTTGTTAGGTTAGTCACGAAATTTTTTCCATACTTATAAGAAAAACTATTATAGAGTTCAAGTAATATTTCATTAGAATGCTCATGGTTCCGTTGATGGACGTAATAATGTAAGATATTATGTAATATATATTCTGCATATTACATATAATTTTAACACTTTAAGTCCGTTAAGTCACTTGACTTAACGGACGATGTTCGTAATTCGTAATTCGTTCGTTCGTTCGTAATTCGTAAGTCACTTGACTTAACGGACGTTGTTCGTAGAGTCCACATCCTGAGGATGCTCCGGTGTTGGGGCGAAACGCGCGTCGAGGTTTTCAACCTGCATGGTGGTGAGGGGCCTTGCACGGATTTGCCAACATTATTGCTTGTGTGGTGGTGGTGTTTGCAAGTTCTTGCATGCGAGTGTACGCATAGGCAGTGTGGGAGGAGGGAGGTGCTGTACGCATGCCTATGCGTACACTCACTCATTTACTTAAAGGTGGACTTTGTTTTCGCGGAATATTGCTAAAAATAATAACAAACTAAATTTAAACTATGGATTTCCGCAAAGTAACGCCTGATACCATTAACTATTTAAAATATATTATAATTATATTGAAATTTTATAAAATTTCAATATAAGAATTGAAATTAAAATTTAAAGATTGTCACACGACTCCTTTCTCGTTAAGTCTTACGAGAATGGTACAAGCCAAATTCCATAAAAATCGGTACTACTTAAGACTATTGTCTATTCGATGCTAAGAAATATATTGTAGTATAGAATATTATGTAGCCACGATCAGTATTGAAAACAAAAACCACAAAGAATAGTCTCACTTGGCGACGTTTTGTGTATTTTGAATACAATAGTAATAAAAGTCTGTGTGTGTACAAATTGTGCGCACACACTTTTATTTGTTTTGCAAAACTTTGCCAAGAACCAAGATTGTTCATATAGGTGAAGTATACGACAAAATAGGTAGGTTCAAAGGGAGAATGGTTAAAATCTTATTAGATGTATTTTAATGTTTGTCACTTTTAAAGGTAGGACCTACATTTTTTGGTTAGGTTATGCGAAGGCCCGACTAATAACGACCTAACCAAATAACGTAGGTCTCACATCTGGTTGTGCTCAGTTCTATCGTACCTGCTACTCTGCCTTAAATGAGATTAGCACCATGGGGCTTAGAGGGATGCCACTACGCCAGGGGAGTCCTACATACCCCGGCTGATATCCCCAATTCGCCGGAGATGATTTTATAAAGTATTTCCCTAGATAAAAAAAGTTCCCACATCTGCATATGAACCAAATTTTTGAATAGGTTAAAGATTGCCAAGGATGCTGGCGTATCATGCAACAAGCGTAAGCTAAGTTTATCGTATCTCCCATTGCTTCAGTAACTTTTGAGAGAAATAAACTTACAATATTAATATTGAGCTGTTATCATAATTTCATTAAACTATAATTAAAGGTATTAACTTAATATTTGATTGAATTAAATATGGTACAGAATATATTTAAGGGTCAGTACAATCCACACGGAACCCTGAAATTGTTATTGTGGGCGCGGGCTAGACGACAACGTGACCAACGTGACGCGTGATTGACACCTCGAATAATGCATACATCGCGCGGCCGCGGGTAAACAATATGCAAATGCCTGAGAAAGTCCCGCGATGTATTCCGTAGGTATTTTAACCCTCAAAAACCTACTAAAAATCTGACTGAGATGTATCCAGCGACTCTATTGCCACTAGAATAGAATAGAAATAAAATAGAAATAATTTATTTGCTGAAATAAGGTACAATATGATGTTATAAGTAAGTAGGTGATCTAGCTTTTTTAATAATATACCTTTATAGCTGGAAATTGGAATCAGATAAGACTTTTATGTATCAGAGGGTACAAAAAATGTACAGAAAAACATAACAGTCGAGTAAGAAAAGATATATAATAAGTTGTCTGAGTTACTGTCTATTCTGGCACAATAAAATGTTAGTTTCGGTTGCCTTGGATAAAGGAAAAAGAAAAAGAGGAAAATTATCTCCATTTCATTTTCCGCTTCAAAGTTCTCTGTTGATCTGTTTGCTGAGTTTTGGCGTCAATCATGGCCAATCACAAAATTGTAGGATTTGTTAAAAGCTCGGCGGGGCTAAAATGGTCACATTTAGCAATTCCTCTCAATCAATTCAGCAAATGTATTGTCAAAACTGTCAAACTGACAAATGTCAAATCCGTACGAATTACTACTTAGATATGAATTGCAACCAGAGTTGCATTTTGCGATTTAAAAAAAATGAATCATATTATGATTCTCCAAAGCGACCATTTTAGCCCCGCTGTGCTCCACAAATTAAACTTAATAAAACTCTAACTAAAATGCCG
Source organism: Aricia agestis (assembly GCF_905147365.1). Lineage (NCBI taxonomy): Eukaryota > Metazoa > Arthropoda > Insecta > Lepidoptera > Lycaenidae > Aricia > Aricia agestis. The sequence goes on from NC_056415.1 coordinate 16,349,026, forward strand.
CCAAGACAGTGTAATGCCAGTCTTTCCACTCCTTCAATAGCGGGCTTAGGGCGATGGTAATCGCTTTCCATCCGGAGATCTGCAGACCTAAAATGGTCACCAAGTGCAATTATTCCTCTCAAATCAATTCAGAAAATGAATTGAATGCGAATTACTAAACATATACTAAGTACTTATTATGAATTGCACGCAAAGTGACCATTTTGCGATAAAAAAAGAATCATATTATTATGATCATTATTCATTACATAATATGTAATGAATAATGATCATAATAGATGAGAATCATAATATTATGATTCTCCAAAGTGGCTATTGTAGATCCGCCGTTCTTGTTGATCTTGTTTACTCAACAAAACTACCTATAAGAACCTTAATATTACATGCTAAAATCATTACCCTTCTTCCACCGCAGTCAAGCAAACCTATTCTGGGATTATTCGATTCCCAGGCACTTGTGATTCCTGGCGTCTCCGTTCTCCGAGCGCGCATTGTGATTCAGCGCGCGCGCCGCCCGGCCCGCGTTAGAAACGCTCTACGTGCGCACCGTGCGTGCTCCTACGTACCCCAAATGGTTATTGTCTTGATAAATAAGTATATATGTAGTATTACTGCGTATAACAAAGACGATGGACAGTAAGTATTGCTTATAACAAAGCCAGCAAGACGCCAGAAGAAAATACCGAACTTTACATCTTTTCATTCATATATTTTACATCTGCTTATTTATATAGGCTCCTTCCAACCGCGGTAGCATAATATATACGGTTCCTGTATATTATATTATGTAGTATTACTGCGTATAAAGACAGACGGTAAGGATATAACAAAGCCAAACAGTAAAATATATTAGAGAACTTGGTAACATCTCCCAATTCACAAAGACTTCTTTTAACCACGGCAACATGCACGGTTCTTGCAGTATAATATATTTAAGCTGCTTACACGGTAAAATGCATGGTTTCTGTCATATTTTTGTAAGCCAGAATCAACGAACAGTTTGTATGAAAGATGATAAAAGCAGTTCTTCTAATTAAATATTGATGTCTAGCTTCCGTCCTCCTTAAACTAACTTTTTCACCATCTATCAGATAAATTAATCCATAGGCAGACGGCGGACTTACTTTATGTAGTAGGATTATGTCAATTGTCAAGTGATGAAGTCAATGTTATGTTGTCATCTCTTGGCTAGCCTTGGCGAAGCTCCTATGCATTAACTTCTCTCATAGTACTTTCCCACATTAAATCACCACTGGTAGACGTGTATAAAAATAGACGGATGAATTTATCAGAAATGGAAGCTTTTAAGCGCCTCATATGATATTTAAATGTTATATATGTTTAAAGCCATTATAGTTTAAACAAAAGGAAATACTTGTGGACATCAACGATGGCATACGTGATCCTCATACAGAGCGATACTCATAACAGTACTGTTGAACCAGGAAAGTATATGTACAGTCTGTTCAGAACCATATTACCCCTGTGAAAACCCTTATATCAATGAAATAAGGACCGAAATCCTATGTGAAATGACTTTAGACGTGTAGTATAAAATCTAAGCACACAGTAGCCAAGTCTTGAAAACCGCCTTAATAAATATGTTTGCTACGTTGTAGTGGCAAGATATAATTGGTCTAAAAAATATGCCGAATATAAAAGAAACTTGTGCACATCAGAAGGATTTGAAATCATAACCAAATATATAAGTTTCAATGTTAGGTGATGGGACTGAACCATCTTGTCCTCTCGGTCTTTTTCTGTAGTCTTCTTAATGGAAAATATTATCGATAGCTTAATAGCGAGTTGTGAGTTTTAACTTAGAAACTTTAGACGTGGGAATGCCATGCTTCGGCACGAATGGGCCGGCTCGACCGGAGAAATACCACGTTCTCACAGAAAACCGGCGTGAAACAGCGCTTGCGCTGTGTTTCGCCGAGTGAGTGAGTTTACCGGAGGCCCAATCCCCTACCCTATTCCCTTCCCTACCCTCCTTTTCCCATCCACACCCTCCCCTATTACCCTATTTCCTCTTAAAAGGCTGGCAACGCACCTGCAGCTCTTCTGAAGCTGCGAGTGTCCATGATCGACGGAATTTGCATTCCATCAGGTGACCCGTTTGCTCGTTTGCTCCCTTATTTCATAAAAAAAAGAAACAGATCTACGATTGGAGCGACTTCTGCTTTAGAACTAATAACGACAGAGGAATATCAATACTAAGCAACAACTTAGTATACGTGGGAGAGCCATGCTTCGGCACGAATGGGCCGGCTCGACCGGAGAAATACCACGTTCTCACAGAAAACCGGCGTGAAACGGCGCTTGCGCTGTGTTTCGCTGAGTGAGTGAGTTTACTGGAGGCCCAATTCCCTTTCCTATCCTCCCCTATTCCTTTCTCTTCACATCCCTACCCTCTCCTATTACCCTATTCCCTCTTAAAAGGCCGGCAACGCACCTGCAGCTCTTCTGATGCTGCGAGTGTCCATGGGCGACGGAAGTTGCTTTCCATCAGGTGACCCGTTTGCTCGTTTGCCCCCTTTTTTCATAAAAAAAAACAAAAAAAAAACAACTCAGTATTAAGATACCTTTGTCGTTATTACTTGCTTCATGATTGATTATTTCAGATCAAAAGAATAAAGACCCTTTGGAACTTCATCTTTTAAAAAATGAATTTCTAAGTCCCTTACCACATTTCTGTCAAGTTACAATTGTTGATTTCAATGATTTTGAAACGTAGACCTTACTATGACCAATAGGTATGTTGATTTAATCTCAGCTGTTGATTGAAAAGTTCTAAGATAATTTATGTATTTTCGGCAAAACCAAAGACGTTCATTTTGACTTTTCGACATCTCACGTTCTAAGACCCATAGGTATAGTGGGGCAGCAGACGTCACTGGAATAGAATTTGCATGTGCTGGCGCCAGCACGATGGCAGATAGCGACGTGACGCGGCGGCACACATCAGATTGTAAAATTTAATAAGGAGTAAGTGCTTTTTACTAAAGGAATTTTGTTTATTTTCTTCATAAATGTAATGTTGTATAAAAATATAAGAAGAACTTGAGATGACGTCTGCAACTCCGTTGCGCCAAAATTTGTTTATTGTGTGGGAACCGTACATTTTCCCGGGGTAGAAGTATCTTATTTCCTTACCCGGGACTCAAAGTATCTCCATACCAAATATCAGCAAAATCGGTTCAGCGGTTGGGGCGTGAAGAGGTAGCTGTTAGACAGACACACTTTCGCATTTTTGATATTAGTATGGATATGGAGGTATGGATGTTACCACTATCCTTTCAAGATTTGCATTACAAATAAACGTTCATAAGTTGCACTATAAATAGGCTTTGATTGAGACTACTGTCTTTTGTCCGTTATTACCGGATAGGATAACGGATAGGACAGGGTCCTCGTTATTGAAGGCATCCGGTTCTGTAAATTAGCAATAGCTATAATTTTAGCATTTCAGCAAAGATGCTGTTACTATCAACTTAGCACGATAGATTGTTAACACCTCCATCGTGGGTATCGCAGACACAATTTAGATTTTACACCAGTTATTTTTATCTGTTGTAGCATAAAATCCCTTTATGCCAAAAATATCACTTAGATCTCTCTGGTTCTAATGTCGTCGTTTGTCATAAATCTGTTTTTGTGGTGCGCATGCGCAGTTTCGGGAGCTGTCCGCGCCTCGCATTCCGCTGTTCTTGCGGTCAAGATTTAGGGCCCGTATGCGCTCGGATTTGGTAATGCCCACTATAGTACTCTTAATTTTAAATTTTCTCATAACAATGGTGGTGTTTTTGTTTTGGTGTTTTCGATAGGGTTTAGTTTTAATGAAGTAAAATGACTTATTGCGTTTGACTTTTTTCGTTGTTTAGTTTTGTAATTTGAAGTTACATGCATGGTACTAACTATTTTTTACTTGTTCGTTGAATTTTGATTTGTAAAGATTTTGCGCAGAACGATTAACATATCCAATGAGAATCTAATGTGATTAAATAATTTGAATTCGCTCAACCTTTAGGAATTTAGTTCAATTAATATTTATAACATGTCTAAATTCTAAAGTTAATAACTCATTCGACATCGTAAGCAAAAACTGAAGGGATCAAATACATAAGATAAGATGATACAGTTTTGTTCTTGTTGGTTGATGCCCCTTATTATCAACACTATTGTTTAGACTTTAAAGATTAGACTAATAAGAAACTGATCTTCAAAATGTGAAAATGTGTCTGTCTGATTTTAATAAAATTTTGTAGGAAAATACTTTGTCTTGCCAAAGGACGCTGTATTTTGTAACGCTGATGGGTAACCTTTATATAAAATAAATATACACTACAATATAGAAGTTCGATAAAGGAATTTCATAACTAAGTAACACAGAAACATATAGTGGTATAATATTAAAATACTAACTGAAGTACCTTCAATATTTTTTACTGTGACACATAACCCTACAAAACAAAAAAGGTTTCAACAGGATATGTTGTATCCGCCATTTATCCTTAAGCCATAAATGGTGAGGTTATAAACAGTCACCTGCGACTGTACTAAGATGGATCTAGGTTTCCTTAGTACCTACACCACCTTTTACCTATAGTTTCTTCTTGTTAAGTTTACAGGGGATCATCATCAAAAATGACTTCGGTATAAACAGGTTTAAAGATTTAGTAAGTATTCATCAGCAGAAATGACTATAGACCTGGTTTAAATATGTTAGTAACAGTTTTTTGTAAAGTTACAAAGAGGATTGAGGAATTGCGGCCTTTTGTTGGTTGAGGCGGGATTATAACACAAATATGTTATTTTTATATAACTTATTAAAAATATATATAATACTTAAATATTAAAGATAATGAAATAAAAAAAGAGACATGGCCACATGGGGAACGATGAAACATAACCAACAATATTTATTATGAACTATCGTTTTCCTTTATATTAAAAACATTTTATTTTAAATTAATAAAAACTACAACTTTCTTGTTTTTAGCCGACTATTTTTAGCGAAGAGCTATTAAGCTTTGGCCAGACATTTTTCCACTGGCAACCCTCATCCTGTATAATAATAGCAGCTTGTATTGTCCGGCAATAATTAAGAGCATAAATAAAGTATGACGGCCTCCATGTCGCGCCGCAAAACGAAGAGTCGCAAATATTATTTTTTTAATAGCATAATTACCGTGGCGATGCAGCGCGTACCGCCTCAGGGCAGAGGTGGGTTCCACTTGGGACTTGAGTCTTTTCGTTAAGTCAAAATTCATTTATCGCGAGGAATCCATACATTTTCCGGGAAAAAAGTATCCTACATCCTTTCCCGGGACTAAAACTATCTCCAAACCAAATTTTAGGTAAATCGATTGAGTGGTTTGGGCATGAATAATTAACAGACAAACCGATAGACATACTTTCGCATTTATAATATTACTATTATTATGTTGAGAACATACGTTTGATATTGTTCTTGATTATCCGTCTGATATTAATTATATCTACAGTCAATCAAACGTATAACAGTAATTTTTAAATAGAAAGCAATCTACACAATAATCATCTTAAACCAACACAATGCAACAATTATATTATGAACCAAAGGGAAACAAATTGTTGTATCGTGTTAAGTGCGCAATTTATATTAATTACAGCGCTAAATATTTATACTAATGTTTATATAATGGACATTATATTGTGGGTATAACAGTATATTTTTTACTGGCGCGAATTTGATGGATAACGATTCTTGTTCATTAAAGTAAGTGATGCATGACGGAATAGTGATTGCATTATAAGCAGCTGTTGCATATGCATGCAATTGATTTATGGTCGGTATCTAGTATAATTAAGTGATTGTTGTCTCAGGGTGGACTCCGAAAATGGGCATCGTTTGTAACGCCTTTTCTACAAAAAAATATACAAATCATGTTAACACAATCAGCGAGGAATGCACTTTACGACACGATTTTTTATCGTCTGCAGAAAACTAGACTCGTTCGTATACGATATTTACATAACTTTATGTCTGTTAAATGAGTCTTAATGAAAGGCATAATGCACACTGATGCTAAGTAGTCGCAGGCAAAAACGTGGTCTAATTAAATTATTATAAAAAGTTACAATTTGCTTAACTAATTTGCTGTTGCGGCTATAAATAATTTTATTTATTGTTCAAGTACCTATGCTGTGCAGATGCGAATAAGGCAAAAATAATTTATCGAAGTTTTTCAAAAGTCGCAAGTGGAACAAAGCCGTATCATATAATTTTACTTTAGAAATACTGTTACATGAAATATGATAAAAATAATAAAGGTCCCACTGATCGGTAGGCTCTTTTATATAATTGTATATAATATGGTGTAAAATACACTATATTTTTTAAGCTCTACGTAACATTTATTACTAGAGCCTAGTTCCTAAAATTACTAGGCTGCCCACGATTTCGTGCGAGCAAAGGGGAAAACCCAAAAAATCCGTATAAAAATAGCCTATGTCCTTGTACTTAGTTTTTAACCGACTTCCAAAAAACGAGGAGGTAATATATTCGCCTGTGGATATATTTTTTTTTGTATGTTCAACGATTGCTCCGCCGTTTGTGAACCGATTTTCGAAATTTTTCTTTATCCTTGCCACTTGCCAGTTGTCTTTTCATTGTTATGAAGCCTATACGATGCAGACAAACTAAGAAATTAATATGTTTAACAGAATTAACCGTAATTTTGTTTATTACAAATCAATACTTTACAACAAACGCTTAATTGAATCCGGCGTGAAACAGCGCTTGCGCTGTGTTTCGCCGAGTGAGTGAGTTTACCGGAGGTCCAATCCCCTTCCCTACCCGCCCTTATTTCCTTCCCAACCCTCCCCTATTCCCTTCCCTATCATCCCCTATTACCCTATTCACTCTTAAAAGGCCGGCAACGCACCTGCAGCTCTTTTGATGCTGCGAGTGTCCATGGGCGACGGAAGTTGCTTTCCATCAGGTGACCCGTTTGCTCGTTTGCCCCTTATTTCATAAAAAAAGTAAGTAAAGAAGCTGCCGTTTACGCTAAAGTCAGTTTCTGCTTAGTTTTCAAAATTGTGTTTTTTGTTATTCCGGTTAGATACGCATAAATTTTGTGTTTTGAAGACTTAGTTGAAATAATTTTGAAACTGTATTCTTAAACAGAGGGCGTTCTTTCAATATACCTACACCACATAATACAATTCTAGAAACCTCTCAAATGTGAAATAAATAAGTATTAGTATAAATATTATACTTTTATTCTATAAAAAAGTATCAGTTTAAATATTATTACAAAATATTTATTTGTTATAAACACTTTTAAAGTATGTGATGTAAACTTCATTGGAAGTATAAATTGGTTTAATTTTTTTTAAATCACTTCTATTTATAGATCTGAGGCGTGTCTGTCTGTCCTTCTGTTACATATCTTTCTAAATCGACAAACTGATTTTGGTAAAATTTGGTATGGAGCTAAAGACATACGATCAAGGATAAAAGTAATGTTTCCGTAAAATATAAGAGTATACATAATTATATATTCAAATAAAATTTAAAATGTGAATCGTGAAGTAACAAGTATAATTGATAGACAGACGGACACACTTACAACATAAGATGGACTATTGATTGGCTGTTATTATGATGTCATAAAAACTAATACATGGTAACTGATGTTATGTAGAGATTGCTGTTTATAATTAAATATGACGTTGATAAGAATGAAAAAGAGTTATCCAACAGTAGCCATTAATTATATTACCTATAATAGCAAAATGCAATTGCTGTAATAATGCAATTATAAGAAATATCTAATAATAGGCGTTTCCTGCGGCTCTACGCGCAAAATGAAATCCCACAAGAATTTTTCCTTGATAAAATGTAGCTGTGACAAAAATATCAATAAGTTAAAGTAGTTTTGAAGTCTACTCAATGCAAACAAGACTTCTGGAAATTATTTTATTTTATCTTAAATAAAAAATCGGCCAAGTATGAATCGAACTCGCGCACGTAGGGTTCCGTACCACTATCGAGAAAAAAGAGGCCAAAAAATATACATAATCTGTGAAAATTTCAAACTTCTAGCTATTACGGTTCTTGAGTTACAGCCTGGAGACGGACAGACGGTCAGACAGACAGACAACGAAGTCTTAGTAATAGGGTCCCGTTTTTACTCTTTGGGTACGGAACCCTAATTATCTGGTATCCTTTCTCGGCACTAAAAGTGTGCCTAATGTTCTGAGCTACAGAATTCAAATCGGCTCAAAGATATAGGCCTGAAGAGTTAACAAACACAAATTGTCTATGTTGTCACAATCATTAACTAGATGCACACAAAGTAATAATTATTTAAGTTGGTCAAAGTATTTTGATGGTATCTTATTTTCAATGTTAAATTGTTTATTTCAATTATGAGAAATTATTTTAATAAGGAAAATCGTTTTAACTAATTGAAATAAATATTAGATAAGATCGACATTTCCATTTATATAATATTTCTACTACGTGTTCATCAGTATAAAAATATTGCAAACTTTACTTAACATATTTGTCTGGTATTTTATAATATTACATCATGGTAAACGTTTTTAACTTTAAAAATACAAAATTGTATCACTAACTATTAATAATAATCCAATTCGATCAAACTGTGGCCAATTTGTTACGTTTACCTCATAATAACTCGCAGTTAATATTTAACTGTACAGTTAAATCAACTCTATCTCTATAACCGTAGAGCCCAAATTGCAACTGACTGCACTGTGAGTAATGTGATATTCTGGTTGCGATATGAAAAATCACAGAGCACATTATAGACATGAGTAAAAGACGAGTAAAAAAAATTACCACATCTGTCACTTTTATTAGAGTTGTTTATCATAATATTTTAACTACAAAATGTAGATAATCATTAATCATAATATCACTGCTTATTTTATGAAATAACTAGCTGTCCCGGTAAACTTCGTGTCACTTTAAAACCTTCCCTGGACTTCTACGAATATTTTAAAACTAAAATTAGCCCAATCCGTTCAGCCATTTTCGACTTTTAGCGTTACTAACACAATTGAAAATCCATATTTTTTATATACTAGCTGTCCCGGTGAACTTCGTTTCATTTTAAAACCTTCCCTGGACTTTTACGAATATTTTAAGACTAAAATCAGCCCAATCCGTTCAGCCGTTTTCGAGTTTTGGCGCGACTAACACATTTGAAAATCCATTTTTATATATAAGATATAGATAAATTTAAATTCAAAAGCATTACAAAAGCAATAAAATTGGGTACCATATAAAGCATCTTGTGTAGGTAAAATCAATAATTTACTCATGGTACAGTTAATTTTAGGTATTTTGCAGACAATGTTATAACAATTACAGAAAAAGAAAATATGTCTCGAATCTCGATATTAGGTAGATAATTTTATAATACACTAGTATTTCGTAAAATATTTGAAGAATAAATAGCAACCTTATTGCAACTAATAGAAGTTATTACAAAACTTAGAGAAAATCACATTTCCTATTAAAAGTAATTAACGAATAAAACGTCTTAATATTATGTATTTTACTCAAACCTTGAATATTTTTTATTTATTTATACTTTTTGCACAATGTGCAATGGCGGACTTAATGCCATAGGAGTTAGGACATTTTCTACCAGTCAACCATTGGGTGGTAGTAGAGACAAATCTAAAAGACACAGGTGCTTCCTGTTAAGAAAAAATAACAGACATTCAAGAAATAAATAATGAAAATATATATACAATTAATACTGATAAATATAATAACAAATACTAGGCATTCTATATATTATATCAACTTACACATAATATATAGTATATCCCGTAAAAGGCTGCGTTTTCACTGAAGCGGAGCGGAGCTTAGCGGTGCCCGAATTGACCAATCGTGCTATTCCAGCGGAATGACAGCGAAGATTTCGAGCATGGTGATTGGTCAATTCGGCACCGCTAAGCTCCGCTCCGCTTCAGTGGAAACGCAGCCTAAGAATAAGTTTTAGATATTATGTCTAAAGTGTGCGCTGTCCGTGCGAGCGTGGGCAGGTTTAATATTAGTAAATCATTTGCGGGTAAGACGGGAGCCGCAATTTAGCGCGACATGCCGCACCGCAATCAGACGCGATTACAGCCTACAGGTAGACCGTAGCCGGTGTGCTAGCAGTCGTCTAGTTCACTAGCAGGATAGCAGACATGCCGTATAGTTCACTAGCAGGGTAGCGGACATGCCACACCGCAATCAGACGCGACTATAGCCTACTGGTAGACCGTAGCCGGTGTGCTAGCAGTCGCCTAGTTCACTAGCAGAATAGCAGACATGCCGTATAGTTCACTAGTAGGGTAGCGGACATGCCGCACCGCAATCAGACGCGATTACAGCCTACAGGTAGACCGTAGCCGGTGTGCTAGCAGTCGTCTAGTTCACTAGCAGGATAGCAGATATGCCGCCTAGTTTACTAGCAGAATAGCAGACATGCTGCACCTCAATCATACGCTATTACAGCCTACAGGTAGACCGTAGCCGGTGTACTAGCAGTTGTCTAGTTCACTAGCAGGATAGCAGATATGCCGCCTAGTTTACTAGCAGAATAGCAGACATGCTGCACCGCAATCAGACGCTATTACAGCCTACAGGTAGACTGGCTGGTGAGTTGCATAGTTCACTAGCAGGATAGCAAATATGACGTACCGCAATCAGACGCTATTACAGCCTACAGGTAGACTGGCTGGTGAGCTAGCAGTCACCTTGTTCACTAGCAGTATATCAGACATACCGCCTAGTTCACTAGCAGGAGAGCAGACATGCCGCCTAGTTCACTAGCAGGAGAGCAGACATGCCTCCTAGTTCACTAGCAGGAGTGCAGACAAGCAGCCTAGTTCACTAGCAGGATAGCAGACATGCCACACCGCCATCAGACGCGATTACACTTTACAGGTAGACTGGCTGGTGAGCTAGCAGTTGCCAAGTTCACTATCAGGATAGCAGATATATCGCCTAGTTCACTAGCAGGATAGCAGATTTGCTGCCTAGTTCACTAGCAGGATAGAAGACATGCCACACCTCAATCAGAAGCGATTTCAGCCTACATATAGACTTATTAGTCCGCAGCTAGCGGACGCCTAGTTCACTAGCAGTATAGCAGACATGCCGCCTGGTTCACTAGCAGGACATCAGATGCTTCTACGCCTGATCTTTTGTTGATCGTATCAGTCATCCGTGCTATTGGATTTTGGACACAAAATAACAGTGTCTATAAATGGGGTCATATTTGAATGAATTACTCTTGGCTTCGTTTAAATGAAATCAGTTACCTACCAACTCTGAATAATTGATGTGGGCAATATTTTGAAAAGCGTGATGGACTAAAAATCTAATCGAACTTACAGAAGGCAAATTATTAACAAAGATGAAGAAGGCCCTAACAGAAATGTGGCTTCAATACGGCTTCAATAACATAGTGGTATTACGACAGAGAAAATATATTCTCTGGCCCATGGAATAGTAACTATAGACCTGCAGTTTATTAACAGTGCAAAGTGGAATGAAAGACTAGAAAACTATAAAGAGTCTTATTGGATTTCGTTATATGAGAAAAAAACTTCATTAAATAATTTAAGTTAAGTAATTATTAATAATTATTACGTAAAGTTATTTAATCAAAATTACAAACTATTAATTACAAATAAAAAATAAAACATCCGCACGTGTACAGACTTATCGACTATTCCGCTTCATACGCCCACTCATTTACAAACCACAAGTATTACCGCACTGTACTACATATTAAAACATCCTATATTCTATCAACTTTAACGCAAAATCAACCTTAGTTATTCCCAGTAGAGTTTATATTACCTTAGTGGATCCTACATGCGCAGGAGCCGAGATCATTTTTCAGTAGCAAGATCAGCTTCTTAAACATAATAAGAACATGTACGTAATTACTTTTTAATTAAAATGCTTTGCTACTTATATCAATTTATTTGGATCGGGTGTGGCCGTGACGTGGTTATTTACGACGTATTTTAATTGTTCGTGTACAGGCAAGGATATTGAATGATATTTTCATAGGGGCGTCGATGCTAAACGTCTGTCACTCGTTTTATTACTGTGATTGAAAAGCAATTGCAATTTGCGAAGCAAGAAATCTATATTTTAAACAAATTATAAAATTGGGAACTAAGGAAAGTCATAGAGAGTGGCAACTAGGATGGAATACATAGGGAAAAGTCTTTGCCCAGCAGTGGGGCAGTAAAGGCCAAAATCTATATTGTATATTTCATAGAGATCGCGGACATTTGGTTAGGTCAACATTTATGCAAAAATGCACATGAAGTAAAATTGAGCTGGTAAAGGATGTGTTTTGAAAGTGTAAAAACTATTTTCTTAAAGGCGACATAAAGTTGTTTATAAAAATAATATCTCGAGACATTGCTTTTATATGGAGACGAGCTTGCCCGCGGCTTCGCTCGCGTTAAGAAGTATTATTATATACAAACTTTCATCCCCTATTTGAACCCCTTGGGGTTGGAATTTATCAAAATCCTTTCTTAGCGGATGCCTACGTCATAACATCTACCTGCATGTCAAATTTCAGCCCGATCCGTCCAGTGGTTTGGGCTGAGCGTTGATAGATCACTATATCAATCAGTCAGTCACCTTTGAGTTTTATATATATAGATTTGGTTTAATTCATCACACTAATTATTCCACAAATCGATTTAACATTCTAGAAAGTGTCAAGTACATTCTAGAATATGCCAATACGAGTTCCTCTCGTGCTAAACAGACCAAACGCGCCATAAAAACTGTACATAGGCGACATTACGGCCCGAATACCATGTCACATGCTCGGGCATGTATGAAGCTATAAAGTACGACTACGTACATACCAGCGGACTGGTTCTAATTATATAAACTAGTTTTCCATCATCGTCATCAAGCTAGCAGCTAGGCTTAAGGTGGAATATTCCTCTTTATATTAATGGTGTTACTTGCATTTAAGAATGCACTAGGGTCCTTCTGTATTGTGCGTAGAATCGCTCGGTTCTGAAAGTCTAAAATGTACCATCAAATAAATTGGTTCATAGGCAGTTGACCGACCTACGTCATGTGGTCGGATTATGTTAATTCAACGTTAGATGTGAGCTGTCAGATAAATTTGATATAATGCGTCTAAAATACCTAGGTCCGCCAACTGCCTAGGAGTCAACTTCTCTGATAGACACTGTCCGGTTCAATATTGCTACCTATTTTATATTTAAAAAAGCATCCATGACAGGTGAATTGTCAATAGATGCATTGCTAAAATATGGCTTGTAAATTGCACATTGGAGAAGTGAGTAAATATACTTATTAACGCAATTACAGCCTTTCAGTTATAGAAAGACCTTTTAGTAGTTTCAACAGACACTAAATAAGCTTATGAAGTCGAGCTAAAATGTAGAATGAAGACTATAATGTAAATGTCAAGGAGATCAATCTGTTTTTTCTTTTCGTTGTTAGTTGATTTAATAGTTGATACAGTTTTGACTTTGTGAACAAAATATTCTGTTTACATCAAAACAAATATAGTGAAAATCCACAATACTTTACCGCGACAATACTTTATTTTTCATTCCGTACATTTCACGTTACTTGTATTTAATATTTCTAGTACATTCCTATGGTATGATAGTAAACGATAATATTATAAATATAACTTTAGAAACTTGTCGCAACTCCTGCTCGCCTCTAACGCATAAGTGCTTATCGAAGAAATCAGTCCTAAATACCTTTGGGTGTGCCGTAGAGATGTCATAAACTTTGAAGCGCATAATATTCGGTAGAATGCATTCGGTAGTTTTGTTGACATGACAATTAGAATCGCCAACTTTCATACTGGAAGTGGAAGATGACAAACAAATTGGTCCTATTAATAATGTTATCATGAGGTGAGCTGTATCAATATACTGAAAAGGTTTTATCTTAATATCATAAACGAAACAAAAGTCATAAGCACGATTAATACTTTATTCAAATTTTCCGTTGGACAATGTTGAATGTACATATTGTATTATCTAGTAATTGTATTAGTATATTGTAAATAAATGTGAAATAAATGAGTATAAACTATAAAGTAATAAAGGTTACTTAATTAATTACAGATTTTTAAATCTATTTTTAACTTTTTACCATTTTGGATTTAGTATAAATTGATGTAACAGAATCAATTTGAATTATTTTGTCATTATTAGAGAATTGAATCTTGTAATACTTCAAAAAATAACACTTTATTTTACTTGCATTTGCTAAGGATTAAATTAAATAGGATTAACTTAATATTGACTTCATAATTTAATCTTAGATGAATCTTGTGCCGAATATTTTAGTAACCGAATATCGTATTGAATATGACCGAATATTTCGCACATCACTACAGGGCGCGGGCGGAACGGATTGATTGCTGCGCGCGCGCAAATTGAAAATCATCCTTATCGGAAACCACAGGAAATTAAAAGTATACCGCAGGCGAAATATTTCATAAAAATATTTTTATGCTTTTATAATTTTTATACTTATTTTAATTCACTATATTCAGTAATATAACTAGTGAACCCCCTTAATATGCAATTTTTTTCATAAGCGTGGGTTTTTCTTCTTTAATGAAAAGTTTGACTAATATTGTACTCTTGATAACATAATATCTATTAGATTCGATTTCGATTAGATCTATTATAATCTTGAAATAGAATGTAAAGCTCATTAGTTTTCATGTCGAGTCTTATTAGAACTCACTAGCTGTCCTGGTGAACTTCGTGTCACTTAAAACCTTCCCAGGACTTCAAGGATTATTTTAAGACTAAAATTAGCACTATCAGTTCAGCCGTTATCGAGTCATAGCGTTACTAATACAATTGGAAATCCATTTTTATATATTACGAGCTTTTGCCCGCGGCTTCGCTCGCGTTCAAAAGTATTATACAAACTTTCATCCCCTATTTTGACCCCTTGGGGTTGGAATTTATCAAAATCCTTTCTTAGCGGATGCCTACATCATACCATCTACCTGCATGCAAAATTTCATCCCGATCCGTCCAGTGGTTTGGGCTGTGCGTTGATAGATCACCATGTCAGTCAGTCACATTTGAGTTTTATATATATATTTTTAGGAACCAGAAGCGGGTTTGATTAAAAAAAATACAATGCAAGCCGATTAACGGCCTTTATTTAAAATTATAACAATTTAAAATAACAAAACTAAGGCTGGTTTTACAGTCACGCGTTTCGGCAGCGCCGTTGGAGCGCCGCGCGTTCGAAGATGTATGGTGGTAGTGGTAGCGTTTTAAAGTCGCGCGCCTGAGCAGCGCCGTTCGTCCATACGTTTGTTACAGCTTCGAACGCGCGCGCTCCAACGGCGCTGCGAAACGCTCTACTATAAAACCAGCCTAAATGAATATCACTTTATAGCTAGAAAAAAATACAAAAAACAACTTTACACAAATTACAAAGAGCTGATTTAGTAATATTAGCAATCACAAGACAAAAATTACACTTCTAACAATTATTTGAAAGCACAAAGAAAATAATTAGGAAAGATCTCACCAAGCAGGGTAGCACCTTACGGTCCCAAGTCCAAGAGCGAAATGGCCCGCAACTCACAACCGACCGGTTTATATACCCATCGTGGTGGGATGTTGCCTTACAAAAAAAGTAATAATTAACTTATCAACTAATACGGCCTATCTTGACGGTGCAACGTCCCGGTGCCAGTTCAAGTTTCTCTCGAAGGTCCAGCAACTGCGTCGTCTCGTACATGAAGGGGACGAGTCTCTCTTGGTTCTGCACTCTGCCTCTCGTTGCTCGTGTTATCATCTACTGCATCATCACATGATCCATCATCTGAAACATTATACACATCCAGTTTATAAGGCCGTTCATAGGTCCAGACACATCTCCTAAAACTTTTCATACTTCATTCTGACAAGGCCCTCAAACATTCATCATACTCGTAAACCAGCTATGTAAAACAAAACATTCAATTTATTTCATAAAATATCATTCTATCACACGCTCCACATATAACCCAGATAAGAACATCATAAATATTCATGGTAGCAACACAAACGAACAACAGACAGTACGCCTCGAACACGCATGTCAGTGTTAAATCGTAAGACAGGGGCCGCTATCACCCGTGCCTCACCAACCGGTCATCATCATACAAACCATCGAAAAATGCTGCACATGTTTCAGGGCACCATTCCCCTTTCCACAGTATCATATGTTGCGCCGCAGCTTGAGTCGACTTCCCGTAAGCTCCCGCCAACAGCTTCAGCTCGTATCTTCCGTTCGGTAGAACGCGTATTACGCGATACGGGCCGCGCATGCCGGAGTCCAATTTGCCGGTGGACTGCGCAACTTTGATGACAAACACCAAGTCATCGATCTGGTAAGTAGAAGGGGTCCGCCGTTGTTGATTGGCGTACTCGTCCTGGCGCCTCTGGTTCCTCCGCAACAGTTCGGTAGCTCTGTTGCGACATAGTTCGCGCCATGCCTCGCGATTTGGCGCCTGTCCTTGGACGGCTACATCGCGCACGAGCGAACGTATTAGAGGAGTAGCAGCATTGATACCTGTCAACAGATTCAGAGCAGATGTTTGTGTGGTTTTGTGTTTGGTCATATTCAGGACCAGTTGCAGCTTCCAGAGAGAACTCGACCACTCGGCTTTCTTGTGGTTAGTTTCGATGCGTATCATGTTCAGCACTGTGCGAATGTAACGCTCGACCTGGCCGTTAGCATGGTGCATTTCCGGGGTTATGTAGTGCACGTCTATTGACAATTCTTTGACCAGTTTGACAAATTCAGCCGACTCGAACATTCTCCCACGATCACACACGAGTAATTGCGGAGCACCGAAAAGAGAGACCACACTAAGGAAACCGCGTTTGAGTTCATTAACGTCTTGTTTATAAATAGCACATAAGAAACAAAATTTCGAGAAAGCATCTACTATAACTAGAACAAATTTAAAACCATTCGATTCAGGCAAAGGGCCCAGCGTATCAACATGAATAGTATGGAATGGCAAATCGGGTTTATTCCATGACTGAATAATTTGTAAAGGAGCTCTTGGCACCCTCTTCTTAGATATACAAACTAAACAGTGAGCTATATACTTTCTAACAAACTGTCGTAAGTGAGGAAACCAGAAGTGCTTTAAAATTAAGTCAGTAGTTTTCTCAGAATTAATATGACCGTGCTCATCGTGAAATATTCTCAAAAGGCTCAAACGGTGTCCTTTTGGGATAAAACATAGCAATCTAGTTTCCTCACCCACAGCAGTGTACCTGTAGAACAAAATATCATTTTGGTTAACATAGCGCTGAGCATCTAGCTCACCATCATTTAATTTTTGCAAAAGCTGCTGCGTTTCTTTGTCAGCAGCTTGTGCAATTTGGGCCCAATTACGTGGCCTTTCTATTTGATTAACACTCTTAACAGGAGGGTTTCGGCTTAAGTAATCAGCATGTGCCATCATAATGCCTTTGCGATAAACAAGTTCAAATGTAAAGTCTTGTAAGTACACCCACCAGCGAGCAACGCGGGGGAGCAGATCCCTCTTACGTTCTGTGGACTTTAATGCGTTGCAGTCCGTAAAGATCTTAAAATTTAAACCAATTAAATATTGTCGAAAGTGTTGCAACGCTCGGACTACAGCTAGCGTCTCCAGCTCGTAAGAGTGGTATCTGCTTTCTGCTCCCTGTGTAAGTTTACTGAAGTATGCAACAACTTTCTTTTTATTCTCGCAGTCTACTTGCATTAAAACCGCGCCGTACCCTACACTACTGGCGTCAGTGTGGAGTTCCGTCGATAACTTTGGATCGAAGATCGCAAGAATCGGTTCACTTGTGAGGGCTTTAACTATCTCGCAACGGGCATTCTCTTGAGCCTCACCCCAATGGAACTTGACATCCTTTTTAGTTAAATGAGCGATACATGCGGTCTTCGATGCATAGTTCCGGATGTACCGTCTGAAGTACCCCGCTAGACCGAGGAACTGTCGAACTTGCTTGACAGTTTCAGGGATCGGAGCATTAACTAAAGCATTTATCTTACGAGGGCTCGGCTTTACCTGACCCCGACCTACAACTCGTCCCAAGTATTCGATTTCCTCAGTTAGAAACGAACACTTGCGAAGATTTATAGAAAATCCCGCTCTCGTTAATGTTAACAATACTTCACGCAACAATCGTATACCGGCTTCCACAGAATCACTTAAAACTAAAACATCATCCACGTAAACGATAACATTGCCCGCATCGATGTGTTTGCGTAAAGTACCATTAATAATTCGTTGGTAAACAATAGGGGAATTCGTCAGGCCATAAGGCATCTTAAGGTACTCATAATGACCTTCTGGCGTGACGAATCCTGTCATGTGAATAGACGACTCATCCAAGGGGATCTGATGGAAGCCTGATGCCATGTCTAAACTACTGAAAAATTTACAACTTCCAAGCCGATCGATGCAGTCGTCTATTAAAGGCAGAGGGTACCTTTCTTTAACAGTTACCCGGTTCAAAGCTCGAAAATCGACGCACATACGATCACTTCCATCTTTCTTCTTAACTAGGATAATTGGGCTCGAGTACGTCGATTCTGACTCCCTAATTATTCGCTTTTCCAGTAAGTCATTTATTATCTCTCGCACTTTTAATTTTTCATGATACGACAGTTTATAAGGATGATAAACGATAGGAGTTTCATCAGTAAGTCGAATACGCATAGTACCAGTTTTAACAGTAGTAGTCGCGGTGCCGGTAATAAAAAAATCCTTGAACTCGTCAATAACAATCTTTAAGTCACGTAAATGGCTCCCGGTTAAAGGCGTATTAATATCACTATGCCTAGTCGTCGTTACTGACGAAATTGTTTTTAATGAATGTGTAAGATACTGACGGTCTCGGGTACGTACGAAAATAATTCCCTCCCTGTTTAGCACATCGGTGCCAATTATAATGGGCGCATTCATACAAGATGCTGGAACAACTAAAAGATCTACCTCAACGCTTATGTCACAAAATTCTATAGTTAGCGTAACATAAGACGTAACAATTATTTCACTCTCACTGATTCCCTTAATGCATAAGTAAGTAGGCTTAAGACAACAAGAAAAATACTTGAGGTAGTTCGCTGAAATTAAAGACACGTCTAAGGCGCCGCTATCGATAAGGACGTCTATAGCTATACCTTGCACTACTGCGGACGTAATATCACTATTTCGGTCAAGTGTACTAGGCTTACACAAATTAACTTTTCGAGAATCAGTCCGGGCTTTGGCAAAACAATTTTCCTCCGAGTGTCCTAGCTTTTTGCAGAAGGCACAGGGTTTATTTTTATCGTTAGGTAATTTGTTATTTTCAGGGCAATCAAAAGCTTTATGGCCGCGCTTGTTACATTTAAAACACGTATGACTAATCGGTTCAAACGCAGGCCGTTTATTGTTTCGATTTGAACTATTGAAATTTTTGTGTTTTAACAACTTATTCGGCGGCGGCTTACTGTGAATTGACAAAAAGGAAACTATATCCGTAGTTGCAAGGTTTGCGTTTGCTGCTGCGACACGCACCTGGGGGTCAGTAATACCCCTTATAATAATCTGTACTATGAGCTCCTCACTGAGACCTTTTACTATTCGTAGACGCAAAAGAGTCCGTCGTGCATATTCCGCGTAGGTAAGGTACTTATCGGACGTAGTTTGCATGGTATCAAATAGTATAGACGCATAATCTAACCGTTTGGGACACAAGGACTTAAAGTCATTTTTGAAATTTGACCACGACCTGTCGTTCGTTGACCATTCGTTTAACCATGCTTTTGCGTCGCCTTTTAGAAAACCCGACACGCGAGACAGACATTCTTTATCGTCCCAATGATTAAGCAACATCGCACGGTCTACCTCCTCGAACCAGACTTCGATGTCATGTAGGGCCGGGTCAAAATTAGACACGTAATAGCTTTGCGGTTTAGTCGTTACGATCTTATTGAGGGCATCAACAAAATTCTTTGTCGAATCCATTTCAGAAACAGAAACAGACGTCTTGGAATTATCGTTACACACATTCGAAACGGGGGTAGTAGAAGAAAAGTTTTTGTCTTCTAAGTTACTTAAACGGGTTAAAATACTACTCAAAGTTTCGTGCAAACCGTTATCTCTGCTTCGTTCTGATTCACGCGGGGATCGAGACCGACCGCGACTGATACGCACAAGAGGACCCGAACGAGAACGCGATCGCGATGTTGTTTGCCTCGGGCTGCGATACCGTTTGCGAGAACGTTGATATTTCGGGCGACACGAACGTACATTATCATTAGGCACTGTTATAGACCGAGACCGAGACCGCGACCGTCTCGGCGGCGTCCCACTGTTCCTAGCGCGCGGCATTGTTACAATATGCGACTGCACTAAACCAGCTCTTTAATTACAAACGGATTACAAAAATGAAGTCAGGATGAAGCTAGGTTCAGATCCCACTTCTGATTTTAGGAACCAGAAGCGGGTTTGATTAAAAAAAATACAATGCAAGCCGATTAACGGCCTTTATTTAAAATTATAACAATTTAAAATAACAAAACTAAATGAATATCACTTTATAGCTAGAAAAAAATACAAAAAACAACTTTACACAAATTACAAAGAGCTGATTTAGTAATATTAGCAATCACAAGACAAAAATTACACTTCTAACAATTATTTGAAAGCACAAAGAAAATAATTAGGAAAGATCTCACCAAGCAGGGTAGCACCTTACGGTCCCAAGTCCAAGAGCGAAATGGCCCGCAACTCACAACCGACCGGTTTATATACCCATCGTGGTGGGATGTTGCCTTACAAAAAAAGTAATAATTAACTTATCAACTAATAATATATATATATATATATATATATATATATATATATATATATATATATATATATATATATATATATATGTATATATATATATATATATATATATATATATATATATATATATATATATATATATATATATATATATATATATATATATATATATATATATATATATATATATAAGATATAGATAATGAGACACATCTATGGGTTTCTCAAACAAAACTAAATGTTCAAGAACAACGTAACACAAATTTTCTTTTTGTTTTCAAATTGTACTGTCCGGACTGTAAAATAGTACCTGAACCTATTTTAATTACACTGTGCACAAAATATTATGTAAAGCACAATAAGTACGTGGACTGTGTCATGGCATTCATTGCTGTGAATATACAGTGTGTAACAAAACTAAGTGATAATACTTTAGGGTGTGTACGTGTTCCTTGTAGAGAGTTCACTGTGAAAGTAGCAGCGCTGAAAGACCAATTTTTTCACTTTTGTATGGGAAAAGGCCCGAGCATCACGATTTTCTTCATACAAAAGTAAAAAAAAAAATTGGTCTTTCAGCGTTGCTACTTTCACAGTGAACTCTCTACAGGGAACACATACCTACACATCCTAAAATATTCTCACTTAGTTTTGCTACATTCCGTATATCCAGAAAATTAATAATGTGGTTCATTTAGAAACAAAAATAACCGTATTCTTATAAAAAATATATTGATTATGTATACGGTAACAAGTAGTTGTAGAGCAGAAACCTAGACTGTAATTAGTCGGTGTTGCGTTACAATACTGTGTCTAAGAGTCTAGACCAGGGGTCACCAAATGGCGGACCGCGGTCCGCATCCGGACCGCCGACCCATTGTGTGCGGACCAAGCAGTTCTTCTTTAAAAAAATATTTCAGTATCGACATACTGATGAACTTGTAGCAATAAAAATAGTCACTTTTCTCATTGATACAAAATAAACCTTTGTAATTTCTGTAATTACATTTGTTTAATAAATATAATTTTTTTAATGTGTGGACCACGAAAGTCATATTTTTAATTTTTAAAACAGACCCCAAACGAAACTAATTGGTGACCCCTGGTCTAGACCAAGGATTCCCAATCTTTTTCAGCTTGCGGCGCAGAACTACACGTCGCAATATTTTGTCACGGCGCGCGGCGCCCTACTCCACCTAGCTATTTCAAAAAGATACATAAAGAAACACCTTTAATGATTATAATTAGGCTAAGCACTAAGCAGGTCAATGATAATTAACAAATATTTAATAATCTATCTGCTGATGCTGATGGAGGATCGACTCACGGCGCCCCTCTTGCCTTTCCACGCTGCACCAGGCGCCGCGGCACACACTTTGGAAACCCCTGGTCTAGATTTAAAACGTGTATAAATTATAGTAGACAAAAAAAGTTTCACTTTAATTATACTGTGAAGATAATACACTTCTCGATTTTTATTATTAAAAATGGCTAATTTTGTTTTAATAATGCTGCTATTTTTTTCTCTTCTCGCTAATCTCATCAGCGAAAAAAAAAAATGTAAAAAGAAAAACTCCATATTTTAGTAATCTACAAAAATATTTTTTTACGTTAAATTCTAATCAGAGAAGATTGATAATATTGAACATTACACTAATTCTTTACTAAATATATCAGCAGTATTTTTGTATCGTCTTTTATAATAATAATTATTGTAATATTGACAATATTTCACGTGGGCTATATAATATAAAAAAGTGAAATAAAAATTTATATTAATACAAATGAATTAAGTTTTTACTTTTTTTAGTCTCGCTAAAACTTGAGAAAGGCTGAATCGATTTGCCAAATTTGTGAGAGTTGTGTGACATAAAATTCTCGGGTCATAACATAATTAATGTAAGTTTGTGAGGACTCCCGTCGTCACACCTTGACTGACTGACACATCTACATATAAAAAACCTTGACTGACTTATGATGACACATATCTACATATTATAAATGAAAATTACCATGTTAAGCTCAAATCAATAGTCGTGATAGTTTTTCCGTAAAGTGTACCACAAAATTTTCAGGTTGTGGGGTATACTAGGACTCGCTTCGCTCGCCCTGATAATATTTTAGATACTAACGTTTTTCCGTCTATTAACTCACTCACTTACTCACTCTTTAACTTTTGAACTGATTTTGCTGAATTTGGTTTGGGGATACGAGTCCCGGGAAAGGACATAAGATACTTTTTATCCCGGAAAAATGTATGGTTTCTGTGCGATAAACGAATTTTGGCGCGACGGAGTTGCGGGTGTCATCAATACGGATATACGAATTTTGACGCAACAAAGTTGCGGACAATATGACGTTCCATCTAGGATGAAGGTTTTTTTTTTTTAAATGAAATAAGGGGGCAAACGAGCAAACGGGTCACCTGATGGAAAGCAACTTCCGTCGCCCATGGACACTCGCAGCATCAGAAGAGCTGCAGGTGCGTTGCCGTCCTTTGAAGAGGGAATAGGGTAATAGGGGAGGGTAGGGATGGGAAGGGAAGGGAATAGGGGAGGGTAGGAAAGGGAATAGGGTAGGGGATTGGGCCTCCGGTAAAAAAGGAAGAAGGTGAAAGCAAAATATATCACCAATAATAATAATTAAAGCAAAATATAATAATATTATTATTCCATCCTAAAAAATTGTACCTTCAATGAAAAATTACAATCGCATACTGATTTTGAGGTAAACTGTAAACCCATTTTTAATATGAAGAGGAGTCTACAAAAGCTCTATGTAGTCTTTACGATATGCACACAGATGGCGCTGTAACGTTTCCGAGCTTTTTTTCCGAGATTAATTATTATTATAGTTGGTAGGTCAGTAGGTGTGGTACTTGTTACCTTGATGTTAATATTAAAAAAAAATGTTAATAGTATGGTTATTTTTTATGCTAATATGACAAAAACCAAATGTTGTGTACTCTTAATAGAGAGTACTAAAATATTTAGAAGGAACTGAATGTCTATTTTTTAGACTATTTTATATTCACGTTTAAAACGAACTGGTAATGGTGAAAATATTTAGTAACTTATAATTCATAAATCAATAAAACGAAGAAAACAATACATTTTAAAACTAGATTTCCGTGTCATTTCGTAGTTATAGTTTATCTACTCGCCGCTAGATGGCGCTCTGTGTAGCGATATTTGAGCAAAGTTCTCCGACTCCCAAAAACCTCATGTACTTAGTAAAACGGGTACGTTTCACAAAGTACAGCCGAAAAAAAAGTCACCTTACACAATTTAATTTCATTTAGTATTTATTTGAATTGTACTGTTTGCAAATTTAAAATTAAAATGGCATACATTGTATCTTATATTTAATTTGATAAAAAGTAACAATAACTATTATAACAGAAAAACTTACATTTATAATAATAATAATAATAATAATAACTTTTATTTCGGATCACAACAAAAATCCATAGTGTTAGTAAATAATATAATTGAGACTTAAACTATGTTAGTACACCACATTATCAAATAACAATAGCAACAATTTGTGTATTAGGAATGGTGAGGCGTTGGAACTTTTAATGAGCCTATTCCTATATAAAAATAATATAAAAATAATTAAGTACTTTAGATACAAAAAAAAAAAAACATTTTGACTTGACCCACTTCACACTCCTGAAAGTAAGTAGGTAATAGTTTGTAATGCATAATCTACTAAATGGACGCTGTTAAGAGGATACACCAGGGGCTAGAAAAATGAATAAAAAGTACATGTAATATCTATAGCTGTCTCCCTTACCTCAAGCCTATACCGCAGACCGCGATAGAGACAACTGCAGAAAATCCAGAAAATCAACGATTCGTTGTCCCCTGATTCCTTCTCCAAAACTTAACCGATTTTAGTACTTTTTTCACTAAAGATTAAAGAGAGGCTTGAGCTATGTTCCTATGTTTTGCTTTTTTTTGTATAATCTAGCCAAATCTGTTTTCTAGACGTTTGAACACAGCGGAAAATCTGGCAATTTTTTTGGGTTTTTGAACGTTCATATCTTATTTAATAATTAAATTATGAAAAAAAAGAAAACATAGGGACATTGTATTAGTGGCCGTAGATATTCAGGAAAAAAATTATAACTTTACTAGCATTATCCAGGGAGGAAACAGGGGACAACGTTTGTATGGAAAAAAGGGCGGTGTGGACTCCTCTTAAGCATTCGTGTACTAACCCACATAAAAATTACGTATTCAGTTATGAATGCAGTTATGTTCTTTAGACGATTTAGAACAAGACTGCATTGAAAATTTATGCTTAACAGCGACCAAATAATATTATCATATTTTTGTCCACACGTCATTTTCGTCCTTGTAGTAGCTAGTAAATAGTAGTAGGTACAGATAATAATTCGAAATATGAGATACAGAAATATTATTTTAATAAAATATTTCTTTATGAGAATTAGAATTGTGTACAAATTTAAACAAATACTAACTTAAGTAACATTAATAAGGTAGCTCAGACGCTGACGCAGGCGCAATAATTCATAATTTAATTAAGTTTAAAAATTAAGCACCTATCTAATTAACTAAAATCTTTTTCATTAACATTGTACCTTCCTATAATAATTATTTTATTTTTTAACTGATCACTCTTTTTAACTGTTTTTTTTCACTTTACTATCACTCTCGACGTGTAACTTTCCATTGCGAATTTGTTTTTTTTATAAATAAAATAAGGGGGCAAACGAGTGTTTGTTGCCGGCCTTTTAAGAGGGAATATGGTTATAGGGGTGGATGGGAAGGGAAGGGAATAGGGGAGGGTAGGAAGGGAATAGGGTAGGGGATTGGGCCTCCGGTAAACTCACTCACTCGGCGAAACACAGCGCAAGCGCTGTTTCACGCCAGTTTTCTGTGAGAACGTAGTATTTCTCCGGTCGTGCCGGCACATTCGTGTCGAAGCATGGCTCTCCCACGTATAGCTCTCCCATTTAATCCAGAAGCATCTCCAAAACGTTTTTTTAAAATAATTAGTTAACTATAATTCTCAAGTCTAGCTTTACTGGAACTAGCTAACTGTAAAACGGAAAATGATGAGTCAAATGAAATGTATTATTACAACTAAATATTTATAAACATCTGCTTTTGTACTTTACTATATTTTATTATATAAAAAATATACTTACTTTAACTCACTTTTATTATATACAAAATATTTAGGTAGATTAGGAAAAATTATTTCAATTGTACTTCGGTATAAAGTTATAAAAAAATTATTTATGTACTATATCTATATTGTAGCCGTAATATAATACTTTAATAATAATATAATTACCGGTATTATTAACTTTGAATTTTAATTTTATAAGACGAACCTTAGAAACAAACTTCAAGGTTCTACAGTCATAAATTATATTACAAAAAAATAACAATTATTTTTTATTTATGATAGGTAATTATTAAATTTTTTATAGATAATTATTACGCATCTGTATTAAGAGGAAGAATAATTAAGAGTTCCCGCAACAGTCAAGACTGTACATGAAAATAATATGTCAAATCTTTTTCAACGTATTGTTGTAATGGTTTTTTGTATAAAATATGTATACTATTAAATTTGTCATAGTAGAAAAATTTTAAGTTTATAATAATGTTAATATTTAAATACCTGTTTCCATAAAGGTAACAAGACATGTAAAAAAATACAGCAGTGTTTCTCAAAAAAAAATATTGTCATAATGCACTTCACATAATATTATTATAATACGTAATAATTTAAATAAATTAAACACAAAAAGGTGTTAAAAAGTTGGCACGTGTCGTTGTTAATATGTTAATAAACGCAGCCGCTTAAAATCGAGCAGCATTGTTGTGACAAGAATGTTGTGAGACAGATTTGCATTAAATTATGTTGCTATCTCATGAACACAACAAAAAATTGTTAACAGGTAGTGCAAAAAATAATTGTGCTACAAGTGGCCATACTTTGCATGTTTGATAGAGACTCGTGGGTAAGAATGGGATGAAATATATACCTATACGTTAGACAAAAATATTAATAACCAGGATGAATTAAGTAAAATATGATGTGTATGAAATTGTCATAACTAATGAACTGCGTTCATAATTTTCTTACTATTTTGGTTCACAATATTATATTAAACATTTTAATAAAAAATATTATGTAGAGTTCTAAGAGAATCATGCCAATTGACACCGTTTAATTAATTAAAATAGTTTATGGAAAAAGTTTGTATTTTAGCATAACTTTTAAAAACTTTTATAAACATTTTTTCTAATTTAATTATTTGTTTTTAATTCTATATTTACGTTTAATTCCTACAATACTTTATTAAACTTAAGTTATAACGCATTTCTATAATAAAAAGAGCGTTTCGATTATGTAATTTTAAAATTTCCTTTACATTAGTATTGTGCCTGAAAATCATTTACGATTGTGTCATTGATGAAGTGTAAAATGAGTGACGTGAGAGTGAGCCGCATGTAGAGTCTCCGCCGCAGCCGCCGGACGCGCCGATTGGTCCAAATTAAAATTCAATAAGACGAGTTTGATAACATTGTGCAGTAATCGACGTCAAGTAGCGGCCGCACCGAGACACGAGAAAAAGTAGTAGCGCGAATTGTGATGTTTGTAAATAGTGAGGTGGAGGCAGGCGGCGGCGGGCGCGGCGCGCGGGGTCGGGGCGGGCCGGCGCTGGGCGGGGCCGCCCCTCTCCGGCGCCGGCGCGCCGCGGCCCGCCGCCGCTCCGGGCCCAGTCCGCTCCGTGCTGCCGTCGCGCACGCACGCGCATGTCGCTCGCTGTCGAATCCGGTGATGTGAGGTGGCCCCCGCCGCTGCCGCAGCGCCGCGCGATTGACGCGCTTTTTTCGCGATCGAGTGTGCCAGTTGAAGGCTCCAGAGCCTTCGAGCCGGCAAGACGCCGTCCACCGTGGATCTGAGGTACGGCGCCATGGCGGCGACCACGTACATGCCGGGGGAGCTGGACCTCGGCAGCATAGGCGGGTACCACGCTGCCTCGCCGCGCAGCGCCGAGCCCGCCGACATGAAGTACCAGCACCACCTGCACGCGGGCGGCTCGCCCTCGCCCGGCGCGCCCGTGCTCGGCAACCCCTGGGCCTCGCTGCCGCCCGCGGACCCCTGGGCCGTGCACCAGCACCACGCGCACGCGCACCAGCCCGACGTCAAGCCGCCCGCGCCGCCGCACGACCACCGCCACCTGCAGGGCCACGGCTGGCACGCGCCCGTCGTCTCCGCGCACTACGGCGCCGGCTCGCCCGTGGCGCTGCACGGCGGCTACCCGATGCCGATGCACCAGCACCATATGCTGCGGGACGTGCAGCCCTCGCCGCATCCGCTGCACCATCACCACGCGCTCGAGCGCGACCAGCCCGAGGAGGACACGCCCACGAGCGACGACCTGGAGGCCTTCGCCAAGCAGTTCAAGCAGCGCCGCATCAAGCTCGGCTTCACGCAGGCCGACGTCGGCCTCGCGCTCGGCACGCTGTACGGCAACGTGTTCTCACAGACGACGATATGCCGCTTCGAGGCGCTGCAGCTCAGCTTCAAGAACATGTGCAAACTCAAGCCGCTCCTCCAGAAGTGGCTCGAGGAGGCCGACTCGACGACGGGGAGCCCCACGAGCATCGACAAGATCGCGGCGCAGGGCCGCAAGAGGAAGAAGCGCACGTCCATCGAGGTGTCGGTGAAGGGCGCGCTCGAGCAGCACTTCCACAAGCAGCCGAAGCCGTCGGCGCAGGAGATAACGTCGCTAGCCGACAGCCTGCAGCTCGAGAAGGAGGTCGTGCGCGTGTGGTTCTGCAACAGGCGGCAGAAGGAGAAGCGCATGACGCCGCCGAACACGCTAGGCGGCGAGATGCTGGACGGCATGCACGGCCACTACGGGCACGACGTGCACGGCTCGCCGCCCCTGCACGCGCACTCGCCCGCGCTATCGCCGCCGCACTCCGGCCACTCCGGCCACTCCGGCCACGGGCAGCACGCGCCGCACGCCCCGCACGCGCAGCACGCGCAGCACCAGCTCCAGAGCGCCCACACGCTGGCGGCGCACTAACAGTTCGCCCCGTGGGCGCCACCGCGGCCCTACTACGCGGAGCCGCACTAGCGCCCGCGGGACTGTACATAGCCGGCGCGGGCCGGCCCTCGCCCTCGCGCTGTACATAGTTCGCGAATGCCGAGTTTGAGTTGTTTGAGTTGACCGGCCCCGTGGGGCCGAGTGAGTGCCGCCGAGTCGCCGCCGCCGCCGCGCCGCCGCCGGCCGCTCGGTAAGTACCCCGGTGCGACCGGCGCCGGCCCCCGACGATATTGTGAGAGACGATTTCATCGAATTTATTTATAGATTGTACTAAAATTAACGACGCCAATGCGGACCTGCCGCCGTAGGGACTCGCGGTGTGTTCGAAGCCGTCGGAACTGTTAATCGTGGCTGACGACGGCCGCAGTGTACGGACGAATCGGGTCGAGGCTTCGTTTCGTTACAGAAATAGGATTGAGTCAATAGGTGCAATTTTTATTTTAAGTGGTCGACGAAGCCTCGCGGCGCGGCGCGGTGGCCAACGTCGCCTCCGCGCGGCGCCGCTCGGCCCCGCTTCCGTAATTTATTAAAGTTAAGCAGACACGATGCCAAAATGGTTTTATTCCTGTTTACTAATGTTTTGTTGTTTTTTCTTTTATGTGTAATCGTGGCCAAGTCCGGTACTTAATTTTGTTTATAGATATTTTTTTATATAATTGTATCGTCGATGTAGTAAGATCTGTTCAAAATTACAAGGAATAGGAAGTGCGAAGTTGAGTGCGCCCCGGCCCCGCGTTTCGTTCTCAGATGTGAACTCTCGTAGACATGTTTTAGAATCTTTTTAATGGCAAGTGAGTGGAAGTGTGCTCCTGGCCGCTCTACCTAGAGCCGGGGCCGCGGGCGCCGCGCCGGCTCAAACCAAACTGTTGTAAATGTAATTAATTCGTTATTCTCAACGAAGTTGACAAGTCGAAATGTATATAACTGTATAGAGTATAATAGGTAATAAAGACGGCAGCGGTAGTGAACGCCTCTAGTAGGTAAATAATGAATAATTAGACTTAAAATGTTTTATATTATTATCTAAGTATTTAAATAAACCAGAGTAAATATTTTACACGGTCGTATTATTTGACTCAGGTCAACGAAATCCAAGCTCCGATTGGGATAGAGGGATGTTTTTTGTGCGGCGCAGGTAGAGTCGGGCCGGCGGGTGCGGCGCGACTCTACGTGTGTAACATTGGCACGGTTTGTTTGAGTTTGTTTAGTGATTAATGCGGAGTCGCGGCCGCGAACAGGTTGTACCTGCGGCTCGCGAAACCGTACCCGTCTCAGATTGTAATAATCGTAAACATCTCCTACTTACGATTCAAGTTTTTCCCGAGAAGCCCACTGACATACATTGCCACTGTTTATTTAAATTTATAAACGTGCACGTTTTACTTAAAGTTTATCATGAAATAGGAAAGATTTCATTGATAAGGAAAAAACAAATAATATTCGAAACAATCCATTGATTGAAAATTTAGCTCTACATATTGTGAGCTCTACGATATCTTGAATTATTCATATAAGCTAATTTTATTTACTTGCGATTACGTCTTATTAAGCTGCTGATAACATCTAAAAGTAAATATGTTTACGTCGAGTGATTGTGCTATAAAGATTTAATAAGTGAATGCTAAATACATGTTTAGTGGCAAAAATATACGAAATATATTTCTATATTTGTGCTATAAATAACAATAATAACGTGTTTTTAATGAGCTAGTCTTAAGTACAATTAAACTCAGCAAATCTTGAGTATTTCACGTTTTGAGCATTACGTGTTTATAGGTTTTGAGATTTGTTTTAGGAAATTGATAATTACAATTCTACACGGTGTTTTACAACATTTTTGATAAAATTAATTATGATTCTGATATGTAAAGGTCTTTTAAGCTGTGAAATTTTCATTTGTGCTCTATATTGCTTTTAAACATTTTGATTCTCGATTAAAGAATTTAAGATGTCATCTTATAACTAAATGAAAATTTTATTATGTTATTAACCAAAATTAAAAAAAAAATAACATGAATAAGGACAACTTTACATATTTTTATTTACCGTAGCTTCGTTCAAAATGTTGAATTTTATATTTAAATTTATTTTAGGAAGACAATAAAAATGAAATCAATGTAAGAATTAAGAATTTATATTTACTTACATTTTTTAAAATAGTTTTTTAGTTTTTGAGTAACACTTTTATAATTTACTTTAAGATGGTTATTTTTTTTTAATATACTAAATATAATGTGTACAATAATGAAAGGATTTCGAATAAGTAACTATATCTTTAAATTCATCATAATTATCTTACGCATATTAACTTCATCATGTTTATTTATATATTATAGACATTATTCATAGAGTAAAGGAAACTAAATAAATACGTAAAGTTCCTATTCGTAAATTAATATATTTAATAATAATTTAAACCCTAGTCTCTCTATGACTTAAGTCTCATACCCATATGGGTATGAAATTTTAGTCGTAGAAAGATTTGTTGGGATTTTATCTGAAAATAATACTATTTTAAGATAAAATCCCAACAAATCATACGAGCAACCGTACAAGATTAGTAACATATATCGTATTCAGTACAAATCAATCATAATATTATTTACGGCTCGCGCTACCTGCGGCGCTACATTTTGGTTACGGCGTTGTAAAATTGATTTATCGACATAAAAACCAGACAAACTTGACCCCGGCTAAATTAAATGCAATAAACGTAAAAATATACATTTTATTAGTTCTAATTTAGTATAAATTATCCAGATTTATATTGCTATATTAGAGTTTGACTAGAATATGTAGTCTCGTTTTCTGTTTTTGTCAAAAAACGTCGTTCGAAAATTATATTATAATTTTAAATGATTTTTAACCGTACTGCAGACGAAAATGGGACTCTATTTAATATTTAGATCAACAAAATTATAATAAATTTCATATTTATAACAACAATTTAGGCCCGACGGCCTCACATGAATACTGTAGTAGAATTTTGTTTACAAACACTTAAATAAACAAACAAACAGTTATGATAACAGATACTAAGTGTATAATTATACATCATACATATTACATGCATTATATTTACATACATAACCCACTTTATTACTTTTCTGATGGGAGTCGTTGTCCTTTGATTGTTGTTACATTCATACTCGTTATTAATTTTTGTATTTCAATATTTATTTTATTTTATTTTATTTATTTATTTATCATCAGACACTTAATATTATTACAGGGATCACCTAATGCGATAGTAGTGTACATAAAATTTTATAAAATTATAGATATTTAAATAGAATTAAATAATAATAATATTTCAGTTCATTACAATAATAATTCATTAAAAATTATTTCATTTTGGAATGGTTACTTTTTTAAATTTTTATGAAATCTACCTAAAGGGGAAACATTGTTTAACAATTCTTTTAGATTACGACCTTAAAGTGATTTAGAATTAAGACTCAAGTTATTTTCGATCACTTACCTATCACATACCAAACCAGCAGTAGGTAGGTAACCTTATAATATGTTTAATAAAATGGCCTACCTAATTTTTTTCAATATTTTATGGTGTAGTAGAATCGACTACAAAATACTATTATACAATGAAATTATTTTATTTCCATTTCTGCAAAAGCCGTCGCAACTTTTAACGGAGTTGCATATATCATAATATATGTAGGTATCTACCTTGGTTAAATAAAGCCATATTTTACCTAGACAAGTACACAATAATAGACAATTAAAACATAGGAAGTGGGACTTTTATCAAAGTAATGTTCACAAAAACGGCTCTATCGACCAAGGACGAGCACAAACAATAAAAATAATTATACATTTTATTACGTAGCGCGTACCTCATTAAGAACACGAAAAAAATTTTTGAAAACACAAAAAGAGTATCACCTTTTACTAGTCTTTTTGTTATATTTTCGGACTAGCTATAAAAACTGAGGTGTATAGCGTAAAAATAATTAACTCGGTTAATTATATTTTCTAAATTAAGTATATATTTAGCTGAGTATAATGGTTATAAATGCTCGGATCCAAAATTAATATAAAAAACTCTCATAATTATATCTAAAATATTTTTATGATACCTATGGACATGTTTACAATTAATGGAAGTTGGCCGTAATTCCGTTTACGTTGAAAATCGTTCGTCGCACTGGGACCGTACATTTTACTGTAACAAATTCTATGTCATCTCCATACTAAATTTCAGCCGACCTGACAGACAGATTGTCGCATTTATTATGAATACAGTCGTATACTTGTGACTTTTCTCTCATGAAAGAATTTTGTTAGGAATCAGATAATCGTAACTCGGCTAATTGGTTATTTGTGTGCCATTTTTCATCAAAATTGTTGTAGTAGTTTAGGCCTCATTAAAACAAGCAAAATGTTAGAATTCTTTTTCTTCCAATTGCAGTATGTAACTTATATATAAGAAGGAGAAAAATATTGTGCGAGAAAAAAAGAGCAGTCTTATTATGAAATGTATCATAAATTATATTGTTATAAAATATTTGCCTAATAGAAAATAAAGCAACTTTTAATACATTCAAACCGTGTTGATTTAAAAATTGATACATTTACATTACTTAATTATGTCTTTGTTTTGTTTTTAAGCAAATACCAATGGCCAATCAAATATTTAAAATGTAAATCAAAAAATGCATATTGTTATAATATTATATTATTTGAATCATATTAATCTCTTTGTATACCTGTTATATATCAAATTTCAGCTCCTATACTTTTAATTTATAGATCCTTGTATTAAACTATGTAAATTTCATTTTTATTAGAATATTATGTAGTAAGGATCATAATATGACAATATTTTGATTAATTTTATATTATAATATAATAATTATTCTATTAAAGAAAGATTAGACACTTCTTTAATAATCTTTCTTAAAAACAACTTAGTAAAAAAAGATTATTGATTGATTTTTATGTTTATACATTTTTATTGTATTTTGTGTAAGTTTATTATTAAATGGCTATAAACAGCTTAGAGAATACAACCGCAATTATTATAACAATAATAATTACAGTACTGCGTACACTCTTTTAAGTCCTTATTGACACGGCACAAGAAAAAGATTTTTATTTGTCAGGATATCAGAAATACTTAAATTCTTACTTTTTCATATATGGTTAACAATATTTTTAAAGTTAAGTCAATACAAAATTATATTTTTGTCAAAGACAAAGGGATAAAATGAAATCATGATATAATTATGCTTAAAAGATTAACTCGAACCGTTTTTTCCAAGAAATTGACATTACAAATACAAAGAAAAATTATCTGATAAAACGGCAAATATCGAAACTAAGTGAAAATTTAATAAACTTACTTATTTCTGTTTGTACTATACAAGGTTTGGGAATATTCTCAGAGAGTGCTGCTTCTACAGGGTGTGTTAGGATGTGTATGTGTAAAGTGTGAAAGTAGCAGCGCTGGGAGAGCAAAGTTTTTTTATGATTTGTATGGGCAAGCGTTATGAATTTTTCTATTCAAAAAGTTAAAAAATTTACTCTTTCAGCGCTGCTACTTTCACAGAAAACTTTCACAGGGACCCATACACACCCTAGAGTATTATCACTTGATTTTATTACACCTTTTATGAGACTGAAGGTGGCAACGTTTATAGTGCGGGAAACCTCACATTTTTCCGGCTTAAAATCCTTGTCTTTTCGCGGGAAATTTTATCATTATTGGTTCAGCGCTTAAACCCGTGAAGATATAATAGGCAGACTCATAATATTAGTATGGAATATCCGAGATTCACACTACACACTACACCAAATTTTATCATAATCGGTGCAGCGCGTAGTGCTTAAAAAAGAGACAGACCTTTACATTTATAGTACGGGACATCTCAGACTTGTTTTGGTAGAACACAGACTTCTTGTAGACACAAGATGTCTACAAGAAGTCTTTTGGCAAAACGAGTCTGTTTCTTCCGAGGACGCTGTGTCACCTTTCGTCACCTTGTAAGGAGGTGTCCCGTCCAAAAGTCCGTTTCGTCACATACGTCACGTCACAGTTTCACCTGTCACATGTGACGGCGAAAAAATGGCCGCGCGAAATGCGACGCACGTCACTAGAGAATAAGGCTCGACGCACACTGTGTACAGAATACGAAGTATTTGAGCGACCGCAGACTTACAATTTCAAGTTGGCCGACTATCGTACAACTAAATTGCGTAGGTTTAGCCCCAATTTCACCAACGTCTGTTAGTGTTAACAGCTTGTTAAAATGTAATGTCTTCTCTTTCACTCATAAGAAAAACGAAAGAGGTGACGTGATACTAATTCGAGCGTTAACTTTAACAGTCGTTGGTGAAATTGGGGCTTACAATTTAATTGTACTTTTTAATTGTAGGTAATTAGAAAGGAATTGCGGTTCTGGGGGGTGAGCCAAAATCTTTTCGTTTTCGCTTCGTTATAGAATCACCGATGAAAATGTATGGAATTGACATAAGCGTTCGTTAATATGACCTCGACGTTTGACTCGTCTTATGTCATTTCCATACATTTCGATCGACGATTCTATAACGAAGCGAAAACGAAAAAGTTTCGGCTAAATTGCTTCATACGATTGGTGTCCAATTATTTAGTTGTACATACAATTTAGTTGGAAAAATGTGCGAGCTCTCATAAGTCGCTATAGCTGTATGTTTACTATGCGATTTAGTTGGCCAACTTGAAATTGTAAATCTGCGGTCGCTCTTAGTCTATTTTATATACATTTATTTCCTAATTTAAACATATCAATTATAAAGTTTTTACAAGGTTTGCTTGTCTTCGTCTGGCATGTTGGAGAAGTTATAACAGACAAACAGCGGATTTTGAATAGTAAATGTATGTTTTATAAAAGTTTCTTGTTTTGTTGGAGTTTGCTACAAGCAAAATATACTCAGTTTCTTAACAATTAAGTTAAGGTGTTATTGATAAAAGTGAATTATATTATAATAATAATTATTATTATTTTGATAGGTACTAATCAATATTGTTTGCATAAAATCATATACCACGCGGTATCTTTATAAGTTTATAAATGTTAACAGACGGAATTGATAATATTAGTCTAGATGACTGCAGCTGAATGAGGTCAAAAAACTAGCAATCTGAGAATTAATCCATAATTGTTTTGTTTTCGTTTTTTTTTTAATTCTTTATTGAGCAGGTACAATTGGATTGACACAATTATACTGAAAACATGCAATCTTCAAATAATGAAATAATAATAAAAAACCATAATACGAAAGTGTGTCTATCTCTGTCTGTCTATCTTTTACTTCTTCACGCTTAAACCGCTGAACCTATTTTAATAAAATTTGGTATGAAGTTAGTTTGAGTTCCGGGACAGGACATAGATTAATTTTTATCCCGAAAAAATGTACGGGTCCCACGTGGTAAACAATTTTCTATAAATCTTTATATATATAGGCGTTATCTAGTAGATAATTATAAGCCGTTATCACACGTAGTATGCGGGCGGGCTTAGACAAAATGACATTCCCGTGGTGTAATGAAGCGCATCACACCTAGCCGTAGTGAAACCTCACAAAAACACACTAACAGCTCCTTATGTATACATACATAGCACTTTATAGTATATTAGCTGTTGCCCGCGACTTCGTCCGCGTGAGCAAAATGTGATAACAAAAATAATAAAAATGAAAAAAAAAATCCCCTTTTTAGGGTTCCTTTATAAAAAAGTAAAATATATCCTCCTCCTTTCCGGAAGTCGGTTAAAGAGTAGCCTAAGTTATTCCTTACTATATCAGCTATGTGCCTAAAAAAGTCTCGTCAAAATCGCTCCAGCCATTTCAGAGATTAGCCGGAACAAACAAACAGACCGACGGACAGACAAACAAAAATTGTAAAAAAAATTGTTTTGGTGTCTGTACCCTATATATACATTCATATGCATTTAGTAAAAAACGGTTCTTTCAATATTTCAAACAGACACTCCAAATTTATTTATATGTATAGATATATAGATGTATATGATGATGTATAGATGTATAGATATATAGAATGCCTGCCTAAAGTAGAGTTGGTGATTGCAAGATAGAAAACACACGATTTAACCCATCAATCCCCAATGGGCAGCCGGCTGCCGCATAACAATTGAAAATCTGTTGTGTCTGCGATGCCCACGTTCGAGGTGATATTATGCAAATAGCACATTGAGGTATAATATCTAAGATAGAATGACTGGCCTAGTGTAGAGTAGCTGATAAAAAGATAGACAATATACATTCATACACTTACGCGATTTTGAATATAATAATTAATAATTTATGTAATAAATAATGTATAGTACCCAATTGAGAGATAGAAGCGGAAATAGACCTTTTTTGTTTTTATAAATAATAGCTGATTAAATAGTTAACTATTAAGTACAATTCCGTCTCGATGCTAGGTTTTGAGTTACTTACTTTTTTTTATTAAAAAAACGGGCGTACATTTTTTTACTATAAACATAATTGTTTATTCAAATTGACTTTGTTAATATTATTGCGGTTTCAAACTTGAAAATCGGTTTTGAAACTAAAGTTAGTTCAAACCCAAACAAGGGTTTGAGCAGATTAAAAAACAAACAAAAAAATTTTATAATTTTAGAACCTGTTTTAAAATAATTAGGTACAAGATTTTATTTAAAACATTACAAAACTAGATACTTATCGTGTGAAAAATGAGGTAGTAATGAAATTGTTATAAGCATCGATCGCGTTGAAATCTTTTACATGAAGAAAGATTTACGACCAAATTATTCGTAGTTTAGGTTGCATTAAATAATTTTATTGATATAATATTATAAAAATGTTTTTTCTTTGATGATTAAATATGTGTTTGGATGAGACGAACACAAAATATAATGGGATGCAAACATTGGGAAGATAAAAAGGCAATAAATATATTTTTTTGTCGAATTCGAATGATCTAAAATCGTGGGAAATCTTCCCAGCAGATGTCATGGACTAATCACTTTAGGTATACCTACCATATCCATACTTCCATGCTAATATTATAAATGCGAAAGTTTGTCTGTCTGTCTGTTCGTATGTCTGTCTGTCTGTTACCTCTTCAAGGCCAAACCGCTGAACCGATTTTGCTGAAATTTGGTATGGAGATACTTTGAGTCTCGGGAAAGGACATATGATACATTTTATCCCGGAAAATGTACGGTTCCCGCGCGATAAACGCATTTTGGCGTAACGGAGTTGCGGGTGTCATCTAGTGTTATATAATTTTGATTTAGTTTTTTTTTTCGTAATAAGGGTACAAACGAGCAAACGGGTCACCTGATGGAAAGCACCTTCCGTCGCCCATGGACACTCGCAGCATCAGAAGAGCTGCAGATGCGTTGCCGGCCTTTTAAGAGGGAATAGGATTACAGGGTAGGGGAGGTAAGGAAGGGAATAGGGAAGGGTAGGGAAGGGCCTCCGGTAAACACATTCGTGTTGTAGCATGGCTCTCCCACGTTTAAAGTTTCATACAAAAGTCCTGTTTGATTCACACGAGCGTAATTTTGTGAGTCATGATTTGTATGAAAAGATATTACGCGGCAGAAATTCTGCGACTCACGACTCACAAACTTACGCTTGGTCGGCTTCACCCTTATTGTCATAGTTTTTTCTTGTATAAATAAGGAGTGATGATGATGACTAAAATATTTGAAATGGTTACAAAATATCCACAGTTAGGTTGTTTGTAACCCGCGCGAATGTCGGCGCGCGGCAGGTGCGCGGTTATCACAGTCCTCGGTTTGGATGTAGGGGGACCACCGATATACATTTGATAGGACACATCGGGACACATATTTTTTAATTTCTTTGATATTTAAGCGATATTGAAGTCCTAGCTATGGTGCGTAACAAAAAATGCCCAGTCTTGATGCCAGTAAGTAAATCGATTTATACGATACACGTAATAAGATAAACTAGGACAAATATTTTGAACATTAAGTCTCAGCATAAGTGACTTACTTAATTGAAGTAAATAGTATTTGTAATACATTTCATGGAAGAGGCCAGGACACTGAACAGATATTCTTAACATTTATGGCGGTTAGTAAAATTTAAACGATGTCGCTATGATACCATGAAACGTGCGTAACAAATCATACAATTTTGATACGTAAATCGCTTTCGAAATTAGTTTACATAAATATTTTTTTAACATAACAATAAAATCCTTCGTAAAGCAATCTTAATATAAACTTATTATGTCATTATTATTTCCAGTAAATATTATAAGATATATAAATAGTTATTCACACAAGTTTTTGTAGAGAATGTTTTCCAAGGCCAGAGTATTGTGTGAAACTGAAAATATATTACAATATGGTAATAATGGCTAAGTATAATAAAACATAATAATAGTATGATGCGCTGAAGGCTAATTTAATTAATTTTAATTAGAGGCTAGAATTGTAGAAAAATATATATTACGTAGGTACCACCATATCTAGGTAATATATTATGAAAAACATTTCGTTGCAAAATGTAGATGCTTATGCTTTTTAAAAGGTTTAATTTTATTACTTTTTGGTAAGTTAGGAATTAGGATATTTTATCCCACTTTTATGGCAATGTTAGCCACATAGATAGACGTATTAAACCAAACTTTATACCTCCTCAAATCGTATCAAAATTAACAAAGTCTTGTCCCACTGTCCACAACTAATATGGTCACCGCCAGTGTTGATGTCAATTTATAGGAGCCCGACGGCGTCCCGCAGCGTCATATCTTGTCCTCGAGTGTCTGATACCTTGTGCTTAGTTGCCTCCACACGCACACACACACAGGCACACATACATACACTCACAAACGTATTATAATTATAACACAAAATGTTGCCTTATTCATAATATTATTGCGCACCAAATTTTATTTTAGTTTAGAATTTAGAATTATTTTCGTTCAGCTTGATTCATCTGACCAAGGTACACCTCCAGTGCCTCCAGTTCCTCCAGTGTACCAAACTAACTGATGCAAGAAACAAAAGGCTTCCTTGGAACATTACATTTTGCGAGATAAAAAGATATCTTGCCCCTTACTCTATATCTGTATTAATTTTTATCGAAACGGTTTATTACTTTGATTGAGTACATGAAAAACAAAGGGATGGACTTAATATTGTAAATGTAAAAAAAAAAAAAAAATTTGCATTTTGTCTGTGTGAGTGTGACATGGTAACACAGCAAAATTTAAGATGGCATAAATCGATTCAAATAATACATATTGTAAAATACATCAATAATAAACGGGTGTATTATTGATGTATTTAACAATTTATTGCACACACAGTTATCATATTATAATTGACAAGGAAAAGCTATTGACGTATGCGTTTACTTTGTACTTTACACACATTCTTATTATATTAGTGTGCTTCATACGAAAACCCTCACATGTACAATATAAACATACTTAAACAAAATTACGTTGCTTTAACTTTAATTAATAAAATCCTTTGTTCTTTTTCCTGGTAGTGTTTATTTTTAAATTTCCTAATAACTTTATAACATCTATATTTACTAGGAAATATAACCAAGAACATGTATCATTCGAAGATTTTTACGGCGTTTTAAAGTTTATGATAATAAATATATATTTTATTTCACTACTTTCCTTATTCTAGAAAGCTAATAAAGATACTGTTTTAATGAATTCAGTATCACCTAATAAAGTTTTGAGATATTATAATAAACGTTTTTTGATTATGTTGAGACTTTATTTTTCAAGTTTTTACTGTTATTATTTTACTTTAATAATAATAAACTTTTGGCTATAAAACTAAATTGTGTTATTACAAATAAAATAATGAAACTATACTGAAAGGTATAGCCGAATATAGTTTTTCAATAAACTTACTAATCGAAATAAATAAAAATGAATTTTGTTAGTTTCGCTAAAACTCGAAAATGGCTAAACCGATTTGGATAATTTTACTGTCAAAATATTTGTGGAAGCTTAGGGAAGGTTTAAACTATAAGATAAGTGATATGAAATTCACCGGATCATCAAGTTAGGTGTATATAAGTAGATGACCAGTAGCTTTACCATGAGTTTAAAGCTACAGTATTTTTCGATACGTAATTTTTTAGTATGGCAAATTTTACAGCGCCTCTAGCGGTCACTTGCGGAACTAAAATCGCCATACTAAATATTTACGTAGTCGGTATTGAGTATCGATAAATACTATAGCTTTAAACTCATGGTAGAGCTACAGAGACATAACTTACAATCCATACTAATGTTATAAATGCGAAAGTGTGTCTGTCTGTCTCTCTGTTCTGCACGCCCAAACCGCTAAATTGATTTTGCTGAAATTTGGTATAGAGATACTTTGAGTCCCGGGAAAGGACATATGATACATTTTATCCCGGAAAAATGTACGGTTCCCGCGCGATAAACGAGTTTTGGCGTAACGAAGTTGCGGGCGTAATCTAGTAGATTATAAGGCCGGTATAAATAGTCAGTACTCAAGATGCATCTCGGTCTCAAGACACGGTTCAGGCTCTGTGATTGGTTGGCTGTCAAAATTTGGACCAATCACAGAGCCGAACCGCGTCTTGAGACCGGGTCGCATCTTAAGTACTGACTATTTATACCGGCCTAAGAGACACAAGTATAACTTATAATTTACTAGCGGCCCGCCCCGACGTCGCACGAGTATAAAATATATAGCCACTGAAAAAATGATTAAAATCGATAGCCTATGATCCTTCACGTGGTCTACTTCTTATCTGTGCCTAATAACATAAAATTGCTCCAGTAGTTCGCGAGATAAGCCCTTTCAAATAATTTCCCCCGTTTTTTCCACATTCTCCTATTAGTTTTAGCGTAATAAGATATAGCCTATATCCTTTCTCAATAAATGAGCTATCTAACACTGAAATAATTTTTCAAATCGGACGAGTAGTTCCTGAGATTAGCGCGTTCAAGTTAGCCCTTCCAAATAATTTTCCCCGTTTTTTCCACATTTTCCTCTATTTCTTTGCTCCTATTAGTCTTAGCGTGATAAAATATAGCCTATAGCCTTCCTTGATAAATGGGCTATCTAACACTGAAAGAATCATCAAAATCCGTTGCATAGTTTTAAAGATTAAAGGGAACAAAGGGACATGAGGGAAAAAAGCGACTTTGTTTTGTAATATGTATAGATAAATTAATATAACTTTAATATAATAACTGATGTGACGTGCAAGTCATCAGTATACTATGTACTTTAGGCATCTAGTAAAACTAACACTTAATTCCTTACGTCTTACTACTATTAATTTAACCCGGCTACAGCACAGACTGTAAACTATAAGCTGATGATACATCCATCTAGAATTTTACGATCAAGATTAATGAAAGGATAAACTACCAACTTAATATTTGAAGGTGTCAAGATCTCAGTTATCTTATGTATTTAAATTTTCATTAAAATTAATGCTAAACTTATTTTAATATATTAAGCGTTAATATAATATTTATGTCCTTACTGGTATTGCATTGAATTTGAAACAGTAAATGATTTTTGTTATACTGATTTGTTCAAAGTCCCAAAATAGATTTTAAATATTCTATATTAACATGTGATATCTGCATATGTTAATATTTCATATAAGTACGTAATTTTTAAAATATATGCTTGAGGTAAACGAAAATAAAATGGTTTATTGAATAATGAATATAAAAATATGAAATGACATAATATTTTGGTATAATCAAGTTAAGTGTACATAATTATTTTTTATTTATTTACTTTATTTATTTATATCAGGCTACGTAGGCTCATTTTTTTAAATGTTTTCTGTTAAGTCGTCCTATAGGATCTCGTACGGGACGAGTCTCGTATGGAACGAGTATAGAGACACAATGCAATTATTTGATATTTCTAATGACGTAAATCAAAATATTTTTAAGTCTGAGCTCTACATTAGTCAAGTAGATTCTAGCATATAGCTTAAATTTTTCTAGCTTAAAGTTAATCGTGGATTAAAATATATAACTTTTTGTCTCTCGTTATTAGTTCTTATGAAAACGAAGACGTGAATCCTTTTTTTGTGAAACGATTAGCATTTTTTAACTGTATTTAGTTTAATTTACTTTTTCTAATCAAATATTTTTCATAGAAAAACTTCCTAGTTCCACAATTTCCAAGGTTGGTGTAGCATGGGTTGTAATGTTGCGCAATTAGCTGTTTTATCTATAGCTCTAACGACTTCCTTGGAGACTTTTATTTTTCGTAAACCTACTATGGACTAATCTAATATATAAAATTCACGTGTCACAATGTTAGGTCGCGTACTCCTCCGAAACGTCTTTACTGATTTTTACCAAATTTTATATGCTGTTTGAGAATCGGCTACTAGCTACTAACTAGAATAAATAATAGTAAATTATTACAACTCGAGACTGACGGCGACCATTGTTTGTGCGACGGGATAGCGATGGACGTTGCCATGGTGACATACTTATTTAGTGACTTTAATAAAATAATACGGGCGAAATACTTTATATGGCAAAACAACGTTTGCCAGGACAGCTAGTATAATTATAGAATACAACGTTTTGACCAACTTTTTGTATGCTATAGTTGTGGTATAGGTTTTTGAGTAAGAAACATGATCATGAACCATTTGAATGTTCGGAAAAAATTACAATAAACTATATTACTTACTTTGGTTATGTTAAAAAGTAGATGTCTTGTGCTTGCTGTAAAAGTTCGGCAACTAGCACAAAATATCTATATGTAGCGCATGGCCTTTGGCGTTCCCATAAACCTTAAGATTTTGGTCTTGTTAAGATTCACATTAGCTCATAGTTAAGCCTACTAAACTGTTGGTCTGTCCGTATATAGTAATACCAATTACTCCCACACCCACACGAGGTATAGTTTATTGATAATTATGTATTCATACAGCCGTTGTACTGTCACTACTGATGTATTTCCAACTATACATATCATGTCCTTGAATAATGCAAG
This sequence comes from Aricia agestis, assembly GCF_905147365.1. NCBI lineage: Eukaryota > Metazoa > Arthropoda > Insecta > Lepidoptera > Lycaenidae > Aricia > Aricia agestis. The sequence goes on from NC_056415.1 coordinate 16,393,053, forward strand.
CAGTAACGCGCTGTAGACTTGTGATAAAATATTAGCATAGGCTTATAGGGAATACTATCACTATTTTATTAGGCGAGCCACCAAAGACCACGAATGACGAACTCCATAATCCGACCAAATGACGTAGAGCCCTACGTCATTTGTCGTCACCTGTGAATCAGTTTTTTCTTTTTCGATAGTATATAAAATAACGTCTTGTCAACGGCTGCAAGTATTCTCATTAAAAGTATTAGTACAGGTTCCCTGGAACTATTTTTTTATTACGAACTAATTTTTCGTGAGTAGCTTCATTTTGACTCCCTCTTTGACTTCCTCTGCGACAATTCTCTAAACTGGTAGCTTACAGAACCGGTACCAATGGAGTTACACTGTTGAAGAAATAATGATTTAGTTTGGAATTATCTGTCATAATATAATATGTGTAAATTACGAATTCTTTTTTTATTTTAATTCTTAGCCAGAAATCTATAAAGAAAGGTATGAATGTTAGAGTGAGGCTGTTAAACAGTTTTTAACTCATTGATGATAGGCGTTAGATTTTTGTAGATTTTATTATGTTATCTATTGTAATAGCAGTTTGATAATGGTTGCCTACGTGGAATAACGAGACACAATAGCTTTTCCATGTTCGTATACAGGGTAATTCTGGATAATTCAACTTATCACTAAATAACTCAGTGTTTAATTTTTGCCTGGCGCTACGGGCATATACGCCATACTGCACTGCAACCGTAAACTGTTTAGAACCAGTACCGTAAACGTAGAGGTTCCCAAACATTTTGTCTACCACCCACTTTAAGAACAAATTATATTTTAGTGCCCCCATTGTTTCAATTTAAAATGCATCCTGATGAAATAAATCACCCCCCAAGCCTCTACACAATGCCCACAACAAGGGGCGTTATCGCCCACTTTGGGAAAGGCTGGTTTAGAGTTAACTTGAATTACCCGGACTCACCCTGTATCCGAACTTGCCCTGATTGACTATACTTGTAGAATTAATCTTTTGCTGATGCTCATGATGATTTATAGATGATAATGATGATCTCGTAACGGTACTGACCACTACAATGTACTAGCACCCCGAACATAAAAAATAATGATCCGAGCAACAAGCAGCTTTCACTTGCAAAGCCTCTTCGGTATAATATTTACATTAAATTGTTACATTTATAAAAATCGTTCCTCCGTAGCAATGACGTAGGTAATATAAAATTCATTTATGCTTATTTTATAAAATGTTGTGTCTACTCGAATTCAAAATGTACTTATCTTTCTTTTGTGGCTTAACTAAAAACATGTAAAGTATATGATTTTTAGGGCTCCGTACCCAAAGGGTAAAAACGGGACTCTTTATTTACTAACTCTTCGTTATCTGTCCGTTTGTCCGTCTGTCTATCTGTGTGTCTGTCTGTCTGTCTATCTCTCTCCAGCCTGTAAACTCAAGAAGGGTAATAGCTAAAAAGTTGAAATTTTCACAGAGTATGTATTTCTGATGACTCTATATTATCAAATACTAAAAAGAAAATAAATTATATATTTGAGGGTACATACAACAAACGTGATTTTTTAAACAGTTTTTGCTCGGTATCAATGATGACAATAGATTGGCACCTGAAATATTCGGGAAAAACTCAGCTGTATTTAAACTTCAATAACTAAGAATAAAATTTTAAATAAAATTCATAATTAAGGGGGGATTTCATACAAAAATCACATTTTTATACTATTTTTGCTCTATAATGGTGTGGAACCCTTCGTGCGCGAGTCTAACTCGCACTTGGCCGATTTTTTTTAATAGGCTCCATTATATTGGACCACTGCAAGTTACAATGTGTGGCATACCGCATAGGTCACTTATACATTGTGCTTAAAATATTATGTTCTAAGTTTCGTTATTTTTTAATACAGTAATTTCTAAGTTAAGTTCTCAAATAATAATAATGAATTATATATTGAGTAAACTTGTTTTTTTAACTTAAATTTTGAAACAACATGGAACGAACACACCTACCTTTAATTATTAGTATTTTGACGATCAGATATAATTAAATAATATTATATAATAGCTACTAGTTTTTCTATTTAATCTAAAAGACTAACCATTATTATATTCTAGCAGAAAAATGAATATATTGTAATATAATTATTACAAGGTAGAGTTCTAGGGAAAACTATACTATATCATAGTTTAACCTATATAACTTAACACCTTAACCCTCCCACAGAACAGGCTTCGCCTAGCGTAGGGGCCAGAACTGTTGGTTGTTGTAAAATGTTGTTTAAAGAATTTTTTATTTCATTTTTTATTTTTGATATGGCTCAAAATCATTATTATGTATCTAGCGTACGATATGTTTATGTCTTAAAACAAAACAATCTTTCAAAAAGTCATGTCAGTATTATCTTTATCGAGCGGCTGAAATTGGTAGTATTAAAGGTAGGCTACAAAAAAAAAAAACATTTACAGCAGCCTATCGATTCTTAAACAGTTGTAATCACTCCCATTATACTTTTATGCTAAAAAGCGGTACGTTATAATTTTCACACGACATCTGTATCGGCGCCATTTTGCATACAAATGGCCAAATTAGATACAAATCGGACACCGGCGATGTGACGTCACTATACAAGATGGCGCACCGATAGCGATAGGGGGTAGTTTATTGTGACATGTTATAATGATTTACGAAATATTAGTACAGCGTACCGGAAGCTAGATAATGTTATAGAACTATTACATAGTCTATAATACACAATATACAATATACATACATATTATATACCTATACCACCATAAGTGGTGGTATCTATGACACTTACAGCTGCACTCAGAAAGGAAAATTAATAACTGAACTAAGTATATGTTTTTAATAAAATTAACTCAAGTCCAATACATTTTAATGTCAATCTCTTCATTTAATTGAAGTTTAATCATCATTAAATGGCTCTGAGTACGGCGGTAAATGTTGTGATACTTAATTTTTTTACATACTGAAATAGAAAATGTTTATAAAGAATCAAAAAATATTAAAATTTAAAAGACATTATGACAGTTGTATGAAATATATTATATTGTCAGTGACAGTAGTTAACTTTAACTTTATTTAACTTACATAACATCATAAGTATAAGAGTTCACAATATTTAGGTTGCTTACAATACTTAGGTATATGATTCGAGTGTACACTTAAATAAAATTACGTTAGGTATTACAATATTATTACACGTAATATTAAATATTAGTACACGTTTTATAATGCTAAGTAAAAAAAGTTTAATTTGTTCTCTTGTATCATATCTGTAATTATAGTATAATTCGATTCATTTTAAATCAACAGTACTGCCTTTTTTATACGGGCCACAAATACGATTTAGTCTTGGTGTCGGTGGCCGCTATCAAAATTCTTTAGTTTTTCAAAATTCACGCGGGCCACTGATAAACTCCCGGCGGGCCGCAGGTTAAGTATAACTGTTTTAAATGTAATAATGAATAGGTACATAGGTAACATTTGAAATAGTAGCATTATAGTCACCCAATTATTGTAACTTGGTTTTAATTAAAACGGAGTACCAAAGCTTTGGGGTACCAAAGGAGGTATCCTATACTACAATAGTCTAGGTAACTACCGGAATCATACCAAGTACCTAAAACGGTCGTGGACTATTAGGTTAACGATTTAACGAGATTTAACGAGATGTGACGTTAATACGTTTATTGGTCTGGTCTAGACCTCCGGAAACAAGTGAGCATCACTTATCAATCATCATTGTCCCGTCTGAGTATTGCTCTCCTATATCTATCAGGAGACTGCGCACTTTGGACTGAGTTTCAAGTGGTTACAAACAATGTTATACTTTTTTTAACTATTTTTTATCAAAATAAAGCTTAGCTAAGTACGTAAGCTATAAAGCAATGGCATAGGTAATAATTAGGTCGTTTTAATTTTCTTACATTAAAAATTAAAAGGTGCGTATCAACTGTACTCCTGCATTGTACCTTCAGGCTTGCAATATACAGGGTTATCCATTAAGTGTTTGTTTTGGTCTTTGAAGTATGAGAGAGATAGAACGATATATTTTAATCCATGTTAAATAATTTTAACCTACCTAATGCCCTATGTTGTGGCATTAACTTAGAAATACTCTCTTAGACATGTAAAGACCTCAGACTTTAAAAGTAAAATACAAGTTAAAAAATGGTTGATATTGATTTTATAAATTTTACTCTTCTTACTTATCCCTAGGCCTAGAAAACTACCTAACTTTAATATGGACAAGACAATATGTATATTATATTATATAAATTCTAAACATCATACTGCACATATTTTGGATATAACCCATCAACACATAATTAACGAAATCGAGTGAGTAATTAGCCGATCCGTCTCGACTCTGGACTCTACATTTCCATAACAATATTGTTAGTGACGTGCGGCTACTGGCTACCACGCGAGTAGACTCGATACTAATTGGATTAATCGATTCTGTATCGATTTTGTATATTTTGATACTGGTTCATATTCGACATTCATCATTATAATAATAATATCTTTATATATATAATACACAGTTTTCGAATTTCATAAATAAAAAAAATACATACAGAAGAACCAAGCCTCTATGTGTCGTCTACCAGAGAACTTTGAATGAGTCCTCGCTGTTTCTTAATGGCTTGACATTTGAAATTTGACATTTATCGATTGTGAAATGTGGATCCGATTACCTTATACTATTTTGAATATTTTCGGTATATTTTTGTGGATATCCTTGGCTAGCAGGTGCCGCGCCCGCGGCCAGCCCGCCCCGCAAGGTGCTTCGAAATTAAGGGGTTAAAAATACCGAAACAAAATTACAGGTACATTTTGTACCCGTGAAATCGAGGGTTAAGATTGGGAGTAAACACTGGCTGTTATTATCGAGGTACAATATGATTAAAAAAATTGAGGGCGATCTTAAAGAATTACAGGTATATTTTGCACCCATGAAATCTATGGCAGAGCTGATTTAAAAAAAAAATAAGGAAAATACTAAAAGTATTTTACAGGTTGTACCTGGTTAAATCTGTGGCAAAAGCAGTTTTTAAAAATTAAGAGTTAACAATTATAGGTAAAATATTTGGTACTGTAAGATCTAGGGTAAATGGCTTTTACTCTCAATTAAGAAGCAGGTTTTTATCTCTATCTGTTTTGTAATGGATAGATTCTATCTTACACTAATATATGACATAATGGTTTTGCGTCTAATCTATTTGTCGAAAAAACTTGTTAAGTACTACTTGTTGTTAGAGTTTTTTTTTTATTATTTTGCGACTAAGACAATTAGTTCTTAAAATATTATAGCACCATCTCTTTTTTCATTGTAGACTTTATTATGAACTTATTTTGGACATTATTATAAATACGACTAATTGCAAAATAAAAACCAACTTGCTTAATTTATATTTACACACAGCTGGTGGTCCGTGCCAATTTTTTGTCAGTAAACCTTTGTTCCTTATAAATGCATACCTTATACCTATATATGGCAAAATATGACAATTCGGCTTAAATGCCATTGGACTATCAATCAAACTCCAAATACATATATTTTAATGTGTTAAAATATTAATTAATTAGATTCACCTTTCTCTTTTAATTAAAAAAAATATCAAAAATATTTAAAAATGTCGCAAAAGTGGCAAATTTTAATACACTTAACCTATGCTAATAATCTTCCTATTTAAGAATGATTGACGTGACATTAATTTTAATATTTTTAATTAGAATTTTAACTTTATTTTCGCTGAATTAAATATAATTAATTTGAAGAAAAGTATAATTAAAAGGTTAATAGAATGTCACGTTTAGCTGTAAAATTCAGTTGATAGAAAATATGATAACTCTTTAACTTTAAATACAGATCATAAAATTATTTTTAGTCTTGTCTAGCACTTACACTCTATACCTAAGCAGTTATCAGCAGTTAATAGAGAAGGTAACCAAGGAATATGTGGAACTATACAAGTAAGGATATTCATACAATAATTCTGTAATAACAAACAATACACATGCGACCAATAACAACAACAATCACAGGTATACTTTGCATCCGTAAAATCAATACATAGATACAAAAAAATACGACATAAATGTACTATTTAGATTCATCTTTTCTAATAATGATAAGACGTATTATATTATGCCCCATTTCGTGAAGATTAATTAGATAAGAAGAAATATTGGCAATGTATGTAAGTGGCTTTTAAATAAGTAGTCAAACCTTAGAGCGAAAAGAAGTATCGATAATAATAATTATGAGACTAAAAATTTAACAATCCCTATTAATTAATTTTATGTAAAAATAATATATATGAAAATAGCATTTTGAAGAAAATTGCTTCATTTATAAAATTAATATTAATTAGCTTTGTCCACAATGTGCTTTTTTCTGTTCGTCAAGGGCATGCGTTATAGCGCAGTCAACAGCGAAAGTGCATGCCCGCGACGCATGCCCTCTGAATATATCTAAAACTTCGAAAATGACAATATTGGCGTTGCATTCCTTGACACATTCAGTTATTGAATGCGCCAATATGAAAGTTGATGACGAAAATTAAAGATGAAAGTGCACAGTGTGGACATAACTATAGGCCGAAATCCTATACATCCCGATGCAACAACTATCTGGCGATAAGAAGACTAGAGGCTGATGACGATAATGGTAAGACGATCTATCCGTCTGTCAATGTTCCTAAGCAATTAATACATAGCTGAGAAATTATTTACCCCGGTATGTGTTTGACGTCATACAGTAATGGCCGACATAAAAAGGCATACCACAACAATTGTTGGAGATTTCTAGTACTTGCCTCATAGTTTCCAGTGAAAAATGAAGGAAATCTCTTCTAGAATAGTTTTACCGTCAATGAATTATTGATATAATTAGATGATTCATTTTTTATCTCTTTCATTTTTTACTCCAAGTGTTCTGATACTAAATAAAACATTCTTGCATTTTCGAATGAAGATTAACAGATTGTAGTGGCAAATTTTACAAAAACTGAAACTCAAACCTTACTTAACTTAAGAGACACTTAGGTCATACTATAATATCTAGCATAACTTTCGGAAACAATGAACATCAGTCAGAATCGATTTTCGTCATTTAAGTATTCGTCTGTAATTTATGAATTTTTACAACATTTATTTATTCTATTATAAATTATAAGAATAGATATATTATTTATAATTTATAATAAAATAAATAAGCGAGCCCATGGACTACCTAAAAGCGCCCACACACAGCTCATAGAACAGCAAAAATTACCTAAAAACCGTTTTAAAATAATAATTCTCAGTTGAAACAAATTATGACAGCATTTAATTAAGTGTACAGAGAATGAAGTACTAGGGACAAAGGAAGCACAAGGAGGTATAATAAAACAGGTCATAAGGAGTTACATACGATAAATAAACGAAATTACTTGCCAACTATAATAACGACGATTAATTGCCGGGGACTTTTATAGCCGACGACACGACATCCTCAGTCCTCACGGCGAAGGAGAAATTTGGAGTTCGTAAGTATATAAAAGGTGAGTAAGGTAAGTATAATATAGAACTTAGAACTAGTGTCAAACGATTTTTTACTTTTATGTTAGTCTTCCAAAAAATTTATAAACATTTGCAAAACTTGTACGACTCATAGTTGTACCTACATTACATACTGTATATATCACTTTTAGTTTGCCCAGAAGATACTTTACGATATAATGTAACATCAGATTCGAATAGTGAATAACCTTTTTATAGAAGTCGGATTTAAAAGTTTTTGCATAAAATGATGCGAATTCGGAGTGGTCTACAAGTTTTGAGCGAATGTTATAGGTCAGAGAAGTTTATTCATAGGCAGATGGAAGACCTACGCATTTTGGTCACGTTTTTTTCAAGCGCTATGTCACGCCGGTTTTCTGTGAGAACGTGGTATTTCTCCGGTCGAGCGGGCCCATTTATGCCGAAGCATGGCTCTCCCATGTATATCAATTATCCTATGAATCAATTTCTTCGATGGTACAATATAATGATAAGCAAACCAAACTTGTGCAAAAATCGTATCGTATCGTACCGTTCAAGTGAGCTCGGCAGATACAAGTTGATCCACCTGAGGTCACTCGTCTGTAGCGATACGACATAACGTTGCTTATCGCCGAAATTGCGGGCAAACTGTTTAGTAATTAAGTTTGCATTAAATGGTCTATGAATCGTTTTAAAGTTTAATTACAGATAATTTTTGGAAGGTAAGTTTCAGTCAGTGAATTTTGGTAATTTAGGAGAGTGAAATTGGCGGTTATCAAAATAATGAAATTTATGACGGGTAAAAGGCCCCATATTCATCGCATACCGACTTGACCACACTCGTTTTGTGCATAAAATGTGTGTTTCTTATGCTTTTTTGAAATAAAAACAAATCGAACAAGTCCTACTTGCTTGATTTTTTAGGTCCTAAGTAGGATAAGCAATTGCCACTTCTCATGGACACTTGGAAACGAACAGCACAGGAAACCACATAACAGTTATCATTTCTATGGTGTTACGAACTTCATGTTAGTAGGGCTCTAATTTTAAGCCCTTTATTTTCTTAATTTTTGTGTCGAAGTGCTTGTAAATTATTGTCAAGCAAGCAATGATAAGCAATACGTCATTATGTCTAATCCCAAAGTCTATTATTTTAACCTCTCGCACTGAAACCGAACGAACAAAGGTAGCTTGGCCAAAGTTCCTTAAAATATTTCTCGTATTTCTGTAAAACACATCATCAAGTGGCAATAAGTGGTCAGCTTACCTTGTAAATATTTGCGTGCGAAACCACAGCGCTTTATAAATCTAGAAGGAGCATGCGAGGTGTCACGAAAATTCCGACATTACATGTTTATATTCAAGGACTAAGGGTCAGGTCACATAGAAACAAGAGGAAACGGGACGTGAAGATTCATTATAGCGATACAGTATTGAATAGTCATACGGTATTATGCTCATTGATATAATATTTTCAACGTGACTTTCATGCGTCGCGTCCCGTTTCGTCTCGTTTCGGTGTGATCTATGTTAAAATAATTATAATAATTATTAATTATTGCAATGTGTATTATATAATAAAACAAAAATATATGTCCTTATATTGCACCAGCTGTATACAGCTTGATGCTTTTATTATTTTTGTTAAGTGAAAAATAACTATAAGTGAAAACCGGCGTGAAACAGCGCTTGCGCTGTGTTTCGCCGAGTGAGTGAGTTTACCGGAGGCCCAATCCCCTACCCTATTCCCTTCCCTTCCCTACCCTCCCCTACTACCCTATTCCCTCTTAAAAGGCCGGCAACGCACATGCAGCTCTTCTGATGCTGCGAGTGTCCATGGGCGGCGGAAGTTGCTTTCCATCAGGTGACCCGTTTGCTCGTTCGCCCCCCTTATTTCATAAAAAAAAAGTATAATATTATTATGTTTTTCAAATATAAAAATAACTACATATTATGTTTTTCAAATGTTATCCATTTTCTACAAGGTGTAACAAAACTAAGTGATAATAGTTTAGTGTGTGTACGTGTTCCTTGTAGAGAGTTCACTGTGAAGGTAGCAGCGCTGAAAAAGCAAATTTTTTTCACTTTTGTATGGGGAATCTCGTGACGCTGGGGCGCTTGCCCATACAAAAGTAAAAAAATAGGTATTTCAGCGCTGCTACTTTCACAGTGAACTCTCCACAAGGAACACATACACACCTTAGAGTATTATCACTTAGTTTTGTTACACGCTGTAAGTAAAATTTTGAGGAAAACCAAAAATGGACTATTATTAACTACATATCCGTAGATTTGAAAAGCTAGTCAAAGTTCGCCTGCATTGCGTGTCGTCCTGCGCCAATTTGAGACATTTATTGAGACGCAATGCACCATCGCACTGTAGATGCTGCTCGTTGGAAAAATTGAGTAAATGCAGCTAAAATACTAACTAATATACAGTGTGTAACAAAAATAAATGATAATAATTTAGGGTGTATACGTGTTCCTTGTAGAGAGTTCACTGTGAAAGTAGCAGCTCTGAAAAACGTTTTTTTTTACTTTTGTATGGGCAAGGGGCCGAGCGTCACGAGTTTCCCCATACAAAAGTGAAAAAAATTTTTGGTCTTTCAGCGCTGCTACTTTCACAGTGAACTCTCTACAAGGAACACATACACACCCTAAAGTATTATCACTTAGTTTTGTTACACCTGTATAAAATTCTCGTGTCACAGTGTTTGTGCGTGACCTCCTCCAAAACGGCATAACCGATTTTAATGGCATTTACATTCGTTAGACCTGAGAAGATATACTTATATATAAATTATTTCTAGTATAATTATATATAGATATACTAGAAATAATTTATATGGCAAAACAACATTTGCCGGGTCAGCTAGTAAAGTTCCATAAATTAACAATGACATTAATTGTAATTTTAAAAATTATCCGTCCTAATATTGTTTTGCAACGCCAAAGCGTTTGGTTGTCTGTCTGTGTATCTGTTACCTGTTACATGTTTAACCTACTGATTTTTTTTTAATGAAATATGGGGGCAAACGAGCAAACGGGTCACCTGATGGAAAGCAACTTCCGTCGCCCATGGACACTCGCAGCATTAGAAGAGCTGCAGGTGCGTTGCCGGCCTTTCACGAGGGAATAGGGTAATAGGGGAGGGTAGGGATGGGAAGGGAAGGGAAAAGGGGAGGATCGGGAAGGGAATTGGGCCTCCGGTAGACTCACTCACTCGGCGAAACACAGCGCAATCGCTGTTTCACGCCGGTTTTCTGTGAGAACGTGGTATTTATCCGGTAGAGCCGGCCCATTCGTGCCGAAGCATGGCTCTCCCACGTATAATATAGATAAAATTCAGATTTTGTGATAATTTCAGCCCCGCGAAAAATATAGGGTACGGTTATCATCTCGGAAAACTGTACCCATAAGCGTATAAGAAGTTGCAGGCAAGATCTTAAGTAATATCATTGATTTTTTTTTTATGAAAGAAGGGGGCAAACGAGCACGAGAATGAGAAGGGGTCACCTGATGAAAAGCAACTTCCGTCGCCCATGGACACTCGCAGCATCAGAAGAGCTGCAGGTGCGTTGCCGGCCTTTTAAGAGGGAATTGGGTAATAGGGGAGGGTAGGGATGGGAAGGGAAGGGAATAGGGGAGGATAGGGAAGGGAATTGGGCCTCTGGTAAACTCACTCACTCGGCGAAACACAACGCAAGCGCTGTTTCACGCCGGTTTTCTGTAAGAACGTGGTATTTCTCCGGTCCGAGCCGGCCCATTTGTGCCGAAGCATGGCTCTCCCACGTATAATGTTATTTAATGCCAATAATGTTATTTAAAAAGTAGCGCTGCAAGTTTGTACATAATCACGCGGTATTTGCCGAAATTTACATAAACGTATATGTTGATATGATTGTACACTGATTCATCATGTGAAGTTCATTGACATACAACTCACTATGTTTCCATATCATTAGACATAACGAAAACAATGGGAAATGTTATGTAAATGTCACTATATTCTGCTATATTTTATTATGTAATTTCGCTATCAGAACATTCATTTCAGTCATTGATATAAAAACTCTCATTATCAAATGTCAAACGTGAATCAACACAAATATCTTGCGATGATGTTGCGAGTACGTTGCTTTAATTGTTGCTAATCCCGTCGGTTCCTGTCTGCTGACTCCTATAGATTTTTCTAGTCTTGACTCTTGGACTATAAAAATCTATAGGAGTTTCTTAATGAGTAATGACTAAGACATGATAGATTCCATGATTGCGAAGCTGCCTTTTTAGCACAATCGATACCATGGACAATCATAAACGAATACCCTTATATTGTCACACGTGGAGAGGTCATACTGTAACGTGGGCTTAAGCAAATCGGTGTTATGACACTCAAGTTCCTTATCGTATGCTTGTTTTCAGACTTTTTCCACAAGATATCATATTACTATAACGTGTCAGTCAAAATATAGATTGTTGGGCGTAATTAGGACAGGTGCACACGCGCCGTGTGCCGGCCGCGATAACTTGCCTTCACGGCTCTTAATTCTAAAGTGTGTCCTTTTTACGGTGACAAGTCGGCTTTATCGCCGTTCGACTTGCTTCCTGTTGCGATGCGATAAATGTTCCACCGAATGTTGTGTAATGTTATAAATCAAATGAAATAAATGATTCGGATAAGTGGTCGTTTTATTTCCACCTTTTTCTGTAAGTGGATATATATTAAACATCTGGCTTTACATGCAAAGTTTTTTACTAACTACTATCTATACTGGTAATAATCTAGTATCTATAAATATAAAAAATAGATTATAATCCACCGCTCTTAAACAGTGGACTACAGTCTACTGCTGATTGGTACCATCGTCGCTACTAATCTGACTACGGTGGAATGATGGAGAGGATGATGAAAAACCGGTAACGTAATATATTAGGTCAGGAAAATACTAAGTTTATAAAACTTTCAGTTGCAAATTATTATCAAAAATGTTGAAGTTTTTTCGACTACAAAGACAAAACAGGTTGATACTTATGATTAAATAATTCAAACTAATAAACCATGACATTGAAAATGGGGTTGAGCAAACATAAAAATAAATTACAAGCGACAACTGCAACTGTCGCCGTTGCCGAGCTGTCGGCGTAAATAACGCGCGTGTGCCCCCACCTTACTGTTTGAGTTATACATCCGGAGGTTCAGGCACAGGTCGCTACTGCACGAAAGACCTAATTTTCAATGTCATTGATATAATGTAAAGGAAGTGTTGTATTAGAAGAATACATAGGGTCAATTCAGAACACAACGCGATGCGTAGATGCATTTCTAAATTTGTATTGGCTTGACAGATTTGCAGACGTCTGACGCAATTCAAATCTGTCAAATCCATACAAATTTAGAAATGCATCTACGCGTCGCGTTACGGTCTGAATTGGCCCTTACTGTAGCTGGTAGCATATCGTCGTCATTTACCAGGCGACCAGCAATTTCTCCGGTTGCAGTAAAGAAGGTAAGTAAAGAAGCTGACGTTATATTATCATAATATCTAAGCTCATGAAAGATTATGTTTCTCGAGTATTTGTTTATGTATGTAAGTCTGTTTGTCTTTCTCTTGAGTGTACACTACTAGTAACTAGTAATAGACTAAATACTAAACAATGTGTGATGTGTACAACTAAGCAGATTTAGTTACTTTTATTGTCATGTATCATTTCATGTACTATCAGAGAAGTTGATTCCTATGCAAATCGCGGGGACCTAAGTAGTTTTGTTGCGTTACGTCAAACCCAGCTGACAGATCACAATTAACACTGAATTGACATATTCGACCAAATAACGTTGGTCTGTCATTTGCATAGGAATCAACTTCCTCGATGGTACATAAAACTCGAATAACATACCTTTTCTTCGCCGTCAGGTTCAGCCAACAGGTATCGTGAATAAAGTAATTTCACACGAGAATTCCATCAAATGGTATCGGTAGTTGTATTAATTTAGTGAGTAGTATTAATGCGACCCATAAATCGCTGCGGCCGCGCCGCCGGCGGTCAATATCGGCGCAGATGGCGCTGCGGGCCGCGGGCCCCGACACGCAACATTTGTAATTATGAAATTCTCCAAGCGTATTGAAAATCTTGCATTTCTTAAAAAGGGTTACTAAGCGGGCCCCTAGACCTACAATAACATATTGAACAATTTATTTGACAATAAGATTGAAAGGCGGCGCGTTTAATAGTTCGGCGCGATCCCTAGACGGACAATAAAATTATATAATATGTGATATTGCGCAATAAAATTGATCGTCTAGGGGCCCGCTATGGGATCCATGATGGGGCTTATTCCCGATGAAGGGGTTAAAGTTGGATGTTTCTGTACTGCATTGTAGCTCATAAGAGATATTTTTATATGAAATAAGGGGGTAAACGAGCAAACGGGTCACCTGACGGAAAACAACTTCACGACGACTCAACGACACTCGCAGCATCAGAAGAGCTGCAGGTGAGTTGCCGGCCTTTTAAGAGGGAATAGGGTTATAGGGGAGGGTATGAAAGGGAATAGTGGAGGGTAGGGAAGGAAATAGGAGAGGGCAGGGAAGGGAAAAGGGTAGGGGATTGGGCCTCCGGTAAACTCACTCACTCGGCGAAACACAGCGCAAGCGATGTTTCACGCCGGTTTTCTGTGAGCCCGTGGTATTTCTTCGGTCGAGCCGGCGCATTCATGCCGAAGCATGGCTCTCCCACGTCAAAGATTCTTCTAGGCTCGCAGAAGGGTTGTAACTCGTAACTCGTAGCGAACTACGGACTACACATAGCTATAGAATTTAGTAAAAACCTCCTAAAATGAAATGGAGAATCAATAACACTATGCACTTTCGGACTTACTATATCACTTTTGAAACATCAATGATCACTTAACAAAACATCAAAATTCTGGAGTAGGTAGAGCCTGTCACATTTCTACATACAGAGACAAAGTACGAAGTAAGTAGTAAATGACAGGAAATGTGTAATCTCGCACTAATCCTCTCCGCCCGCCCTGGACACGCCCAAGTTTGTTCATGTAGTTTTAGGGCAGAAAAATCGTCGAACCGCCCATGATCTTCGGGGCCGCCCGTAAACACTGTACCTAAGATCTAGGCTGCTTTGTAAACTTTGTAAATCTTAGCTAATACCTGAAATGACAAATATAATATTAAGGGCAATTAAATTATTTTTGAAGCGACTGAGGCGAACTTCTTAGGCGACCAACTACTTGGTTACAAAAAAATAACTGTAGTACTTCACTTAGTTCTTCACTGTAGCTGCCAACCTTTTATTTTTCTTACCTATTTTAATTATTTTCGTAACTCCAAATCAGAAAAAATTGTCACCGTATTAAATACATGCCATTAATATATGTACTAAAATAAATTGTAACATAAAATTACCATAGGAACCATCAACTTTCTTCAACAGCGTTTGCTTTTAAATTCAGTTTATTCCTAGATAAAGTCTAATCCAAAATAAACCAAATTCTTCGACTTTCGATTTCGAAAAACAAACTCAACAAAAAATCAATAATGAGCTCAAAATTGAAGTGTTCACGGCAATTTCGCGATTCCGCGGTAATTCGGCGCGTGACACGCACACCTGCGGGCGAGACGGAATTTATAAAATGCTGAACATCCCCCATCAGAATGATGGTCATTTTAATAAAATTCGATTCTGCGTGTAGTTAATCGCATGGCAACCAATTTTGGGGATTAATCTGGTTTATGGTTGGCACTGCTTGAGGAATCGTAAAGGTTAAGAGAGATGGGCACAAGGACCAATTTTTTTTCATCAAGAATAAGCAAGTACAAAATGCAACCTTAAATCAAATATTATATTTAAAGTAATATTACACAAGTGTGTCTGTCTGTATGTTGCCTAAACTACTGATCTAGCAGCAGCTTTTATCTCACTTTAATGTGCAGTTACCGCACTATAAAATGGTTGTATTTGTATCGGCAATTTAGATGTATTAAACATGGAAATTGCCGGCAACATCTTAGTTGAAAATATGTATATAAATAGTATTTTAAAAAGACAATACCGACTTCAAATTATACGTAATTAAGAATTAAAATTCCCTATCTCAAAAACTAGTGAACCGATTTTGATGAAACTTGCTGTATTGCTTAAGCTTAACAATACCTAGTACAACAAAAAGGAATCACTTAAATCGGACTTGTAGTTCCGGATATATGCGTGCACAAATATAAAAACATACATACATACACTTTTGAAATTTGGCACATTTGTTCAGAAGATGCTATAGATTAACAATATACAAAAACTGGACAGTTTTGGAAATATTACATACATACGCGTCGAATTGATAACCTCCTTTTTTTGAAGTCGGTTAAAAAGAATAAGACAGAATAGGAAGTACTAGCAATGTATTATGAAGTAGCAGCAGACGAGCATAATATAAAAGGAGAAGCAGATGCAATAGGTGAGTAAGCCAAGACCAAATTATAAAAGTAAGTATCTAAATAATAAGAGAAATCTAAAATACCAATCGGCAAGTCTTCCCTTTAACATTCCTGAGACGCATTTGAAATATGTCAGAGTTAACCACTTAACTGACCGCAAAGCAAATAAAACATTAGGAGGCACAATCTACGGGCCGGCTCAGGGAATAGTATTAATTTGATGACAACGATCTACTGCCATAGATGCACGGAGTACCGTTAGAGGCCTTGAACTGTTTCAGTTTTATGAGGATTAAATGTAGGTAGATTACGAGTTATGAGTATTTAATTGATATCTGATAACATAGCGAATTTAGTAGTTGTAATATTATAGCAGCTGCAAGTTATTATATTACAAATATTAAAGTAATTTATTGCACGAAAAGATACTGTTTGATTTCAGACGGCTAAGTAACAAGAATACTAGTATCTAAGTTCTGAAGCAAATCCTACAGTGAGTGGTATTTTACTATCAATCATATTGCATAGCTAAGCATAACAATTAACCCTAGGATGGTAACAGGGGTGCCCCAACACCCCACGCAAGCAATCGCACGCCGATTTCTCGAAAATTATTGGCTATCTTTGTCTAGCATTTTGTGTATTCTTTTGTTTTAGTGTAATACATCAGTAGCCGTTGCGTGGTAGGAGTAGAACGCGTCAATTTCGTTCTGCAGGTATGTGTGGGGTGATGTGACACCCTTGTTACTATTCACGTAGGTATTTTTTTTGTTCACGTATTTTACTTATGCATTATTTTCAGTTCATTATGACATTTTGTAATGATGAAGAGCTTGAGCGGTACTTAATTACTATTGCTGAAGATGATGAGAGTGAAACAGAGCCATTATAGGCCGAGCAACCTTCTGAAAATGAATATTACGTCTCCGTGCATTCTGAGCAAGATGATATTGTTTCCGATTCTAATAATATGATTCTCTATCTAGAAGTAAAACATCCAAACATGCCAGCTAACAAATTTAGAAGCAATGTCCTAAAAAAAAACTAGCAATACAGCTAGCCGAGCCGCACATGAAACGACGTTTAGAGTCGAATTTACCTCGACTACTATCGAGAAATATAGGGTCCATTCTAAATATTCCCGAAGAAAGTCCAGCAAGCGAACCCCCCGCCAAATAACCAAAGCTTGCTCGATGTACATTGTGTCCTCGAAAAAATGACAAAAAAGTAAATATTTTTTGTTCCAAATCCAAAAGAACTGCGTGAACTAAACAACGCTTGGAAATTGTATTATGTAATTGTGTTTTATTAAGAAAAACTAAATAATTTCAATATTAATTTCGTGTAGTTACAGTTTGATCTAAAGAAAAGTGTTGCTTTATTTTGTTTTTATATTAAAAAGTTTTAGTTTTCATGAAACAAAAGTTTTTTTATTTATTCATAACAACTGGGGTGACCTGACACCCCTGTTACTATGCGCGGTTGTGTAAATTACGTTACCATCCTAGGGTTAAAACACAAGCAAGCGACAAGATTCCATAAACCCTAAAAGATCAAGAAATATCGGAATACCTTTTCTTACTTTAACATTGAAAATCTACAAGATATGGTACATCGATGTGATATCTCATCCATGGTAACAGCAGGTGTCCCTAAATTGTCTATGATAAATACACACCATCAATATTGGAGCACCCTTTCGTGGTCACTCGTGGTCGCTCGTGGTTGCGGCCGTTATTAGCGTCGCCCATTACATGCTCCTAATAAACTGACAGAACTGATACTTTATGGGAGAAAGCTGCAGGATATTAGAAAAAAAGAAGGGTAGGTAGTGAAGATATTGAAAGGATAGCAATTATTGTTGTAGACGACGTTACTGCATAATATGATGACATGTGTTTCAAAAGGAGTTAAAACAAGGCAGAAAATGCAATTGCTAGTACCACCATTACTACTCCAGTAGTCACTGACGCGCTAGAGATACGATCAATGTAGTCAAGGGAGAATTATTAGCGCGCTTAGATAATATGTAGGCTGATGATCAGAAATTTTGTCTGATTTAAGTGATAAAAATCAATTTATTTCAAACGGGACTTTACAAGGTCAAATATTTACTTTTAGGACTCTAGAAGGACAAGGAAATGGTAAGGGGGGCTCATGAGCTTTTGGTCACTCGTATTGATACCTTTAAAATAACTGAAAGCATGTAAACTAACTATCGTGAAGTTACATTTAGATCAGGTACAAGGTTTGATGGGAAAATTGGCCTGAATTCCGCGGACTCAAGTTACATTTTATAGCTACATTTTTTATTATTACTATCGTATAAAGTATGCCCACGCTTGAGAATCTATTGACATCCACATTTGGGTCATCGTGGTGTGTGGGAATGGTCTACCAGTGACATAAATTTGGTGTCAAAGAACAGGTGGGCTACGTTCTGATAGTAACCATGTGTGGAACCACTCACGGGATTTACTTTAAATTGAGCAACATTATCATCACAATCACTACCACCATCATCATCATCAATATCATAACTTTCCTCATCTACGCCTCTAAGTTTGATATTTAAATAGCAGGTAGTGTGATAATCTTTAGGTGTCTGAGGTCTAGGTTCTGAGGTCCAGCTCTTGAACTTAGCTACACACCATCAACAACAACCTTCTGCCAGAAGATCTTGAAGTCACGGGAACATATTCATCTCCATCACATCACATCTTCTATAACATTACTTTTATAACAACCTGCCACAGTCAATGTGTTAACTAAAATCCTCAAATGCCATAGCACTAGTTACTATTGGAGTAACTTCTGATAGACAGATAACGAGCGTCCACTGAACTATTTCGCAAGAGAAATTCGGATTTTAATTGATCATTAATAAGCTATATTTTAAACTATACACATAATCACTTATCTAAACGAGCCTCTTAATTCTCGACCATAAAAGAGAGGTCTAAATACATTCGTCGCGTAGAGCTTCGGTGACACTTAGTGATGTGCCAACGTACCATAACGTTGTATCGAGCGTCGATAAAGAACTCTATAATATGTTAGTAAAATAATAACATAATAAACATAATACTGCCATTAATGACGAGCTAGACACACAACTAGACACTCGTAAGCAATTAACATTGAATTTAAGACAGTAAATGCACCGAAACGCTGTAGACTATTGTTATTACTATAATGTATTGTAATTTATTACAATTATTATATAAGATTACATACATTAAAATAAATCATGCAAAAATAATTATGCTAAATCGTTTATTTATAAATGATAATTAGGTTTTATTATTTAGGTAATAAAGTTACAAAATCTAAAATTAAAACAATTTTATTACATGTAAATTTGTGTTTCATATGTAAATACTGCTAAATGATTAGGCATCTGAATGCTAAAGGAAATAAATTAATTGTGATCCCGTTACACAGTGAATGACAATTTGAGTGGTACACAATAGTGTTCACAAGGTACGGTGTAAAGGTATCGATACTTTTTATCGACATCGAGGAGCGGTGTATCGCATACGTTTTGATGTCAAGAGCCATAGATCCCACGCACTGAGCCCGCGCCAAACAGGTAAATCTGCTCTTACGCAACCGACTACAGTTGGTTTCCAATTTTATTGACCGGTTCCGAAGTCGTCTTAGCCTTCTAATTTCGGCTCGTTAAGATTGGAAAATACGAAGAATACAGGTGAGATCCGTTTTCACCCGAACCATAAACATATCTCACGAAATATCGAGTCATTAATTAATTCGACTAATCAACGGTAAACGGGCACATCACTAAATCAAGTTCGCGATAGATTTACTATGTCTCTTATCAGTTTTAGATTTTTAATGAGGAACTGGAATTTTGGGTTTTAGTAAGTGTCGTGGATCCAAATCTAACCACTGATAAGAATATACACATCCAAATAAAATTTGAATAAAGCCTTAGGCTGACCTTCAAATGCTATTGTGGAATCAACTATACATTCTGGTCAGAATAACTTTACCACTGACATAAATTTTATGCGAACCACAAAGTAACACTCATTTAAAACCCTGTAGTGACTTAGCTCTGAACCATGCCAATGTATGCCCGTCCTCGGCAGGATTAGAGCCTGGGAAAGTGGCGCAGTCGGCTGGACCAGTGATCACTCTCTCTCATATTAAACTTTTACGGTCTAGTTCTCATATTATTAAAGTTATATAAATCGAAACGACGTAGCTGAAATAAAAGCCCATCATGCAGGAATGAGACCTGGCGAATGTAATTATGCCCAAGTAGCGCAGGATCATCCACAAATCAATCATCTGGTGACTCTTTGCAAAAGCTGTAAACAGGATACTTTTATATAAAGCCTGACATAACATAACTCAAAACAACATGTTTAGAACTAAATAATGTAGGCATCCCTGGCAGAATTTGAACTTGTCCAGTATGAATATTTTAGAAAAATAGCTTAGTCAATTGCATCAGCGATCATCCACAAATCAATTATCTGGAGACTCTTTGCGGTAGCGGGCTGTTAATCGTCATCGCTGCTGACCGCCGTATTAACATACATTAGCATACCACTTAGCCTCTAATGTATTCTTCACTGTCATTTACTTTTGACTTATTATACATAATGATATACATTAAAAATCTTATCCGTGCGCAATTATAGTTAGCTTACTCTATATCATAGCAAGTCCCGTGGTCTAGTGGAATAGAGCTTGGCTCTACATTTAGATGGTTGGTTTGATCTTGCGTTGGAACAACGAGAAATGTTTTTTGGCATTTTCCTATTTTGTCATTCTCAGAAGTAGGTGCAACGCATCTGCGGTCCAATGGCTTAGATAATCGCTCTCGATTAAGAGGTTATTCATGGGTTTGATTCCTGTTGAACACCAAAAACGTTGCTGTCCCAAGTTACTTATCACCTTATTGTCTCAGAAGATGATCCACTCGCTGGATGGGCATATCGGACACCAGCCTGCTCCTCATCTCCCTATTCCTCGGAGCTCACGCACAATAACCTGTCGCTGAGTGACAGAAGTGGCGGTCGTGGGCGCAGTACAAATACGGCCGGCGGGGGACCGGCCAGGCTGAGAGGCACCCCGGGGCGCAGGGCTGCCCGAACTGTAATTAGATCATTTTTTACTGGCCAAATAGGCGGCGGGGCGCCAACACTTCTAAAATAGTCGGAATTCGTTTCGGCCATAAGTCAGGAAAACTTAGAAAGTTCTGTAATTAGTTTCCCGAGAACGAAAATATTCGTTACCATGTGAGTTATGACGTATTGAAACCTAACTATAAAAAAATCTAAGGGTCAGTTCACATTGCAACCCGATGCATTTTAAATGAGTTAGTAAAAATTGGAACAGGCAGCCCAACACCACGGGCTACAAGCCTGTAAATGCGTAGCTTCTTGTGTAAGTAGTAAATAAAGTTCAATTTTGAACTGGCCCATTCTGCATTTTTCAAAATGCATCGCATCGTATCGTCTCCTCACGTCGCAATGTTAAATATAATTAATTATAATTACGAGAACGAATACGTCTTACCAAAATGGTCCGGAATAAAACTTCTAATTGGATAAACTATAGTGATTTTTAGGCAGTTCCACATAGTTTATAAATTATATTGTATTCTCTAATTGTACTTGATTTGTTACTACACTCGAACGAAAGTGAAATCGAATTCTAATTTAAATATTTTAGAAGAAATTTCTTAATTGGAAAATCATGTAAAGTACCTATTCGAGTATTTTAATATATTTAAATATTGTACTAAACACCTACTTAATACGAAATATACGATAATATCTTTCAAGATACAACTATCGAATGTGAAAAAAATGTATCATAATAATTATGTATAGGTAATAATATTCTGTGATAATTAAGTGTTTATGATTGAAATTTAAATATATTTTGGTACATAGTTCATACAGCATCTTTATTCAACGCCCTTTCATATTTGCATTAAAAAAACGCGTAAACTACGCAAATAGTACAACATTATAATATCATGGAAAACGATATCTATGACTACAAATCACAGGTGCATTTACACTAATTGCTAAACCGCGCATCACATCCAAAAATGCACGTCTTTTATCTCATAATATCTCTCCGTAGAGCTGCTATCTATCTTTTTAAGCTCTTTTCTACTGTAATTTGTATACAAAAAGGTGTTAAATAAGAAAATAATAATTTTCCATAATGTGGCAACCCTGGTAGCCCCCCGCCGGTTAGACAGCGCCAGCGCCTCTCACCTCCTAGGTAATGGACAACCGTCGGTGTGGTTGTCCGCAACCCCCCGGCTATGCTTTATGTACCCATTCTTAATTATCACGGCATAAAACTTACAATATTGACTAGGGTCTGTTCCAATTGATCTTGATCAAAAACAAATATCAATGTAGCTGTAGAGAATAGCCTCAGAAATCATACTATACTCCACTCGGGCTAACTTGTCGCTAGCGGTCATTGACTCCCTGTCAAAAACTTGCCATTTTCCATATAAATCGCGATTGACAATGAAGTGTCAGATATTTTCAATCGTGGTTTTATATGGAAAATGACAAGTTTTTGACAGGGAGTCAATATCCGCTAGCGACAAGTTAGCCCGAGTGGAGTATAGTAATATTATAAATGCGAAAGTCCGTTTGTTTGTTACCTTGGTATTATATTAATAAGAAGTGCGACAGTTAGTAGAAGAAATGTACTAAGCATTACTAAAGATATTTTTAAGAAATAAGGGGACAAACGAGCAAAAAAAGCAACTTCCGTCGCCCATGGACACTCGCAGCATCAGAAGAGCTGTAGGTGCGTTGCCGGCCTTTTAAGAGGGAATAGGGTAATAGGGGAGGGTAGGGAAGGGAATAGGGGAGGGAATAGGGGAGGGTAGGGAAGGAAATAGGAGAAAGCAGGGAAGGGACAAGAGTAGGGGATTGGGCCTCCGGTAAACTCACTCACTCGGCGAAACCCAGCGCAAGCGCTGTTTTACGCCGGTTTTCTGTGAGCCCGTGGTATTTCTTCGGTCGAGCCGGCCCATTCGTGCCGAAGCATGGCTCTCCCACGTCAAAGATTCTTCTAGGCTCGTAGAAGAGTCGTAACTCGTAGCGAACTACGGACTACACATAGCTATAGAATTTAGTATTAAACCTCCTAAAACGAATTGAAGTATTCTATTTTAGTCGGACACAATTCGGATAAGATTAATTTTATTCATTCTTGTTTTTTTCACACTTTCAAATGTGTATTACATGCATCTAATATAATATTTAAATAATAAATAATTTGATGCAAGTCATTAATTAGGCATATCAAATGACGTGATAATCTTTTAAAACTTCGTCGCAATACCAAAGATTTCATAACTTCTGAAGTACCGAAACATCTGACACACGATACATGTTAATATATTTAAAATCGATTCATCTTTTATTGAAATTTATTTAAACGACAATATATTGTAAATGGATGTAATTTATATTTATTTCATCTGCCATGTTTCTTGTGACACGTTTAATTGAATGCTAAGAATGCAGTATGCTAATCGGAGAAGGTGAATATAGTGTGATCCGCCATTAGCAATAGTTGTTGAAATTA